>NW_028317927.1:10170000-10770000 GCF_062004578.1 Staurois parvus | reverse complement strand
TTCAAGACGGCAGATTTAAAAGCCACTTTTTTCTAGCACTGTATAGTTTTAATGTCTGGAAATAAAGATAAGAAATGTAATTGAATACTTCAGAAGGAACAAAGAAGGGTAACAAAATGACAACATGTAGACCCTGAAATATCCTCTTTATCAGAAGAAAAAATAGGTTTGTTGCTTATCACTTACCATACAGAGAGAGAATTGGCAGATTTTCTCTACTACTTTTAGCATATTAGACAACAAACCAAATTGAGACATGAACTTCAAGATATTATTTAAGATTATAATTTACTTTGTTACCATGTAAGTCTGCTAAAAGGAAGACATCAAAAAAGAACCTGGCTTAAAAAAAAAAATGAAATTTTGGATATATATTTTATTTTGCTGAAAACGATGGAAATTTGACATGTTTACTGTTTTTAGTAAGCTATGCAATAAACAATTATAATGTTCACTCTTTTATGTAGAAAAGATAAATGGCTAGCCCACAGGCTGTTTTCAAAGGTTACATTTTATGATATACTTTTTTTTCCAATTAATACAATTATTAAAATAAACAAACCTTAGATCATAATCAACCATGTGTTTTCTGAGCTTCCAATTTTTATTGTACCTTTTTGTCTTTGAAATAGATTATTTTGTTATTTTATGTGCAGTTTTAAGTTGTCCATACATGGATTGAAAGTTGACTGGTGCAGCAGGGACTGGCTGAATTTCAATCCATGTATGGGCATTGACTTGTGTAGAATCAGTCTGCTGGAAAATGTACTCTCAATCAGCACCGCTAGCTATAGTTGGCAGTACAGATCAGTGTATTCTGACAGCAGGGAAGTCTCCCTGCTGTCAGAATACAATAGCTCAGCAGCAGAGAAATTTCAGAAGATATGGAGCCAAAATTTTCAGTAAACAAAGTTTACAAAGTGGGAATGAATTTCAAGGCATGTGTCTTGAGTTGTGAGAAGGGACTCATTGAGCCTCCACTGAAAGAGGGGGGAGCTGTGGATTAGTCCTGAAATTATAATAAAGACCATAATAGGGTCAGGATCAGACAGAGAAAATAATTTTTTAACATCAACCAATATATCAGAATTATTTTCAAAAATAATTGTACAATAATTATAAGATAATTTCTGCTATTTAAAGAACCAGCAAAAAATAAATTTAACATTTTTCAATATACAAGTAGTAATCAGTACAGATGCATACCATCAGGCACTGTAGGCACCTGAGGCTTGGTCCATTACATACTGCTTTATTGCATTATCGCACAGAGGTAGTAAGAAATACCATAGTTGCTAAAATTTAAAATTGATTGGGAGGGACGCCATGAAAGAATTAAGAGGAAAAATTTGGTACATAGCATGCTGTCCAGCAGTCACTTTTGGAGGTGTCCACAAAGCAGGTGTGGTCAATAAAGTGGGTATTGCTTCACAGTGTGGCACTTTTATCTCTTTTGTATTTCTATGTTTTAGACATAATAGGACATACAGTAGTTCGTGAGAGTAAAACCAGTCCCATAATTGGTGTCAGTAACAGCAATAATAACCACCAGCATTGGTGTCAGTGGCCATGATAATAACCCCCAGCACTGGTATTTAACTGAGCTTGTGCTCTCACACTGCTGCTTCTACCTCTGTCACTCTGGAACTATATTTTTGCTGTTAGGTAGAGTCAGGGATGCTGTTAGAAATCACGGGGCCCATACAGCTTACCTGACAGACCCCCCAATATCAAAACAATATTTTCATTTTAAACAAATTCACTAAAATCATTATTAGCTGAGACAAAAACACATTACTTTCAACATTTCTGCTAAATCTAAAAGATACTGTAAAAATAAACTGTATTAAGTAATAAATAAGACTATGTGTGAATGAGGTCTTGAGGCTCATTCACATGGGCACTGTGGCCTGTACAGTGTGAATCAATGTTCTTTTTTATGTGGCTGGAGCCTATGTTACATTATGGGGATGCAGCAGCTGTATGGACACAGCAACAGATCTTAATTGGACAGTTATGTGGTTGCACTACCCTGAACACAGACAGTATGCCTTTGAGGCCACTCATCCCCGCATCCACACCTGTCAAAATTAGGACCTGCGGTTGTGTTTGTATAGTCGCTGTACTCTCATAGAGAAACAGGTGGTTCCAGCTGCAAAAACCACTCTTTCACATTGTATGGGCCAGAGAACCCAAGTGAATGAGCCCTTAATTGTTTATTTTTTATATTTGAGAATTTTTTTTACAATTTTTAAATTATTTTTTACAAATGCTTTATTATTTTTTCACTATGTTGTTCGGGGGCTTTGGTAAAATATCAGGGAGGATGATTGTTAATTTGGGGGAACTCTGCAGCAGATGAAAAGCCAGCGGGAGGGAGAAAAAAACAGCTTTCAGTTGCTGCCATACAGGGGATGGGTCCCAGTTATTGCCCCCCCCCCCTCCCCACTGTGCCAACCACTCTTCCTGCCCATATCCAATTCACCCTGCTGCCCAGGTCGCCTTGCTGGTCTGGGTCTCATACAGGAGGACTGGTGGTATCCCCTTATCGGTGGCCCTGGGTGGAGTTGTTTTATTGATAGGTGCACCCCAGTGCCACTCTGCATTACTGACACAGATCTTGTGAGACAGTTCACTGGAAATGAGCACTGCTGGACATTGGTCTTCACATTACTACAAACTAACACACCGAGTCACATTAGCACACACTGACACATCAGAGTCATTTTATAACATAATATTAACTTAACCACAAGTCACTCTTCCCTGTTTGCTCTGCATGTTGATTAAGCATACATCAAGTTCCTGTCTTGAACCTTCTGCAGTACAGCAGTATTCCATGACTAGTCCTTCTACTCTCTGGAGTACACCCCAGGTGTGAAACTTGATGGGGACCGTTGATGTAAGGGGGCACTTTGAGGGGAGGAATTGATGTAAGGGTGCACTCTGATGTGGACATTTTATGTAAGCGGCACTCTGATGAGGACATCTGATGTAAGGGGGATACTTATAGGAACCCCAATGTAAGGGCCAATTCTGAAGATAACTCTTTATGTAAGGAGGCACTCTGATAGGAACACCTGATATAAGGGGGCACAGGTTCTGTTTAATCATCCTTACACATTCTAGTGTTCTCCATTCACTCCTGCACCTCCTCTGCATTGCCTGTTAGACGTTACTTCAGGGTTGTGACTCTGTGGTATAGAAGCATGTCAAGTGAACATGGGATACTGGTTCCATCCATTTCTGTCACACTGTTGACATTACGCCCCCTGACCTTTTTTTTACTGCACCCCTAGGTCCAGCCTTGATCCCTAGCACTGCAATACTGTAACCATAGAGGACCCTGGGTGACTTTATTGATCTTAAATGGTTATGATAATTTTTTAACAATAACATCACCTGGGATCCCTCACTGTTTTTTCAAAACATTAAACCAGGGATCTGTCATTTAGCAATCATAGTGCAGCGGGGAAACATTGTCAGTAAAACATTGTTGGGCAACTGGTCGTTGTCATTGAAGATGGACTTAATTTGTTAGACAACACGATTGACTATGGATTTACATCAGATGACATTATTTATCGTTTTCATTGTTTTAAAATGACTTTTTTCAAGATCTCTGTGTGTTTTTTTACAAATTACTAAGTAATACAAAGTAATAAGGGGTATTACTGTATTCATTCCCAGGGAGGAGACAGATATCTAGGGACCTCCAACTAATATATTGTGGGCTTTAATATTCCTGTACGTCCCCCCACATCCTTTTTGGGAACCCAGGTATAGGAAAGAGGCCCTTGTTTCTCAATATTAGGACATGATACCTTGAAAGGAAGGGAAGACTTGCCAGCCCCCAGCAAGGTACCTTTCAATGTTGGAAGGCATATCGCCTGGTATGGCACAGGAAGGTGAGGCTGCACTCCTACAGTTCTCCCTTTCCTGGCCACCCAGGCTACATGGCTGGAAGGCATCTGGATGGATTTTTAGAGGGAACTCCATGCTGTCTTTTCTGTTCTTTTTTTTTTTATTTTTTATGTGCACTGTGACTTTGAAAGGACTATATTGTACTGTTCTGTAACACCAAGTGAGGCTTTAGGGCACCCCTTAAGTATGCATTATTTAAAAGTTGCCTTTAAAAAAAATAATAATAAATTGGTGATTATCTATAGTGTCCATCTTCCCATGCCCTTTTTTCAACAATAGCTTGCCTATTAGTGTTCTAAAATGCCAGAAAAACATATGCTCCTCATTTCACTTCCCATAGGCTTCAATGGGCTTTGGTGCTAAATTCTGGGTTTGTGGACTTCCCACTGCATTTGTCGAACCTGCCTCATACCAAACAATGCCAGATTCATTCAGGTTTGCACCCAAGAGGGAGGATTCCAAAAAGGATGGTGTGTCCCTATCCTTTCCCTACTCATATGGAAACTTTCCTGACCACTATTCACTTTTCCTGACAGACGGGTAACCTGTCCCTACACTCCACACTGTGTGCCAAGCCCAGGAGCCAGGGTCTTAAATTGACGCTGCCTAACCCAAGATGGTCACCAGAGTCACATGGGGCAGCAGCATCCAACCAAATCCCCAGTGACCCAGGAAACCATGGTATGGTCCTCACTTCACTTCAAATAGGCTTCAATGGGCTTTGGAGCTAAGTTCAGGGCTTATGGACTTCCCACTGCATTTGTTGTACCTGCCTTAAACCAAACAAGGGCAGGTTCATTCATCCTCAGTTATTGGGAAATTTCATTTCTGGGAAGGGCCTGATGTGAATGGTGTAATGCTTCCGCTGCAGAATATGTTAACAGATATATACATGAATACATATTTTTCATCATAACATTTCAAGTTCATAACGGATGTCATTGGAGGGTGTACCTATCTATGTGTTACACAGAATTCTTCATGACAAACTGAGAAAATGAATCATTGGTTAAGCCATCTGGAGTGTGTGTTTCCTTTCAGACCGCGCATAACCGAGTTGAAAAGGATTTGCTTAGTGACACTCCCACAGCATCCATTAAAAACCTGTTGTCTGAACTATACATAGTATTAATTGAGATATTAATTAGACACAGCCATGTGCTGTGGTTCTATGCAGCAAGCACATCACACGTTTGTTCTAAGCAAATAGAGTAAGAGCCTGTGTTGACTGGCTTTGATGGGTAAATGCAGGATGCTTTTGACATGAGTTTGAAACGCTTCTGAGATCATTCAAAATTCATTGCAGGTGCAGATGATCTGCTTCAGCTGCGTTTTGATCTCCCATAGGCAAAAGCAGCTAAAATTATCATTATTAGCTTTAAAAAAAACCTCACACATTTAAAGGCTAAATTCACCTTTTTAAAACAATCATAAATGTACATATTTTTGCAGGTTAAAGAAATGTGCATTTATTTTTTTCTTTAGCCTGCAGAGAATTTCACCTGCAATCAGCAGCTCACTGGTACAATTTCAAGCTCCTGCAGAATCTCAGTATTGCTGTCTGGTCATACCTCCCATACAGGCAGACAATTATTAGAGAGCAGGGAGATCAATAAACTATGAGAGCTCTCACCAGTGTCTTCCCAGTTCATTGAGAACTACAAGTTGTCTGCCCCAATGGCAGACAGTAGTTGTAGTTCATTCATTCTTAGAACTTGACATGGTCATGGCCTTTATAAAGTGTGACAGCAGGAAGAAGATCCCCCACCTGCTGTAACTACAAGGGATTGGAGAGGTGTAGGCAGGTGCACTTTAGTAACATGCTACACTTTAAATATGGGTGTCACATGTACCATGTTACCAAAGGTATACTTATCCTTTAAATGATATCTATGGTCAAATTTAAAATCATATATTCATTCCCACAATGAAATTCAGTTACATCTAGCCTATGTGTTGGGAGTGCGGTGCAGCAGCAATAATTATACAGAGTCCACGTTCGGGAACAGAACTTGTATCAATGTCAAAACAGCCTGGCATGAAGGCACCCAACCGGCACTCACACACTCTTGAGCTTGCTGACAGCATCTGTCTTGGAGGGCGGAATGTGGCCTGGCTGGTCTGCAACCAAGAGGGAGGATTCCAGAAAGGATGGTGTGTCCCTACTCATATGAAAACTTTCCCACCTGCAATTCACTTTCCCTGAAGACAGGTAACCTGTTACTACACTACTCACTCGCAAAATGTGTGTCAAGCCCAGAAGCCATCATTTTAAATAGACTTTGCCTAATTCAAGATGGCTGCCAGAGTCACATGGGGCAGCAGCATCCAAGTGGATCATTTACTCAGTGACCCAGGAAACCATAGAGGAGTATGTTCCTTTTGACTTCCTCTCCCTCTGAAATGTCGCTGCTGCTGAGCGCAAATATGCAGTGGAGAAAATAGACTGCACCTGCTTACATACTCCTGTTAATCTGAATTACCTTGAAGTTTGATAAATATAGTGCTCGAGGAATCCCACGTATTTACTTACTTAAATGCAGTGACACATATTCAGTGCTGTGTCACACATTTCACAGAGCCTACCTTCTGAACCACAATTAACTTTCAGAGGCACTGATGTGTAGGAGTTTCAGGAAGCACAGCTATCACAGGAAATACACCACATGCAGGAAGATGGCTGGCAGATGATCAGCTCTCACAATATTAGAACAGATTTTTCAAATAATTAAAAAAAGCAAAAACACTTATTGTTTGTATTACTATGACAATGTCGATGTTTTAAAAGTAAAGTGTATGATATTACTTTAGATCTCCTTTAAACGCATAAAAATCTATAACATTGAGCTGTAGTAAAACATTACTTAGGTTATTAAATATTTTTGCTATTTATTGTGTGGAATTGGGGTAATTAAGCTCAGGCAGTAGGTGCCTTTTCAATGAGTTGTGCTGGTCCAAACTGTATTTCAGGGCATGGCAGCCCCCATTATTTAAGGGAAAGCAAAGTTCACAGGTGCATCAGTTGTCCATGTAGGGGTTTCTTCCACACAAATATGCACAAACAAAATACCGAGTCACCTGGCAGCACTGCTGCTTCTCTCACCAGTCCCTTTTGACTTTGTTGTACAGCTCTCCTGGAACACTTTTGCTCTTTTGCCATTAGTACTGCACTGCTGTACAGCCCACCTTTGGCCTATGGATTGGGGTTTTCCTGACACCCCTGATAGGAGCCAACCTGACTCCTGGTACTGAGATTGCTGTCTCCTGGCTTCTGCCTGGGGCACCTCTGACCCCTTGATGAGACCCACTGTCTCTTGGCTTCTGACTGGAGCCTCCTGACCCCCAGGTTGAGACTGTCCATCTCCCACCCTGAGAGCATTCTCCAAATTGGCCACAGCCCTGAGCTTTCCTCAGACCTGTCTATATATTATGACTCCTGCACATCTGTGCACTCAGACAGATTGCAGGCATCTGGCAAAATACGGACACAGGATTGAAAGTTTGATCCAGAATCACAGAATCCAGAGAAAACCAAAAATATAGTTTTCTCTGCTCAGAAACAGCTATCTGGAACTTTGCATTAACCCTAAATGCACATCCAGTGTCACATTTTCCTATATTCTCACAGTGACAGAGCCTCCCACTGTCACAATGATAAATCATTTGTTGAAAAAAAATGTGTATCTACGAGGGGCAACTGAAAAGTTCTCGACCTACCCATGAAGCATTTGTCTTAGCCCAATTTTATTTTTGCTACTCATAGTACATATCTTTGCAAAGTTTCATACCAAATTTCTCAGAAATAGCTTTTTCTTTGTTTCAGTTATTGAAGACTAAACACAGAGGCCTTGATTCACTATTGGGCGTGGGCGCATATTTATGGGCTTAAGCCCAATTTTCATGGGCGTCCGTCCATTTTTTACCCTGCAACCTAATTCACTATTGAGCAGAGCCCATAAGCAGACGCCCAATCTAATTCACAAAAAGACACACGCCCGGAATCAGACTCACAAAAGCAGACTTGCTAAGAAGCACGTCTAACACCATGAAAAATCACTGTAGAGACATGTTCACTTAGAAATTTGCTTTGCCAAATATCAGGACTTCACTTTAAACAATATCTGCTATTTCCAAAAAAATTAAGAATGTGTTAAAAATCGTTTTTTTCAAGGAAATCGACACAGTAAAAATCTAGACGTCCGTGCAGTGTCTTTGGCAGATAGAACTGAGCATGTGCAGAACACCTTTTAGACCTCTGCCATGGGCGTTTGCTTTTTAGCCACTGACTAATAGTGAATCTGATTGTGGATTCCTCTGACAGCCGACACTCGGTCGCGACTACTGTGTTTAATAAACAGCACTCGGCATATCTTCATGTAATCTAATTAGATTTCCTTAGTTCTAGTGATTCTATTTTTGTTTCTTATCCTTTATAATTATTTCTGTTATGATTTTACTTATTTTGAAGGTCTAGATAATATTTATTTTGAAAGCTGAATGTAAAAATAAAGGTCCGCAATAAAAAAAAAAAAAAAAAAAACAGCGTGGGTCCCCCCTCTCATCCATACCAAGCCCTTCGGGTCTGGTATGGATATTAAGGGGGAACTCCATGCTGAAATTTAAAAAAAAAACAGCGTGGGTCCCCCTCAGTATCCATACCAGACCTTTATCCGAGCATGCAGCCCGGCAGGTCAGGAAAGGGGGGAGACGAGCGAGCGCCCCCCCCTCCTGAACCATACCAGGCCACATGCCCTCAACATGGGGGGGTGCTTTGGGGCAGGGGGGCTCCCCCCCCAAAGCACCTTGTCCCCATGTTGATGAGGACAAGGGCCTCTTCCCCACAACCCTGGCCGATGGTTGTGGGGGTCTGCGGGCGGAGGGCTTATCAGAATCTGGAAGCCCCCTTTAACAAGGGGGCCCCCAGATCCCGCCCCCCCCCCTACGTGAATGATTCTGCTGTACACGGTCCGCAGACTCATTCACAAAAAAACTAAGTGTGGTGTAAAAAAAACACAGTACAGGGTCTTTGACAAGTCCTTTATTAAAACAATGTCCCCCGAAGTAGATCCAACGTCAATCGCGGCGGCGGCGACCCGAAAAAAGGAAAAAAAAAAAAAAGGTTCCGCTCCCGTCCAAGGCTTCCAGCCTAGTGAAGAAAAGCCTAGCTGACATTTCTTATATAGGTATGGGCGGGGCCAGCCGGGAACATCATCCCAGTGACCCGCCCCATGTCACATGCTTGCTGTTCCCGGCTGGCCCCGCCCCATACCTATATAAGAAATGTCAGCGAGGCATTTCTTCACTAGGCTGGAAGCCTCGGACGGGAGCGGAACCTTTTTTTTTTTTTTTCCTTTTTTCGGGTCGCCGCCGCCGCGATTGACGTTGGATCTACTTCGGGGGACATTGTTTTAATAAAGGACTTGTCAAAGACCCTGTACTGTGTTTTTTTTACACCACACTTAGTTTTTTTGTGAATGAGTCTGCGGACCGTGTACCGCAGAATCATTCACGTGGGGGGGGGACCGGGATCTGGGGGCCCCCTTGTTAAAGGGGGCTTCCAGATTCTGATAAGCCCCCCGCCCGCAGACCCCCACAACCACCGGCCAGGGTTGTGGGGAAGAGGCCCTTGTCCTCATCAACATGGGGACAAGGTGCTTTGGGGGGGGGGAGCCCCCCCTGCCCCAAAGCACCCCCCCCCATGTTGAGGGCATGTGGCCTGGTATGGTTCAGGAGGGGGGGGCGCTCGCTCGTCCCCCCCCCTTTCCTGACCTGCCGGGCTGCATGCTCGGATAAGGGTCGGTATGGATATTGAGGGGGACCCACGCTGTTTTTATTTTTAATTTCAGCGTGGAGTTCCCCCTTAATATCCATACCAGATCCGAAGGGCTTGGTACAGATGGGAGGGGGGACCCACGCCAGTTATTTAAAAAACAGTTTCTAATTCCCCGCAATACTTTGACATTCAACTGTCAGTGGGGAACTCCGCCGACAGCTGAAACATGAGCGCTGCATTGGTTTTCACTACTAAAACGCCGCATGAGTTGATAACATAACTCATGTGGGATGTTAGAAGCGACAGCCATGTGTTAATGTTTCAGCTGTCAGCGGGGTTCCCCACTGACAGCTGAATGTAAAATAATTCCCTTTATAGCATAAATAATAATAAAAAAAAGCGTGGGGTCCCCCCTCCCATCCATACCAAGCCCTACCAAGCCCTTCGGATCTGGTATGGATATTAAGGGGGAACTCCACGTCGAAATTAAGAAAAAAAAACAGCGTGGGTCCCCTCAATATCCATACCAGACCCTTATCCGAGCATGCAGCCTGGCAGGTCAGGGAAGGGGGGGGGGGACGAGCGAGCACCCCCCCCCCTCCTGAACCATACCAGGCCACATGCCCTCAACATGGGGGGGTGCTTTGGGGCAGGGGGGGCTCCCCCCCCAAAGCACCTTGTCCCCATGTTGATGAGGACAAGGGCCTCTTCCCCACAACCCTGGCCGGTGGTTGTGGGGGTCTGCGGGCGGGGGGCTTATCAGAATCTGGAAGCCCCCTTTAACAAGGGGGCCCCCAGATCCCGCCCCCCCCCCCACGTGAATGATTCTGCGGTACACGGTCCGCAGACTCATTCACAAAAAAACTAAGTGTGGTGTAAAAAAAACACAGTACAGGGTCTTTGACAAGTCCTTTATTAGAGCAATGTCCCCCGAAGTAGATCCAACGTCAATCGCGGCGGCGGCAGGGACCCGAAAAAAAAAAAAAAAAGGTTCCGCTCCCGTCCGAGGCTTCCAGCCTAGTGAAGAAGAGGCTAGCTGACATTTCTTTATATAGGTATGGGGCGGGGCCAGCCGGGGACATCATCCCCGCCCCTTACCTATTTGAGAAATGTCACCCTGTCTCTCCACTGAGGCTAACTAGCTGAATGCAGGAGACAGTCTGACATTTCTTATATAGGTATGGGGCGGGGCCAGCCGGGAAGAGCAAGCATGTGACATGGGGCGGGTCACTCAGATGATGTCCCCGGCTGGGGACCCACGCTGGTTTTTTTTTTTAATTCCAGCGTGGAGTTCCCCCTTAATATCCATACCAGATCCGAAGGGCTTGGTACAGATGGGAGGGGGGACCCCACGCTTTTTTTTTTATTATTTATGCAATAAAGGGAATTATTTTACATTCAGCTGTCAGTGGGGAACCCCGCTGACAGCTGAAACATTAACACATGGCTGTCGCTCCTACAATCCCGCATGAGTTATGTTATCAACTCATGCAGCATTTTAGTAATGAAAACCAATGCAGCGCTCATGTTTCAGCTGTCGGCGGATTTCCCCACTGACAGTTGAATGTCAAAGTATTGCAGTGATTTATAAACAGTTCTTTAAATAACTGGAGTGGGGTCCCCCCTCCCATCCATACTAAGCCCTTCGGGTCTCGTATGGATGTTAAGGGGTAACTCCACGCTGAAATTAAATAAAAAACAGCATGGGGTACCCCCCTAAATCCATAACACATACTTATCCGAGCATGCAGCCCGGCAGGTCAGGAAAGGGGGGACGACGACGAGCGAGCGCCGCCCCCTCTCCTGAACCATACCAGGCCACATGCCCATACCAAATTATTCAAACATTTGTAAACAGACCAATTAACTGAAATGGTTTGACATTTGTACCCCAAATATGACGTTCCCTGAGGCGTTGGTAAACCGAGGTACGCCTGTATTAGTATTGCAATCCTTTGTATTGGGATACATAGAACCAACATACATCTGAATTGGCAACATAGCACAACATTTGTGTCACATTGGAGATATCTGGCTAGTTATACTGACCATGCCCAGGGACCTAGGATTGATTCACAGCACAGAAATACAGGCTGGGTTAGCAATGTAGCTCCGTGGATTAGTGGTTAGCACTACTGCCTCATAACTCTAGGGTTGTAGGTTTGAATCCCAACCCCGGCGAGGTAGTAGCATGATCTCCGTGTGTGGCTGTCTTCACATACATATTCTGGCAACATCTTTGCTTTCTGTCTAAATGATCCCTAAAATGTGAATTAGAATGAGGCCTTGTCTGTTGAAACACCTTCAAAGCTGCACCTTATGTGAATGTCATACAATGGGGTAAGATAAGGGCCTGGAGCACTAATAGATTTGATAATGATGGTTTACACTCCACCCACTTTTGTGAAGGATTTGGCAAGCAAAGAGCTGACAGAGAGAGAGAAGAGTGAGACGAAGAAGAGTGAGCGAGAGATACATATGAAGAGTGATAAAGAGAGACATTCAGAAGAGTGAGCGAGAGAGAAGAGCAAGCCAGTGAGACAAAGAAGAGTGAGCAAGAGATACATACTGAAGAGTGATAAAGAGAGACATTCAGAAGAGTGAACGAGAGAGAAAAGACTTGGTTGGTGAATCCACACATCAAACTTGTCACAAATCCTGGCATGCATTTTTCCCCCAAATGCATAGCAGACCCTTATCCCAGCAGGCAGGTACCGCACGCCTTCAAAGATTTATTTCCTTTGTTGATTTTCCTGCTTCGCTCACACTATATGCAATTGAAAATTACTCTTTAAGTTACCAATTTTACTGTGTTTTCTAGAGAATTACTAACTAGTTGTGTTTTCAATTGTGTGTAGCATTGCGATTTCTATTTGAGTCTAGATGTTAAATTGCTAATAAATGGCCACAATTCTCAAATACCTTTGAACTCTCGCTGCAACAAATGGCGTATGTTAATACACTCACATTCATTATATCCAATATCAGGTACGATGTCAATGCACAAATCGCACCTGAAATTGCACACCCTGGATATGACTTGTCATGTGATTGGCATGGCCAGCAGCTTGCTCTTTGCATGGCAAATTGCACCCAATGTTACTGGGGGCCAACACCACTGTCACATCTAATCCGATGCGGCAATTGTCCAACTTACAGTGAAGTTGCACGAGTTCACAATCCAATTGGATGTGAACAGAGCCTACAGTGGCCAATAGGGTGCGACTTGGTCTACGATTTGCAAGTCGCCTGTCATGCCAATTGCATGGCAATCGCAAACAATGTTACTCGGGGCTACCCGGTCACATTAAAGCAGATTTCTAAGTGGTGTTATTGACACCACAGTCACATCATGTGACTTGCATAGAAGTTGCATGATTTCAAAGTCGGGGTACATGGTGATTTCAAGTGCAATTTGCAAGACATTCGACATCGATCTCTCAGCAAATTGCATGAAAAGTAGTGTATTCATTACTCTATTATTACTTGCGGCTCCTACCAAGTTTGAACCACAACAATATGAACGCTCCAATAGCGTGCTCATTGAGTGGGACTTGGCATGTGATTTGCACAACATGCAAGCTGTAAATCGTCTGCAAAGTCGCACCCTATTGTCTGCTATTAGAGTGACCACATGGGTGCGTTTCAAACACTGATTTCTATAGTAGTACATGTACTACTTTAGTGGCAATTTGCATAGAGATCTGTGTCAGATGTCTTGAAAATTGCATTGAAATGGTCAACTTTACTGTAAGTTGCATGATTTGTAAATCAGCTTTGCCCAGAGTGTAATGTTTGTGATGTTTGATTTCTGGAGTGTTTTACCAATTGATGGGAAATTCACCATACTAGTCAAATCGATTTGTCATTTTCAGTATTGCATACAAGATGTGGTCATGTGACTGTCTTAACTCATGCGAGAATCTGGAGGGAATTGTGACCATAGCAGCAATAACGGTTCCAATTGGGGTTCCCTTTCACATCCCTGCTCAATGTTCTGTTGTATGCTGCACACGTACATTTCACTGTATATATCTTTCTGATTTGTGGGGCCTGTATACCAAGGGTTAATGCAGGTAGGAAGCGGATTCATCAGGTGAAAACACTTTCACTGACCAAATTAAGGTCAGTGGTGGGTGTGGCTTCATTGGGTGTGGGGCCTTGTTTGGCACGCTCCAAATACAACCTAGCTTATATAAAGATGTGCAGTAGGGAGTGATTTGGCCTGTTACTAGGCCGGGTGGTTTGTGACCAAGTCCTTGCTTGTAGTGGTTTGGGGGAGGAAGAGATTTTGTGCTGAATTGCCCCAGACATCACTCAGGCTGTGTTTGGAAGTGGGCTGGAAATGTTTGCATATTTTCGGCCTTGTAAAGTGTTTGTGTGTTATTGCACAATGATTGTGTTTTTTCTCTTTGCATTGAAAGCCTCACACATGTCAATCGTTTTGTTTAACATCTGCTCTTGTTTTAATTTTGCTTGCTTATTTAGACTCAAATGCATTTTTCTTACAAACCTGCTGACAAATGTATGTGTAGGGGATTTGTAGAGGTGGGAGGGGATTTGTAGAGGTGGGAGGGGTTTTTCACATATGTCTTGTTTTCTTGATATTTTGATCTGTAGACTTTTTTGTGAATGGATCTTTATACTAAATGATTGTGTAAGTAAACCTTATGTGCACGAAAATGTTACTTGATTCATCTTCCCCTTTGTTTCCTGCTATAACCTGAGCACACACAGTTCACTAGAAGTATCTTTAGATTGTAAGCTCTTATGAGCAGGAGTGTTTTATTTTTGCCACATCAATCCTATTTTTGTGACTCACCAAGATATTGACTGTACCTACTTGTTCCTGCTGACCAAATAAATGAAGATATATTTGATCAATAAATGTTTCACCGATGTTTTTGTGTTTATTTTATGTTCAATATATGAACAACCTTAATAGTTACTTTGTATACTTATATAATCTGCTCAAATGTAGCTTGTAAGAGCGTGAATATGCAAGTGGGTGCAAACTGGCTTTTTCAAAACCAAACAAAAAAATAAAAAACCTGCTTGCACCACAATATTGTTATGTACTAATGAATATGTCACATTCACTGTGCAGCCAGCTACAGGTTTTCTACAATTTGATTTACAGTAATAAAATAGTCCCCACTGTATGTTGATTTTTGGCCTTTGGCAACAAATATATATTAGCCAAGGTTTAAAAAGAAAAAAATCACTGAGAAACACACATTCGCGAAAGCTATCATAGCCGTGCATAGAAATGAGCGATCGTGCATAGATATGCGCGATCGTGCACAAATAAACGCCAAACAGGTGTCCCCCATGGCGCACGAGCAGCTATCCTCCTGGAAGTCCGTCATCTGGTGCGCGCGCACCCGGAAGTGGTTGTGGGGAGTGTAAGTGGATGAGAAGTGGTTGGAGGTTTTGTGTTGGTTGAAAATTTTGATAACTTTATTGGCATTTGGACATGGCGAGAGCACAGTTCTCAACTGAGGAGATGATCCTTATATGTAAAGTAACTGTGGCCATTGCAAATATGTTTATAACATGTGAGGGACAAGTAATTGTAATTTTGTGGGTGGGGCCTAGCAGAATCTCACTTGGTGCACATGCTACTTATCTGTACATTAGCTCCTGGGTATTGATGGGTCAATGATATTAACCACTTGCCTACTGGGTACTCATACCCCCTTCCTGTCCTGGCCAATTTTCATCTTTCTGCACTGTTACCCTTTGAATGACAATTGTGCGGTCATGCCACATTGTACCCATCTTAAATTTGTATCAGTTTTTTCAGACAAATAGAGCTTTCTTTGGGTGGTATTGACTTGCTGCTGTGAGTTTTACTTTTTGCTCGATAAACCACAAAATAGCTCATAATGAATAAAAGGCTGTTTATATTATAACATTTGGTAAACTGATAATTTAGCAACACTGATGTGCGTTGATGAGGCGGCACTGCTGGCCACAGGTGGGCAGAACTGTTGGGTGGCACTGGTGGGCACTGATCATCGGGGCCGACCCCTGCTTTGATAACTGCCGGTTCTCGGCAGTACTTTCCACACATTCTGACAGCGTGATGAAAGTGCAGCCAAGACCCGGCAAATGCATTTCCCGGTGATCAGCGTGTCATTGGACATGGCTGATCACATGGTAAAAAGCCGCTGTGATTGGTCTTTACCACATCACGTGATCAGCTGTGTCCTTAGGACACAGCAATCACGGAGAGCGCGTTCTGCCAGGATGTCATATGACACCCTCCCAGAGCTGCCTGGATGCAGTGTAGCGTTATTCGGCTATCTGCGGTCGCCAAATAGGTAACCAGCTAGGCCTTCATGGCTAATCTTTGAATATCTGGACATGTATACTGCGTATAATGCATTACATTCTACAATGTGTTGGTGTACATGGTATTACAGTGTGCAATGCGTTGCTGGATTCTGCATGACAGTGGACAGCGTATCACAGTGTGCAATGCGTAGCTCCAGCCTGCATGACAGTGTACAGTGCATTACAGTCTACAATGTGTGGGTGTACACGGTATCACAGTGTGCAATGCGTTGCTCCATCCTGCATGACAGAGTACAGTGCATTACAGTCTACAATGTGTGGGTGTACACGGTATCACAGTGTGCAATGCGTTGCTCCATCCTGCATGACAGAGTACAGTGCATTACAGTCTACAATGTGTGGGTGTACACGGTATTACTTTGTACAGTGTATTACAGTGTGCACTGCGTTGTACACTGCAGTGTGCACTAAAGCATTTTACACTCATGCACTGTACACACTAACGCATTTGACATTTCTAGTGTGCAATGCGTTAGTGTGCAATGCCTTGGACAGTACAATGCATTTGCAGTATTGGTGTATGTTTATTAAGGACAGATAATTCATCTGATTTTAGTTACAAGGAGAAGTCTTCTCTGTCCCCCTGTTTATGAGGTGGAGGACAATTGTTTTCCGAAGAGGAGAGGAGACATTTTTTCAAGGAGATCTGTATAGATTTCCAGAGATATGTGTAGATGGTTGAGGGGCTGCATGTGATCTCCGGAGATAATTGTGATTAATGATCACCTGAGTTAAACCAGTGAATGAAAAGTGTAAAAAAACATGGATTGAAAATAATCTGCAGTGACCACTGTGCTTTGTCAAGCCACATATTGGCACATTCTGGTGTCACACAGATGCGATGTGAAATTTGCAGTGTTTTCTGTGCAAGCGCTGCACCGCATCACAACCGCAACCCCTTCATGCCACCTGCTGCGGCTTTCTAGGTGAAGTTACCAACACACCAATATTGGTACACAAAGCGTATTGCGATTTGCCAAATTGGATGGCATGCCTATTCACACCCATGTGCATACCCTGAAAAAGGGTCCTGCGCATTTTTGGCCCGGATGCGGTGCAATTTGAGGTGTGCAAAATGTTTGTCTCTAATTGCAACGCACACAAATTGCATGTGATTTGCCCAGGAGTGCGGTGTTAGACCACAATGCATGTATGTGAAGCCAGAATAAAAGGATGTGGATTTTGTCTATTTTTACTTGCGCATGTTAACATTATGGAAGTGCGTTATTCTTCTGTTTAACATGCTATAGAAATGCAACATGCATTTGGATGTAGTGTTTTTGTATGTGCATTTTGGAAGTATTCTAAACACACATTGACCCTAGGGCCACACCATATCTTATGCAGGCCATAGATGGGTCGAAAATCGGCCGATTTTTAGGCCGAAAATAAAATCGGCCGATTTTCGGATCGTTAGTGGGCTGTTTGTTCGGCCGTTTTTTGGTATTTTGGCAGATTTTTTTTTTCGGTAAAGTTGGAAAAAAACGGCCGAATTTGCCGATCGGCTGATTTTCGCGGCAATGATGGCCAAATCGGCCGATTTTTTTACTGATAAAAAATCTGCACATGAGCAGTGACCTGCAAGAGGAAGACAAAAAGAAGAAAAAGAAGAAGAGGATGATGATGATGAAGATGATGAAGAAGAGGATGATGATGATGAAGAAGATGATGAAGAGGAAGAAGAGGATGATGATGAAGAAGAAGAGGATGATGATGATGATGATGATGATGAAGATGATGAAGAAGAAGATGAGGATGATGAAGAAGAGGATGATGATGATGAAGAAGAGGATGATGAAGAAGAAGAAGAAGAGGATGATGATGATGAAGAAGAGGATGATGATGATGAAGAAGAGGATGATGATGCAGAGGAAGAAGATGATGAAGAAGAGGATGATGATGAAGAGGAAGAAGAGGATGATGATGAAGAAGAAGACGATGAAGAGGAAGAAGAGGATGATGATGAAGAAGAGGATGATGATGATGATGAAGAAGAAGAAGAGGATGATGAAGAAGAGGATGATGATGATGAAGAAGAAGAAGAGGATGATGATGAAGAAGAAGATGATGAAGAAGAGGATGATGATGAAGAGGAAGAAGAGGATGATGATGAAGAAGAAGATGATGAAGAGGAAGAAGAGGATGATGATGAAGAAGAAGAGGATGATGATGATGATGAAGAAGAAGAGAATGATGAAGAAGAGGATGATGATGATGATGAAGAAGAGGAAGAAGAAGGATGAAAAATGAGAGGAATTCCAGTATGGCAAAAAGTGTCCCTGCAGAGAGCTCCGCTATTTCTTTGACAGTTCCTTGACATTTACAGCGGTTGCAACATTGTATCTATTTGTTTCCGACTAAAAACATCTGTATCCGAAATGGATACAAATACATTGTTGCAACCGCTATAAATGTCAAAGAACTGTCAAAGAAATAGCGGAGCTCTCTGCAGGAACACTTTTTGCCGGCTGTAAACGTGATGAAAATCGGCCGATTTTTTTTTTTACAATTACTGGTAACGTCAGCCGCTTGAACAACCGATTTTTCATTTTTTAAAAGAAAAATCGGCTGTTTTTCTCCCCGTCTATGGCCTGCATAAGCATTAGTGTGCCTGGGGGAGGGGGGGACCTTTGGCCTTTCCAAACACAGTAGATGCTCCAAGAATGTTTCCTTGAACTCTTGAAATGGTTAAAAAGGAAAGACACTCTAGATAGCCTGCACTGAGAATTGACTGTCATGATGACGTGTCAATGATTATTTGCTCTCATTTTTCAGGAGTGGTACTGCTTGCAGTTGAAGCTGGTAGAAATCCACCTTCACGTCCTCCACTCACCTTCACTTGTGGCCAGGGGATATTTTGTGGCCGCAGGGAAGAACTGGCATCGAGGACCTGCATAATGACCCTGGCATGCCAGAGGTGGTTTGGAAGCAGCACAGCAATTTGACCATCCCTTTCCTCTATGTTGGTTTTAGGGGTGCAGAAATGCTTCTCGTTCGTGAACGGACTGTCGCCGGATATCAGAGTCCCCATATTTTCAAGATATGTTTTAGCCATGTTGGCTTATTTTTGTTATTTTCCAAGTGTGTCGCACCTAACCGCACAGTAGTGTGGTGCCATGCGTATTTGTGGCTGTGAATGGGGCTGTTTTTAATAGACGTGTGTAGGTGCAACAACGTTTTCATCATGGTACCTGCGCACATCTACATAAGGCATTGCATTTCTTTGCTGTGCTGGAAAATGTGTGTTCTTGCATGCGTTTCTGCACCACCAATGGTGTGAACAAGTCCTAAGGGCTGGTTCACACTATAGAAACAGTCTAGATGTGTTCCTGATGGTTTTTTTTTCATGCCCTTTTGGCATGCATGTTTAGTGTGTTCCAGTACATTTTGGATGCGTTTTGGACATGTTTACATTGCATTTTTGTATCCCTTCCACTTATTTTTTTCTATTTTCTTTGTATTCAATGTAGTTAGGGACATGTGCGTTTTAGTACATTCAAGGACGTTTCAATGTGTTCCAGTACAGTTCTGTGCAGAAACAATGCAGCGTGGTCAACTTTGTTTACAGCACCTGCAATGCATTGAAAATGCAAGCGCTGATGTGAACTATGACATTGACAACCATATAACCTTCTTTCTGTGCGTTTGTGATGCTGAAAAAGCAACTGAAACACATGTAGTGTGAACTGGCCCTAAAGGTTATTAGAGGTCAGGGAACAGGACTGACCAGGAATTGTGAATTCAATCAGACTAGTGGTGAGATACAATCAGCAATTGTATAATAATGTGAGATCTGAGCTGTAGCTGATAGAAAATGAGACACATTCACTTGATCAGTAAATAGATAGTTAAAGAGTGGGGCGGTGATCCATAGATTTGCATATGGGACAGGTGATGATGGGGTGGGGGAGGGGGTCAAGTTGTATAAGGAGACAGATTTAAAAGAGAAAAAAGTTACAATGAAATATACACGGCATGAAACTTGCACATGACCTAATTGGCAGAAGAACAGTACGCAAGTAACATTCATCCACTTTCTAGTCATTAGGCAAAATCATAATTGATTGATCAATATTCCTGCCACAACCCAGAAAATTGATCTCCATTTTTTTGGGATGTTGCCAAGACTGGGATTAGAACCCATGACCCAAGTGCTGTAAGTTCTGAGCTCTAACCACTAAACCACTGTGGGAAACACAGTTTGAGTTATAATGTAGAATAGTTACATTGTTTAAAAATGATAAAGCGAGCGCTGGTCAAATGATATAGACTAGTAAAATGGTATTACACAAGATAAATATAACCACGAACAGTAGTGCATGAACTCGTGAAAGGTCATCCACCCCTGTGACAGTGTACTACACTATTGAGCACCTTTCTGGCTCCTGTGGCTGAGCTAATTCCTCCCCAGGACCATTTGGGCACCCACCCTGATGGATGGATGGATGGATGGAGCTGGATGACTAACCCATAGCTGCCAGCATACCGCTGCACCCCCAGATGTGCGATGTGTATAACCCATGCACATTAATACTTTTGTTCTGGTGAGTGTAGACCAGTCCCAAGGGTGGTTTACCTTTCACGAGTTCATGCACTACTGTCCGTCACGGAGAGACCACACGTGCCATTCATAGGCACTCTCTAAGTTGGTACTCTCACACGAAGGACATTCCATTATTCAGGAATGATTCTATGAACTTATTTTAGCACGATTTACCAGTTTACATTATTATTGCAATTCTTTGCACTTTTTGGTTTTTACATGCGTTCATTATTGATCACATGCATTTATAGCGCTGCACTTGTCTTTTAACATAGAATAGTTATGTGATTAAAGAGAATGAAGATATATAACTATATTGGGAAATTAGAAGTATATAAATTATTTGAGATATAAGTGTGAAAATGTTTAACATTTGAAAATAGAATGTATGACATTCATTAGTAAATGCATTACTTTCCTGATCATTTTAGAGAAACAGCAAAAAAAAAAAATAGAAAATTCTAATACAGCTGTACTCTTTATTACATTCTAAAAATTCTCTTTTGCTATCAGAAAAACGCCAATGTTAATAAAGCCTGTGCTTGTTCGCCATCTAGCGAATATATCCGGTATTGCACCTAAAAATGTGCCAGACAGGATACCACATTCACTAATGGCAAAGTAGACGCTCGTTAATGAGCTTGCTAGACGCTGGTCAGACGACTGATTGATTGACCGGAGTCTGCCTGAATGGTCAGTCTCTGCTAATACACTCACATCTTAGTGAATCAAGGCCAGAAGGTCATCATTGTCTCAAAGATGGAGAAAGTGAGCAAACGTGCTGTTATCTAATACCTGCTGTCTGTTGCGTTTGTTTTCAACAGTCAACATTCTCGGGACCCACCAACTTGACACCTTGTGCATGTCCAGTACTACTGTTAAAATGTGTCCAACACGTTCCTGGGATATGCCCACTTTCACTGTGATGGACATCTTGGACAGAGGTGTTCCCCCTCTTGAATTCCGCCACCCACTTTTTAACAGTGAAATAGGAAGGGGCATGCTTCCCCTAATGTTTCCATCATGTCCTTGTGGATGTCCTGTCCACTCATTCTATTTTTCAGCAGGTATTAGATAACAGAACGTTTGCTCACTTTCTCCATCTGTGAGAAATTTGGTATGGAACCTTGCAAAGATATGTACTATGAGTAGCAAAAATAAAATTGGGCTAAGACAAATGCTTCATGGGTAGGCTGAGAACTTTTCAGCCGCTGCTCGTATTATAAATCAAATCTAAAATCTTTTCTTTAGACAAGCTTTCACTTAATGGTCCCTTTTTTCCTTTGTTTTATCCTGTGTATTACTTGTTTTCTTTGTAAAGCGCTTTAAGAAGCTACCTTTAAAGGAGCTATATATAAAATAAAATGTATTATTATTACTATAGTTTATTATTAACCTTTCAACTTTAGCATATCTAGTGAGTGCCCATGTGTATGGGAGAGAATCCAATGAGTGCCCATGTGTATGGGAGAGAATCCAATGAGTGCCCATGTGTATCTGAGAGAAAGAGTCCAGGGAGAGTGCCTACGTGTTTGAGGAAAGGCAAGCATTCAGTGAGGGTTCCCATGTGTATGAGAGAGAGTCAAGTGGGAGAACTCTTGTGTGAGAGAAATAAAGCATGCTGTTAGAGTTACTATGTGTATGTGTGAGAGAGAAAGCAGGGAGCACACCTGCTTGTGAGAAAGTGAGTATCCTGTGAGAATGTCCATAAATACTGTATGTGAGAAAGTCTAGTGAGAGCATCCTGTCAGAATTCCCATACGTATGTGTGAGAGAAAGTGAGAGTGCCCATGTGTATGCAAGAGAATCCAGTGAGAGTGCCAATGTGTATGTGAGAGTCCAGTGAACGTGCCAATGTGTCTGGGAGAGAATCTAGTGAGAGTCTCCATGTGTATGTGAGAGAATCCAGAGAGAATGCCCATGTGTATGGGAGAGAATCCAGTGAGAGTGCCAATGTGTATGTGAGAGTCCAGTGAACGTGCCAATGTGTCTGGGAGAAAATCTAGTGAGAGTCTCCATGTGTATGTGAGAGAATCCAGAGAGAATGCCCATGTGTATGGGAGAGAATCCAGTGAGAGTGCCCTTGTGTATGCAAGAGAACCCAGTGAGAATGCCCATGTATATGGGAGAGAATCCAGTGAGTGCCCATGTGTATGGGAGAGAATCCAGTGAAAGTGACCATATGTATGGGAGAAAATCCAGTGAGAGTGACCATATGTATGGGAGAGAATCCAGTGAGAGTGCCCATGTATATATGAGAGAGAAAGAGTGCTTATGTGTTTGAGGAAAGGCAGGCATTCAGTGAGGGTTCCCATGTGTATGTGAGAGAGAGTCAAGTGGGAGGGCACATGTGTGAGAGAAATAAAGCATGCTGTTAGAGTTACTATGTGTATGTGTGAGAGAGAATACAGGGAGCACACCTAAATGTGAGAAAAATGAGTATCCAGTGTGTGAGGGTTCCCGGTAAGACCAGAGATGCGTGAACTGACACAGGGAAACGCAGGCTCAAGTATGGTGTAACAATATAATTTATTAAAGGTTATACACAAATATAAAACGCACAATATAACAAAACCAAACCTTCAACTGATAACGGAATGTACACAGACAAGAGCAGTCAGGGCTGGTGAGGTGGAGTTGTCAGGCAGGCCGGGTCAGGAACCATCGAGCAGACAAAACACAAAGGAGCAGGCAGAGCGTAGTCAGACGGGCCGGGTCAGGAACAATCAGGCAGACAAGGTACCAAAGGAGCAGGCTGGAGAGTGGTCAGGAATAGCCGCAGTCAGAACAGGCGGAGTTCATTCAGAGTCAGGATCAAAGCAGAATCAGGAATCAGGCAGGAAGCAGACAGGATGCAGGTACAGGGGCTCATGGGAAACATACATCAAGGCACTGACTGCAAGTCTGGCCATTCCTTAAATACACCTCCTGCAATCAGCCTCAGGTGATGGCTGACTGCAGGAGTGAGCTTCTGGTTGCTGAGAGCACCCGCTGGCCAGCCCTGGTACTGCAGCCCACACGGCAGATGAGTCCCACCACTAATGGTGAGTCCATTCTTGACACAGTGAGAGTGCCCATGTGTGTGTGAGAAAATCCAGTGAGAGTGCCCATGTGTAGTTGAGAGAAGGAGAGCATCCAGAAAGAGTACCCATGTGTATATGAGGAAGAAAGTCCAGAGATCCCTCCAGCTGTTACCAAAGCTTCCATAAACTTCACTGAGAAGGATGTTGTTTATGAGGATAAGCACAAGTAGCTGTTTATATTCCAAAATGTTTCCCAGAAGTTGTGATTCTCAGCCAGAATCTCTGTTGCCATAGAGTCTTATAGAGACTATGCTAAGATACCTATATTTCTCACAGAGACATTGCTGGGAAGAGTACATGTTTGTGCATTTTTTCTTAATCTGTTATGTATTATTCTGCAGTATGCCAGGTCAGAATTTGGATAATTGATATGGGATTTATATGGGATCCAACCTGCTCAGCAGGCAGGACTGACCAATACAGGGGGAAGAAGCGGGTTAATTTTGCATCTCCCAGTCAGGTTAAAAAACAAAGCCAGAAGCTACATATAATTTAGATGTTGGCTTTTAATAAAAAAGACACCTACCTGTCCAGGAATCCAGTACTTGTGCTCACCTGGGCCAGTTTGTCACCAGTCTTCGGGTCCCAGGCACCTCCATGCTAACTGTGGAAATGTGGCAGTGCCCGACTGCCCGAATGGTCAGTCCGCCCCTGGTTGTCAGTCAATAGAGCAGTGAATGGTGTCAGTATGGTAGAGGACATTGTCAGTAATGCAGTGGACATGGTCAGTAGGGCAGTGGATAGTGTCTGTATGGCAGTGAACTTTGTCAGTAGGGCAGTGGACGAGGTCAGTAGTTTTTGTTGTTTTTTTTTACAATTTTATTTTTATTATATTTTGCATTTCTTTTAGGATCCCTGTTGGGGAGCTTTGGTGGGTTATCAAGAGTCTAAATAGATCTATGATGTTTCATCCTTGAGGCAGAGAAAGCAGATTGAGGACAAAGCCCTCAATATCCATCTCTGCAGCCTCAGCTAGTAAGAATGAATGCATAGGAATAGCTCTGTAGTTTCCCTTTCATTCATAAACTGAAGCATAGTAAACAGTTTATTATACTTAAGTTATGAATGAACAGAGTAATTGTTCGTTACGGATCACTGACTCTGTCCATTCAAGAAAGGAAGGCCCCTTCCCTGCTCTCCATCCTGACACATCCCCCGCAGCAGCCAGGGGGAGAGGAGGGAAGCCTGCACAACTACGGGGGTATGAGGGGGGCCAGGGGAACACACAGGGGGCCAGGGACAGCAGATCTTAGGTAACCTGGACAGGAGGGGCAGCGGGGGCAGCATATAGAAGAACTGATTCCGTCCATTTTCTTCCTGCATCCGCTGATTGCCTGCAGGAGGGAGAGGAGGAGAAGCAAGCTTTCAGCTGCTGCAGGAAGAAAATGGAGGGGTTCCGTTGCTTAAGCGTGATCATCGCACTATTAAGAGATTTGTGGCTGATTCAGAGCACAGACGGGTTTGTGCAGATAAAGGCACATTGAGGAAGATTTCTGCCAGATCCATGCATCAGATCAAGAAAGCAGCTGCTAAAATACCATTACATAGCAGCAAACAGATATTTGAAGCTGCTGGGGCCTCTGGAGTCCCAGGGACATCAAGGTGTAGAGACCTCCAGAGTCTTGCAACTGTGTATAAACCTTCTATTCGTCCACCACTAACCAATGCTCACAAACAGAAACGGCTGCATTGGGCAGAAAAATACATGAAGACTAATTTTCAAACAGTCCTGTTCACTGATGAGTGCCGTGCAACCCTGGATGGTCCAGATGGATGGAGTAGTGGATGGTTGGTGGACAGCCACCCTGTTCCAACAAGGCTGTGACGTCAGCAAGGCGGTGGTGGAGTCATGTTTTGGGCTGTAATTATGGGAACAGAGCTGGTCAGCCCCTTTAGGGTCCCCGAAGGTGTGAAGATGACCTCTGCAAAGTATGTGGAGTTTATGACTGACCACTTTCTTCCCTGGTACAGAAGGAAGAACTATGCTTTCCGTAATAAAATCATCTTCATGCATGACAATGCACCATCTCATGCTGCACAGAATACATCTGCATCAATGGCTGCTATGGGGATAAAAGGAGAGAAAGTCATGATGTGGCCTCCATCCTCCCCTGACCTCAATCCTATTGAGAACCTTTGGAGCATCCTCAAGCAAAAGATCTATGAGGGTGGGAGGCAGTTTACATCCAAACAGCAGCTCTGGGAGGCTATTCTGACATCTTGCAAACAAATTCAAGCAGAAACTGTCCAAAAACTCACAAGTTCAATGGATGCAAGACTTGTGAAGCTGCTATCAAATAAGGGTTCCTATGTTAAAATGTAACGTGACCTGTTAAAATGTTTAAAAAGTTAAAATGCTGTTAAAAGTTTGATTGAAATAGCTTTTGATTTCAGTAAATATGCTGCAAACACAACAAATGACAATTTTCAGTTCTCTACAACCTAGAAAGTGTTTTGAAACTTACTGTGCGTAATAATTTGGAACAGTGCATTGTAAGTTTGTTATGTTTAAAAAAAATACTGTTATCATTAGGAGGTTTGTTCAATAAAATTTGAATTGTACTCTTAATAGTTGATAATAACATGAGAATTATGCTGACTGTTATTTACATCAATTATTTAGGTAAATGAGAAAAATATCATTTGCATAATAATTTGGAACAGGGTGTAGATGTAGTAGTTTTTGTTGTGGGGTGTATTCATATATACACTGCTCAATAAAATTAAAGGAACACTTTGAAAACACATCAGATCTCAATAGGGAAAAATATCATGCTGGATATCTATACTGAAATGGATTGGTTAATGTGTTAGGAATGTAAGGATACCCCATTATTTGATGGAAATGAAAATGATCAACCTACAGAGGACTAAATTCAAAGACACCCTGAAAATCAAAGTGAAAAAATTATACAGCAGGCTAGTTCATTTTGTTGAAATTCATTGCAGCAACTCAAAATGGTACTCAGTAGTTTGTATGGCCCCCAAGTGCTTTGTAGGCATGCCTGACAACGTGTCCCGGGGTATTTCCTCCCAGATCTGGACCAGGGTATCAGGGATGTGTCAGGCATCCTGGACAGTCTGAACTGCAGCCTGGCATTGTCGGATGGACCGAAACATTTTATCCCAGAGGTGTTCTATTGGATATAGGTTAGGTGAGCATGGGGGTCATTCAGTGGTATCAGTTTCTTCATCCTCCATACTCTAGCCACATGAGACTGGGCATTGTCGTGCACAAGGAGAAACCCAGGACCCACTGCGCATTTCATGCTGATACCTAATGGTAGTCAGGGTGACATTGTCTAGCTTGTAGAGGTCTCTGTGTCCTTCCATGAATATGCCTCCCCAAACCATCACTGACCCACCACCAAAACAGTCATGCTGAACAATGTTACAGGCAGCATAATGTTCTCCGTGACTTCTCAGGACCTTTTCACGTCTGTCACATGTGCTCACTTTGAACCTGCTCTCATCTGTGAAAAGCACAGGGCGCCACTGGTAGACCTGCCAATTCCTGTGTTCAAATGCCAATCGAACTCTATGGTGAACATTGGGCTCACTAGAGGACGTAGGGCCCTCAGGCCACCCTCATGAAATCTGTTTCGGATTGTTTGTTCAGAGACATTCACACCAGTGGCCTGCTGGAGGTCATTTTGTAAGGCTCTGGCAGTGCTCATCCTGTTCCCCCTTGCACAAAGGAGCAGATACTGGTCCTGCTTATGGGTTAAAGACCTTCTACTGCCCTGTCCAGCTCTCCTAGAGTAACTGACTGTCTCCTGTAATCTCCTCCATGCTCTTGAGACCTCTTGAGACCTTCTGGCAATGGCACGTATTGATGTGCCATCCTGGAGGAGTTGGATTGCCTGTGCAACCTATGTTGGGTTCTGGTATCGCCTCATGCTACCAGTAGTCACACTGACCCTAGCCAAATGTAAAAATGGTGAAAACAGTCAGAAAAGATGAGTAGAGAAAAAGAACTGTCAGTGGCCTCTACCTCTAAATCCATTCCTGTTTTGGGGGTCGGCTCATTGTTTCCCATCTAGTGCACCTGTTGTTAATTTCATTAACACCAATGCAGCTGAAACTGATTAACAACCCCCTCTGCTACTTAATTGACCAGATAAATATCCCAGGAGTTTAATTGACTTGAAGCCATAGTCTGATTAAAAAATGTTCCTTTAATTTTTTTGAGCCGTGTATATGGGGGTGTGAGTATATTTATTAATGAGCTTTCACTGGCCAATGGGTGGACTTGTGGTGGGAAGCTACAGATCTATTTTGTTGTACATTGATGCTACCTTCCTGGTTATGCAAAGGAAAAGTAAAAAAGATGCTGGAGAGGAGTGGTGGATCAAAGCAAACCAGTTACTTTAGTCTGTGTGAGAAAAGCACATATTTGCTTTAACTGCTTCCCGACTGCCCTATAGCAGAAATACTGCTGTAGGGTGGCATGGGTGCACACAATCACGTATATATACAAGTGATTTTGCATTTCTGGGTAGACAGTGCGTGCAAGCCACATGCGCGCCCTACCCGCTGCGCTATTTGCGGCCGCAGCTGTCAATCACCAGGTTCCGGCTGGTGATTACCGAGCATCTCCGACGAGAGGAGGACTGATTTGTTTACTAACATTTCTCCTCCCTGTCAGCTCAGGCACACTGCTTTGCACAGCACAGCCATCTAAAGCATTGTGCTTACAGTCAAGCACACGGACACAGCCCCCTATCAAAACACTCCCAGCACACAGTTAACCCTTTGATCGTTCTTCATGTTAACCCCTTCCTGCCCAGTGCCATTAGTACAGTGTCAGTGCTTTTTTGTAGCACTGATCACTGTATTGGTGTCACTGGGAATGTCAATGACACCAAGTCAGTTCCCCCCAGTGTCAGAATGCCCGCCACAGTCCTGCTATAAGCTGCTGATCACCACCATTACTAGTAAAAAAAAAATTCCAGTATCTATACTGCCATTTATAAACGCTATAACTTTCACGTAAACCAATTTACACATATTGAGGTTTTTTTTAGCAAAGACATGTAGCTGAATACATTTTGGCCTAAATTTATAATGAAATTTGATTTTTTGATTTTTTCTACTGAACATGTTTAATAGCAAAAAGTCAAAAATATTGCTTTTTTCTCACAATTGTTGGTCTTTTTTTTTATAGCGCAAAAAATAAATGCACAGGCGATCAAATACCACCGAAAGAAAACTCAATTTGTGGGAAAAAAAGGACGTAAATTTCATTTGGGTGCAGCGCTGCATGATCGCGAAATTGTCAGTTAAAGTAACGCAGCGCCATAACACAGAAAATGGCCTGGTCAGGAAGGGGGGTAAATCCTCTGGAGGGCAAGTGGTTAAGCTTGGATTTTATAATGATCTGTTCAAACCTATGCAAGGTTCTGCGTCAGAAGCTAAGTTATGCATCCCTAATATATAGCGACTGGTACTACAATATTTACTGTGCTTAACCTAAGTATATCTCTATGTATGGATTGTTTGTTAGAAATGTGTATTGTTTTTCCACTAATGAAAGTGTATTGATATTAATTTTGGTTCAGAACGTTAGGTCTTTGAATCTATAGAATTCAGTAAAATAAGCATCTGCTTGAATCTTTTTCCGTTAGGTTTACATAGAGATGCAATCTGCTTAGCTACTTCACTCTTCTGCTTTCTTCAAGCCTGAGTTAGCAAGTCACTTGTCGCATCAAGTGTTACCAATCCACTTGGTCACCACAGAAGGAGATTTGCTGCCCGTTGGTCCCAGTGCTACAAGAATATCAGCGCGGTCAATGCTTTCTGCCAGGCTGCTCACATGCACTGCAGCTGAATAGGAAAATATGTAGTAAACAGCTTTTCTGCTGAAAATGTTTCCTCTAGAGTAAATCATTGTTTAGCTCTAACAAAAGATGACATGTTCCAATGTGCAGATTTTTATTTCTTACCAGCCTCTGATTGTACTGTATAACAACAGTATACCCAGACTTGTATTTTCTAAACCAAATTTACCTACAGCAAAGATGACTCATTACAGGCTGCTATTGCTACTCACCCAATTCCGTTGCCTAATGACCCTCACTTGCCCTAATTAAAGGTGTAGCCCTTCTTTGTATGGCTCCCTCAGCCAACTGCAGCCACAGCTAATGTGCACTGCAATTCCCAACATCCTTGTGTATGATTATGTATAGCTCATCCGCCGTGGGCATTAAAGTGATTGTTCTTCTTCAGTCCCAGTGGCCAATTGTCAGTTTAATAATAAAAAATATTGTCCTATATATTAGAAGACGATGTAATAACTAATCTGAGGGCAGCCAAGGACAGATTCACTATTTAGGTTCCTGCAACATTCTGAACGTTCCCGCCCCGTGCCTCCAAAGCATTATAGCAGTGACATATGCATGGTATATTGTATACTTTATACTTTTTTTTTCTGTTTTACATATGACCCTGGATGCATGGCTAACAAAATTTCTTAATGAGTTTTGGACACTCATGAGACAGCTTGAGCTGGCCATATATTTGTTTGATTTTTGTAGCATACTGTGCATAACACTGCAGGTCAGTGCATGGAACATTGTATAAATGTCAATATTTAGTATAATGTGTGGATTTAGGTAAACCTGGTTAGTCTATGTAGAGCAATGCAGCAGGTTTACGGTAAAATGGTTGTAAAGGCAGAAGGTATTGAACTTTAAAGCATTCTCTGCATTAAGGTAAAACAACCTTCTGTGATCGGATCTTTCCCCTCCCAGTTTCTCCCCCCCCCCCCCCCAGACACTTACTTGAACCCAGTCTCAATCCAGCATTGTGCCCATGAGCAGCAGTGTTGCTCTTTCTTTCCTTCTCCTCATGAGACATAAAGACAACAGAGGAAGCCATTGGCTCCTGCTGCTAACAATCAAATACTGTGAGGAGGGAATGGGACAAAGGTCAAGCCATGCTGTGTGTGTCAATGGACACACATAGCCTGGCTCAGGAGGAAGCACACATGAGTCCCCCCATACCAAGCACCTTGCTATGGGGGTACTCAGAAGGGAGGTGGAGCCAGAAGCACCAGCAGGGGAACCCAGAAGAGGAGGTTTGGGCTGCTCTGTACAAAACCATTACACAGAGTAGTTAAGTATGACATGCTTATTATTATAAATGGATCTTTAAAATAACTTTAAATCATAGATGTAAATAATTAAAAACACAAAAATCAGCAAAGGGGACAAAACTAGGCTCATACACACGATAAGAAAATCATACGAAAAATGTTGTTTTCACAAGAAGCACTTCTATGATAATCTGGTCATTAATATACAGTGCATGCAACAGTAACTGAAGGGACAAGCGTAAAAATTGTCCTCGTACGATACCAGATCATACGATGTTTGTTTCATCAGTACAGTAGTCATCCAAAAATACAATACAATACAATACAATACAATACATGACATAATTTTCAAAATCTTACTTACACAGAGCTGAGGACTCTCTTCCTGTCTCTGTTACTGACAACTGAGTGGCCAATAGCCAAGTACCTGCACTGTCACATATCAGGAAGCAGAGTGATTCACCTGCACCCCTATACCCAGGAGTACTGAGTAGGTCACTTTCCCTCCACAATGAAATAAGCAATGGGGTAGTGAACTGAGGGGTAAAATAATCAGATATGTTTCCCTACATGGTCAAAGGGTTCTCTTCTATTTTGTTCTTGTTAGATGGGAAATATTTACTTTGAAATAAAGTCATGACTCCTATGTTCTGACTGTCTTCAGATGCCAAGCAAAGAAAACAGTACAACAGAAAGCTACTTTGATTTTTCCAAAGAGCTGCACAGTACAGTTCAGTTTTAAAAAGAAATAAAACAGGAAGAGCCTGTATGCCAGCAACAATGCTGCATTCTATATAAAGCTGAAGCACCAGAGTTTAGTAGCATACCAGCAGTGGTATTAAAACATACTGAAAAGCTTTGAGATCTGGTAACTGCAATGATGCCTATAGCATACCTACAAGGGGTTCAGAGGGTGCAACTGCTCAGGAAGCCCAATTATAATTGAAGCTACCCTTATTTACTAGCAATGTGCTTATATAGCCTTGCATACATCTACCATACCAAGTAAAGCAACATTTATGTTTCCTTAAAGTCTTTTTTTATTCTGTTATCTGTCATAGCACTGCTCAAAATTATTCCTTGACATCTCCTAGAAAGAATCACCATTAGACAGGGAATGGTGGAATAGCGCCGAGCTGTAAATTCAGAGCCATGTCCAGCTAAGCACCTTACTTTATTATGTTTTTCAATTTTACAGGAAATGTTTAATGAAGTGGAGAAAAAATATTACAAACGTAATCAAGACATAATCAAGAAGCTGGGGAAAACTATATAAACTCTTTTTTATTAGGTTTTTGTAAAATATTATATACTTTTGTCCCAATATTAGTGTTAATAAGTGTGTGTGTATATGTGTGTGTGTATATATATATATATATATATATATATATATATATATATATATATATACACACACACACACAATATATTGCCAAAAGCATACAGTTGCAAGAAAAAGTATGTGAACCCCTTGGGATTACGTGGAGTTTTGCATGAATTGGGCATAAAATGTGCTCTGAACGTCATCTAAGTCACAACAATAGAAGAACACAGTCTGCTAAACATAATACTACACAAAGATTAGATGTTGCCATGGTTTAATTGCACATAACATGTAAACATTCACAGTGCAGGGAGGAAAAAGTGTGTGAGGCCCTAGCTTAATGACTTCTCCCAGAGCTAATTGGAGCCAGGAGTGAGCCAACCTTGACTCCAATCAGTGTGATGATATTTCATGTGTTGCTGACAGCTGTCCTGCCCTTAAAAAACACACACCTGTTTTGGGTTTACTTTTTTCAAGAAGCACTGTCTGATGTGAACCATGCCTCGCAGAAAAGAGCTCTCAGAAGACCTACGATCAAGAATTGTTGATTTGCATGAAGCTGGAAAGGGTTACAAAAGTATCTCCAAAAGCCTTGATGTTCATGTGTCCACGGTAAGACAGACTGTCTACAAATGGAGAAAGTTTAGCACTGTTGCTACTCTCCCTAGGCGTGGTCGTCCTGTAAAAATGACTGCAAGAGCACAGCGCAGAATGCTGCATGAGGTAAAGAAGAATCCCAGAGTGTCAGCTAAAGACCTACAGAAATCTCTGGCACATGCTAACATTTTTGTTGACACATCTACAATAAGGAAAACATTAAACAAGAATGGAGTACATGGGAGGACACCACAGAGGAAGCCATTGCTGTCCAAAAAGAATATTGCAGCACGTTTGAAGTTTGCAAAAGAGCACCTGGATGTTCCACAGCACTACTGGCAAAATATACTGTGGACAGATGAAACCAAGATTGAGTTGTTTGGGAAGAACACACAACACTATGTGTGGAGAAAAAAAGGCACAGCACACCAACATCAAAACTTCATCCCCACTGTAAAACATGGCGGAGGGAGCATCATGGTTTGGGGCTGCTTTGCTGCCTCAGGGCCTGGACGGATTGTTGTCATTGATGGGAAAATGAATTCCAGAGTTTATCAAGACATTTTGCAGGAAAACGTACGACCATCTGTCCACCAACTGAAGCTCCTCAGAGGATGGGTGATGCAACAGGACAATGACCCAAAGCATACAAGTAATTCAACAAAACAATGGCTGCAACAGCACAGAATACGCCTTCTGAAGTGGCCCAGTCAGAGTCCTGACCTCAACCCGATTGAAATGCTGTGGCATGACCTTAAGAGAGCGATTCACACCAGACATCCCAAGAATATTGCTACACTGAAATAGTTTTGTGAAGAGGAGTGGTCCAAAATGACTCCAGATAATTGTGCAGGTCTAATCTGCAACTACAGGAAACGTTTGGTTGAGGTTATTGTTGCCAAAGGAGGGTCAACTAGTTATTAAGTCCAAAGGTTCACATACTTTGTCCTCCCTGCACTGTGAATGTTTACATGTTATGTGCAATTAAACCATGGCAACATCTAATGTTTGTGTAGTATTATGTTCAGCAGACTGTGTTCTTCTATTGTTGTGACTTAGATGACGTTCAGAGCACATTTTATGCCCAATTCATGCAAAACTCCACGTAATCCCAAGGGGTTCACATACTTTTTCTGGCAACTGTAGGGATGCCTGCCATTAGATGCACATGAACTTTAATGGCATCCCAGTCTTAGTCCGTAGGGTTCAATATTGAATTGGCCCACCCTTTGCAGCTATAAACAGCTTCAACTCTTCTGGGAAGGCTGTCCACAAGGTTTAGGAGTGTGTCTGGGAATGTTTAACCATTCTTCATGAAGTGCATTTGTGAGGTCAGGCACTAATGTCAGACGAGAAGACTTGGCTTGCAGTTTCTGCTCTAATTCATCCCAAAAGGTGTTCTGTGGAGTTGAGGTCAGGACTCTGCAGGCCAAGTGTATAATCCAAACGCACACGTTCCTGTGTTAAAAATGGCTGTGTGTATAAGTGGGTGCTGCAGTGACCGTCGGCTGGAACCGAACAAAATCAGCAAGGAAAAAATGTCACCAGCACACCGAGGATCACCACTATGGGTCCAAAGGTTTTAATAAACCATCACATAGTTACAGCAAGGCAACGTTTCGGAGTCTCCCAGGACCCCTTCATCAGGCGTGTCACATGCCTGATGAAGGGGTCCTGCGAGATTCTGCAGTCCAGTCACGTCCCTCCACCCCCAAACTCGCTCATCCATGTCTTTATGGACCTTGCTTTGTGCACTGGTGCGCAGTCATGTTGGAAAAGGAAGGGTCCATCCCCAAACTGTTCCCACAAAGCTGGGAGCATGAAATTGTCCAAAATGTCCTGGTATGCTGACACCTTAAGAGTTCCCTTCACTGGAACTAAGGGGCCAAGCCAAACTCCTGAAAAACAATCCCACACCCTAATCTCCCCTCCACCAATCTTTACACTTGGCACAATGCAGTCAGGCAAGTACTGTTCTTCTGGCAACCGCCAAACCCAGACACATTCATCGAATTGCCAGACAGAGAATCATAATTTGTCACTCCAGAGAACACACCTCCACTGCTCTAGAGTCCAGTAACGGCCTGCTTTACACTACTGCATCCAAGGCTTTACATTGCCCTTGGTGATGTAAGGCTTGGATGCAACTGCCATGGAAACCCATTCCACGAAGCTCTCTATGCACTGTTGTTGTGCTAATCTGAAGGCCACATGAAGTTTGGAGGTTTTTCGCTATTGACTCTTCAGACAGTTGGCGACTTCTGCGCACTGTGTGCTTCAGCATGCTCTGACACCGCTCTCTCATTTTAAGTGGCCTACCACTTCGTGGTCGAGTTGCTGTTGTTCGAAGTTACTTGTACTTTGTTATAATACCACTAAGTTTTGACCGTGGAACATTTAGTAGCAAGGAGATTTCACGGATGAACTTATTGCACAGGTGGCAACCTATCAGGGTACCAAGCTTGAATTCACTGAGCTCCTGAGAGCGACCCATTCTTTCACAAAATGTTTATAGAAGCAGTCTGCATGAATGCCTAGATGCTTGATTTCGTACACCTGTGGTCATGGAGGTGATTGTTACACCTGAATCCAGTGATTTGGAGGGGTGTCCCAATACTTTTGGCAACACACACACACACTGCTCAAAAGAAAAAAAGGATTGAAGGAACACTTTTTAATCAGAGTATAGCATCAAGTCAATTAAACTCCTGGGATATTGATCTGGTCAGTTAAGTAGCAGAGTGGATTTTTAATCAGTTTCAACTGCTTTGGTGTTAATTAAATTAACAACAAATGCACTAGATGGGCAACAATGAGATGACCCCCAAAACAGGAATGGTTTTAGAGATGGAGGTCACTGACAATTTTTTCCCTACTCATCTTTTCTGACTGTTTTTCACTAGTTTTGCATTTGGCTAGAGACAGTGTCACTGCTGGTAGCATGAGGCGATACCTGGATCCTACAGAGGTTGCACAGGCAGTCCAATTCCTCCAGGATGGCACATGAATACATGTCATTGCCAGAAGGTTTCCTGTGTCTCCCAGCACAGTCTCAAGAGCATGGAGGAGATTCCAGGAGACAGGCAGTTACTCTAGGAGAGCTGGGCAGAGCCATAGAAGGTCCTTAACCCATAAGCAGGACCGGTATCTGCTCCTTTGTGCAAGGAGGAACAGGATGAGCACTGCCAGAACCCTACAAAATGACCTCCAGCAGGTTACTGGTGGGAATGTCTCTGACCAAACAATCAGAAACAGACTGCATGAGTATGGCCTCTAGTGGGCCCCGTGCTCAATGCCCGACACCATAGAGCTCGATTGGCATTTTCCTTTGAACATTTGAATTGGTAGGTCCGCCACTGGCGCCCTGTGCTTTTCACAGATGAGAGCAGGTTCACCCTGAGCACATATGACAAATGTGAAAGGGTCTGGAGAAGCCATGGACAACATTATGCTGCCTGTAAGATCATTCAGCATGACAGTTTTGGTGGTGGGTCAGTGAAGGGTTAGGGAGGCATATCCATGGAGGGACACACAGACCTCTACAGGCTAGACAATGGCACCCTGACTGCCATTAGGTATCGGGATGAAATCCTTAGACCCACTGTCAAACCCTACGCTGGTGCAGTGAGTACTGGGTTCCTTCTGGTGCACGACAATGCCCGGCCGCATGTGTCGAGAGTATGCAGGCAGTTCCTGGAGGATGAAGGAATTGATACCATTGAATGGCCCCCACGCTCGCCTGACCTAAATTCAATCAAATACCTCTGATATCATGTTTTGGTCCATTTGACTTTGCCTGGTTGCACCTCAGACTGTCCAGGAGCTCAGTGATGTCTTGGTTCAGATCTGGGAGGAAACACCCCCAGACACCATCCATCGTCTCATTAGGAGCATGCCTCGACATTGTCAGGCATGCATACAAGAATGTGGGGGCCATAGAAACTACAGAGTACCATTTTGAGCTGCTGCAATGAAATTTCAGCAAAATGGACTAGCCTGCTGTATAATTGTTTTCACTTTGATTTTCGGAGTGTCTTTGAATTCAGTCCTCTGTAGGTTGATAATTTTCATTTACATCAAACGATGGGGCATCCTTACATTCCTAGCACATTACCCAGTCCATATCAGCATAGATATCCAGCATGATATTTTTCCCCATTGAGATCTGATGTGTTTTCAAAGTGTTCCTTTAATTTTTTTGAGCAGTGAGATTATATATATTATAGTACATTGCTAAGCATTACACTGTATATGTATTTGTGTGTGCTCCTAATCTTTCCTCCTTTTTACCAATGCGTGCCATTTTTAACATAATTTGCAATTCTAAAGAAACTGACCCATTTTTTAACAAATAATTACCAGAGCATAAAACAGACGGAAAGAAATTCTAGATTAACAGACTGGAAGGTGTCTCCTTTTTTTTTTATTCTAATTATATCAAATGAACATGATTTCTTGAAACGCAGACACTAAACCTCAGGACATATGGTAACAATTCAACAGACAAACCCCAAGAGGTAGAAAATAATAAATTGTTTCCAGTGAGAAACAGCTTGACTTCTGAAACTGTATTCCTAAATACTGCTGGTGTCAAACACATGGGTCTAATGAACCCTATGCAGTGCCAGTTGTCAAGGCTTGTGTGCAAGATAATATTATTAAATACATGTATAAACTATTACATGTATATTTCAGATAAATCAGAACATTCAGTTTGAAAATACACACAAAGCTTACTGCCCAAGGCTTGTGTCTTTAACCTTGATGTATCCTGAGGACACCTGAGTACACTAGGCCACCCTGCCCTGTTGTGCAAAACGTTTTGGTGTAAGGTGGCTTGTAAGCCTACTTACATAGCATAGCTGTGTACTCAACTGAGTATATTTAAAGCCAAACTTCAGCGAAATGTTTTGAGAGAAAGCCAAATGTTTCAGTGAGAAAGAATTAAAATTTATTTCAGGGTTATACCACTCCATCCCCCACAGCCTTTTCCTCCTGTACCTCTACCCCCTCCCTCCTAGATAGTAAACTCGAAAGAGTAGGGCCCTCTTACCCCTTGTGTCCTGTTTGATGTTACTGTACTGTTTCATGTATTGTCCCCCCCTCTATTGTACAGCGCTGAGCAAACCCTTTGGCGCTATATAAACTCGATAAATAAATAAATATTTCTGGTTATGTCTCCTTGCTAGGAGATTTTATCTCACTTCCTGTCCTTTTGAGAACCAAGCCAAAAATAGGGGTTGGGGGCAGTTGTCAACAAGATGTGAAATTGAAATATCCAGTATAACATGGTTTTAACATTCCAAGCTACTAAAATATGATAGGAAGTAAAGAGAAATATCCCCAATAGTAACAGACAGCAATAAAAGCCTGGCAGAAGCTATAACTCTATAAACAACTGTTAACCTTCCTGGCGGTAATACCAAGTGTAGCTCGGGGTTAATTTCAGTACCAGAAGCGGTAACCCTGAGCAACACTCTGGAGTACACTGCAGCGATCCCTCGAGTCTTACCTTGTCCCACGATCCCGTGAGGTCCTCCCGCTGTGTCCCCCAGCCATGTCCGCCGGCCGATGCCGGCATCCATCTTCCGGGTTCCGTTCCCTGCGAGCATCGGGTCGTACGGGGCGGAACCGGCGGGAGATTAAAAAAAGTAAAAATTTTACATACACACAATACACTGTAATCTGTTAGTATTACATTACTGTATCAAACCATTTCACCTAAGTTTTGTCCCTAGTGCTTTGTCCTGTGCCCTGCCTGCATTTTTAACGTTCTTTCTGCCTGCAAACTGAGAAACGTCCATGGCGTCCAAAAAGCGTCCCTTTAGGTCAAAATCGGTTTTAGACCAGCTAGAAAACAGCGATAGTGAATTAGAATAGCTTGCAAAATTGAGCGATAATGATTCGTGGGGAAATTCATCATCAGACACTGAAAACGATAATGCAACTTTGCTCAGCGAACTTGGTGCTCTATTTCAAATTTCAGTGTTTTTGGTTTGATTACAGTATTGAATTAAATTTATTATTATATTATTATTTTTTATAATTATTTATTATATTATAATTTATGATTTCGTGTTTCAAACTTTATCATGCCCGAGATGTTTACTAGACTCTTGTTTGGACAGATTTTAGTGAGTTATTCTTAAGAATTACAGGCCTACAATATAAAACAACAAATTTCCATGAAAAACAATGTACTGCTTTGACATTCAAAAATATTGATTAGTTAGAACGCCAGGGAGGTTAAACAAAATTAAATAAAAACCTGGGCTAGTTTTGGACTTAAATAACAGTTTTTTTCTAGAAGTCAGAGCCTCGGTTTTCACCAAACAAATTCAACTGTAGCACCCTCCTGGTATAGGATACTAGGTAAATATAGTTTTTGACTTGCTCTGTAATCAGAGGAACTCTGATCATTTGACTTGTTCTGCTCAGGGTTTCACAGGCTAAGAGTTTTATTGCTTCTCCTTGCCTCAGAGAAGTCTCCAGTGCTTAGGGCAGAAAATTCAAATTACTGCCCTGAATATTTACTATGCCCTAGCTATTCTATGGGGAAGTGTTCCCAGAAGGTTGGTCTGGGAGGGGGTAAATAGCCTGAAGCTTTGAGGAGATTGTTTTTTTTCTGTAAGGGATGTATCTGGGATCTTCAGGGGGCTGCTTGCCCTTGGAGCACCCCTGGACTGAATGCCGGACCTCTCTGTCAAATGATTGAGTCGTAGGAGCTGGCTGCTCTATGACTTGTGAGCAGAGAGCCTGACTCTAATGGTCTTAGACTAGAGCATGACTCTAATAGACTTTAATTATTCTGGAGCTATCTCATGGTCCCTAGCTATGAGACTAACTCATTTGGAGCTACCTCATGGTCCCCAGCTGTGAGAAAATAGACTGTTCTGTAAACTACTTCATGGTTCCCAGCTCTGAGAAATAGACTGTGTTACCTTTACCAAGAGAAGAGTCTCCTCTGCTAATTGCTCTTAAATTATAACTAAAGGCAAAACTTTTTTTTCGGTTTTGGATAGTGTGGAGATCAATTTAAACCCTTTCTCAGGTTTTTATTGCTGTCTGTCCCCCCATTAAGGAGATGCAGCCTCTCTATTTGTCATGTTTAGCATTATCAACAAAAGTGAATGTAAAAGAAACCCCCAATTTTAGGTTGTCCCCAAAAAAGTAATAGAGGAAAAATCTTCTAGTGGGGATGCTGGTTCTGGTGACCTGGGGGTCCCCCAGGAATTCTCTTGATTTGCAGAAATTTTCTCACTTCGTGTTTTGGCTATGGGACAAGAAGTGAAGGTAAATCCCCCCCAATGGGAAACATATAGCAAATAATAAATGGACAAGGATTATAACACTCCATTACTCTACTCTTACTCTTACACAATTAAAAAAACGTTTTGCCTATAGTTCTACTTTAAGTGTTTTGGAGTATCCCACAACCCTTCACCACTCTCTTGTTAAATTTCTTCAGTAATAAAACCTAAAGCAGAACTACACTGCTTCTGAGCACCACAAACTAAGCATGCTATTCAATTTATTTTCAAACTCGTCCATCTATCCATGTATCCATGCTTTATTTTATTGAGCATTCACTTTGAAAAATACCCCCTAGAATTTCTTGCTGTGGCCTAAGTAAGGGCAGATGATTCATATAGCATTTACTTCCTGGAATCTATATGCCCTTAGCTTATGCATGCAGACAGGAAAGTGTGCTTATCTGAGAAAACCTCTCCTCCCCTCCTGAAGACTTCTGGGGTGTATGACATCATTTGCCTAGGCCTGGAAACCAGGAAGTATGTGAAGAAATATTAAAACAAGTTTAAAACAAATAAATATGATGTACTTCCTTATCTATTTATTAATGCTAGTCACTGTTGATTGACAGAGTGAAATTCCACTTTAAAAAGACATCCCCTAGACTGTTTAATAGAGCCAGTTTGAATGGACTGTTGCTTGTGTGACTGGCAGCCACTGTACTACATAGGGAGAACCTTTTAAATTCTCAGCGGCTTCTTCAAGGATAGCGTTACACGCCTATTGTAAAATACATAACAAAATTGGGATAGTATGTCTCTGCATCATCAGAAAATTTGAAAGCTGTCAAGTGTTCCATTCTGCCTAATGAAGATGCCATTCAAGAAATGTGATCTGAAAGTAAGCTGCCACTACTGACCTCTTTCTGAAAATGCTAGTTACTTGTGGAAGGCCAAGCTGAAAAATGTGAAAGTGATATCAAAATGACTTTAATGAGTGCCAGCTAGGAATTAGCCTTTGCATAAATATAAATCTCTAAGTAATTTGCAGTATACACATTGGGAGGTGCTGCTTTGCCAGTACTCTCTATCTCTACTATGGTATCATCTTGCCAATTTCATTTTTAACCTGGCTGCTCCACTGGTTTGCTAACTGAGGTACACGTGGCCCCACATAGTTGGCTGTTGTGTCCACGCGGTCTTACATATGGTTGTATTCTGAAAGTCTGTACTCCTGAAGTGGCTTGTTTCTGCTGTGAAACGTATAGATAACTTATGCCCATCCTCTCTCCTTCTTTTTGAACATTTGAAGATTCCATTTCTAAGAGTTACTGTAATAAATGCCTATCATATATTATTGTATGATCATTTCATGCACGATGGTTACTCTGGGATGTAGGATGAGGGGAGTGTGGCTATGATAGGGATAGTGATATCTCACACAAATCCAAAGAATCCATTTTATTTCATTTAATTTTTCTTTTAAACTAAGGTTTTGAAAAAAAAAGTTATGTAAGCAATTACATTTTCATTATGTATGGTGCTGTGAAAACCCAATTTTGATTCTGGGTCTATATATATGTGTGGAGGGTGTGGTACCTTATTACCACCCCATTTGAGTATTTCTATATACATTGAGAGGATTTCAGCAAACCTTTTTTTAATATTTTTGGAACCAGGCCAGCACCCTGGCCTAGTAAAAGGCAAACAGTTGGCTTCAGAGGCCACTGACGGCAGTCTGCTTTTCTCCATTGCTGCGGTAGGACAATGCAGCTGGAGGGAGCAGAGGGAGAGAAAGAAAGATTTTAAGTGGCTATATTGGCAGCTTGGGGACAAGTACCACCCACCACAGGAACTCAGACTTACAGGTGCTGCTGGGGAATGTCCCTAGAGCAACACAGCTTTGGCCCTTGGAGAAAGAAAAGGATTATATTTCAGAGGGGGACTTGAGTGTTCAGTTCAAGTGGGCTTGGGGGAGGAGAAAGACATGTGAAGACATGTGGAGTTAGAGGAGAGGAGGTTAAATGCTGCTGCTGCTGTGTGGGGACTGTGCCTCCTGGGGAATAACAGGCAAGAGATGGTGAGATAGTGAACTACTCTACTAGACAAAGAGAGCTCTGTTATACCACTAGTCTGCAAACTGCAGGGAGGAAGCCAATGTGGGGGACCGAGTGCTGCTGCAACCATTTCATTGCTGCTGAGCAGCTGAGAGACATCACCACAAGGTTGCAATGAAGGAGGAACAGTGGTGTATGGCCAAAGTTTGCCGTAGCTCTTGAATGTTGAGCTGTCCCAGAGAAGAGTGCTGATCAGAGACTGCTGCTGCCATTTTGCTCTACATGTGAGGGGACCTGGATTCTGAGAGCCTGCACTGGGTATTTGTGTTTTACTTGCTAGACATGGTGAGTGACTATGGATGACCCCTAACATCACAAGAGGACCACTAGCTACTGCTGCGGGGTGTTAGCTTGCAAGTAAGGACCCTTTTGCAAACCTACATGGAAGCACCTGGAGTTAGAAGAGTATCTGCCGTAGCAAGAGGGCTCTTGTTCTGTTTCAGTGGGATTGCCTTACCTTCCTTTTGTTTGAGAACAATCCAGTGCCTCATATTTTAGAGCACTATAGCAAGAAGTATAAAGGCCTCAATTCCAGCAAGCATCCATGTAGCACTACTGGTCTGTAGAATAGAGAAGAGCCCTAGCTTGGCAGCTAGGACCATAGGAGGACTTTTTGGCTCTCTTCATAGCAACAGTATATAGTAGCCTTTAATTTGATGATTATTTTGCTATGTGTCTTATGCTGTATTGCACTACTGTGTTACCACTGCCACATATTAATTACACAGATTCTGTGGCTGATTAAGGTGGTAATTAAACTCAATTAGTGCCTTATCTGCATTAAATTAGCCTCAGAGCCTGTGTAATTAATATGTGTTTGGTTTTAAAGGCATGAGGTGGCAACCCAAATGTCAGCAGTGCTACCACGTTTGTTGGCTTACCCTTTTAAAAGGGCTATCTTCCTTTTCATTAAAACTATCTATACTCCACAAGGTTTAACCTGGGTTAGATTTGGGAAGGTCCTCACTGGAGTTGCACAGAAGAACCTGAATAACAAAGCGGCTGTCTTAGGAGTTTTTTCCACATTTATATTCACTGAAGAAATTGCTTTATTTGTCCTTTGTCAAACTACTATCTGAATGGGCATATCTGACCTTTTTATAACCATCTGATTCTCAATGCTGTCATAATAAAAAAATGCATTATCTGCATCACTTTAAGCAAGTATAAGACTTAGAAAATACATATCTGAATATGAAACTGCTATTGCAAGGGATACAATAGTCTAAATAACTGCTAAAAGTTACCATATTTTTTTTAAGTGCTGTCAACTTGAGTCTGAGTCCTAGCCACTTGATGAATAAAAATTTGAAAAAGAAGTCGGTTTTGTGTTAGTCTTGTGAGATCTTCCAGCGTTGTTCCCACAGCTGTAGTCAATGTGCCTGACCATCTAGTACAGTGGTTCTCAACCTGTGGGTCGCGACCCCTTTGGGGGTCGAACGACCCTTTCACAGGGGTCACCTAAGACCATCGAACAACACATTTCCAATGTGTAAAGAGTAAATAATTTTATGGTTGGGGGTCACCACAACATGAGGAACAGTATTAAGGGGTCGCGGCATTAGGAAGGTTGAGAACCACTGATCTAGTAGCTGGTCTACCTTTTCTCCTGGTGCCTTTGATATTCCCAAACTTTATTTCCCTCTCCAGTGATCTCCATTTTCTAACAGTGTGACAAAATAGGAGAGTTACAACCTTATTATTTGGGCTTCTAGTGACATAACCATTTTGAAACTGAAATATTAGTTGTATGGGCTGTCCCTGGCATGCATAAAATCCTTCTCCAGAACCAAAGTTCAAATAAGGCGATCTTCTACATTAGTGATCACTAAATGGTGGACCGCAGTCTGGAACCGGACTGAGAGACAGTCCTGTCCAGACCCCAGCCAAGCCACCATCAGGTGCCCTGTCCCGGGCCCCCCACCCAGCCACCGACACAATTCCCACAGCGGGTCGGATGTGAAGAGCTGCAGATCGGGATTGAGGGTCGGGAGCTGCCCAAGTCACCATGTCAACAAGTGGGCGACCGCCCGGCCCTGCCAACATGAAAAGACTCCCACCCTCTGCCTCGAGCCGCAGAAAGCGGAAGTCCCCACACACCAATAAGCCGGGCAATCACCAGCTCCCGCCTCCACAGTCCCGACCCACAGCTCCCCACACCCGACCTCTGTTCTCTGCAGCTCGAGACAGAAAGCAGGAGCCCCCCCACACCAGCAAGCTAGGCAACCACCCACCTGCTAACACAACAACCTAGGCAGCTCCCGCTCCCCACACCCCACCAACCATGAGGATGACACCGATGGCGGGCCAGAGGCCCAGGAGAGGACACTCCAGAAGGATTAGTGTCTCTGCCCTGCCTAAGGTAATATAGGTCTGTACAGTGGAAGGCTTGCATTAAAAGGGGCTCTGTGTTGTGTTAAAAGAGGTTGTGGTGTTAGGGACACTGTGGTGTGTTAAGGGCGCTGTGTTAAGGGACGCTGTGGTGTGTTCAGGGACGCTGTGGTTTGTTAAGGGGCACTGTGGTGTAAAGGGGTTAAGAGGACACTGTGGGACTTCTTTAAAGAGGGGACTGTAATGTAGAGGGGAGTAAAAAAAAAGGTACGCTAAAGATGATAATGTACCTGAGGACTGTGATTTGTTATATCGCTACGAGATTTGGACCTCTGCTGGAAGGAAATTTTGCTGACCGTACCTCCATAAATTTTAATTCAAGACCCCTGTTCTACATCTAGTCTACATAACTACTAAAAGTTGCCTTATTGCAAGGCAACATGTAGGTTTTATGGCAGAAAATGACAGCAGCAAATTGAAATAGAAAGAACACGTAATAATATTTAAATGCAAAACTACTTTTGTAATTGTTATTTGTATATGTGGCATCTAATGAAGTCTTTCTATAATGCTGGTAAAATAGTGCAATTTAATATTCAGAGATATCTGTGTGTGCTGTTATTCAGTTGTATTTTCTTCATATCCAAGCAGAAATATCAGTCCCGTTTAGGGCTAGGTTGACACTATTGTGGGCCATGCAGCTCTCGTTTGCTCGGGCATGGCAGCCTATTCATTTGAATGGGCTGCTGTGCCCCCGTATCCCATAGAAAAAAGGTGCTTACACCTTTTAAAAACGTGGCCGGCAGTGAAATTGTTTGGTCCATGCAACCATTTTGACAAAGTGATTTCCCTGCAGTTCCCACACCCACAAAAACACTGTGGGTTGAGATGCATGGGTGTGCCATTAGCAGTGGGTGTTGTAAGAGTAGCACAATTTGGCTGTGGGTGGTTGTGGGAGAGGAAAAAGGTGCAATTCCAATTCCTACACCCACAACCAGCCCAGTAAATTGCCATAGTAAGCTGACAAGGCTTCCAAGGCTGCAATGAAATCCCACACAGTGTTGTTATCCCTCCCTGAGTTCTGCCCTGCTGAACTTCAAAGCATCTATTTGTGTTCTCATCTCCATAACAAAAATGGGGGGGGGGGGAGTTCTGTAGTTCAGCAGGGCCCAGCAAGAGCTCAGGCAGGGCTGACAACACTGTTTTTTATTTCACTGCAGCAGACGCAGTGTTGTTAGCTTAAAAAAGGAAGTTGGGAGGCTACTGATTTCTGCCAGGGCCAATAGGTAATCTGTTTGTGCAGAAAAATATGTTTGCCCAGACATAGACTTTAAGATATGCACTGTTCTGTAACTGCTATCAATAGAGTGGGTTGACAAAGGGGAATAAAGATCTTGTGACATACACAGAACTGTGGACATACAGTAAATATTAGGGCAAGGCATGATGTTCAGTAAGGGCATAACTATAACCATAGCAGACAATGCAACTGTGGTGGGGCCCAGATGCAACGGGGACCTAGAACTGTTTGAATACATAGTGATTTATGCAAGTGGCAATAGCTATTTGAAAATAAATTTGGACTAAATAAATGCATATATAATTTGGTAACCTTTAGGTAATTGCCATGAAATATATTATTATTTGTATATGCAGAGAAAATGCAATTTAAATGGAGATTGGAGAAGCTGAAGGTCCGGGTAATGGTATTGCTACGAGGGCCCATCACACGTAATTACAACCCTTCTGTTTAGGGGTCTAGTATTTAGGCTCCATATAACAGATACCCACATGATTTGACAGCTGTGCTCTGTGGGGTCTATTTAGAAAACAATTGTTGTGTGAATGTCTTAAGCATTCGCACAAGCACCACAACTGACCACCGTATTTTTTCTGATATGATTCAGCCCCATGATTGGCAGCTCCATCTAGTGCCCATAGTTTAGTATTTTCCTGAAACAGCTCAATTTAAAAAAATTAAATAAATAAAATATAAATCACATTTTGGATACTAGATGGCGCTAATAACCATATTAAAAAAAAATATGGTTAAAAAAAATAATTTGTGGTGCTTGTGCGAATGCCTAAGACATCCATACAGTGAATTTTTTTACATAGACATGGAGAAAGGGACTTAATGAATGAAAACATTGTTTTAACATATTTGCTTGTTTGTATATTTATGTGACTTTCAACACTTTCAGGATATCTCATACATAAATTTAACCACAAGCACTAATCTGAGCTGAGTAAAGTTGGATAGAAGAAGCATATCTGATTTTCCCTAAAATGTCATTAGACGAAAGGCATGCATAATTAGACCTCTCTTAAAAGGATATTAAAGCTGATTCTTCTAGACAGACATAACTACCCTGTGGACACAGAAATGCTGCTAGGTCCACATCGCTGTGTATAGCCAGTGAATAAAAAAAATTTGACACTCACAGGAAAAAAAAATATGCAATGTGGCATATGCTACCTTTTTTGTAATTACCGAGATAAAAAAAATCCCCTAACAGTTAGAGTTTCCATGGAAACAGTTCAGGCCAATCATTTTTTTTGTGTACCATATCAATACCAATTAAGAGATCCAATAAAAAAGAAAAAACTACTGAATGCTGCTATCCTAATCTTGACAAGCCCAATGCCGGTTACAGATATTTTGTAAACACAGATATCTGCTTATTTGAAGAACTGAAGATAACAAGGTTTTAGTGATCTTGTATGTCAACAAAAATAAAAGTTTGCTCTGCCTTCTTGCAGTGATTTCAGCTTGCAGCTGTGTCAATGTAGGAAGTATGACAGCCAAGCTTCTTAAATCTGGTACAGATTGTTAGCCTGGGAGGATTACACATCTCAGACCTGGCAAAGAATGAATAAATCCGCTATTTTACACCTCCTTATTTTTCCTTTTATTGGCACTTGCAGGATTGCAGCTGATGCTGGTGGCGACAGGGTGCAATTGAAAGTGCTGTGATTCAATAAAGCGATTCTATTTGTATAGAAAATACAGCTAATTCCTTTTGATATATCATATTTATTGCATTGTATCCTTCATTTCTTAATGACAATTTGCTTTATCCTAGCATGTTTTTTTTTTTTTGCTGTTGGGCACATTCGTTTCACTAAGCCGATTGTAACAAGGCACAGCTTTCTATAAAGAGAGCACTATTTTATAGGAGCATTATTTTGGATTACTACAGAATTGTCATAAAGCTTCCAGGTATGTTTTACTGCCAGGTTGGAAATTTAGATGATGATATGATATGTAGAAGTGATGCCCAATTTGTGACAGAGGGACAACGAAGGATTGCCTTTGCTGAGTTCTGCTATTTGAGCACTAATTAGCCTTTCCAACCAAAGCGCACATTGTAATCTGTGTCTCATGGGCAGACTTAAAGCATAACATCATTGTGAAAACTTTGTTTTGGCTAAAGGTAGGGATGTCTCATTTTTAAAATATATAGATAAAAGTGCAGTGCATAGTCTATATAGTTCATTTTTTATTTGAATTTATTTTTTATATGAGAATGCAATTGACAATCTCCTAGACTGTAAGCTTCAAGGAGCAGGGCACTCCTATCCCTCTTGTATTGAACTGTATTGTTGCTTTATTGTCTCCCGTTATATTGTAAAGCACTGAACAAACTGTTGGTGCTTTATAAATCCTGTATAATAATAATAATAATAGGAGTAGCCACAACATTTGGCCAATGAAACATAAAAATAAAGTAACTGTGTACAGTTTGTTAGTATAGTTTAATGACATACTAGCAGCACTGCATCTAGAGGAGAATTGTACTAGCAGAATGATACTCTGTAGAAGGGTTCCAGAATCCTAATAAAATCTTTTATTGTTGGATAAAAAATAGTGCAGATTATAGTAGTGTGCAGACCTTTATTGGTAATTACAGAAATGGCTAATTTCCCCAAAGGAAGGCTGAATTTCAATTAGTATATAGGCTCCCCTGCACAACAGAAGTCAATTGTTTAATAGGAGTAGGTTAAAGGGAGATGTTGCAGCCAATTACTCTTTCCAAAGCGAACAAAGTTTATAGTTTGACTATAAATACACTTTAAGAGCAGTCCTTAAGCCCTAAAATAATGGAATATCAAAGACAATTCTTCAGAGTGTCCATTTACTTACCATGTCAGATGCAAGCATGGGCTGTTTTGACTCCATTTCCTACAACTCTGTGGATTCTTGGATGCCCAGGAAATATACATTTCTCAGCTTCCTGTCCTCAGCTTTGTGAAGCTCCGTGAGGCAGAGGTAGCTGGCAAAGTAATTTGCAGCCAGGTGAAAGGCCTTCAATTGTCAGAACCAGGGTGTGTACAGGTAGGCCAAAGTCAAACGGCATGCAGCTTCTCCAGAAGACCCAGCTACTGTGGGCAGCCCCTCACTATTGCTTCCAAAGAACTCCAGTTCCAGTGGAGGGATTTTTGCCCTTAGGCCTTGGATCCCTCCAGCTGTTCACCTGTGTTACCAGTGCAACTCTGGACTCACTGTGAGGGACGCTGTCTATGAGGATAATCACAAGTGGCTCTTTGTGTTCTTTACTGTTTTACTGAAATAGTGATTCTTAGATTGACTCTCTCACAGAGACATGTGAAGGTCCATGTTTGTGCAGCTTTCATATGTTTGTACAGTGTACGCATGTGTTTTGCCATCCTGACTTTTGCATCATTGCTTCTAACTACGCACAAGTTTAGTAAACTACAAGTTAGAGTTTCCCAAAAAAAGTGCTGCACTGCCCTCTAGTGACCCAAAAAATTCACTAATAATAAATAAACCCTTTCCTGAGCATCAAACCCAATGTGTAATAGAATACATCTGTGAAACAAATAAAGTCAATAGTAAATAAAAATGAAAAACTGGCTGAGCCACTAAATGCAAATGATAAGTGAAACATATATGAAAAATAAACCCAAATCAAGTAGCAATAAACACCTGGCCAACCTATAATAAACACCAGGCTGAGCTGAAGAATAAAGTGTAAAAAACAACAAAAACAGTAAAATATGTGCAACGTATATCAGGAATAAAACATGATCACAACAGCAGTAAACACCTGACTGAGCTGTAATAAACACCCAGCTGACCTGAAGCATAAAGTGGGAAAATCAACAAAAACAGTATTAAATGATTGTAAAACAAATGCCGTGCTGAGCAATCAGCCCCCCAGTGGAATAAATATGTGATGAGTCAAGTAAATGTTCAACTGGGCTAGATATTCACAAAAAGTGCATAAAAAAAAATAGATAAGCAACTCTACTGAATATATACAAAAAACAGATAAATGGTGAATGATAGATAACATTTAATAAAGTGCAAAATGCAGTCCAAAAGTGATATAACAGTCTCTTTCTTCCAACATTTAAGTAATGCACCAGTGACTTCAATAGTTGTGCAAATGTATCGTGCTCCTCCACCTTCCGTGCACGCTCACCTTAACAGCTGACCCATAGAAAACATGCGCTCAATATGAATCCCACTGGATCCTCTGCTTCCACAGGTCTCTCCAGGCACTCTCAGGAACAATCCTTTACGTCCCCACTCTGATGGATAGGTGCTCAAAAGATAAGGAACAAGGAACTCTTCATAGTGTATAAAAAATGCCACTCACATAGATACAAGGTTCACACAACCTATTGCAAGCATTGAAGGGAAAAACAGGGTGAACACAGATGGTGGCTCCTGCACGCACCAGAAAAGACGTCACAAGCTTCCGTCCTACACGTTATGCCACGAGTCATGTGGCTTCTTCATGGACATGACTGTCTGTGAATACTTTCCTTCACTGGCCAGACACATAATCCTCAGCATAGAAGCATTTTTTACTATGTTCTTCAGCCACATGAACAAGAGGAGCAGCAGACACAAGGAAACTGCAGCCGCTTCTCTCTTCCAACATTGCAGACTGGGGCTACATATATACATATAGTATAGGGGATAGAAAAGTACAAGCTTGCCCTAAGGAAGCTCCTGTACTTTTCTTCTATTGTGAATGGGCACAATAGAATAACATGGAAATCTTGTGTTGTGTGTTGAAGAGCCTCTGAAAACATACTTCATATTGGGGAGGGAAATAGGATCACCTATGAACACGCAATTCAAACTAAGGGAGAGAAACAGCACTAAGAGCCAATCAGCTGTGCTGCAGTGCAAGGAGTATGTTGATAGGGGGAGAGAGCAAAGTGAGAGATGAGCTCTGCAGTGTGTGGTTATTCCTTTTCACTGTCCAATCAAAGGCTGAGTAAGGGACACAACCTGCAAGTGTTAAATAACTGCAGCAGAGAAAAATCAGGTCTCCCTCCTGCTAGACAGGGCTATGTGCCAAAGCTATGTAAAGCTCGGGACTCGATGGACAAAAATACAATTCCTTTGGCAGGTTAGACAGTTCCCTTATATGTATTTCATCAATGTAATTAACTGCATCCTTGGATTTCAGCTTTAATCCCCATATCCTAATTGAACTAAAGCCACTAAATTCTGCCTCCTTTCTGCTGTCTTCAAGTGCTAATGCTACAGAAACAATGTTCATATCCAATGGGTGTGCCAGATGAATGATCCCCCACTGCACTCATTGGTTCCTCCCACCAGACCCTATGTCATTACTGTGTTTTTTAGTGATGGAGGAACTGCAGTGTACAGCAGGGAATGCAGACATTCCATACTCCTGGAAGTGTCAAATATTAAAGACTTTGCTTGCAAGTCTTAGATGTTGAGGGCAGCAGACTTCAGAGACATCACCCACAGAGAGGTATTTAGTGTCTTCTGTTGCAGAAACAATTCATTCGATTTTTTGCTCTAAGACCTGAAAGGCTGTAATGATCGGGCTGCTGCAGTTATTGGCATTGAAAGGTGCTTCTTTTATATCATTTTTTTAAAGCTGTGGCTAGCAACAAGAGAGATTGCTAATATTACACATTAAATGACAAGCATATGAGGCACCCTGTCGGCTATTGATTGTGTTGTTAGTTCAATATTGTTTCAAAGCTACAGCAGCATGGAGTGGACAAGGACAGGTTCCTTACACCACAATATAACAAAGGTAATGTTTTTTGCAAGGTTTACACATCTGACTCAGAAAGGTATTGTAGTGTATATACAATTAGTATGTGATTTTGAAATGTGAAGGTTTTCTTGAAGGATTAAAGGTTGTGTCTCTTCTACACATCAACCACTAGCAATGTGGCTGATTTACTAAATGGGTTGAGAAAGTTCACACAATAGATTGTGTTATTATTCACATTATTATTATTATACAGGATTTATACAGTGCCAACAGTTTGCTCAGTGATTTACAATAAAAATGGAGACAATACAGCAACAATACAATGCAATACAAGAGGGTTAGGAGGGCCCTGCGCCTTGGAGCTTACAATCTAAGAGAATCAATTCCATGTGTAGACTAAATAAGTAAACAGGGATTTACATTTCATCTGATTACATAATTGTATTGAATATTCACACAATTTACCATTTGAACATTTTCAACTCCTTTAGCGATTCAGCCTCAATGGCTCCTCTGCAAATAACAAAAAGGGGATCCTAGTGAATCTCTTTATTTGCAGGTATGCACATAAGACGATGGAAGAGATGTGAGTTATGATTGGATGGCAATAAGATAATTTATTTTACATGACTTTGACATTAGATTCATTAAAATAGATTAGAACCCAAATCAATAAAATCTCAAGTAAGCTTTAGTTTAGTTATAAAATTTGTTTTCAAAATGTTTAAATCTGCAGTCTTATTCAAATAATACCTGGGGATGTCACGCGTGTCCTAATTTAGGCACTGGCTATTATGGGTAACAGCTGTCTCCCATCTATGCTCCTGCATTGTTCCACTCTCACATGCACCCTTCTTAGAGACTATAAGTGGCATGCTGACATGCACTGGACATTGGACATACATTGATATACCAACATTACTACGAGGAATCTGATCCAGAGCTATGCAGTTGACACTGGAGCAAGTGCTTAATTTATAAAGAATTATAAAGAATTTGCATGTCCATTCATCCAGTGGAAGTTTATGTACATTTATTCTGGGCAAATGGGGTAAAACTATATGTAAATAGGCTACATCCTTTGCTGTAAATGTAAATAATTTGTTTTATACTGAAAATATCACATATGAATACTAGACGGGGCTTAATATTATAATATTTCCCTGCTCCATCTATTGACCAATACAGTATTATTTATTGTTGAAACAACTGTACACTACAAGAATAAACTATAAAGTAAAAAACATACCTAGGCACCCATTGTTTACATATGAAAGTGTATATAAATAAAGCGGGTCAAACACTTTGAATCAACTGTACAATATTTCTGTCTATTGTCTCTGAAATAATATGCTCTAATTTTTATTTTATTATAAAACTGCCTTGTCTCTCCCTCTTTTATTGTGGGCTAATCAAGCGCTTATATACTTCCAGCAACTGTACAAAATTTGTGGTCATCATCTCTGAAATAATACACGCTAACTTTTCATGACAAAAATTGCCCCATCTCTGCCTCCTACATTGTGGCCTAATCATGCTGCTTATAAACTCTCCAGTGAATGTGATTATGATCTCTGAAATAATACACTCTAATTTTAATTTCAGGATAAAACCTGCCTTGTCTCTACCTCTTACATTGTAGCCTAATCAAGCTTCTTACATACTGTGCAGGGACTGTACAATATTTGTGCTTACATACTCTACAGCGAATGAACATTTTTTTTGCTTTTTTCGCTGAAAAAATACACTCTTTATTTCAAAATAACTGTCTTGTCTCTGAAATGTGGGGTTTTAGTTTTGATGTGTTTTATATACTCAGTTTTGACAGTTTATATAACGTAATACAACTTTCATAGTCTGATACATTCAAAAGAAGCTCAAAAACTATATTATCAAACTGTCCACTGGCCAATAAATATGAACTTGAGGGTTTTTTTTTTCTTTGTTAGAGTACACTTCTTAGAGCTTTTGGTTCTATTGTACTAATTGTTCTACTTCCACTATTCAATTCAGATCTATTACCACTGGAAAAAAAATCAGGTGTCACAGCAATGACTGCATAAAAGAGCCTTTGTTTATGAAGTGTAATGAAATGAATGAAACTGGGGTGCTGCATATAATTTAAAGAATTGGTGTTTAATATGAATGAACTAAGACTGGTATCAAGGCCGTATTTGATCAGTGATGTCACTAGAATCCCCATTCCTTTGTTACATGGGGGTGGGGAGATTCATGGCTGCAGCTGATTGAGCTGGGGACCACGAATAGGAAGTACGGGCAGCACAATGGCTAAATGGTTAGAACTTCCGCCTGGCAGTACTAAGATCATTGGTTTGAATCCCAACCACAACACCACCTGCCTGGAGTTCACATGCTGTCCCTGTGCCTGCGTGGCTTTCCTCCGGGTACTCCGGTTTCCTCCCACACTCCAAAGACAATGCTGGTAGGTTAATTGGTTCCTGTCTAAACTGGCCTTAGTATGTGTATGTATGAATGTAAGTTAGGGACTTTAGATTGTACACCTATTGCGGGTTAGGGACTGATGTGAATGTACAATATATACACACACACATAAAGCACTGCGTAAAATTGATGATGATATATACAGTAAGTACCTGAAATAAATAAATAAATAAATAAATAAGTATCTATGTCACAAAGACAGGAAGTAAATAAAGGAGAAGACTCAGACCAGCTTTAGGTAAGTACAGAGGGGTTATTTTTAATCCAGCAATTAGTTATGGCGGTGGGAGGAAGGAAGAAGTTGTACTGGAGATTTAAGGTCTCATCTTTGCTAACTTTTTTGTAGGTCATAGTGATTTGGCCAGTGTCACACACATATGGATCAGGCTTTTAGCATGATCAGGTTTATCTTTAAGGTTAAGTCGCAGTTAAGATCTCATTCACACCTAAACAATTTTCTGCTTGAAGCTTGAGCCTAGGTTCACATTTATGTGATGCAATTCCTTGGGAATTCAATACCTGCTTTTGTGCGAGTACAGTGCAAATTTTCGGTGAGGTTTGTCACTGGACAGCTGTGAATGTAATGTGATTCTAGGTTCACACTAATGTGATTTTCATGCAAATGGCACACAGCTGCGATCTTTGCTCTTGACAATAGAAATAGGATCATTGCTGACATAAAGAAAAGGTGTTAACTTCCTGTACACTTCCTTGTTTTTATGTAGAGAGTAGTGTGGTGGTGTGGTGTTTTGGTGTGTGGCTCAGCATGTTTCATTCTTCTATGCCCTTAATTATGACAGCAGTTGCGACTGCTACTGCAACAGTCTTGATAGAAAGGGAAAAAAATTGGAGAAGGTGAAGATACTAGGTCCATCCAGTTATAGCAAACAGGGAGGTGTGTGGACAGTTAAGGGTAATGTATCAAGACCTCCGTGCACATGAAGAGACGTTCTTCAATTACACACACATGACAGTCAACAGGTAAGTACTTATGTGAGAGGAAGGAGAGTCTCTCCTCTCTCCCTCCCCATCTCTCTCTCCCCATCTCTCTCTCCCTCCCCATCCCTCCCTTCCTCCCTCTCTCTCCCTCCCCATCCCTCTCTCCCTCCCTATCCCACTCCTCCTCCTCCTCATCCCTCTCTCCCTCCCGGCTTCTCTTTCCCTCCCCATCTCTCTCTCCCTCCCCATCCCTCCCTCCCTCCCCATCTATCCCTCTCTCCCTCCCCATCTCTCTCTCCCTCCCCATCCCTCATTGTGATAATATATATTGTTATTTCAGTTTTGACAATTTGCTTGGACTGCTATACTGCCATTTGGAGCAACAGAACACAACCTTTAGAAACAGTGTTGAGCCTGCTAAAAGATTACTAGTCACATTAAGGTAATTTTATTGGTGATGCAAATAGTTATCTATTGACCCCTAACGAATAAATGCAAAGAAAAAAGATCACACTTCAACTGATTTTGTACCATTTTTTGTTATTGCAATGCTTTTCCAAAGCACAAAGTAACAAAACTTAAACGTAGTACAAAATCAGCCAAAAATGCCATAGCATTGTAAAAAATATAAATATTTCAAAACAGGTAGGTGCTGTCTTCAAGGCAAAAATCTACAAATTTTGATACGTGTTTTCCAAATGTTCGTCAACTGCTGGGATGTTGTGGCCTGGGGCGGAGGCTGAGGTAGAGCTTTGACTAGGGAGTGCAAAGGTGTGTAGATGGTGGATGGAGGAATATTGTTCAAAAGGCAGCCCTGTATTGATATCAGGAGGTTTTTGGGGGGCTGGGGGGGGGGCTTGGATATTGGTCATATGTTGAAGGCAGTGGTTTGTCAGGTAATCTGCTTGTGGGGGGATACCTCAGAGTATTTGTTGCTTGTTCAGGAGGCTTGCTTGGGGGGGGGGGCTTTGTGGATACAGTTGTGCGTGTAGTTGAGTTGGTCTGCTGGGAGGGAGATATTGGGTTAAGGTGGAATTAAATGGTGTGTAGTGTTGGGGAGGTCTGCTTGGGGGGGACAATTGAGAACAAATTGATGGTAGTTCAGGAGGTCTGCTTAGGGGGGTAATTACGGATAGAATGGGTGAAGGGATAAGGTATTCTAGAAAGAGGAGTTTCGTAAATACTAGTGGGGAAATCAAAGCTGGAAGTATATGTTTGTGAGGTTGTTTTGAGGGCAGAAGGAAGGGGAATTACTGGTGGGGCAGATGATGCTTCTTCTGTTTGGATTCTGAGGTTGCAGAAGTGTATACACTGTTGGACTGCTATACGCATCTCAAAGTATCTTTCTGGTAAAACCTCCTTCAAAAGGGGCACCAAACTGAGTGCAAATAATGTGTGTGGACAGCGCTGTGCCTCCATTTGTTCAGAAATACCAGACACAATATTAAGCAGTCTATCAGCACTGTCCGTGTTCTCCAACCTATGTGATCTAGAGGCAGAATGTCTGCTGCGGAAAGTAGACCTTGCACTAGACCTTTGACTGGTTGGAGTTGAAGCCTCAGCCTCTTCAGGTCCTGGAACATGTGGAATGGATTATGTAGATTCATCAAGAACATGCAGCTCCATAGATAAGTCTTCAACATTGCTACATTGCCTCATCTTCCCCTTCTTCATAACCTTCCTATTCCTCCTCCTCCTCCTAACTTAACTATGTGCTGTAATATAATTTTTTATTTTTAAGTAACTCAGTGGGTTATTAGGATTAACATACATAACTCTGATAGATGCTAGCTTACCTCCTCAATTCCAGGATCGGCTTTAGGAAGTCAAGTGGCAAACACATAAGGACGTTTATTTGTGGCCGCTGCTCCACTTCTTGTCTCACATTCTCTCTGAGATACTTCCTGTATGTATCCCTCACATTACACCACCTTGTACGTATGTCAGTTACTAAAAAAAATAAAATACATAAATAATTATTCTACTCTTTCCTTTCAGGTACCTAGCTACTGGTAATTCTTTAGCCAGCCTACATTATGAATTCAAGCTGGGGAAATCAACCGTGAGCGCAACTGTCCATCAAACATGCAGATTTATCTGGGATATCTTGAAAGATCTGGTTATGAAAAAAACAACCAAAGAAGAATGGGTCAATATAGCACAGCTTTTTGGGACTGCTGCAACTTTCCTAATTGCATGGGTGCAGTAGATGGAGTGAAGCCAGTTGCTAAATACTTTAACTACAAGAAATTTTTCTCATTTGTCCTGCTGGCAGTGTCCGATGCAAATGATTCTTTTACATATATTGACATTGGTTCTATGGCAGCAACTCAGACTCAAGTATTTTTTCCCATTCAACATTTGGACAAATGCTTTTTAACAATACTCTAGACTTTTTCCAAATGACTGTCCACTTCTGGGCACAAGTTAACCATCCCTACCATATGTCTTCATTGGAGATGAGGCCTTCTCTGTCTCTGAGCACCTTCTTAGACCCTATGCCAATCGCTCACTTACTGTGGAGAAGAGGATATTTAATTACCACCTCACGAGGGCACGACGCGTTGTAGAGTGTGCATTCGGGATACTTGCAAACAACTGGCGGTTGCTGCATACCCCTTTAGGCCTAACCAAGGACAATGCTATTGCTGCTGTCAAAGCTACATGTGTTCTACACAAATTTTGTTCGAGCTCAAGATTGCTACCTGTTTGAAGATTCATTGATGCACAATTTGTAAGGGGGAAAATGGTGCGTAACTAGAGGCAACACCAGTGGTGCCAACATTCGTTTTCACTGACTACTTCATGACTACAGCAGGTAAAGTGTCATGGCAACTTGAGGCTATTGCATAACAAAATATTGTACACTTTGCTGACAATTTTGCATGCTGTGTTAATTTTATTTTTTGAAAATAATTTTGCATATGGTTGAGATGTACACCAGTGTTACGTATTTCTTTCATTTGTGGCCATGTCTGGGGAAAAAAATAAAACATACAGGTGAAACTCGAAAAATTTAAATATTGTGCAAAAGTTCATTTATTTCAGTAATGCAATTTAAAAGGTGAAGCTAATATATGAGACTCATTACATGCAAAGCAAGATAGTTCAAGCCGTGATTTGTCATAATTGTGATGATTATGGCTTACAGCTCATGAAAACCCCAAATCCACAATCTCAGAAATTTAGAATATTGTGAAAAGGTGCAATATTCTCGGCTCAAAGTGTCCCACTCTAATCAGCTAATTAAGCCATAACACCTGCAAAGGGTTCCTGAGCCTTTAAATCGTCTCTCAGTCTGGTTCAGTAGGAATCACAATCATTTGAAAGTTTGCTGACCTGACAGTTGTGCAAAAACCATCATTGACACCCTCCATAAGGAGGGAAAACCTCAAAAGGTAATTGCAAAAGAAGCTGGATGTTCCCAAAGTGCTGTATCAAAGCACATTAATAGAAAGTTATGTGGAAGGGAAACGTGTGGAAGAAAAAGGTGCACAAGCAGCAGAGATGACCACAGCCTGGAGAGGATTGTCAGGAAAAGGCCATTCAAAAGTGTTGGGAATTTCACAAGGAGTGGACTGAGGCTGGAGACAGTGGACTGAGGCTGGAGACAGTGCATCAAGAGCCACCACATACAGACGGATCCTGGACATGGGTTTCAAATGTCGTATTCCTCTTGTCAAGCCGCTCCTGAACAACAAACAACGTCAGAAGCATCTTACCTGGGCTAAAGAAAAACAGACCACTAACCCATAACCCCCCTAACCTCAAACCCCCCTAACCCCTAGTCCCCCTGACCCCAAATATCCACTAACCACTAGCCCCCCCAACCCCAAATATCCATTAACCCCTAGCCCCGACCCCAAATATCCATTAACCCCCTAGCCCCCTAACCCCAAATATCCCCTAACCCCAAATACCCCCTAACCTCAAGAATCCCCTAGCCGCCTAACCCCTAGCCCTTAAAACCCCCCTAACCCCTAGTCCCCCTAACCCCAAATATCCACTAACCCAAAATATCCACTAACCCATAACTCCCCTAACCCTGAACCCTCCTAACCCCTACCCCCACTGACCCGAAATATCCACTGACCCTTAGCCCCCCTAACACCAAATATCCCCTAGCTCCATAACCCCCAAACCCCTAGCCCCTTAACCCCCCCTAGCACCCTAACCCCAAATCCCCCCAACTCTCCTAACCCCAAATATCCATTAACCCCTAGCCCCCCTTACCTAAAATATCCACCAACACCTAACCCCTGAAGCCCCCTAACTACTAGCCTCCCTAACCTCAAATATCCACTAATTCCAAATATCCACTAACCCATAAATCCCCTAACCCCTAGCCCCCCTGACCCCAAATATTCACTAAGCCTTAGCCCCCTAACCCCAAATCCCCCCTAACCCTCCTAACCCCAAATAACCCCTAACCCCAAATATCCACTAACCCATAACCCCCCCAACTCTGAACCTCCTTAACCCCTAGCCTCCCTAACCCCAAATATCCCCTAACCACTAGCCCCAAACCCCCCTAGCCCCCCTGACCCCAAATATCCATTAACCCCTAGCCCCCCAAGCCCCAAATATCCACTAACCCCAAATATCCACTAACCCGTAACCCCCCTAACCCCAAACCCCTTAACCCCTAGTCCCCCTGACCCCAAATATCCACTAACCCCTAGCCCCCCTAACCCCAAATTTTAATCGCATCATATTTGCAATGCATAGCTGTGAACTGCCTCCATAGAACACTATGTAAAATCACTTGACATATGAATCTGAGTATTTACATCAGTGTGAACCAAGGCTGAAGCTCTAAAAGGCTCAACAGGGCAAATCTCATTCATGTCAACGGCCCCTGTTCATATCTGAGCACTCTGTCGCCTGTAGCAAAATGCCTGTTGCTCAAAAAAGTACATGAGCTTCTTTTTGACAGATAGTGGTAAACATGAGCCCCATAGACTTCAATGGGAATGCGTAAAAAACCTTGCGGCATGACTGTTTTGTGAGCCTTTTGCCACATTTTCTGCTCAAATGGCAGCTCTCTGCCCCTAATCTCCTCCACTTCTTTTCCCTTTACTGCTTTCTATTGGCTAAACAAAAACACCTGAAGCTGCAAAACACTTATAATACACTTCTAAAACATTTGTAATACACTTCTAAAAATGCTCTTAAACTCTCAAATAAATACGCCTCAGAATTGCTAAGCTCAGATGTGAATGCAGCCTAAAGGTGGAGATGTTAGGGAAATTGGAAAAGGAGACAAAGTGGGTGTTTGAGATAGTTTTGTGCTAGCCCTCTGTGCTGTCAAAACTTCAGGTCATTGAAAATCACCCTATTAAGTAGTTTTTTTTTTTTTTTAATTTTCACAAATAATGCTATATGCACCTATTTTTAGTTTTATTTTGTGCTGTTATTGAAACAAACATCTATCATATATATGCTAACATTCTATGCTAAAAAAAAAAAATCTATCAGGCAAAAAAGTATGTTTTTTTATTTTTGTTTCAATTTTTTTTTTTTTAATGAAGTGGAGAAATAACATATTTAGAAACAACTACCATCCTGATGTTGGTGGGCAAGAAAAACAATGTTTGTGTGTAACTGTTTTTTGATTAAAAAAGATTCCTCATGAAAATGTCTATGCCACATTCTGTGAAGTGCTTTTTTTCTACAGTGTTTTTGACAAAAGTAAATTCAATTAGTGTGAAAGAAAGAAAGGAAGTGAGAAAGGAAGTAGCATTTCCTGTACAGAGAAAAGCTTTTAGTTTTACCTCACAAATAATTAGTGAACAGGATTTCCCATAGTTCGACAAGGTATGTACCTGATTCATATTTGTGCCATGGAAGTCACTCCGATGAGTGGTGAAACTCCTTAAACTTTACTACACAAGTCAAGGTGACTTTCTACTGCTAGATATGCCATGACCTGGGTAATTGAGAACAGAGACAGATTTCATGCGGTGTTTCACATAAAATAAAATGCATACTTCTCCAGTGCCAATAAAAAAAAATTACATTGTATAATTAGCGTTGGTGTCAGAAATGAAATTTTGGCCAAACTTTTTTTGTGTAATTGTTTTTAAAAAATGTATCTCCTGCTCATATTGACGTATTGTATTTCATAGCAACTATTTACTGCACACAGACTTAAGCTGACCATAGTCTGAATCTTGGCCTGAGCACCAGGGACCATCTAAAAATTGAACCTTGTATAGGCAGGCTGAATGTACCCAAGTTGATCGATCGATAAACTTGGATACGACCAGCCTGCCGGATTTTACATGTGATCATTGCTACCTGCTGTTATAATCACCACCCCCCTGCCGGCAGAACGCAATAACTCAGCAGGAGGGATTTCCCCATCAACACTGAATATGTTGATGGGGGAATTGAGAGAATTTGTTTCCTGTAATACGTGGTTGCAGGAAAAAAATTTGCACCGTCTATGGCTTGCCTTAGGCTGGCCATAGAGGGATTTTTTTTTTGATCACGCAGAGAACTGATCAAAAAGAAAATTAACTGATTCCCCCTCCACACATTTGAGGTGGATAGAAGAATCCTCCCTGCTGTGCTATTGTATTTTGACAGCAGGGACTCAGCTGTCAAGATACATTGATCAGTGCTGCAGCCAACTGGCTGCAGAGCTGAGTTTATGAAAGTTTTTTCATATTCCCATCGCTGGATCGCGATGAGGCTTAGGTAAGTATTGAGGGGGCTGGGGGAACTGATGCACACAGAAGGTTTTTTTACCTTTATGTAAATCCACCATTTCATATTCCTGATAAGTTCCTGCTGTAATTGTATGAAAAAGTATTGTGCCCTCTTTGTATTGCTTCCCATGTGTGAAACCCCTGATGTTCCTGCCAGTCCCTCTGTTTTCCTATTAAAACACACACATACTTTGACATAGAAGATCAGTGTGCTGCTGTTTCCTCTCCAATAGCTGTTATGCAGCTGAGAACAGAGGATATGTATTCACTTAGGTGAGGGTTTACAATCACTTTAATCCACCAGACATCAAATCTCCATTCATACATATACTATATTTATATATTTTACGTGAATATATGTTCATTTGGACAACTTTCTTTGTAAGATCAAAAAACAAATGAGCAGTCACTTATTATTATATGTGTTCCTTCCCACAATGATAATGGGAAACCTGGGTTTGGAGGTTTTGTATACTAAAATGCAAATAAAGGGAATGTATCTGAACTCCACTAGAAAGCTTATTTTTAAGGTAAGTTCGAATGATCTGCATAATTTCCTCTTTTTTTATTGCAATCAGAACTAAATAAAAATGTAAAAAATAAATTTCTTTAGTCAGGTAAATATAGAATTGGATATTAATATTTTTATATTTTTTTAGCCAGCAAATGAAACTCCTGGCTTCATTTCACGTATTTTTTTTTTATCTAACTCTGCACAGCCTGTGGAAAACTGCCTATTCTTTGCAGACCTTAATACCACAAGCTGAAATATACACACAGTGTTGAATGACTATTAACTCTTCAAATATCATATGGCTCAGTATCAAGGTATCAAAGTAGTACTAAAGGCAAAACTTTTCTTTTTTCATTTTGGATAGAGTAAGGTAGGGTTATAACACAAAACACAAAAATCAAAAGAAATAAAAATGTATAAAAATATTATTATAATTTTAATCATTTTACTTTTACACGCATCATTAAAAATATACAGCATATTCACAACATTTCGTCATTTCTTAGTGGCTGTCTTGGTTATATAAAAGTGAATACACAATCAATTTTAGATTATATAAACCAGCATGAATAATCAAGAACCTATGGATATCATTATAATGTGCTTACCCATTTCCTTAAAACTTTAATTTCATTGACAAGCAAGCTATTTTGTACTTATACCAGAATGGGAACTGCAGGGTATAGTATTAACTTTGTGTAAGCCTTTACTCTCATATTTATTTTGATTAAGACACCCAGTGTTAGTTTATTAAATTTAACATGGGAAGCACTACTGAGTATTGTTCCAAGTGTTTTTGTCTGGAGGGAAGTGACATTTTTACCTTCTTCTATCTTGAGCAGTCACTTATTATAGGAGTTCGATGAGTGCAGATGGATTGGCGACCCCTGGTTTTTGTATACCTACATAGTTTTATGTGAGTATGATTTTTTTGTTAGTTTCTTTTTTCTTTTCTATGGCTTGGTTCTTTGTCCCTCCTGCGGTCACAAAATAACCACTTTTGGCACCTTATCATAAATACACTGAAAGAGTCTTATGGAATGCAGTATCAATTGCTTGTTTGTGAAATCTAAGTTTTAAGGAAATGGGTAAGCACATCCTGATGCTATCCATAAGTATGTCCTTGATTGTTTATGTTGGTTTATATGATCTACAATTGTTTGTGTATTCACTTTTATGCAGCCTAGACAACTGAGCGGTAGCTTCCCCCGAAGAAGCCACTTATAAAACATGTCGGGAAACAACATCATTGTTGCCTCTAAGAAATGACGACACAGAGACTGTTTGTTGTGAATATATATTTTTAATAATGCTTTTTAAATGTAAAATGAATAATAATAAGAAGAATATTTTTATTTAAAAAAATTTAGATTTTTGTGTTTTGTACCTTTAAAATCCCACATTTTATGGGTCTACTTTAATTTATAGCATAGGGATGTGGTGAATATTCAATACCCACCACCTACCCATATAATATATTGGTCCTTTTCTTTGAAGAAAATAACCCAAATTAGTGTATATTTTTTAGTCTGTAGACTGGAGGAAAGTTATAGAGTCCACAAACTATGGTATGTATATCTGAAAAAAAGAGGCATGGTGAAGTTGTAATTTTTTGTCACAATTTTATGGAAAATGAATAAATGTAAGACAATAATTGTTTTCACAATTTGTTTACATACTGTCAGCAGTGCAGAGAGGGGATCAGACACACTGACTGTTTGTTTTTTACATTTTTAAATACTTTTTTATTACAATTTTTGTACATTTGTTTTACAATTTGTTTTTAACATTAATATTTCAACTGTGACCAGACCAATACAGTGTTACCATAGTAACACTATACTACTCTGAGTAGGTGATCAGGAGTTTGTTTTTTTTAAAAACAATTTTACACACTATGGTGATAACATATCAGTGACATAATTGTTCTAAGCAACCATTTTTTTCTGAATTAAATTCATTCAATCAGTGTGTACTATTGTGATTAGCTGTGATTGGCCACAGCTAATTACATGGTACAGATGGGCTGTGATTGGCCCTTTCTGTACCACGTGATCATTGTGAGCCAACCATTGTGTACAATTGTCAACAATTGTTATGTGATCTGCTGTGATTGGTCACAGTGATCACATGGTACCAGCAGCGGCTGGTGTGTGTGTATATATATATATATATATATATATATATATATATATATATATAGTGAAGGACATAAGTATTTGATCCCCTGCTGATTTTGAATGTTTGCTCACTCACGCAGAAATTATTAGTCTAAAAATCAAATTGTAGGTGTATTGTAACACTGAGGGACAGAATAGCAACAAAAAATTCAAAAGAGATGCATGTCTAACAAATTATGCACTGATTTACATGTTCATGAGGGAAATAAGTATTTGATCCCTTATCATTCAGCAAGATTTCTGGTTACCAGGTGTCTTTCATACAGGTAACAAGCTGAGATTAGAAGCAGTCTCTTAAAGGGAGTGCGGCTAATCTCATTTTGTTACCTGTATAAAAGACACCTGTCCACTGGAGGAATCAGACAATCAGATTCCAAACTCTCCACCATGGCAAAGACCAAAGAGCTTTCCAAAGATGTCAGGGACAAGATTATAGACCTACACAAGGCTGGACTAAGCTGCCAAATTATTGCCAAGCAGCTTGGTGAGAAGGTGACAACAGTTGGTGCAATCATTCGCATATGGAAGAAACACAAAACAACTGTCAGTCTCCCTAGGTCAGGTGCACCATGCAAGATCTCACCTCGTGGTGTGTCAATAATCATGAGAACAGTGAGGAATCATCCCAGAACTACACGTGAGGATCTTGTCAATGATCTCCAGGCAGCTGGGACCACAGTCACCAAGAAAACAATTGGTAACACACTAAAACTTTATCGAGCAAGAACTCATCTATGTGGTCTTTTATTAAACTCTCCAGTATCTTCCTAACTATAGAAGTTAAACTAAAAGGTCTATAATTACTTGGTAAAGACTTTGATCCCTTTTTAAATATTGGCACTACATTGACCTTATGCAACCCAGTAGTACTATGCCAGTCATTAAACAGTTTCTAAATACTAGAAACAATGGCTTTGAAATGACAGAGCTCAATTCTTTTCGGATCCATAGATGTAGGCCATCTGGTCCAGGTGCTTTATTCACCTTTATTCTATCTAAATATTTCTGGAAAATATAAATGTTGATCCATTGTGGATCATTTGGGGCTGTGTTAATATTATCCCCATTATGGACATGAGCTCCTTTGTATACATTACAAAGAGCTGAAGAAGTTATTTATTAAATTTACCTTCTCTTTGTCCCCGGTCACCCAGTCTAGTTTATTTTGTAAAGGGCCTACATGTTCAGACCTGACCTTTTTGCTATTAATATATTTGAAACATTTTGGAGTGTTTGTTCTACTTTTGTTTGCAAAATGTTAATTTTGAATTTCTGCATCCTTGATTTCCTGTTTACACGTTATATTCTTTGTAACATTTTAAACAATTATACTATTCCTTCACTTTTGTATTTTTTAAAAGCTCTTTTCTTGTTATTCATAGATTTTTTTTAACTTTTGATGTGAGCCACAAAGGTTTTATTTTTAGACTTTTAGACTTAATTTCCATGGGAATAAATTTTGCAGTGTGTTCAAATACAGTCTTTTTAAAGAATTCCCATTTCTGTTCTGTGTTCTTTGATGCCAATATTCCCTCCCAATCTAAGTCTTGGAGAGCAGACCTCTTCCTTGGAAAATTTGCTCTCTTAAAGTTAAGTGTTTTTATCTTTTCAGTATCCTTCCTTCTTACACCAAGTCTTTTGCCATGCATTCAGTTCTCCAATCTCCCCCTGTTTTTCCTGTGTTGCTCATGGAACAGGCAATATTTCAGAGAAAATCACCTTAGAGGTCCTTCCGTTCAACTTGCAGCCTAGTTCTTTAAATTGATTCTTAACCTCCTTGGTGGTATTCCCGAGTGTAGCTCGGGGTAAAATTTCAGTACCAAGAGCGGTAACCCCGAGCTACACTCGGGCTTACCCTGCGGCGCTGCTCAGGGAGTCCCTGCAGCACTTACCTTGACCTTTGCTCCCGCGATGTGTCCCCTGCAGTGTCCCCGGCCATCTCCTCCGGTCGATGCCGGCATCCGGCTTCCGTGTTCCGGTCCCTGTGACGTCGAGATGTACGGGCGCCGGAACCGGTGGCAAATTTGAAATTTTTAAAAAATTTCATTTTTTTTAAAATGATTATTATATAGTAAAACATTGCTGTTTCAATGCATTTCACATATATTTTGTCCCTACTGCTTTGTCCTGTGCCCTGCCTGCATTTTGACTGTTCTTTCTGCCTGGAAACTTAGAAAAGTCCATGGCGTCCAAAAAGCGTCCCTTTATGTCAAAAGCAGTTTTAGACCGGCTAGAGAACAGCGATAGTAAATCAGAACCACTTGCAGAATTGAGTGATAATGATTTGTGGGGAAATTCGTCATCAGACACTGAAAACGATTTTGCGACTTTGCTCAGCGATGTGCGAATTTGCCTCTGTATTTCAAATCTCAGTGTTTTTGGTTTGATTATATTATTGAATTAAATATATTATTATTATTTTTTATGATTATTTATTAAATTATAATTTATGATTTCGTGTTTCAAGTTTTATCATATCCGGAATGTTTACTAGACTCTTGTTCGGACAGATTTCAGTGAGTTATTCCTAAAAATTACAGCCTACAATAAAAAACTACATATTTCCATGCAAAAAAAATGGTACCGCTTTCAGCACAAAAAATCGGAAATAATCATACCGCCAAGGAGGTTAAGGAGCCTCCACCTTCCATGTACTTTGCCATTGGTTCCAATATGGACCAAGACAGCTGGGTCATGCCCAGTCCCTCCCTTTAATTTATCAACCCAGTCCACCATATCCTGAACCCTGGCACCAGGGAAACAGCAAACTATTCTGTTGAGGCAATCCTGGCGACAAATTATTCTATCTGTCCTTCTGATTATATAATTCCCTATTACCACCAACTGTCTAGGCCTTCCTGCACTACCCTCACCACCTGTACTAGATGGGCTGCGCTCCCAGCTGTTAGGGTTAGCAGTGACATCCATGGCTGCCACCTCTGTGTGTGCCACCTACACATCTTAACTCAACTTGGCAAATTTGTTTTGGTGCTCAAACACAGGACTGGCCTTCCTTTTCTGTGAGCCCCTATCACTCCCCCTAGCTACAGTAACCCATCTTCTTACCTGATAATCCTGACTTACCCCTACACCCTCTACATCCACCCCATTAAACACCTGCTCAGTGAGCAGGAGGCCCCTTTCAAAATTGTCAATAGCACTGAGCAAAGCCTTCAACCTTGCTAGCACCCATTATCCCTATTACAAACTATTTACTTGTAGGAGATTTAAGATGTTACTTACAGGTTAGAAGACTCCTGTCTTAACTCCTGTTCTGAACTTCTGGTTTTTAACTCATCACTTTAGTTAAAAATTCCACTTTGTTCACAAATGCCATATGCAAACCAGCATTGAATGTAAGCAAGCCTATTGTCACTGGGAGGGTGCTGTTGCCATTTTTCCTGATCTTAATCTAGCCCCTGCACCCTGTACCCTGTGCCCTACTGCCTTACATATGCTCCCCTTGTTCCTGTACCCAGTCTGGATGCCCCCTTCCTTGCATCTCTAGTATTCTGTTACTGGTGTTCCTCATCTTGTATATATTGTACATATTGTATATAGTTGTTTTGTTAGGTTTCCTGTTACTTAGCATTTTGGTTATATGGTTGTAGTTCGTTTGTATCTTGTTTCCTGTTTTCAGGTATGTGGATGTCTGTTTCATTATTTATACATTTACCTCACTATATATAGTCTGTTCTTAGTTTCTAAGTGTAGCTAAACAGATTTGGCCATCTCTGACGCTGATTTCTGACACTTTGCCTTCAAAACAGCATACATACTTCTAGGTACAATTGCACACAAGTTTTGAAGGAATTTGGCAGGTAGGTTGTTCCAAACATCTTGAAGAACTAACCACAGATCTTCTGTAGATGTAGGTTGCCTCAAATCCTTCTGTCTCTTCATGTAAGCCCAGACAGACTTGATGATGTTGAGATCAGGACTCTGTGGGGACCAAACCATCATTTCCATGACTCGTTGTTCTTCTTTACATTGAAGATAGTTCTTAATGGTATTGACTGTATGTTTGGGGTAGTTGTCCTGCTGCAAAATAATTATGGGGCAAATCACATGTCTTCCTGATAGTATGGCATGGATAAGTATTTGCCTGTATTTCAAGGCATTGAGGACGCCATTGATGCTGACCAAATCTCCAACAACATTTGCAAAACTGCAGCTCCAAACTTTCAAGGAACCTCCGCCATGCTTTACTGTTGACTACAGACACTCATTATTGTACCTCTCTCCAGCCCTTCAGCAAACAAACTGTCCCTTGCTACACCCAAATATTTCAAATGTTAACTTATCAGTCCACTCCATCTGCTGCCATTTTTCTGCACCCCAGTTCCTATGTTTTTGTGCATAGTTGATTCATTTAAGCTAGTTTTCATGTCAGAGGTATTACTTTTTTGGCCACAATTCTTCCATGAATATCACATTTGGCCAGACTTTTCCAGACAGTAGTGGGGTGTACCCGGGTCCCACTGGTTTCTGCCAGTTCTATGCTAATGTCACTGCTTTGATGTAGAAGGAAAGTAAGCATGATATGTATTTCATCTGCTGCATTAAGTTTCCCTGGCTGACCACTCCATCTATGTTCCTCAGCATTGTTCGCTTCTTTGTTTTTCTTCAAAAGAGCTTGAAACCCCAGTCTGTGTTGAAATCTTTGCCTGGTAGAGACCTCCCAGGTCTGATGCAGTACAACTACATTGTGTCTTGTTGCTGTGCTCAGTCTAGCCATGGTGTATGACCTGTGACATAAAAACTGTCTTCCACAACTTCACCTTAGTAGCAGAGTTTGGCTGTTCTTCACCCATCCTCCTACACAAATGTTTCTGTTTCAGTTAATGGCTATGTTTCAACCTACATATGAAATTGATGATCATTAGCACCTGCTTGGTATAATTGGTTAATCATACACCTGACTCTAATCCTACAAAATCCCTGACTATGTGCAAGTGTACAAAGTGTGCAAGTGTAAGAACTAATGCTGGTTTTAAGCCAAAGAGTAGTCACACCAAATATTGATTTGATTTAGATTTTTCCTCTGTTCGTTTACTTTGCATTTAATAAATTGATTAAAAAACCCAAACAAAATATATATTTTAAAAACATTCTTACTTTACAGCATTTCTTTACACCAGCCTAGAACGTTTGCACAGGACTGTATATATAGAGAAAAAAACAGTTTAAATCAAAGAGACATTAAAGAAACTAAATACAATTAATCCAAAAACCATTATAGTTTCCCTATAAGGTAATCAACTACTGCTATCAAAGGTAATTTGTAACCTTAACCTATTTGAAAATCAGACTGCAGAATATATGCACTAGGGCCAGCATTATCCGAAAATGTAAAAAAATACTTTTAACCAAGAATTAACAAATCAAAATATGAACTTTACAGAAACATTATCAGAGTGGTGTGAAATTAGTGTTTCTGTAGAGAAAACATACTTGCTCAGGCATACTGAATAGCAGTTTTGCATCAACCTGTCCATCCCTTTAGAATGCTGATCAGCCAATTAGAATGCTTGACCAATTCTCTTGCTTTTATAATGTTTGATTAATAACCTGAAATCTAGGCTTAGCACTTAGAGCCTTTTTATTTAGAGAGAATGAAACTGTGTACTCCTCACTTCCCAAGAAGTCAAAAAGACTAAAGAAAAAAGCAGACAGAAGGAAAGCCTTTGTACTGAACCGTGAAAAAGGCCTTTTTTATTCAGGAGTTATTCATCATTAGCGGGAAGTGTTGATGCAGGTTTGCTGATCTCTTTATGGGAGAACTAGACCTTGTTTATGTGTCCCATGATATGCTGGTGAAAATATTACAGATTTCACTGGTGGTTTAACACTTTACTTGGCTGCAATGTGTATGAAACAAACTGTCAGTGAAATCTTACTGTCTAAATCTGGTCTCTGCCTTCTGTGCTTGGTTTGGCTTCTATTTACATTTTCAAACAAGATTATTACAGCAGAAAGCTATATGCAGTACATTTATAGTCTAAATCTTTCCCATTAAAGCAAACTTCTAAGCAAACAGCTAAATATTAGACATGTGCAATTAGTTTAATTCCAAATTGAAATTCGGGCAACATTTTCATTATTTGCAGATTCAGATGTATCTGAATCTCCAAATCACAAGGGTAATGAATTTCAACTAATCCAAAATAACTTGTAATGAAAAAATGAATTCATCCATAATAATTAATTTCATTCAGATGACATGATATGATAGTTTGGGACTTTTGTTAATGTTTGAAACATCCAAAATAACGTAATGTCATAACGAATGATCCAAATTGATACTGATCTGTTTTGTTTTTATTTTGCATTAACATTTTTAATTAGTATAAAAAAATGCACTACATATGAAAAAAGAATAAATACAGTAAGGTTTATAAGTGAAATAAGATGATTTCTACTTATTGTGTTTGGGTTGGATGGAGGTGGATCCATCAGAATCTCTGAATCATAACATAATGAATGAATCCAAAATTAATTTTGTCCCATTCATTACGTTCGTAACTCCAGCCAGTATTGTTCAATCCACACATTCCATTTCTAGGTTGGACTAGCAGGGATGACTCAGAGCACATTAGAAATCTCTCGAAATAACAAATTAACACGTTAAAATGAATATAGACAATCTTCCAAATTGATTTGTATTTTCAGAAGTTATTTCGGAACACTGAATGTAAGAAACAAATACAAACATATGAAACAAATCTGAACATACAAAATGAAGTCTGAAATTGAATCATTCTAACAACGAATATGATAAAACAAAATGGTTTACTTAACTAATGAATCCGAAACTAAACACATTTTTTCAACGTGTACATATCTACTAAATACAGATTTGCAATATGTTGATGTGAACTTGCCAAAGGATTTGTAATTCTGTTAAGGCACTCTTGTGACCCACTACTCCGAACAGGCATAAAAGCCAGTGCTTGTACTTCCCTGTACAGTACACTTCAGCTGAACAACACAGCCTGTTATTGGACCCCACCCAGCCTGGGATTGGCCAATGAAGGAAGAGCTGTACACTGATAATATCCTATCTGAGCTTACCGCTTCAGTAAGCTTACTCACAATGTAAGTCTGACAGTACTAAAATGCAATAGATGCCTGACTAGTGCAGAGTGTTGCTGTACAAAGGACTACAGAAGGATAATATCAAGAATAAAATACTAGCGCTCCCACTTGTTCTAGGATTGTCCTACGACAATAGCACTATTGCCTCTGGTTTCAGAAGTGACTTCCTTAGATTCTGCAGGTCTTCTCCATTGAGAGTGTAGATGACTGGGAGAGCACAATACCAGAAAGTGGGAGCAGCTTGGTGTGCAGGTTCCAGACTAGCAACAAACTGCATAATTTACAGTCAGCCGCTATATGAACAAGCCAGTGCCATTGTTTACCAGACAGTAATCAATCAGTAATGAATCAAGCATCAATAATGAGCAAATTCACTACACTCAGTGTATCTTAAACCAAAACCTTTCTTTCGCATTAGTTGCTACAAATGGTTAAAACCCCATTGTCATTTTTTCCAACTGTTTCCCATTAGGGGGATTCCTTCACTTCCTGTACTGTAGACAAAACAGGATGTGAGAGTAAATCTCTCCAAAAGTGAGGAAAATGCCCACTTAGACATTTGACACCACACCGAGTTTCCCCTCTATTCCGGTTCTGGTGACAACTCAAATTTTGGATTTTCCGTAATTTTCATTGTTGATAATCAGAGCACTGAAAGAGAGTAAATATCCCTAAAGAGGACACAAACAATAAGAAAATCCTGACAGGGGTTCTAACCCTTCACCCATCTGTTGAAAACATTTTAAAAATAAGCTTTACCATTTTAACGTATAATGTTTGTGAAATTTTCAGACTAAAGTGCACTTTAACCGCTTCCAGAACTACTGCTACAGGGCGGCAGAGCTGTGCAAAATCACGTATTTATTGTTTTATATTTGTTACAGGTACTTATATAGCGCCATCAATTTATGCAGCACTTTACATATATATATATATTGTACATTCACATCAGTCCCTAACCCTTAAGGAGTGTACAATTTAAGATCCCTAACTTGCAATCATACATACACATACTAGGGCCAATTTAGACAGGATCCAATTAACCTACCAGCATGTTTTGGAGTGTGGCAGGAAACCGGAGTACCCAGAGGAAACCCACGCAGGCACAGGGAGAACATGTAAACTCCAGGTAGATGGTGCCGTGGTTGGGATTCGAATCAACGACACAGGTGACTCTGCTGGCAGGTGGAAGTACTAGCCTATGAGCCACTATATATATATATAATTTTTTTTTTCCTCCACGTATTTCCAGGTAGGGGGCGTGCACACTCCTTACCCACGCTGCCATTGGTGGTTACAGCTGTCGATCATCGACACACACAGTTAATCTTTGATCGCCCCAGATGTTAACCCCTTCCTGTCCAGTGTATTAGTACCGTGTCAGTACTTTTTATTAGCACTGATCACTGTATTAGTGTCACTGGGGATGTCAGTGGCAGTTAGTCAGTTCCCCCCCAGTGTCAGTGAATGGCTGCCACAGTCCCGCTATAAGTTGCTGATCGCCGCCATTACTAGTATATTTTTAAAAAAAAATTCCTGTATATGTACTGCCATTTATAGAAGCTATAACTTTCACATAAACCAATTAATTTACATGTATTGGTGCACTATCTCACAGAAATGCAGGGGTGCCAATACGTTTGGCCATGACTGTATGTCATTAGAGGACATTGTATTGAAGCATGAGTCAAGGGCAAGAAACTTGGAGTGCAGAGTGGGACCAGGAGATCAAGGGGGTAATTTCTCTTGATTAAAGTGATGTTCAGTGAAATGCACAGGAGATGTATCTACTTTCTTTTTTAAGATCTTTCATTCAAACTTTGAGTTTAGCATCAGGGTCACTTTTAGCGTTTATAGCTTTAGGCTTATTCTGCGGTTCTGAATACTCAGCCATATAAGTGCTACAAATACAAAACTAGGGTTGCACTGATACGAAGCTCAACATGGAGCCCCTATTCCAAAGTTTAGTCCCCACTAGAGAATGTGCTGTGAAGCCGAAGTAGGAATCCAGGCAAGACTCAATCTGTCAAAGATGCTGTCAAATGTCCAGGATGCTGTGGCCAATCAAAAAGCTAATGAAGGAGGCATGGTTTGGCCTCTGAAATGTGTGCTGATTGACCACAGCATCTTGGATATATGACAACTCCTTTGAGAGATTGAGACTCCCATGGCATCTCGCTGTGGCTTGCCTGAATTCCTGCTTCAGCTTCACAGCACTTTCTCCAGCGGTCCTAATGGGGACTAAACTTTGGACTGCGGGCTCCACACTGGGCTTGTTTTATGCCTGTCACCAGCAATGTCTGTGAGTGCAATACTATCTCATTTTAACCCTTTTATTAAATAAACATTGCTACACTATTGACAGCTTGGAGCATCTCTCTCCCCCTCCCTCTCCTCTCTTGCAGTGCGAGACACCTCATTCCTGTTCAAATCACATGGGATTCTTTGTAGTGTGATCTGAGCCCATTCATTTTGTATGGCTCAAATCACACCACAAAGGTAATTGGTATTGGCGAGTACCTGAGCACAAGTATCGGTACTCATACTCGTATCGGTGAATCCCTATACAAAATGGGTGTTCAGTTTATGTACTATTTATTTACTGTTTTATTTTCATACAAAGCTACAATTTCTTACATATACCAAGAAGAAAAGGAACTCTTTCGTAAAAGCTGTGGTGAAAACAGAAAAAGAAATCAATACAAAAGGCAAAGAATATTTACTAGAAAATAGTTGTATTGTAGATTACATAATGTAGTAATGGGAGGATATATTCAGAAATAAACATGAAAGGGCAAGCACTGCTAACAAATACCACATAGTTAAAATATAAATTTCCATTAATGTTGCAGACATCATATAAGCTGTTATCTGCTTTTCTCTTTTTGAAAGTTCTGAAAATGTAGCCAAGTAACAGAAAAGCCATCTGGGGATCTGCAAGTATTGCCTAGCAATGTTCAGAAAATGTTAATGCCATCACTGCTTATCTTCACTGATTTGTGCATTGAGTCAGGATAGTACATCCTATTCACTAAATATAGCATAGCGTGATTCCGAAAGAAAGACATTACAGAAAGGGGGTCATGTAACATAACCCAGTGACACTGAGAGTCAGCAATTACTAAGATGAAATAATACTTTTTATTCACTACAGTAATGGGATGTACCATACATAGAAATCAATCTCCTTTTGGCAGGACCGGTAATGGCCCTGTTCTAGTTCCCTGAATTGTTCTTTTATCCAATCCTTTCTTTATGCACATTTGCTGTGTATTAATGGTGTCATTTGGGGGTTGTTAATTTAAGCTAGAGCAGACGACTTTGGCATTGATTGCTGCCCTACCAGATTTCAGTTTGCGCTGAAAAAAGTGACAGAATGGAAGGACTAGTCTGATTGCATGGCAAACCCTCTTTCATCATTGTGCTACAAAATAAGCATGTGAATTATATATATATATATATATATATATATATATATATATATATATACATACATACATACATACATTTATCTGAAGGGTATAGTTTCCCACATGGAAGAAAAATACATTTGAAATATATTTTTAAAATATTCTTCCCAAATATATTGCCATACATATTTTTGAAAATATATATTTTTTTAAACATATTCTTCAGATTTTTTTTAACATATAAAAAAGTAATTTTAACATATATTTTTACCTTTATTTGCAAATGCATTCCAAAAATGTAGATCTGTATTTTTAAAGACATACAGTTTATTTGAAATGTATTTTTAAAAATATTTTTTGTAACAAAAACAAATTTCAACATGCAGTATATCTATCTATCTATCTATCTATCTATCTATCTATCTATCTATCTATCTATCTATCTATATTTATGGAAATATATTGAATATGGCCAAAATTGTAGCATTTCAAATATATGGCAATATATTTGGGAATAATATTTGTAAAATATATTTCAAATAATTTTTCTTGCATATGAGTTATCCCGTGTGTAGAGCTTTTTTTCTAAGTTTGGAGTGTACAGAATACACCTATTGCTGACCCTGGCATTTTTTGTTGCTCTTTGTAAGCAGCACATGGCCACATAGGTGTGCAGTTAACTAATGCGCACCAAATCACCACACATTCACCACATGCCCCCTTCCATTGCCATAGTTGCCTTGAAAGATAGGCAATTAAATCCATATAAACTATGACAGGCATAGGTGCAGATCATGGAGATAGTAGGGAGAAAACAGGTCCAGAGTCACAAAATCTAAAGGCACAGCAAGTCTGCCTTTCCTGTCACCAAATAGCCAAGAAATACAGCATGTATAAATACAGGAGGTAGTTGAGAGTCTGAAAACCCACCTTCATCTTCTTCCTCCCAGACACAGAACAGCCAGTTGTTTTGACCAGTGTTGGTAATATACCCATTCATACCTCCCAACTTTAGAACTTGAATGAGGGACAAATTCAGAGAGATAGTGACATCAAAGTGGAGGTTAAAAGTGGGTGTGGCTTAACTGTTGACAGTGGGAAGGGCTTAGGGGGCATGGTTAAACAACACCTGGGCTTCCTTGTACCTATAAAATAGGCTTAAGAATTATGTAATATACAGTATAGTGTATGTTGGCGCTATATAAATCCTGTATAATAATAATATAGTGCAGAAGACTGTAAGGTAGAGTGCAGGGGTCTGGAGTTCTGCAGTCATTGTCACGTTTAGAATACATAACGCAGATTTCAGAGGTGCAGGGTGTGCAATGCAATGTGTTTAAGGAACAGAAATATGTAACACTGTAGTCAGTACATGACACACAGAGAGCAGGATCCACGAGTACTTAATGCACAGAATGCAGTGAACAGGAGTGTTATGCCCAGAATGCAGGGGGCAGAAGTGTGTAATGCATAGAATGAAGAGGACAGGTTTGTGTAATTGTCAAGGTACTCAAGCCCGTGGCAGCTTGCTAACCGGGGCGAGGACCTTGACTGGGGTAGGAGGGAGTGAAAGTGAGCTTACTTTGAGCAGATACAAGTAAGTAAAACTGGCTGTGGTACCCTTTTAACAGCCCAGACTACCTCTGGCCACCACTAGAAGGAGACTCCACTCCAGTCTACCTGGCAGACCACACACAGGCAGATGCAAACCTTACACACACTTTGGTTTACTCTAAGGGTTGGAGAACAGTCTACCAATTAGTGCACATTTGTAGGATTCAGCTGAAGTTTGGCTTCAATTTGTTGGAATATATACAGTGCCTTGATAACGTACTCATACCCCTTGATACTTTCCACATTTTGTCATCTAACAACCAAAACTGTAAATGTATTTTATTGGGATTTTATGTGATAGATACAACACAAAGTGGCACATAATTGTGAAGTGAAAGGAAAATGATAAATGGTTTTCAACAATTTTTACAAATAAATATTTGAAAAGTGTGGCATGCACTTGTATTCAGCACCCTTTACTCTGATACCCCTAACTAAAATCTAGTGGAACCAATTGCCTTCAGAAGTCACCTAATTATTAAATAGGCTCCACCTGTGTGTAATTTTAATCTCAGTATAAATACAACTGTTCTGTGAAGCCCTCAGCGGTTTGTTAGAGAATATTAGTGAACAAACAGCATCATGAAAGCCAAGGAACACACCAGACAGGTCAGGGATAAAGTTGTGACATGTCAGGGATAAATCTGTGAAGAAGTTTAAAGCAGGGTTAGGTTATAAAAAATATCCCAAGCTTTGAACGTCTCACAGAGCACTATTCAATCCATCATCCAAAAATGGAAAGAGTATGGCACAACTGCAAACCTACCAAGACATGGCGATCCACCTAACTGACAGGCCAGGCAAGGAAAGCATTAATCAGAGAAGCAGCCAAGAGGCCCATGGTAACTCTGGAGGAGCTGCAGAGATCTACAGCTCAGGTGGGAGACTCTGTCCACAGGACAACTATTAGTCATGCACTCCACAAATCTGGCCATATGTAGGACACAGCAAACATGTGGAAGAAGGTGTTCAGTAGAGATGAGCGAAGTATTCAAAAATTCGATTCGACTGATTCGGCGAATTCGTGGAAAAATTTCGATTCGAGTCGAATATATTCGCTGTGAATTTAACTTAAAAAAGGGTGTTTCTAGGCTTCAGAGAGACTTAATATTAGTGCTGAACACTGTACCTTTAATTTAAATGCCCTTGGAGTCTGCTGGGGAAGAGAAATAATACTGTCAGGCAGTATGAAATGCAGATGAGTGCCGTCGATCTTAGAATCACCGCACACTTCACTCATTTGGGCAGTCACGGGGCCAAAACCAGAGTGTGGAGCCACAGTGTGGCGGTGGAGGCAGCAGCAATGGGAGGCCATACAGCACCCTATGACAAAATGGAAACCAGCAGGAGTGTGAGGAGACCTGAAAGTGGCACATGCAGTGGGAGCAATGGGAGGCGGTACAAGGACCCATGTCACACTGTGGACCCAGCAGCAGCGTGACCAGGCGGTACGGGGGCCCATGGCAGATTACAGGCCTGGCAGCAGCAATGGGAGGCCCGTAATCTGCCAGCACCCTATGACAAAAAATGGAACACACCAGCAGTGTGAGGAGACCTGAAAGTGGCACATGGCAGAGTGTGGCGATGGAGACAGCAGCAATGGGAGGCCGTACAGGGACCCATGACAGACTCTGGACCTGGCAGCAGCATGAGGAGGCGGTATAGGGGCCCATGGCAGATTAGGGGCCTGGCAGCAGCTATGGGAGGCCCGTAATCTGCCAGCACCCTATGACAAAAAATGGAATACACCAGCAGTGTGAGGAGACCTGAAAGTGGCACATGGCAGAGTGTGGCGATGGAGACAGCAGCAATGGGAGGCCGTACAGGGACCCATGAGAGACTCTGGACTTGGCAGCAGCATGAGGAGGCGGTATAGGGGCCCATGGCAGATTAGGGGCCTGGCAGCAGCTATGGGAGGCCCGTAATCTGCCAGCACCCTATGACAAAAAATGGAACACACCAGCAGTGTGAGGAGACCTGAAAGTGGCACATGTTTGGGGCATGATTCATGGCGGATTTAGTCAGTTGTGTCAGGAACTGGTGGTTTGAAATCCAGACTAATCCACGCCTGATTCATTTTCACAAACGTCAGTCTCTCCACACTTTGGGTGGACAGTCGTGTCCTCCGCGGAGTTGCAATACCTCCTGCCGCACTAAACACGCGCTCCGATGCCACGCTACTGGCCGGGCATGACAGCCTTTCAAGGGCAAATTCAGCTAGTTGGGGCCAAAGGTCAAGTTTCGTTGCCCAGTAGTCAAGGGGATTGTCTACCTCGGTTGGCAGGGTGCTGTCCAAGTAGGCCTAAGCCTGTTGTTTGAGGTCCTGCTCCAGGTCCACCTGATGCTGCTGCTGCTGCTGCTGCTGCGGCTGGTTAGTAGTTTCCTCACTGCGCTGGTGAAGAAAGCTACTCATCATCGACTGCAGACTGAGGCAGCCGCTGCTGGTGGAGCTGCCACTGCTCCTACCACCCCACCCCTCCCCTGCTGCCATGGCAGCGGAACGCGAGCGCACAGGGCCCACAGTGTCTGAGGATGGACGTTGGCGCAGACAGGCAGAGACCAGCTGACTACATAGGTGGTTTTTATAGTACGTTATTTTGGCCTCCCTCTCAGCAGGTGTGAAAAAGGCCACCATTTTTGAACGGTAGCGAGGGTCCAACAAGGTGGACAGCCAAAAGTCATCCCTCTGTCTGATGGTTATTATTCGGCTGTCGCTACGCAAGCAAGCGAGCATGCTATGGGCCATTTGTGCCAAGGAATGCGAGGGACTCCCTGCCTCCATCTCCACAGCATACTGCCACGGTGCGTCTGGGTCCTCTGTCTCCTCCTCCTCCTCCTCTACCAGATGCTCCTGCTCCTCCACTCCTGTCCGCTGAGTGGAAAAACCACCCATTTCACTCAATAATTCCTGAGCACCAATGTCCTCCTCTACCTCCTCCTCTTCTTCCTGTCCTGCCCCCACAGGGGTCATGTGGCGTTGAGATCTGTGCGCCACGTCTACCGCACCCTGACCAGCCATTGTTAACAGCATTTGTTCCAGGACGTGCAACAGAGGAATGACGTCGTTCATCCCATAGTCCTGGCGACTCACGAATAGCGTGGCCTCCTCAAAGGGCCTGAGCAAGCGCAGGTGTCACGCATGAGCTGCCAATGGCTGACATCTAAGTTACACAGGGAGTACCTTTATCCGCTTTTAACATCAGGAAATCGGTGATGGCCTTTCGCTGTTCGTAAAGGCGGTCTAACATATGTAGGGTTGAATTCCACCTTGTTGCAACGTCACAGCATGAGGAGTCGGTACGGGGGCCCATGGCAGATTACGTGCCTGGCAGCAGCAATTGGAGGCCCGTAATCTGCCAGCACCCTATGTCAAAAAATTCAACACACCAGCAGTGTGAGGAGACCTGAAAGTGGCACATGGCAGAGTGTGGCTATGGAGACAGCAGCAATGGGAGGCCGTACAGGGACCCATGACACACTCTGGACTTGGCAGCAGCATGAGGAGGCGGTATAGGGGCCCATGGCAGATTAGGGGCCTGGCAGCAGCAATGGGAGGCCCGTAATCTGCCAGCACCCTATGTCAAAAAATTCTACACACCAGCAGTGTGAGGAGACCTGAAAGTGGCACATGGCAGAGTGTGGCGATGGAGACAGCAGCAATGGGAGGCCGTACAGGGACCCATGACAGACTCTGGACCTGGCAGCAGCATGAGGAGGCGGTATATAGGGGCCTATGGCAGATTAGGGGCCTGGCAGCAGCTATAGGAGGCCCATAATCTGCCAGCACCCTATGTCAAAAAATTCAACACACCAGCAGTGTGAGGAGACCTGAAAGTGGCACATGGCATGAGACACTGTGGACCTGGCAGCAGCATGAGGAGGCGGTATATAGGGGCCCATGGCAGATTAGGGGCCTGGCAGCAGCTATGGGAGGCCCGTAATCTGCCAGCACCCTATGTCAAAAAACTGAACACACCAGCAGTGTGTGAGGAGACCTGAAAGTGGCACATGGCAGAGTGTGGCGATGGAGACAGCAGCAATGGGAGGCCGTACAGGGACCCATGAGAGACTCTGGACCTGGCAGCAGCATGAGGAGGCGGTATATAGGGGCCTATGGCAGATTAGGGGCCTGGCAGCAGCTATGGGAGGCCCGTAATCTGCCAGCACCCTATGTCAAAAAACTGAACACACCAGCAGTGTGTGAGGAGACCTGAAAGTGGCACATGGCAGAGTGTGGCGATGGAGACAGCAGCAATGGGAGGCCGTACAGGGACCCATGACAGACTCTGGACCTGGCAGCAGCATGAGGAGACGGTATATAGGGACCTATGGCAGATTAGGGGCCTGGCAGCAGCTATGGGAGGCCCGTAATCTGCCAGCACCCTATGTCAAAAAACTGAACACACCAGCAGTGTGTGAGGAGACCTGAAAGTGGCACATGGCAGAGTGTGGCGATGGAGACGGCAGCAATGGGAGGCCGTACAGGGACCCATGACAGACTCTGGACCTGGCAGCAGCATGAGGAGGCGGTATATAGGGGCCTATGGCAGATTAGGGGCCCGTAATCTGCCAGCACCCTATGTCAAAAAACTGAACACACCAGCAGTGTGTGAGGAGACCTGAAAGTGGCACATGGCAGAGTGTGGCGATGGAGACAGCAGCAATGGGAGGCCGTACAGGGACCCATGAGAGACTCTGGACCTGGCAGCAGCATGAGGAGGCGGTATATAGGGGCCTATGGCAGATTGGGGGCCTGGCAGCAGCTATGGGAGGCCCGTAATCTGCCAGCACCCTATGTCAAAAAACTGAACACACCAGCAGTGTGTGAGGAGACCTGAAAGTGGCACATGGCAGAGTGTGGCGATGGAGACAGCAGCAATGGGAGGCCGTACAGGGACCCATGACAGACTCTGGACCTGGCAGCAGCATGAGGAGGCGGTATATAGGGGCCTATGGCAGATTAGGGGCCCGTAATCTGCCAGCACCCTATGTCAAAAAACTGAACACACCAGCAGTGTGTGAGGAGACCTGAAAGTGGCACATGGCAGAGTGTGGCGATGGAGACAGCAGCAATGGGAGGCCGTACAGGGACCCATGAGAGACTCTGGACCTGGCAGCAGCATGAGGAGGCGGTATATAGGGGCCTATGGCAGATTAGGGGCCTGGCAGCAGCTATGGGAGGCCCGTAATCTGCCAGCACCCTATGTCAAAAAACTGAACACACCAGCAGTGTGTGAGGAGACCTGAAAGTGGCACATGGCAGAGTGTGGCGATGGAGACAGCAGCAATGGGAGGCCGTACAGGGACCCATGAGAGACTCTGGACCTGGCAGCAGCATGAGGAGGCGGTATATAGGGGCCTATGGCAGATTAGGGGCCTGGCAGCAGCTATGGGAGGCCCGTAATCTGCCAGCACCCTATGTCAAAAAACTGAACACACCAGCAGTGTGTGAGGAGACCTGAAAGTGGCACATGGCAGAGTGTGGCGATGGAGACAGCAGCAATGGGAGGCCGTACAGGGACCCATGACAGACTCTGGACTTGGCAGCAGCATGAGGAGGCGGTATATAGGGGCCTATGGCAGATTAGGGGCCTGGCAGCAGCTATGGGAGGCCCGTAATCTGCCAGCACCCTATGTCAAAAAATTCTACACACCAGCAGTGTGTGAGGAGACCTGAAAGTGGCACATGGCAGAGTGTGGCGATGGAGACAGCAGCAATGGGAGGCCGTACAGGGACCCATGACAGACTCTGGACCTGGCAGCAGCATGAGGAGGCGGTATATAGGGACCTATGGCAGATTAGGGGCCTGGCAGCAGCTATGGGAGGCCCGTAATCTGCCAGCACCCTATGTCAAAAAACTGAACACACCAGCAGTGTGTGAGGAGACCTGAAAGTGGCACATGGCAGAGTGTGGCGATGGAGACAGCAGCAATGGGAGGCCGTACAGGGACCCATGAGAGACTCTGGACCTGGCAGCAGCATGAGGAGGCGGTATATAGGGGCCTATGGCAGATTAGGGGCCTGGCAGCAGCTATAGGAGGCCCATAATCTGCCAGCACCCTATGTCAAAAAATTCAACACACCAGCAGTGTGAGGAGACCTGAAAGTGGCACATGGCATGAGACACTGTGGACCTGGCAGCAGCATGAGGAGGCGGTATATAGGGGCCCATGGCAGATTAGGGGCCTGGCAGCAGCTATGGGAGGCCCGTAATCTGCCAGCACCCTATGTCAAAAAACTGAACACACCAGCAGTGTGTGAGGAGACCTGAAAGTGGCACATGGCAGAGTGTGGCGATGGAGACAGCAGCAATGGGAGGCCGTACAGGGACCCATGACAGACTCTGGACCTGGCAGCAGCATGAGGAGGCGGTATATAGGGACCTATGGCAGATTAGGGGCCTGGCAGCAGCTATGGGAGGCCCGTAATCTGCCAGCACCCTATGTCAAAAAACTGAACACACCAGCAGTGTGTGAGGAGACCTGAAAGTGGCACATGGCAGAGTGTGGCGATGGAGACAGCAGCAATGGGAGGCCGTACAGGGACCCATGACAGACTCTGGACCTGGCAGCAGCATGAGGAGGCGGTATATAGGGGCCTATGGCAGATTAGGGGCCCGTAATCTGCCAGCACCCTATGTCAAAAAACTGAACACACCAGCAGTGTGTGAGGAGACCTGAAAGTGGCACATGGCAGAGTGTGGCGATGGAGACAGCAGCAATGGGAGGCCGTACAGGGACCCATGAGAGACTCTGGACCTGGCAGCAGCATGAGGAGGCGGTATATAGGGGCCTATGGCAGATTAGGGGCCTGGCAGCAGCTATGGGAGGCCCGTAATCTGCCAGCACCCTATGTCAAAAAACTGAACACACCAGCAGTGTGTGAGGAGACCTGAAAGTGGCACATGGCAGAGTGTGGCGATGGAGACAGCAGCAATGGGAGGCCGTACAGGGACCCATGACAGACTCTGGACCTGGCAGCAGCATGAGGAGGTGGTATATAGGGGCCTATGGCAGATTAGGGGCCCGTAATCTGCCAGCACCCTATGTCAAAAAACTGAACACACCAGCAGTGTGTGAGGAGACCTGAAAGTGGCACATGGCAGAGTGTGGCGATGGAGACAGCAGCAATGGGAGGCCGTACAGGGACCCATGAGAGACTCTGGACCTGGCAGCAGCATGAGGAGGCGGTATATAGGGGCCTATGGCAGATTAGGGGCCTGGCAGCAGCTATGGGAGGCCCGTAATCTGCCAGCACCCTATGTCAAAAAACTGAACACACCAGCAGTGTGTGAGGAGACCTGAAAGTGGCACATGGCAGAGTGTGGCGATGGAGACAGCAGCAATGGGAGGCCGTACAGGGACCCATGAGAGACTCTGGACCTGGCAGCAGCATGAGGAGGCGGTATATAGGGGCCTATGGCAGATTAGGGGCCTGGCAGCAGCTATAGGAGGCCCATAATCTGCCAGCACCCTATGTCAAAAAATTCAACACACCAGCAGTGTGAGGAGACCTGAAAGTGGCACATGGCATGAGACACTGTGGACCTGGCAGCAGCATGAGGAGGCGGTATATAGGGGCCCATGGCAGATTAGGGGCCTGGCAGCAGCTATGGGAGGCCCGTAATCTGCCAGCACCCTATGTCAAAAAACTGAACACACCAGCAGTGTGTGAGGAGACCTGAAAGTTGCACATGGCAGAGTGTGGCGATGGAGACAGCAGCAATGGGAGGTCTCCCATTGTCCCAACATGGCCCAAATAGTCCCAACATGGGCCCCCTGGCCACGCTTGACTTTCTGGCCACATAGTCGACATACGGCTACGTTTACTTCCTCGGGCGGCTTGACGAAAAATTGCCACACCGCCGAGTAGGAAACTTTGCCCCCGATACTCCTCACTGGCTGACTGCTGCTTCCTCCGTGCACACCGGCACCACTACTGGCCGTGGTGGTAGGCTGCAGTGGAGCTGGTGCTCTACTCCGTGGCCGTTTGGCTCCACTGACACTGCTTCCACTGACACTGCTGCGACCCTGCTGCTGTCTCCTGGGCAACCCACCGACTGTTTCGCTCACTGCCAAGCTGCCACCCTCTTCTCCTGATGATGCGGAAGAAATTGCCTGATGACGACGAGGCTGCCAAGTGCGATCAACCTCCTCATCATCAAGTAGGGTCTCCGCCTCACTACTAGCCCCCTCGGCTGCGTCTGGGTCAGGAGACAGACCTGTCTCTAGACCGGCTACCGGGCCACTCTCCTCGCCACTACTTCTTCGCCTAGCTGCTGAAAAGGCGGATGTCTCCCCCCGTTCCTGACCGCCCTCTGTTAGCTCTTCCTCACTGTACAGTGGGGCTGAGCCCACAGCATGCGATACTTCGCTTGGTGAGGGAACACCAAAGGACAGGGGCAGGTAGAGGACACGTGATTTCAGTGGGCTAGGTCCCGGGCCATGCCAACTAACGGTTGTGTCTGACGTACCCACCGACCGTTGGCTGTAGGTGTCAGAGGTGACCTGGGAAGAGGAAGACGACCGAGCCAACCAATCGATGACGGCAGGGTTGTCGGTGGAGACACGACCGCTGGATGACACCGGGAGCACTGGCCTCTGGCTGCGAATAGTGCTGCCTCGACCCCTTCCTCTGCTGCCACGTCTGCTCGCTCCTAAAACATTGCCTCCTCTGCCACTCCTCTGCATGTTGTCTGACATACTCTTTAATTAAACGATTATGTGTCCCTGAGTAACAATTCTGTGTCCCTGAGTAACAATTCTGTGTCTGTGCGAGTAACAATTCTGTGGCCCTAAGTAACAGTTCTGTGGCCCTCAGTAACAATTCTGTGTCTGTCCCTGAGTAACAATTCTGTGGCCCTAACTAAAGTTTCTGTGGCCCTAAGTAACAATTCTCTGGCACTCAGTAACAATTCTGTCTGTCCCTGAGTAACAATTCTGTGGCCCTAATAACGTTTCTGTGGCCCTAAGTAACAATTATCTGGCACTCAGTAACAATTCTGTCTGTCCCTGAGTAACAATTCTCTGGCACTCAGTAACAATTCTGTCTGTCCCTGAGTAAAAATTCTGTGGCTCTAAGTAAAGTTTCTGTGGCCGTGAGTAACAATTCTCTGGCACTCCGTAACAATTCTGTCTGTCCCTGAGTAACAATTCTCTGGCACTCAGTAACAATTCTGTCTGTCCCTGAGTAAAAATTCTGTGGCCCTAAGTAAAGTTTCTGTGGCCCTGAGTAACAATTCTCTGGCACTCCGTAACAATTCTGTCTGTCCCTGAGTAACAATTCTCTGGCACTCAGTAACAATTCTGTCTGTCCCTGAGTAAAAATTCTGTGGCCCTAAGTAAAGTTTCTGTGGCCCTGAGTAACAATTCTCTGGCACTCCGTAACAATTCTGTCTGTCCCTGAGTAACAATTCTCTGGCACTCAGTAACAATTCTGTCTGTCCCTGAGTAAAAATTCTGTGGCCCTAATTAAAGTTTCTGTGGCCCTAAGTAACAATTCTCTGGCACTCAGTAACAATTCTGTCTGTCCCTGAGTAACAATTCTCTGGCACTCCGTAACAATTCTGTCTGTCCCTGAGTAACAATTCTCTGGCACTCAGTAACAATTCTGTCTGTCCCTGAGTAAAAATTCTGTGGCCCTAAGTAAAGTTTCTGTGGCCCAGAGTAACAATTCTCTGGCACTCCGTAACAATTCTGTCTGTCCCTGAGTATGAATTCTGTGGCCCTAACTAGCGTTTCTTTGTCCCTAAGTAACAGTTCTGTGGCCCTGAGTAACAATTCTGTGTCTGTGCGAGTAACAATTCTGTGGCCCTAAGTAACAGTTCTGTGGCCCTCAGTAACAGTTCTGTGTCTGTGCGAGTAACAATTCTGTGTCTGTGCGAGTAACAATTCTGTGGCCCTAAGTAACAGTTCTGTGGCCTTCAGTAACAATTCTGTGTCTGTGCGAGTAACAATTCTGTGTCTGTGCGAGTAACAATTCTGTGGCCCTAAGTAAAGTTTCTGTGGCCCTAAGTAACAATTCTCTGGCACTCAGTAACAATTCTGTCTGTCCCTGAGTAACAATTCTCTGGCACTCAGTAACAATTCTGTCTGTCCCTGAGTAAAAATTCTGTGGCCCTAAGTAAAGTTTCTGGGGCCCTGAGTAACAATTATCTGGCACTCAGTAACAATTCTGTCTGTCCCTGAGTAACAATTCTCTGGCACTCAGTAACAATTCTGTCTGTCCCTGAGTAAAAATTCTGTGGCCCTAAGTAAAGTTTCTGTGGCCCTAAGTAACAATTCTCTGGCACTCAGTAACAATTCTGTCTGTCCCTGAGTAACAATTCTCTGGCACTCAGTAACAATTCTGTCTGTCCCTGAGTAAAAATTCTGTGGCCCTAAGTAAAGTTTCTGTGGCCCTGAGTAACAATTCTCTGGCACTCCGTAACAATTCTGTCTGTCCCTGAGTATGAATTCTGTGGCCCTAACTAGCGTTTCTTTGTCCCTAAGTAACAGTTCTGTGGCCCTGAGTAACAATTCTGTGTCTGTGCGAGTAACAATTCTGTGGCCCTAAGTAACAGTTCTGTGGCCCTCAGTAACAGTTCTGTGTCTGTGCGAGTAACAATTCTGTGTCTGTGCGAGTAACAATTCTGTGGCCCTAAGTAAAGTTTCTGTGGCCCTCAGTAACAGTTCTGTGTCTGTGCGAGTAACAATTCTGTGTCTGTGCGAGTAACAATTCTGTGGCCCTAAGTAAAGTTTCTGTGGCCCTAAGTAACAATTCTCTGGCACTCAGTAACAATTCTGTCTGTCCCTGAGTAACAATTCTCTGGCACTCAGTAACAATTCTGTCTGTCCCTGAGTAAAAATTCTGTGGCCCTAAGTAAAGTTTCTGTGGCCCTGAGTAACAATTCTCTGGCACTCCGTAACAATTCTGTCTGTCCCTGAGTAACAATTCTCTGGCACTCAGTAACAATTCTGTCTGTCCCTGAGTAAAAATTCTGTGGCCCTAAGTAAAGTTTCTGTGGCCCAGAGTAACAATTCTCTGGCACTCCGTAACAATTCTGTCTGTCCCTGAGTATGAATTCTGTGGCCCTAACTAGCGTTTCTTTGTCCCTAAGTAACAGTTCTGTGGCCCTGAGTAACAATTCTGTGTCTGTGCGAGTAACAATTCTGTGGCCCTAAGTAACAGTTCTGTGGCCCTCAGTAACAGTTCTGTGTCTGTGCGAGTAACAATTCTGTGTCTGTGCGAGTAACAATTCTGTGGCCCTAAGTAACAGTTCTGTGGCCTTCAGTAACAATTCTGTGTCTGTGCGAGTAACAATTCTGTGTCTGTGCGAGTAACAATTCTGTGGCCCTAAGTAAAGTTTCTGTGGCCCTAAGTAACAATTCTCTGGCACTCAGTAACAATTCTGTCTGTCCCTGAGTAACAATTCTCTGGCACTCAGTAACAATTCTGTCTGTCCCTGAGTAAAAATTCTGTGGCCCTAAGTAAAGTTTCTGGGGCCCTGAGTAACAATTATCTGGCACTCAGTAACAATTCTGTCTGTCCCTGAGTAACAATTCTCTGGCACTCAGTAACAATTCTGTCTGTCCCTGAGTAAAAATTCTGTGGCCCTAAGTAAAGTTTCTGTGGCCCTAAGTAACAATTCTCTGGCACTCAGTAACAATTCTGTCTGTCCCTGAGTAACAATTCTCTGGCACTCAGTAACAATTCTGTCTGTCCCTGAGTAAAAATTCTGTGGCCCTAATTAAAGTTTCTGTGGCCCTAAGTAATAATTCTCTGGCACTCAGTAACAATTCTGTCTGTCCCTGAGTAACAATTCTCTGGCACTCAGTAACAATTCTGTCTGTCCCTGAGTAAAAATTCTGTGGCCCTAATAACGTTTCTGTGGCCCTAAGTAACAATTCTCTGGCACTGAGTAACAATTCTGTCTGTCCCTGATTATGAATTCTGTGGCCCTAACTAGCGTTTCTTTGTCCCTAAATAACGATTCTGTGGCCCTCATTAACAAGTCTGTGTCCCTGAGTAATGGTTCTCTGTCCCTAAGTAACTTTTCTCTGTCCCCAATTATCATTTCTGTGGCCCTAACTCTGTCCCTGTCCCTAGTACAGAGCGGTCTGCCTCTGTTCAATGACTGCAGGCAAATGAAGAATTCCAAAATGGCCGCTATTTATAGCTCGACCATTACACAGTGCTGGCTGGCTGGCTGCTGATTGGCTGATGCGATCACATGTAGTTGAGGAATGCATTATGGGTCAGTGCGCCTTGTCTGCGCGCCTTCCCAGACATCCCCGCTCCGTCGCCGCACATGTCAGCCGCCATTTTCTGAAAAATTTCGATTCGCGCGTCCGAATTAGGCTATTTTTCGGATTCGGCACGAATCGAAATTTTTCCGATATTCGACTCGAATTCCACTTCGGATACTTCGATTCGCTCATCTCTAGTGTTCAGGTTAGGTAAGACCAAAATTGAACTTTTTGGCCTAAAAGCAAAACGCTGTGTGTGGTGGAAACCTAACACTGCACATCACTCTAAACACACCACATTGATTGACCCTAAACATACAGCCAGAGCTACAATGGAATGGTTTAGATCAAAGCATATTAATGTGTTAGAATAGCCCAATCAAAGTCCAGATCTATTATCAATTGGGAATCTTGAAGACATGAAAATTGCTGTTCACAGACGCTTTCCATCCAATCTGACAGCTTGAGCTATTTTGCAAAGAAGAATGGGTAAAAATTCCACTCTCTAGATGTGCAAAACTGATAGAGACCTGCCCAAAAAGACTTGCAGCTGTAATTGCAGCGAAAAGTGGTTCTACAAAGTATTGGCTCAGGGGGGCTGAATACAAATGCACGCCACACTTTTCACATACAGTATGTATTTGTAAAAAATGTTGAAAACCATTTATCATTTTCCTTCCACTTCACAATTATGGGCCACTTTGTGTTGGTATATTACATCTGTTACTTAAAATCCCAGTAAAATACATTTATGTTTTTGGTTGTAACATGACAAATTGTGGAAAATTTCAAAGGGCGTGAACACTTTTTTCAAGGCGCTGTAAATTTACTATTACATCTAACACTCCCCTCCCCCCAGACTGACAGTGCTGTAGTCCAAAAGTGGACTGTGCTCATTCATTCAGAGTGGGGTCACTCTAATTCAGGAGGTGTGCTACTGGCCAGATTACTAGGTAAAGACAGAGAGGGAAAAAAAGCCTAAAAAAAGAAGACTAAAGCAGCCACCATATCTAATGACTGGTAAGCTGTGGTATATTACATGTTTGGTTTTGGATTTAATACCGCTATAACAGGCTCCTAACTGAAATGTAAAAATATTTCTGGCCCTTATAGTAGATCTAATACTAATCAATAAAAATATGTTTATTTCATGTGAAAGGACAACTGTATCCTAATTGTGCTACTGCATTCTCACCCTAATAGTGACTATGTGAAGCCATGCTGAAACATATTGTGCAGGCATGGTTCAGTATTGTCACCACCCCAAGGTCAGTCCAGAGCAATTACAGTATGTGCTCTGCCTCGCACATCACCCAATAACCTCCCTAGCGGTCTGATTATGTCCATATTTCTGTGCTCAAAGCAGTACACTTTTTTGCATGTAAATATGTATTTTTTTAATTGTAGGCCTGTAATTTTTATGAATAACTCACTGAAATCTGTCCGAACAAGAGTCTAGTAAACATCCCGGGTATGATAAAATTTGAAACATGAAATCATAAATTATAATTTAATAAATAATCATAAAAAATAATAATCTAACAATAATAAATTTAATTCAATAATATAATCAAACCAAAAACACTGAAATTTGAAAGATAGCGCCAAGTTCGCACATCACTGAGCAAAGTCACAAAATCATTTTCAATGTCTGATGATGAATTTCGCCACGAATCATTATCACTCAATTCTGCAAGTGGTTCTGATTTACTATCGCTGTTTTTTAGCTGGTCTAAAACCGATTTTGACCTAAAGGGACACTTTTTGGACTCCATGGACGTTTCTCTGTTTCCAGGCAGAAAGAACAGTAAAAATGCAGGCAGGACACAGGACAAAGCACTCGGACAAAATGTATGTGAAATGGTTTGATACAGTAATGTAATACTATGTAATTTAAGTGAATTTAGTGAATGTCACTTTTTGTCATTTTCAAATTTCCCGCCGTTCTGTCCCCATACGTCCTGACGTTGCAGGGAACGGAACCCAGATAACAGATGCCGGCATCCGCCGGAGGACATTACATGGGACACTGCAGGAGGGACATTGCGGGAGCGCAGGACAAGATAAGAGAAGAACAGATCCCGGAACAGCGCCGCATGGTAAGCTCGAGTATAGCTCGGGGTTACCGATTGTGGTACTGAAAACTTACCCCGAGCTAAACTCAGGAATACCGCCAGGGAGGCTACGTGATTTTTGTATACAAAATGAAAACACTCCCAAATTGCATTCATGAGTTAAAGTGATTGTAAAGGCTGAAGGTTTTTTACCTTCATGCATTCTATGCATGAAGATAAAAACCTTCTGTGTACAGCAGTGCCCCCAGCTCCCTCAATACTTACCTGAGCCTCCTCATGATCCAGCAATGTGAATGACAGCCTCGGCTGTCCCGGGTCTCTGCCTCCTTATTAGGTGAGACAGCAAGCGGGAGCCATTGGCTCTTGCTGCTGTCAATCACAGCCAGTCAGCCAATGAGGGAAGAGAGGCTAAGCCATGGCTCCGTGTGTGAATGGACAAACGGAGCAGCGGGTGCCCCCATAGCAAGCTGCTTGCTATGGGGACATCCGACAGGAGGCAGGGGCCAGGAGAGCCTGTGGGGGACCCAAGAAGAGGAGGATCCAAGCTGCTCTGTGCAAAACCACTGCACACAGTAGGTAAGTTTTAAAAATGTTTGTTATTTTCCAAAGAAAAAAAAAATTAACCTTTAGAATCGCTTTAAATAATATCTACACCAAACAACAAAAATGTAATACTTTACCAGTCTTTAGATGCTGTGACTGCATTAGTCTTTCTTTATTTAGGCTTTCTTTCCTATATTTTCATCAGATGATCCTCCCAGGAGTACAATTGCTACTGCCCTAATGTGATGATGTTTACACACAGTACTGTAGCTATGAAGTAGCAGTGTTGCTGTCCTAAGCTCCTTTACTGATTTTGTCTACACCTATAGTATCCTCTTCTCATCTCTGTTACATAAGTGGGAAGCATTTTGTGGATCACAAAAGATAGCTCGGAAGGGTGATAAGAAAGTAGGAAATTTCAGTTCAATACGGGAAGTTACAAAGACACTGTATTTCTATTATGAAGAACAGCTGTTATTCTGTAATTGCTATAATTGATTTTAGTATTAAAAAATGAAAATAATGCATCAGTAAAGCTAAATACTGGGAAGAGGCAAAATATTGCATTTTTTATGTTGGATTTAGATATTTTTTGGTAGTCAGGCTCCAAGTCTGCAGGCTCATCCATGTGATGTGAAGTCTTTCCTGAGAAGACACCACCCAGTTGAGAAGCACTGATTTAGTGGAACCAATATCAATGTAAGATCAATCAAGATAACGGTGAAGAAAATGGTTAAAAGAGAAGTGCAGGTTTTGAGATGTAGCACCCTCTTAGTCAGGCTGCTAGTTAAGCTAGGTAGCTCTCCTGTAATCAGTTGAGCAGCTTGTGATTATTTTGGTCTGTTCCGTGTCTCACTGGTTGCAGGTTTTGACTGCTCCCCTCTCTACCTTCTGAAGGATTCTGTAATGCAGTGGGCTGAGAGAGGCAAATAAACAACCTGAATATTTAGGTAGTTCCAGCCAATCCCTGGGGGAAGTTGCCCAATAGGTGGCTGGGGGAGTAATAAATAGCCTGAGGCCTGGGGCAACAGGGTTCTTGTCCAGGAGGAGAAGTTACCAGCCTGAAGGGTTTCTGCCCTTCTTGGCAGTCCGACTACACTTCTGCATTTGTTCATCGAGGTTCTAACTGTGTTAGAGGTGGGGGGGGGGCTATTCTACTGAATTTTACTGGAACTGGCTGAGGGATTCTACTGAGGATCTGGCCTGGAGTTTCCCAGGGAGGAATGTGTAACTGATATTGGAAAGAGGCATCCAAGCATCCAGACACATTTGTAAGTACAGCCCTGCTCTTGCTCAAAATTTGGGGCAATTCCTATGGTGTTCTAGTGTAGCTCAGTCCCTTAGTTGATGTTGCAGACTGTTCTAATAAGCTTTAAGAAGCTTGAGAAGTGTCCTCATGTTACTGGTTTTTGTGCTACTAGAGCATCCCACAGCTTACGTATACCCTGTCAAAGTTTAACTCAAATAAAATACCCTAGAGACTATTCATTGAGCCTGAAGACTGAGACTGTGTTCTTGGCTGCTAATACACTGGTTTGGGAAAAGAACCTTGGGACTATTTAACGAGCCCTTTATGGGGTGAGTGCTACAGGAAAAAAAAAATGTAAAACTCAACTAGGTGGATGTAGCATCGATCTGATGTTGCATCTGTTCCCCACCACTTCTACACAAAGAACTGACCAATCAAAGACAACTGATCATTCAGTTCTCAGTCTTCAGTGAACAGAGAGTTGGTGACTGTCAGTCTCCGGCTCTCTGCTCTGCCCCTCCTGTGCTCACTGGAGCTGCACATCCCAGTAAACTAATGCTCCAGAAAAAACGGAAAAATAACTGCAACCAAGCTTAAAACGTATCCAAACCCAAAAATTAAAATGTAATTAACTGGAGAAAAAAGAAAATCACTGAAGTTATAAAAGGGCAGCAATATTTTATTTTTGTTCTTTGGTTTAGAAATCCTTCAGGATAAGTTTTTGATACTTTGGTTGTTTGATTATGGTGTCTGCAGGCTCACCCAAAGAGGGTTTTTTCCTGATGAGACACTTACCTACTACTTACCTAACGTGGGATGGCCATCCCCACTGAAAAGCACCAATTTGCTAGAACCACCAATGATAATAAAGATCAAAGTCACTTTTTTCAGGTAGTTGAGCTCTAAGTTCGCAGGTACATCTAAATGCTAAAAAAATTTACTTTAAATTATAACTCCAATCAAGAATAAGGTCACTCTTTAGGGTAATTATGCTCCAAATTTGCAGGCACGTCCAAGTCAGGCGCTTTTTAAGTTAAAAAAAATGATCTCCAAACAAAATCTGGGTTGCTTTTTTAGGGAAGCTGTTTTTTAAAAATCTGTAGGCACATACCAGCAAACAGGGGCAGCGCTAGGTAGATGCTTAGGGGTACTATAGCACCCAAAAAATATTTTGTAACAGACTTGTAGCACCCCCATCAGCAGCTGCCCTGGCTGCCTCCGGGGAAAAAGGCCATAGTTTTTAGTCTGGACCGGGTCTCCGGTCTCCCGCTCATAATGACTGCAGGGAGACCTTGCTCCTGAAGCTTGCATTGCTCCCACCCCCTGCCCACCTCTGTGTGTACACTCAGCAAGCTGTCCGTATGTCGGGAGAACTCACAGCACAACAGGGAGATGCAGGATGATGTAATTCCAGGCTCGGAGTGTACACAGACCTGTCTTCTGCCTGCTCAGCAGGATCAGCCGACAGATCCCCTGATGAGCTGGAGGAGTCTACCCCATCTGCAAGGGGCCTAAATCTTACTATAGGAAAAGTGAGCTTTCCCTCTGAACATGCTCTCTGTAAAGTTTATTTTTTGTAACCTGTCAAAAATACATGCCATCAATCATTGTAAGGGCAATGTAAGGAAGCAATAAAAACAGACATTTGAGCTATGAATTTACTGCCACCTGACCCCCTCCCTAACACCACCCTGCAACCATGTGTAATGCATGTATAGTTACATAGTAAGCTTGAAAAAAGAGACAAGTCCATCTAGTTCAACCAACAGAGAGAAAACAATATCATTGTAAAGACCCATATACACTATCCTATAACCACAGTTGATCCAGAGGAAGGCAAAAAGCCCAATAAAGCATGATCCAGTTTGTTTCAATGGGCAAAAAATTCCTTCCTAATCCCACGGGAGGCATTCATATATTCCCTGGATCAACTACCCCTGGTTTTATTACCTCTAAAAATTAGTATCCAGTTATTTTTGTGCATTTAGAAATATATCCAGCTCCTTTTTTTTAAACCATCTACTAAGCTGGCCAGGACCAGCTCTTACTGTGAAAAGCCTTTCCATAATTGGAGAATAAATCTCTTTTCCTCCCAACATGAAGAGTGACCCCTTGTCCTTTGTAATGACCTGAAAGCGAATAACTCTACACCAAGTTCACTGAACCATCACATGACCATTGATTGCTCAGTTCTCCCCTCTGCTCTGAGCACAGAGTGGTGACTGTCAGCAACCACTCTCTGCTCTGCCCCTCCAGAGCTCATTATACTCCATATGCTCTGTTGTATGTTACGTAGTCTGGACCATTGCCCTACATATAATAGTTGCATTACATGCACTAGATAGTACTGATCACTCCATATTCTATTTTATTTACTCTGTGTTGTTACAGTCCTGACCACTTCAATTTATATTCTTTGTTGCTCATTACATATTTTTAGCAAGAAGTTTATTGTCTTAACAGTTACAGGTTACAAAGTGGGAATCATAAATTTAAACACGTTCTTCTTGTTTAATGTTTGCAGGCTTCTAGTAAAAAAAATAAATGCACATGTTTTTACCTGCAAAAAGATGTGCATTTATTTTTTTTCTTAATGTGAACTTATCCTTTAACTACTCCCTGACGTGAAGTTATTTCTGGCCCTGACACTTGCTGGGAGCTCTTACTGCTGGCCACAATGGAGATTATTTTACTTCCACAATCAGTTCAGTGTACCTCCAGGCCCTTCTTAGTCTATACAATGGAGGAAAAGTGGCACACTGCAAGCTATAGATTCACCTTTTGGCCATGCCCAATGTGCATCAGCTCTCCCACTTGTGCTTCAAGCACCTGAATAGCACCCCCAAAAATTTGGTCTGAAGCTGCCCCTGCCAGAAAGTGATAGTGAGCATGAAAGATAATTCTGAATTTTGTTTGACATAAATGCTAACTGACAAAAAGTTTTCCATATCGCTATCAAACATTTTTATGACCATTCTTGCCTTTGTGACTTTCTCAGCCCTCCTCTCCTTACAAAGTCCTCTGTTTTTACTTCTTATCTAACCCACTTTCTACATTACCTTTGTATGTGTCTATTTTTCTCAGAGATAGTTTTCTTGCAAATTTCTCCTTAACGCTTAAATAGGTAGGCCACAAAAATCTGTCCTGAATTTTTTACTGCTAGTGCAAATCAAAATGTATCACAGACAGTACTCAACTGTCTCCACCCAAGAGGGGAAGTTCTGCTTTAAGGATTCGTCCCCTGTGCACTATTAAGAATTGGCACCTTTGGGGAGTGGGTACCCAATTTTGACAGGTACCCGCTCCCACATCTGCTCCAACCGCCTAGGCCACAGGTGTCAAACTGGTGACCCTCCAGCTGATGCCAAACTACAAGTCCTATGAGGCATTGCAAGATTGACAGTTACAAGCATGACTCCTAAAGGTAGAGGCATGATAGGACTTGTAGTTTCACAACAGCTGGAGGGCCAGTTTGACATCCCTGGCCTAGGCGATCGGAAGAGGAAGTTCTCCCTTCCCTGCACTCTTCTGGGACACATGACTGCGGGACTATTCACAATGTGCAGCACTGCAAATGTGCAGTGGGCACCAGGGTGTGATGCTGAACCTAAAACATAACCCCAAACAAAGTTAACATATTTCTTTTGGTATTTAGGCTCCATATTTGTAGGCTCATCCAATTGATATGAGAGTTTACTTGAGAATACAATTTCTTTGGGTAATAAAACTCTAAGTCTGCAGGCACATCCAGAGCAGGTGCTACTAAACTCAAAAAGGTATCTGCAAATAAAATCAAAATCACTTTTTTTAGAGCAATCGAACTTCAAGTCTGTGGGCACATCTAAGCAAAGGGTTGCTAAACCTTAACAAATAGCTCCAAACAAGCCTAAAATCATTTCTTCAGATTCTATATGTCTGCATGTCAGCTCATCCATGTGTGATGAAATTTTCCCAATATGGCCAAAATATTTTCCACAGAGTCAATATTCAGGTCTACAGGCACATCCAACCCATGCAAAGTAATAGTGAACCTGAGAAAAAAACAATTCCAAGCAAAAAAACAAGGAATGCACAAATTGTGTGCAACATAACGTATTATACACGTTTTGTGTGTTTTTTTGTGCTTTGTAATATTGCAGTTTATGGATATCCTCCATATCTCGGAGTTGCCAAATCAAGTGCCTTTTTGACCCTTAGAACATTTCCCTTGCCTGCTGTGGAGTAGTCATTCCCACTAATTGTGGACCCTGCCAACACACTATTGCGCACTTACTGCCGATCTTGGCTTCATTTATTTGTTGAGTGCCATTTTAACTGTTTCCTTCCTGCCTATTCCTTTTAGCATTAGCATTGATGCATATGTATAAAGGCTCCGATTAGCTTTTGACTTCTGACAGAATACACACATTTAAAAAGTGATGAGTGAATGATCACACATACTGTTCAAATTCATAACACGTTAATGACTTAAGAGGATTTTAACCAAAATCTGTATATAAAAGGAGAGAAAATTAGAATTTACGTCAAATCCAACATAAATTCTAAATGACTGCATTGATGTGCCAACTCAGAGCATATGGATTTTCACTTGAAGCAGGAATGTTTAGTGTGCTGCTTGTGCTATGTAGGTTATCTCTGAGTTCAACTGACAATATTAACTCTTCTTTCGCTAGCACCTACACTGTAAAAAAAGTGTTGTATGTTTCAAAAGCTTAATTTTCAGCCCACTGATTTAGCCAACAACATAGAGTAACACTGGTCATACAGGGATAGATTATACGGAAAGATGGACTAATCTACAGTGCCAGCTATTTTATATTGACAGCCAACAGCTTTCAGCATACCTGAACAGTGCCTGCATCTGAATGGATGCAGCCACTGTTTGGGTGACAATTTTACACCCAATTCCTTTGATTCTTCAAACAAAGAAGCTGGGCCAGAGGATGCTCTTAGGCCCACCTACAACATGAATTTAATCCAGTTCATCAACCTTCACATAGTGTATGGCTAGCTTAATATAAGTGCCTTTTTATAGTTTGGAAAGAGTTAGGAAGAGTTTGGACTTCTGTGATTCAACTGTAAAGATTTCCCCACAATTTAGATCTCTGTGACACCAAGAAATACGGGGGCAGGGTACACATAGGCAAGCACAAACAGAATTAAAAACATTACATAGCTAGTCTGGCTGAAAGAAGACAAAAGTCCATACAGTTCAACAAAAAAAAGTTATAATCCTTTACCCACAATTGATCCAGAGAAAGGCAAAAAAACCCAGCAAAGCATGATCCAATTTGCTCCTGCAGGGGAAAGAATTCCTTCCTGATCCCCTGAGAGGCAAGTGGATATTTCCTGGAATTATATTACTTCTCCCAGTGTTACTTTACAAATGTGCTCTCCCACCACTTCTTGTTCCTCTGACCTCCTGACACCAGAGTACAAAGTGAAGGGATGTCTCCCCAGTAAGAATACACAGAGGTTCTAACTTCCACCAATCTAACCCCTTGCCCTCCTGAGGATTTACCCCCCTTCCTGACCAGGCCATTTTTTGCATTACGGCACTGCGTTACTTTACTTGCGCAATCATGTAACACTGCACCCATATGAAATGTATGACCTTTTTTTCCCATGAATTGAGCTTTCTTTCAGTGGTATTTGATCGCCTGTGCGGTTTTTTTTTTGTGCTATTAAAAAAAGTGACAATTTTGAGAAAACAACAATATTTTTGACTTTTTGCTATTAAACATGTCCAGTAAAAATATGTTAAAAATCAAATTTCGGCATAAATTTAGACCAAAATGTATTCTGCTACATGGCTTTGTTTAAAAAAAATCCCAATACGTGTAAATTAATTGGTTTTCATAAAAGTTATAGCATTTACAAAAGGTGGCATATATACTGGGACTTTTTAAATTTTTTAAATTTTTACTAATAATGGTAGTGATCAGCGACTTATAGTGGGACTGCGGGACTGCAATGGGCATTCTGACACGGGGGGGAACTGACTTAGCGTCACTGACAACCCAGTGACACCGATACAGTGATCAGTTATAAAAAAAAAAGCACTGACACTGTACTAATGGCACTGGGCAGGAAGGGGTTAACATGAGGGGGGTGATCAAAGCGTTAACTGTGTTCATGTGCTTCACTGTAAGCACACTGCTTTGCATGGCTGTGCTGTGCACAGCCATGCAAAGCAGTGTGCATGAGCTGACGGAGGAGAACTGTTTTGTTTACAAATAGTTATTCTCCTTGTGGAGATGCTCAGCAATCTCCTGGCGCCGGAGAGCAATCACTCGCTGGGACCTGGTGATTGACAGCCGTGGCCGTGAATGGCAGTGTGGGTAGGGCTTGCATGCCCCCTACCCAAAAATGCAAAATCGTATGTATGTATGTATGTATGTATGTATGTATGTATATATATATATATATATGTATATATATATATATATATATATATATATATATATATATATGTATATATATATATATATATATGTATATATATATATATATATGATTTTGCCGCCCTGCAGTATATCTGCTATAGGGTGGTTGGGAAGGGGCTAGATATGACAAAATAAAACAAAAAAATGTTTCTATGACTTGTTCTGTACTGTGTATTGTCTCCCGTTATATTGTAAAGCGCTGAGCAAACTGATGGCGCTATATAAATCCTGTATATTAATAATACCTTGCACTCTAAAAATTGCACTTCAACAACTACCCACCGGGTGGCACTAAAACACCTTTGTTCATGTATTCTCTCTTACCTGCACTGTGCTGGATATGCTAGTAAATGCAGCACTGCAGAAAACTACTATTTTGTAATCATTTTTAATGTCACTTAGGGGGCTGGATAACAATAGTTGTATTTAGGGCTCATTGTTTAACCTAACCACGTCTCCATTTTTTTAAATATTGTCATTTTTTCGAATGACTCTATGGGGTTGATTTACTAAAACTGAAGAGTGCAAATTCTGGTGCAGCTGTGCATGGTAGCCAATTGGCTTCTAATTTCATTTAAGCTCTGCCAAAAAAAATGGAAGCTCATTAGTTTCTATGCAAACCTGTCCCAGATTTTGACCTCTCGAGTTTTAGCAAATCAACTCCTATTTCTGAGCTTATGACAAATACAAGGTAAGTGGTCACTGATTCCAAGCACTACCCACTGTAGTGCTCAGAGCCCTGCACAATGTCATGGGCCAAGAATCAACAGTCTGTACTCAGTAGCACTGATAGAACCCTTCTAATACTTGCAGTGGAGTTACCAGTTTCCTGAAAAGAGTTAGTAGTTGGATGACTTTACTTAATTTGTTACCTTTTTAATGCATGTATTGCTATTCGATCTGTATTTTGTAAATATAATCTGTCTTGTTTACAGCTCCATTCACACTTGTGCGACTTGTCATGCAACTTTGGACACACAAGTGGCATGACAAGTCGCAGGCTATGTATTTCAGTGGAAGCCATTCAGATCTATGCAGCTTAAAGTTTCAGCGACTTTAAAAAAGTTCCTGCACTACTTTGATGCGATTTTCATGTGACTTGAGTGCCATATACTGCAATGTAAACTCTCAAAAGTTGCATGAAAGTCATGCCCTAATTTTATCAGTTGTGCAACAGTCAAAGCCAAAGTCAACAGGCAATGTTACATCCAAGTCATTCCCATCTGAAGCTGCATCGCACTTGCAATTTTAAGTCGCAATGGAAATCGCACAACTTTGGAGTTGCAGAATTGTGAAAGGAGTCTAAGGCTAGGTCCACACTTAGTGTGATATCATATTACCCCTGTACAAAAAATTAGTAACACCTCATCTGGAATATGCAGTTCAGTTTTGGGCACCAATTCACAAAAAGAACATTGGGGAACTGGAGAAAATACAGAGAAGGGCAACCAAACTGATAAGAAGCATGGAGAAGCTCAGCTATGAGGAAAGATTAGAGGAACTGAATTTATTCTCTCTTGAGAAGAGGAGATTAAGGGGGGATATGATCAACATGTAAATACATCAGTGGTTCATATAGTGAACTCGGTGTAGAGTTATTAACCCTGAGGTCATCACAGAGGACAAGGGGCACTCTTTACACCTGGAGGAAAATAAATTTCATCTCCAAACATGGAAAGGTTTCTTCACAGTAAGAGCTGTGAACATGTGGAATAGACTCCCTCAAGAGTTGGTTCTGGCCAGCTCAGTGGATTGCTTTAAAAAAGGCTTGGATTATTTCTTAGATACACAGAATATAACTGGATTCTAACATTTATAGGTAAAGTTGATCCAGGGAATATCTGATTGCCTCTCGGGGGATCAGGATGGAATTTTTTCCCCAGCGGGTGCAAATTGAATCATGCTTTGCTGGGTTTTTTTTTGCCTTCCTCTGGATCAACTGTAAGTATAGGGTTAAAACTTTTTTTTTTCTATGGTTGAACTGGATGGACTTTTGTCTTTTTTCAGCCAGACTAACTATGTAACTATGTGTGTGAGTCTTTCTGCACTTTTTTCCTTGCCTCCCTGCATGTTGTATGTAGGGCAGCCGATTCATTTCAGTGGGCTTTCCTATATGCAAGGAATACACAATAGAAGTCCCTGAACCTTTTGCAAAATGACGCTGCATCGGACTGCATGGTGCTGCAGCACAATGTGTTTTTGGCATGTTAGTAGACGCTTGGGGATGTAATTAACAATTATTGTGGGCAGCGCATTTCTGTGCGTATTGTAAAAACTTGATTTTGCATGCGTTTCCAACAAGCACAAAGTGTGAACCCACCTTTATTGTAATAACCTTATGCTTTCCACAAAGTAGTGATAGATATATATATATAGATATATATATAGATATATATATATATATTATTGTATGAATTCCTGTCAACGTATGCCCACCACCACCATCAGTTAAACGTGGTTAAAATAAAGAAGTAAATCCATCTAAAGTAGGAACTGTCAAACACGGGGAAGTCATACTTGTATAGGAATTCCTTACACAGAACATATGTATATTTGAATCCATTTTCTACTGTACCTGCTTCCAGCTGCAATTGAAATCTGGTCTTGTCTTTGCATTGATACACAGAAGAGCAAAGTCTTTCTGTTTAATTTAATATATGAATACATTTTATCTCAATAATAGGGAAGAAAATCTGGCTTGTGCAGTCTTTGCAACTGCTGAGCTACCACAAAGGATAAAGGAAACACAACAGGGTTTGTACTGATAAGCCCAGTGGGGGGCTTCAAACCCACCTTCAAGTAAACAGCTAAATACACAAATGAAATACACATGTGCCAGCTGTCTTATCTGTCAAAGGTTTTGTCATTCTATCCAGCCACTTTTGTGAATTATATACTTTTGCCAGACAGTACAGGAGACCACGTTTTTCTGCTTGTGTAAATACATAGAGTGGTGTCACTTCCCCATCTTTAGATTGCTAATTGGACAATGAAGAAACAGAAACACACTCATGTTGTCAAAATGAGTCAGTTTTCCTGTGGGCGCGTTCCCTGTCAATGCAACAAAGCCCCATTTTCTCTTAAAATGCTCTCTTCCAAAACTTCTGTGCAATGGATGAAAGGCTTTCTGTTAGAAAAAATGCAAAACTGAATTAAAGAGTGTTTTTAAGTCTACTGAATATCATTTCTGCTTTTATCTGACCACACACTTTACAAACTTTCTTGAGATTTACAAACAACTGTCATGTGGGGTCCTACCTTATTGGATGTAATCGAAATGATTTTTTTATGATACAAACTCCAACTCTGCGAAGGGTTCGAAAAATCAATCAATCATGAAAGAAACTCTTATTTGATTACTAAGCTTAGCCCCCGCTTGGTGTCCTCTCTGCTCCATAGGGCCTAAACCTATATGCTCATTCGAGGAAGTATAATAATCATGTGCCTTTCCAAACAATGAGTGTAAGAATGTGACATGGAGCAGAAGGCTGGTAAGAGGTACCCCTAGAGAGAGCTTACAGATGCAACAGGGTAGAAAAAGGAATACAAGAGGTGCCACCAACCCTGAAAACGTACAGTGGAGAGGTTTACTGATGCAACAGGGTCCTGAGCAAGCTTAGGAGCAATAGAAAACATGTTTGTGAGACATTCATGATTTAAAGTATATTTCCACTTTTGCAGCCAAATTGGGATAACACTCACTTTATATTTGATGTATAGATAAAAACAATCTCCTCCAGTTGCTCCAGCTCTGATCTTTGCAATATGTGCCGGTGAATCAGGAAGCCAGCAACACGTGAACATACAGAAACTCTCCTCACTCCTATAGCATCACACAGATCCCAAGTTATTGACGCAAACAATCATCACTATGGGACCTCCCCTCTAACATGTTTTACCCGAAAGGGCTTACTCATAGAGTTTCTATCTGTTTGTTCACTGATCTTTTCTGAAAACCCCAGCATTGAAAAATCCTACTTAGTTCTCTTTGTTTTGCCTTCGACTTAGAAACATCTATTAAATGTGATTTATTTATTTATTTATTTTGTGTGTGTGTGTGTGTGTGTGTGTGTGTGTGTGTGTCTGTGTGTGTGTGTGTGTGTGTGTGTGTAGTAAAGTAATAGTTGGAGTTTTCTCAATTTTGACTGCAAAGGTAGAACTATATATTAAGTCTGTCCCCAAGACATTCCACAGGTGCCCATTATAGTCTCTCTACCAGTTCTCCATTAAATTTATTATAGGTTTTTATATAGCGACAACAATGTATGCAGTGCTTTACATATATATTGTGCATTCACATCAGTCCCTAACCCTCAAGGAACTTACAATCTAAGGCTGCTAACTCACATTCATACATACACATACTATGGCCAACTTAGACAAGATCCAATTAACCTACCAGCATGTTTTTGGAATGTGGAAGGAAAATGGAGTACCCCACGCAGGACCTGGGAGAACATGCAAACTCCAGACAGGTGGTTCTGTGGTTGGGATATGAACTAATGACTTGAATACCACCACACTGAAGTGCTAACCACTTAGCCACTGTGCTGCCCCACAGTGTGCCTATGCATATGTTATTTTATGCAAGCTATCACCTAATCTACTCAGCTTTATGAGTGGACAGCATATCCATATGCAAACTAGGTGGATTTGTATACAAATATTACTAAAAGTGGATAACCCATTAGAACCAGTTTTCATTGTAGAGAAAACATGCAGGGTGGTAGTGAGTTTTCACCAACAAGATTTATTATATAGACATGCCTTTTAAGAGACAAAGCCACAATGTAATGAAAACAACTCATCCTGCTTTACAACAGATTCCCTGACAGTGTAATGCTCCATTGGGGCAAGCCTTTGTCTTCATTTTGTGAACAGTGTTTATCTAGAATGTGATTGTTAGCCTAGACATCTTCTCCGCTAACGACATCCCTACTGATGTCCTAAGTGAAATAAAACATAGGAATAGGATAAAGTGTATTTAAAGGCTAAATCGCCTGTTCTATCAGCCAATAAACCTATCTGTGATATTACCCCAGAGAGGCTGATAGAAAGTTCAGCTCCATCTCGCAGGCAGCGCTCATGGGACTTTCTTAGCGTTAAACTGTTGTTTACTTATACAAGCATGTCAGAGCAGGCAGTGTGGAGGAAAATCATTCTTACCACACTGACCTTTTCTGTAATTTTGTGATGAGTTCAGGGAGTGAAGCAGCTTGTATTGAAATGCAGACATGCTATTTATGTTGATATTATACAACTGCGAAGATGTTAATGGAAATATTGTAGAGAATAAAGAATAAAAGCATAGAGAAGAATCACAACAACACAGATGGAAATGTTTATTGGAGTTTGCCACCAAACAAGAGCAGATCATTACTTCAACCTAGTATTCATAATCAACTGTAAAGGCCTAAAAAATAGACTCTGGTTTAGAACTGAAAAATGTATTAGGTTCATGTTAACAGTATTGAATACATTACATGTCTGCATGTCAAGGTCCCCAACACATTACATGTCTGCTTCTCCAGGGTCCCCAATATAATACATGCTTGCTTCTCCAGGGTCCCCAGTATAATACATGCCTGCTTCTACAGGGTTCCCAACACATTACATGTCTGCTCTTCCAGGGTCCCCAATATAATACATGCCTGCTTCTCCAAGGTCCCCAACACATTACATGTCTGCTTCTCCAGGGTCCCCAATATAATACATGCCTGCTTCTCCAGGGTTCCCAACACATTACATGTCTGCTCTTCCAGGGTCCCCAATATAATACATGCCTCCTTCTCCAAGGTCCCCAACACATTACATGTCTGCTTCTCCAGGGTCCCCAGTATAATACATGCCTGCTTCTCCAGGGTTCCCAACACATTACATGTCTGCTCTTCCAGGGTCCCCAAAATAATACACGCTTGCTTCTCCAGGGCCCCCAGCAAACTGCCTGCTTCCACAACACCCCCAACACATTACATGCCTTCTTCTTCAATGTTCCCAACCAATTACAGTTGCAAGAAAAAGTATGTGAACCCCTTGGGATTACGTGGAGTTTTGCATGAATTGGGCATAAAATGTGCTCTGAACGTCATCTAAGTCACAACAATAGAAGAACACAGTCTGGTGAACATAATCCTACACAAACATTAGATGTTGCCATGGTTTAATTGCACATAACAGCTGGAAATCTGACACACCAGAACTACCAGTCATGGAAATTCATGGTGAAAATACTGCTAATAAGAGAAGGTATGTGAAAACGTATAAATGAAGTCAGGCCAAAACAAACTTCAGATGAGTGGATTGAGAAAGACCATAAGCTCAAAGCACAATCTCTCTTAGCATAGATGATGATAAAATCATACATATATGTATGTGAAACTGCTAAAGAAATGAGGTAAGAATTACAAAAGGTGCATGAAAGAGCTAATCTCAGCAATACATTTTACTTGATTAGAAAGCTATGCCAAATCAAGTTGATGAAAGGCCAGGATATGTAGAATTACACCAGGCACACCTTGGAAATAGCTGAGTGCCTGAGAGGTATAGGAAAAGAAAAATGATTTTCATGTCACAGCACTATTACTTAGTGGTTTAACAGAAAGTTGTAAAACACTTGTCACAGCACTTAATGCACAATCAGATGATGAACTGACATTGGAAAATGTTAAAGGCAAGTTTGTGGATGAATATACATTAAGTGTAAACCAGAAAGCATTAATAGTGACAGTGCCTGTATTGCATAGTCCACTTTATAGACAAAAAATGGGGTTAAAACCAGTAACAAGAAACAAGTGAATGCTTTGTGTGCAAGAAACATAGTCATTTAAAACCAGACTGCAGAATCTGGAAAGCTAGAGTGCAAAAACAAACTAAACTACAAAAGGCCCAAAGTATGAATGAATAGACTGACTTTTCTTCAGAAAATGAATATTTGTTTCAGTCCAAAAGTTGTACCTCATCTTAACAACCATGGTGTGTTGATTTAGGAGTTACAAGTCACATGACAAATGACAGTAATTTATTTTTTTACCTTGACCAGAAAAACAGAAAAAATCACCACAGCTAATGGGCAATTAATGCAATCAAAAGGAATAGGACATGGTTTTCTTTACTGCCCTATTTCCCAGAGTGTCACCAGAAAGATACATGTGAACAGTGTCATGTATGTCCCTGCTCTTAAAACGAATCTTTTGTCTATGAAGAAGCTCACAAAACAAGGCAATGTAGTGACCTTCCAAGATGACGGCTGTGTCATCACAAAAAGGGATATCTTACTTGCAAAGGCTAAATTACAGATTAACTGTATCAACTAAACTACAGTGAGGTGGTTAATACTGCCAAGGAGGAAAAACATTCAAACTGCATTCACACAGGCCACAGATGACTTGTGCACAGAAGTCCTGACATTATTAAGAAATTAACTTAGAATGACTATGCAAGTGGAATAAAAATAAGTCCATGTGATCAAACAAATAAAATGTGCCAGCTGTATAAAAGGAAAAATGACAAGAACAGCCTTTCCAAAGCAGAGTAACAGAACCGCTAAAAAAAAACCCTCTGGACTCAATCCATTCAGATCTTTGTGGTCGAATGGAGAAATTGACTCCAGGAAAGAAGAGGTATTTTCTCACTTTTATAGATGATTACTCCAGGTATACTACACTATATCTGTTACAAAGTGAAGTACCAGAGAATCTTGAACATTATTTGGCTCAAGTAAGCAACACATTTGTCAAAAATGTATTGCACTCAGACAATGTAACTGAATATACAGGTGATAATACACAGGCAATTGGCATAATGCTTCAAACTATTCTACGATACAACCCAGAACAAAACAGGATTGCAGAAAGAATGAACCGTACTCTATGCGAGGGGGGAGAACCATGCTGTTTGATACAGATATGCCAAACACATACTAGGGGGAGGCAATTATGACCGCATGCTATCTCCAAAATTGACTACCAGAAAAATCAACAGAGAAAACTCCATATTGACTGTGGAATTGAAAGTCCCTGAACTTGAATCATCTAAAAAAAATTGAAAGCAAGGCCTATGTGCACATCCCAAAAGAGAAACATACAAAATAGGATGTTCACACCAAGAAAGGTGAAATTGTGGGGTACAGTAAATCTCAAAAGGGATACATAATTCTATACCAAGACACAAACATCAGTAGAAGTGTAATTGTTGATGAAACTTTAGTGTGTTCAGAATTCCATGAACTAACACAAATGTTTCAAACTGAGGGAAATTCAACATAAGTGTCACAGATAAGATAAGCAGAAAAGTGACAAAGAAATAGAAATTGACACAGAAATAGAAATTAACGCAGACAATCCAAATAATGTAAAAGAAGAAACCAGGCCAAAAGAGGCTTCAATTGGGAAATCCACCAGAAGCAATAAAGGCATAAAGGCAATAAAGGCATCTCAGCCAAACATCTGTCCTATGTTGCTCGCGTAGGAATAAAACCAGAGCCAGATTCATGGGATGAGATGCAAAGACTTCCAACCCATGAGAAACAAAAGTGGATCAGAGCTGCTGATGAAGAGATGACATCTCTTAGTGAAATGAAACAGATTTATTGAACTGAGATCCGAAATGGGACTAAGAAGTCGTTGTTTAGTGAGGGTGTTGGAGTACAATGTTCATGTATTTTTGTGTGACAACTACACCAACGGTATTCAGTAAAGCTATATTCTTCAGCCAGTGGATGGCAGTGTTTATAAGTTTGTAGCTGCATCTATGATTAAACCTTTTGTCTTTTCTCTATAATAAAAGTTCCTGTTTCCTGTTTGCAGTGAAGCAGCAGATAAACACATGTGGTCTGTTCTGTAGGGCTATATACAGAATCTCTAACATTTCCCCACTGGACAATCAAGATGCTGATAACCTGCTTTAAAGCAGAACTAAAACAATCAACTGATTCCCAAAACAGTTATAGTCAAGGCATGCCATGAATAACTATCACAGTTGCTTCTGTTCTGAACCAAACTGTCAAACCATCATATGATCATATGTGCAACACCATGCAACACCATGGCAACCACAGATCAAAAAGATGGCGGCTTCTATGGCTTTAAAGGATAGTGTTTAGTTCCCCTTTTACCCATGTAACAGTAGACACAGAGATACAGACAGCTGAATGTGTAGGCAAATCTCGAACTCTCTCTCTAACAGTTGAGCTGGGCAATACTCCAACCTACCTCCCAACCAATCAAATTGGTTATTTATTGAGATGGACAGCCTCTTGTACCAATGATAGCCTTGGGTAGTGGGAGAGGTAAGGCCAAGCTTAATGTTTTATTAAAAAAACAGTGAAATTTGCATATACTATTGGCAGCCTATACATTTGAGTCGACTGATCATATTGACACACAACTTTTCAAGTGCCACTGCTATTTATGAAACAACATAAGGCATGTCAGGGGAGTGCTGACAAGGTATTACAAGGTTGGGGAGGGAGCTTTACAAAGACACATTAGGAGAGATTTACTGAAACTGGTGCACTCAGAATCTGATGCAGCTGTGCATGCTGTGCATGGTAGCCAATTAGCATCTATCAAGCTTGTTCAATTTAAAGAGATGTTTGGGAATTTTTTTCTAAATCATACTTACTTAGGTGGATGCAGCATCGATCCAATGCTGCATCTACCCCCCGCCGGCTCTAAGACTGATTGATCAATTACTGCTGATTGCTCAGTTCTCCCTGCTGCCCTGAGTAACTGTCAGTCACCGCTCTCTACCCCACTCCCCCTTCCCTGTGCTCACTGGAGCACTGGGCTGTGGAGGGAGTGGAAGTGTCTGGCTCAGGCTCTCAGCAGCTTGCTGAGAGGCTAAGCCAGGTGCCAGTCCAGACTCCTGGATGGATCCTGACCATAGTATCATGATCTTTCACCAACCTGGACCGGCTCTGTGACTTCAGTAGGATTTAGCCCTCTGTTGGCTAAAAACAGGTCACAGGAGTGCAGACTAAATTGCACTCCTGTGATCCACAGGAGAAGTACAGCCAAACGAGCTTTGGCTTTACTTCTCTTTTAAGCTTTGACAAGAAATATAAAGTAGAAAACCCAGGAGAATAGAAGATCCTGTCTGAGAGAGAGACAGGGAGGAAGATACAGGGAAAGACTGTACATTACCTGAGAGACAGTGTCTGTCAGTTTCAGAGGACTGAGAAAGCTGCTGCAATCTGCCAAGTCTAGTCTGTGTTTGTCTCACTGTCTGTTGGAGCTGGGGGTCATCCTGAGACCTAGTACTGTGGCCACCAGAGACCCAGACCTGCTGATTCCTGCTGGGATGTCAAGCCTAGCTAAAGGTTGTTGCTGCATCACAGAGGTTCCGCAGTCTGAGTACTGTGCAAGTCCATCTGGAATCGTTCTCATCCTAACAGGGGATCCTTGTTCATCACTGAAAGAGATCTGCTCTTCAAGAGCTCCAACAGCCTGTAGAAGACTCACTTTCAGGACTGTGTTAGAGTACCTGTACCTGACCAAGTAGAGAGTTTACAGTTACCTTGCAGTTATTGCATTATAGCCTAGGCCAGTGATGGCGAACCCGTGGCACGCGTGCCACAGCCGGCACGCCGAGCCTTATCTGTGGGCACGCCAGGAGAATACCGTATTTTTCGCTCCATAAGACGCACTTTTTTTCCCCCAAAAAAGGGGGGAAAATGTCAGTGCGTCTTATGGAGCGAATATAGAGTGGCCGGTCCGGTATTTCCACCGCCGCCGTGTCAGAATACCGGGCCGGCCGCTCAGCTCTGCAGTGGGACCGTACCTGTCCCTCTATCCAGCGGCACGCTGTCTTCCCGGCTTCTGTAGTGTGCGTGACAGCCGGGTCCCAAGTGCGCATGCGCAAGAATCAGTGCTCTTTGTGAATGGTAAGGCGGTACCTGGGACACATGACAGATCCCAGAAGCCGCCGGACCAATCACAAAGCGCAGCGCTTCTCGCGCATGCGCACTGGGCATCCGGCTGTCCGACGAGCGCCCACACTACAGAAGCCGGGAAGACAGCGCGCGGCTGGATAAAGGAACAGGTAAGATAAAAAAAAAACTCTGCGGAAGTAAGAGCGGGTACCTGTCAAATTCAGGTACCCGCTCCCCCTCCCTCCCCAAAGGTCAGCAGTCATCTGTACTGTCCGCAGTCTCTGGTCATCCCTGTGCTTTCCGCAGTCTCTGGTCATCTCCTGTACTATGTCCGCAGTCTCTGGTCATCCCTGTACTGTCCGCAGTCTCTGGTCATCCCTGTACTGTCCGCAGTCTCTGGTCATCCCCTGTACTGTCCGCAGTCTCTGGTCATCTCCTGTACTGTGTCTGCAGTCTCTGGTCATCTCCTGTACTGTGTCCGCAGTCTCTGGTCATCTCCTGTACTGTGTCCGCAGTCTCTGGTCATCCCTGTACTGTGTCCGCAGTCTCTGGTCATCCCTGTACTGTGTCCGCAGTCTCTGGTCATCCCTGTACTGTGTCCGCAGTCTCTGGTCATCCCTGTACTGTGTCTGCAGTCTCTGGTCATCCCTGTACTGTGTCTGCAGTCTCTGGTCATCCCCTGTACTATGTCTGCAGTCTCTGGTCATCCCTGTACTGTGTCTGCAGTCTCTGGTCATCCCTGTACTGTGTCTGCAGTCTCTGGTCATCTCCTGTACCGTGTCCGCAGTCTCTGGTCATCTCCTGTACCGTGTCCGCAGTCTCTGGTCATCCCTGTACCGTGTCCGCAGTCTCTGGTCATCCCTGTACCGTGTCCGCAGTCTCTGGTCATCCCTGTACTGTGTCCGCAGTCTCTGGTCATCCCTGTACTGTGTCTGCAGTCTCTGGTCATCCCTGTACTGTGTCCGCAGTCTCTGGTCATCCCTGTACTGTGTCTGCAGTCTCTGGTCATCCCTGTACTGTGTCCGCAGTCTCTGGTCATCCCTGTACTGTCCGCAGTCTCTGGTCATCCCTGTACTGTTAATTAGTTTGCACTACTGTACGAGTTGTTTTTTCTAAACCAAAAGCTCGATATTCAGGTTTCATTGCAGTGTTGGCACTTTGAAAGAAATAAGTTGGTTTTGGGTTGCAGTTTGGGCACTCGGGCTCAAAAAGGTTCGCCATCACTGGCCTAGGCCCTAGCCTCCTCACCATAAGTGACTCTAGGTGACTTAGCCATTATTCTATCCAGTAGGGAAAGCTACAGTTTATGCTGACCTTACCAAAACCTAAGGCAGCGCTCCTACTATATTGTTTGATATTTGAAACTGTATATGTCAAAAAGTGTTCTGCATTGTAATCTTGTTATTTTTGGGTACTCATATTCTCAATATATTTTGTCATTATACTCCAAGGTCTCGAGTCTCATTCCAGGGTGACCCTGAGGTGCTAGCCAAACGTTATCAGTCTGTTTACTCAAGGTGTCAAGGTAAGAACAGAGGACCCAATGCAAACATTGGCTCCTGCGGTAATAGCGCTACACATGGTAACTTTACTGACACATATAAGAGGGAGAACCCTATATTAAACCCAGCATTTATAAAATGTTCTCTACTTTGGTCTTGATATCTCCCTACAGGGCCATGAATAAGGGGGTGTCACCAGTCCTCCTGTATGGAGCCCAAGCCAGCAGGGGGGGGGGGGGGGCTGGCAGCTCAGTGAATTGGATGGGCAGGGAGAGTAATTATCATGGCGGGATGGGGGTGGTAATTATTGGAACTGATCCCCTGTATGGCTTGCTCTGAAAACCGGCTTTTTCTCTTCTCTTCTTTTCTCTTCTCCCTCCTGCTGGCTTTTAGGTGCTGCAGAGAGAGCCGTACAGAGGATCGGTTTCAGTAATTGACCCCCCACTGCACCTATTACCTATCCTATACATTTCTCCCTGTTGCCCAGGACTCCCTGTATACACCTCCACCCACAGTGCTGCCAGACTCCCTCCTGTCCTTCCCACAAGCAGCTGCAAGCACACAATAGGACCCTTCAGGATGGAAAGTGGGGGAAGCATCCAGTAAATGTCACATTTACCAACCCCTTTCCTGAATGAACAAGACGAGTGATCGGTACCGATCACTCATTGTGTTCATTCATACCGGAGCATAGTAAACTGTATTTATTTGGGGGGTGCTGTTACAGTGGCTATATGGGGCCCCATGGTTTCTAACAGCAGCCCTGTCTCCATATCATATTACTGAATGCTGTTCTTCAAAAAAAAAATTATTAAGTAACAAAATGAATGATTATGAGCTACATCATACAAAGTACTTTTCAACAAACATTGACTATCTCTTTATTATGCATAAACAAGGTGCAGGTAAATAGCTCATTTGTTTACCATGTGGGTCATGATCATTTATTATTTCCTCTCTCCCTTGTCTCCTTCTATTGGGCTTTTATTGCTCTGACATTTGGACTGCATGTTTTCTCATCGCAGAGTACGCAGAGTACGCCTGAAAAGCACACACAAGCTGCATCTGATTGGCAAGCATTTTACATTCAGTATAGTCATTCAGTTGCCATGGAAACATTACCCTGCTGTGAGGGACAATTTTAAAGGGGTTCGCGCACCTCATTATAAAATATCATACTGGAAACGCTATCTGAAACACGGTCACAGAGGACCTCATTTATCAAAACGTCTGAAAGAGCAACTGCCTTTGTTGTCCATGAAAACCAATCAGATTCTCCATTTGATCTCTCAGCAGTTGGAAAAATGAAAGATTTAACTGATTTGTAGTGAAATCCTTCAGTCATGTTCAGGAGGCGTACTTGTACAGACATGACTAGATCATTTGTTTTAGGCTGAAAGTGACTTTGTTGCTAAAAATTATTGCTGAAGTAAAGGGCTCCCTGCAAAGAAGTTAGGTACTTACCTCACCTGATGCTTCTAGTCGCTGCAGTAGAAGGAGAAATCTCTTTGCTAAAACGAATCTTTAGTCAGTGACACTGCCAGGAGTGTCAATTTACCAATTCCCTCACTGAGCTCTGTGGTTTCTCCCATTGGCCCTCAATGCAGGCCACACATGTGCCGTATTCTGAATGAATTCTCTTTCAAAAATCGTTCAAATTTCGTTCGAATTTCACACCATTAGTAGGTCGCAATATTGGTCGATGCTCGTGCGGCTATCTAATTTCAAGTGATCAGGCATTTTGGAAATTTCTAATCAATGATGGGAGAATCGTGTGAGAAATATAATCAAAAAAGAAATGAGCATGAGCTGTGACCTGGAAAGAAAAAAAGATTCCCGGCCACAAAAATTATTTTCTGTAACAACATGAGGTGAAATTGAAGGTTTGCTTGGAATCAATGGTGGCACCATCAGATTACAAAACACATAAAGTTTCCAATTTTCGAAAGAAAATTAGTTCAGCATTCGACCCATGTATGGCCTGCATAAGTCACTACACTATACAGCATTGATGTGAGGACCAACACATCGAATCACTCAGGACCAGGAATTGGATGCTCCCAGAAGATTCTTTCGCTGGCAATTTCTCTTTACTACTGTAGGCATCTGCATCAGGAGTAGCAACTAGAGTATACATATTATACAGAATCATCTCAAATTCCCTCCTAACATGCTGTGTCCTGTATCAACTCAATATAGGACACAGATTGTCCCATATTTCCCTACCACCCTGTGCCTGCCTCCTTACTCAGCCAGCAGACCTGAAGCAGGAGCTCTTGACTTGATGTAGGTGTTGGTGGAGCAGAAAGGATTGGTGCCGAGTAGTGACCCTGCCTAGAGAATTGTGGGACACAGGCAGCTCAGGGGCTCAGTGGGCAGCTGATCTGACAGCACAGGAGACACCCCGATCCTTGGGCTCCCCTCCACACAGAAGGTATAAATAAATCTGTGGACTAGTAATGCTCCTTGTATTGTGAGTCACTGCAAGTCCACTCACTTATATGGTTTCTGAATAGGGTTGCACCTTCCTGTGTAATGATGCTGCACTCTGCTGCTCCCAATTCCAGTGGGGTTGGTTTACTAAAGGCAAACAGGCAGTTTACACTTTGCACAAAGTTGCACTTTGCAAGGAGATTTCCCCAAGAGTTTAGTGAATGTGGTGAAATTTTACTTTTCAAAAAAATAACCAATCATGTGCAAAGAAAAAAAAAACTACAGTTTTTTCTTGCACGATTGGCTGATGGAAGTCAGCAGAGCTCTTCATTCTCTAAGCTCTGGGGAAAATTCCAGTGCAAAGTACAACTTCCCTTCCAAAATCAACAGTCTATTTGCCTTTATTAAGTCAACCCAAGTGTGTCAGCTTAGAGCATGGGTTCAGAGAGGACTAGTGGACACACTAGACTACAGTATTTTAGGCCACACTCTCACTCTCTCCCCCCTCACTCTCTCTCACTGAAGGGTTCACTCCTCCCACGTGCTCTCTCTTCCCCTTGTTGCTCTTCCACCCTTTTGCTCACTCCTCATCTCACTCTCTTTCCCCCTCTCATTTCTCCCCAGCTCTTGCCTCCCTTGCTCTCTCCCCCCAATCACACATTCTCACCTCATCTTGATTCTGCACCCTTGTTGTCTTCCTTATCTTCCTCACTCACTTTCTATGCCTTTGCTGCTCTCTTCCCATTAGTGCTTTCCCCCCTCTCTCCCCCCCTTTTGCTCTCATCCCCTTTACCTTTCACTCTCTCTCTCTCTCTCACTCTCCCCCCTAGCTCTCTCCCACCCTTCCCCCTTGTTCTCTACCCCCCTCAGTCTCTCTGCTCTACCCTCCTGTCTTTTCTCCAATCTTCACTCCCCTCCTTGCTTTTCCCCCTCCCCTCCCCACCCCTGCTCTCTTCTGCTTCACTCAGGTTCTTTCCCTGTGCTCTTTTTCCCTCATCTCTCTTTCTCTCCTTCTCCTACCAGCCAGCTCTTTCCCCCCTCTCTCTGCCTGTCTCTCTCTCACCTCCCTGCCTTTTCTGTGTTCTTTCTCTCTTCTTCCCCCTCCACTCTCTCTCCCTCTCTTTCAACTCCCCTCTCAACCCCTGTCACTCTTCTTCTCAATCTCCCCTCTCACTCTTTCCCCTTGCTCTCTCCCCTTCTTGATCTCTCCCCCCCTCTCTCCCTTTGCTTTCTCTTGCCCCTCCCACTTTCTCTTTTCCTTCTCTTGCTCTCTCTCCTCCTCATGCTGTCTCTTTACCATAATATCTCTTCTCCTTCCCCCACACTTTCTCCCTCCTCACTCACCCCCCCCCCCTTCCTTTTTTCCCCTTTTTGCACCCTCACTCTTTCCTCCCTCTCGCTCTCTTCATTCCATTCTCTCGTTTCTACTCTCTTCTCACTTGCCCTCTATCCCCTCTCTTTCTTCCCTATCAAAGTCTTACCACTGTCACTCTCTTTCTCCCTTGCTTGCTCCCTCAAATCTCTCTCCCTCTCTCACCTCCTGCCCTTTTTTTTTCATTTTTGTGTCTAGGGTATCCTAGACCCTAGACCCCGAGCCTGAGTTTGTTGGTGAACTACTGGGACTGGTAACAGAGTGGGCAGCCTCTGGACAGGTAAAGGGGCCCAGTTATTTCCTCACTACATATAATTTGCAGGGAAACCTTCATTTCAGGAATTATTTTTAGCAACCAAGTTGCTTCAAAATGAAAACTAATTTGTGTTAAAAATTTTGGAAAGGTCCAACATCACCTTTGCCAAACCTCGCTGTATTTAAAAATGCATAACTGTGATTAGATGCATGTATTCTCTCCAAGCTGGCCAGAACTTGCAATGCTGAATCTGACATCACATACACAGGAGTGACGTCATCCTAGCCAATGAGTGGGGGTGAGTACTGGATGGAGGTAGACTGAGGCTGCTATCACCTATTACATGCTGGGCTTGCATGGTGTGCAGTGGCAGAGATTTCTCTCTTTTTTCTGCATTCCTCCTTAAAGTGAAAAGCCAGTGGATGTGGTGTGCACATGCTGTGGCAACAATGCTTTTTATGACAAAAATAATCTGCCCCATAGCAGACAGCTCTTCAGAGGGCACTGCCCTAAACAAGCCCTAATAGTGGATCTACAAGATTTGGGTGTAAATGGCTCATCACTTGTGTTTATTGGACTGTATATGGCCAGTCCAAAATGACTGTTATTCTTTTGATTTGGAAGTGACCTCTGAAATGTTCAGAGTGGCAGGTGTGGAGATGTATCCCTTTCTTTCTAGAGAACATCCTAGTGCAACACTACCTTCATATTTCTAGTAAGAAAATGTTATGTAAAAAATGCAAAGGAAGCAACTATTTTAACCCCTTTCTGACCATATAATGCTCACTACCCACTCCCAGTACATTGACCAGTTGTCCCCAACAGCTCTCGGTGATGGCATCTGATCTGCAGCCAGCAGAACGGGCTCCTGATCTCATGATACCTGTTAGAGCCAGTCATGGCATTCACATGATCGGGAAGCCACTCCAGCTCTTGACTTTAAAGGATAATTAAAGGGCTGTCAGGAGGCAGTGTGAAGGGATTAATCTAGTTGCAGTACATCTTCCAGTCATAATAATCAATTTCCCCTAGGAAATACTGGGGGTAGCACCTTTAACAAATCTGATATAAAATGTCTTAAGCTGGCCAAAGATGGATTTAAATTTGTCTGGTTCAGCAGGGACCGGACAAATTTAGATCAATCTATGGCAGTTTCTGTTCAATAGAAGTCAATCTTATGAGACACGTCTCTTGAATTTTGCTTTGATCCGTTTATTGTGACAGTGGAGAAGTCCCTGCTGTCAGAATACAATAGCACAGTGGGGACGATTTCCCCATTCACCTTGCTTGTGTTGATGGGGGAATCAATTCGGTTTGTTTTGCTCAGCCTGCTTGTGGGCAGGTTGCCTATTACTAGTTAGTTTAGATGCTGCCCCAGCTGGGAGGGATACAGTTAAAATGGTAGTAAAGTCCATGTTTTATGTTTTACCTACAGGTAAGCCTTTAGTAAGGATTACCTGTAAATACTGCAAATATCTCCTAAATGTGCACCGTTCAGGAGAAATTTACTTTAGCAGTGCTGGTGATTTCACTGGTGCATGTGCACAGCACTCTCAATAGGCAGTGTGCTGTGCTGTGGCTGAGACTGCAAGGGAGTGATGTCATCGTGGCTCTGCCAGTTAAATGGCCACAGCCTGCAAAGCTAGAGGAAAGGCCAAAGATGGAAGCCCTGGGGAGCAATGACAGTGCTGCATTGGAGGGCTTTGTTTTCAGGTAAGTCTTTCATAATGTGCTAGTATGCGATGCTCTTACCTTGCAGGGAGAAAATTTTCTATATTTATTTTTTGCAGTTTACTACCATCTTAACAGCCACGCCGTGAAGAAGCCCAGTAAGTGGGCGAAACATGTAGGCGGAAGGGATCACATCCTCCTTCCATGTGCTTTCCACTGCTGAGAAGCCAGCAGAAGCCAGAGTGCACGCTGGCTCTCCTGACCTGCTGTATGTATACTACTCACTGCTCTGCAAGCTGTCCTGTCTCATCTTCAAGATATCGCTATTCGGAACTGCATGATGTCCTGAGACCACTTGGTGAGATTGTTCCGATTAATTGTTGCACTGAGTGATGGACTTATCTTATGGTGTTTGGATTGCAGAGTCAATCAGCTACCAGGGTGTAGTCTGGACCTGTTCAGTGCCGATCATATGTCCTTTTTGAAGCTCTGATCACAGTCTTGTGAACACAGGAGAAATAGAGCACACTACAGACTGGGTTACATGAGAACTTTTATGTGGCACATAGTTGTCTTGCTGTTTTTCTCCATTGGAATACTTTGTTGAACTGATATCACTGCTGGCTTATTGAGATCTGGTTTACAGCAGTTCTATAGCAGGAATTGACATTTGCTTACATATTATAATATTTACAGCTTCATCCAGCAGGGTCTATAGGGAGGTTCCATCTGCACAGTGAGGGAGGACAAATCTCAAGGCACCCCATTTTAAAATGTAAAAAAACTATTCTAATAGTTTTGCATAATGCAGCAATATCTACACATGTAGGACACCCAACATTAGAGGTGAATTATTCTTCCAAAGCAAATATTCCTTTGTAAACTGGTACTGACTAGTATTCCAATGTTTCTCCCTTAGTTTCTCTCCCTCACTCAATTAATGTGACCCCACTGCTGATAAAGAGGGGCAGGGGAGAGGCAAACAAGGATGCTGTGCAGGTGTCTGACGTCCTCCTTATCAACTGATGATGTAATTGATTGTTAGGATGCCGGCAGCTGGCAGGTTGTAAAAGTGAGCAATGAAAACCTGTGGCTTTTGTGTAACTAAAAGGCAGGCTTGATCCACCTGCTTGCTTGTATACAATTTTTGGGCAGTTTTTAAGCATTTTGCCATAGCACCCCTGAAAAAGCCAGAAGACACCACAGGTTGCCTGGGCACCCTGGTTGAGAAAGGCTGAACTAGAGGACAGTTTATTGTTCAAGTACACATGTGTACAGCCATACGGTTGAGTTGATCTGCCTTCAGGTTGAGCTATCCCTGAAAGTGACCTCCACCCTGGCCCAGGGCATTGATGAGCTGATAAGCATGGCACAAGTAAAGGTACCCCATGTGCATGGTGAGTAACCTGTACAAGGTGCCTAGCGTAGCCCAAAAGAACCCACCCTGGGGTAGGTCTCCCATGTGACCCACACTTGGTGCCCAACAAGGAGGGGAACATAAAGGAAGTGTCATCTGCCTGCCTTACACACTGGCTGATCAAATGTATGGCAAGCCTTAGATTGGAAACTCCCATAAACAGGACTCTGTGAAAGTGATTGATGGCTATACAGTAGCAGCCATCAGGTTGTGATTAACAGTTCACTCTTTGGATGTAATATGTATGTCCAAAGAGCTGCACTAGTTAAATGGTGTTTGTTTAGTTTTGGTCCAGCTTTGACCAATGTAACTATGCATGTACCATACCCAGCCAATGCTCCTGGAAGCTGGAAATCACTGAAGTAGATTTCTACAGTGACCTCCATTTGTTTACATGAAGAGGTTGGCAGCTTGGCATGGGCACCACTCAAGAGAATGCTTTGCAATATCTGAAGGAATGCAAAGTGTTCTCTGATTGGATGAGGTTTAGAGGCAGGACGCATTCTCCATCTCACCCATGCAAGGAATGCTTTGCATTCATTCAGAAAGAGCTAAGCATGAATGGCACCCGCACTGAGCGGCTGACCTCATGTTTTCACAGTGCATCAGGTCGGCCGCTCAGCAAAGGACCTGGAAGCAAGTGGAGATCACTGGAGTATTGTAATGTGTAATCTTGTAAAGGCAATCTATGGTCACAGCATCCTCCCTCATTTTATATCATCAGCATTGTAATAGCAAAGTAAAGAATAGTTATTTTTGACAACCCAGTACAGCCTTACTTAACCTTTTCAACACAGAGGAACAAGTCTCAGGGAACCCTGCTAAAAACGATCATATCTTCAACTCTTGATACATAAGTGTGATGGTCAATGGGAAGAATGCTCGTTACACTTGTGGTCATTGGGAAGCATTACCCACTTACAGATAGCTAAAAAGGTCAATTATGTCAGTGGGAACTTATCTGAGAGGCAGGCATTGCTCATTGTTCCAACCCCACGGCAACCTCCGGATGAACCTTAGGGTTCTATGGAACCTTGGTTAGGAAATCCTGATCCAATAAAAATTTAATTGAAAATATTATTTCATGTTGTGGGTTCTGGTTGTTTGCTGACCATCTCTTTCCTCAACTTTCTGGATTCCCTGCATGCTTTGCAGCTTCTCCTCAATTTATAAGGACTACATATCCCATGGTACCTTGCTGCCTGGTAGCAGTGATTCCAGTACTAATTCTGCCTCCTGAAACTTCTCCTCTCAGCACCTCTGTAGTTCAGAAGGTAGGCTCTGTGAAATGTGTAACAAAGCAGTACCTTTTCACAGGACATAGTGTTTATGTGTCATAGAATTCAAAGAAGTACATGTGTAGGGATCATCAAAAAATAAATGTACAAACCTCAAGATCATTCAGATTAGGAGTAGGGTAGAAATAATTGGAATACCATGTGGAAATGAATATATGATTTTACATTTTGACCTTAGATATGATCTAAGTGGTGATGGGAATATTTTACATTGGCACAGTTTATGCTTTCTAGCATCTATGAGGGAAATTTATTAATTAGGCTGCAATCCTATAGCAAATACGTACAGTATGTCTCATAATCTGAGTCATTGCTATTGTTTTGAACTGTCTTTCTGTACAGCAACATTTGCAAACCTTTCTCAGTTTTTTTTTCTATGTTTTTTTATCTCCCTATTTTTTGATTGCATAAAATAAATTTGATGTCCTCAAAAATCCTCTAAGGGATTCAATGGCCAGAATGACAGAGTAAGCATCAAATTTTATGTAGACATTGTGGTTTTTTCCCTATGCTTAGCTCAGAGTAGCAGTGTTGAAACTTCAGCATTTATTTCAGTTGTCTTTCCTTATGTGCAAATAGGTCTGGGAGCTTGTATAAATACTTCATATACAGTATATTTAGCCTTGAGCCATTGCTTCCAGCCAGCTTGTAGGCAGTCCTTGTTCCCAGGCAGTCTAATCACACAACACAAGGGCACTTAACTCTGCTCTTTACTATTACTTTGGTGAGGATCAACTGTGCATGCTCTATGAAAATTAACCCAAGGGAGCAAAGGATACTTTGGAAAATACATTGGTGTAATGTATATCTTCCAGGGAGGCTGATAAACCTAGTAAAGGACACTGTTATTTTGTAGGCTACTTATTAGGATAGTTGTACACTGAACTGATATATGAACATCGGTCATTCCTGGCAGAAAAAAAACATTAGGATGTGCTGCTTAGCACTTATTTTCATCAAGGGAGTGTGGCATATGCACATATATGTATGTATACATGATAATGCATGTAAAAATACTGAGGAGCAACACAGATTTCTACACGCAGCACATGTTTAGACACCTGTGTGTACAGGTACATTGAAAACAATATTCTGCATTTTTAGGCAGCAGTGTGCAAGAGCCTTTAGCCAGGGTAAATATTATGCAGAAATCTACCAATAATAGGCATGTATTTGGAGAATAAAAGTTGTATGATCTGGAAGCTTAGCTGGGGGGATAGGGGCAAATGCTCAGGTTTCTGGCTATGCTTTAGGTAAGAACAAGAATACGTGTTCTCTCCCCGATTGTCGAGATCAATGCTAACACATTTATTACCAGCCACATCCAAAACCATCCTTTTGTTTTAATGCAAAAAGAATATACCTAATGGATCTTAATTAGAATAAGATCGCTTCTCGGCCTTTTGGCTAAGATCAAGTGTAGTATCGACCTTGCCTTTAGGGGTGTCCCTGCTTCCAGCTAGGACGTTGAGAACCACTTGCATCTATCCCAGCCATTTGGTCTGTGTGGGGTACCCTCTACTCGGCCTGGTAGGATCGTCGATTAAATTCGGCTTCACCTGCTTGCTGCTATTGGGTTTGAGGCTTAGCCCCCACACAGAACGAGTTTGTGATCTTCCCCCCCCTTGTTCACTCTGCGTTACTACCTCCGGGCAGTAGACGCTCAATAGCCTTTTCAAAGGCTAAGCAAGCAAGAGTGAAGCCGCCGAGGAAGAAGAAGGAGAAGGAATCCGCTGAAGATCTCTGGGAAGCCCTCCTGAGAACTCCTCTGCGACAAGATGGGGAAGAATAAGCAAACCGCGAAGAAGCCACTGACCGCCACCGCCGCCCCTGCCAAGACCCCGGGAGAAGTCCCCTCCGCCTCCACCTCCACCTCAGAACGCTCCGGCCCTGCAGAAGGTCTCCCCCCTCTGGAGCCCTGGATGAAGCAGACAGTCGTGCTGCGGCTGAAAGAGGTGGAAGGCAGAATCCCGGACATGACCCCGGAAGTCTTCGGCAAGAAGATGATCCTGGAACAAGGATTTAGCAAGGCAGAGACCCTGTCGGTGCAATCCTTCGTGAAAGGTATTTTCTTCATAACCTTTGTTTCATTACAGGTCTACAGAAGGTACTGGGAGATGGTGAAGACCTCTGGGCCCGATTCCCCTTTCCGCAAGTTTCTTGCGAACTCTCCCATTCAAAGGGACGAAAGGCGGATAACGGTGTCCATGAGGAACCCTCACGTCCCCGGTAAAGATATCGCCACCTATCTCCAGAGGTTCTGCGTCGTGTTGAAGGACCCAGTCCGGATACTAGATGCCAACGGCTTCTGGACAGGTAAGTGGACCGTGTTTTGCAGATTGCTGCGAGATCGTCCCGCTGGAGATCTCCAACACCTGCAACAGTGCTTCTCCCTGGGAGCGTCAGCAGGACTCCTACACTACCCGGATCAACCCCAGTCATGCCGCAGGTTCGGACAGCCGGGGCACGAGGGTAAGGATTGCCATGTGCTTTCATGTAGGTTCTGCCGGTCTGCAGGTCACGAGACCAAGGATTGCCCGAGGTCCAAAACCTGCAACCTCTGTGGATGGTCAGAGCACGTCTACAAGGACTGCCCAGAGAGAAGCAGGACGTATGTGGGGGCCCTGAGCAAGGGCCCAGCGGCTAAACCAGCGCCACAGAAGCCTCAGAAGCCTCATAAGGACCCAGGTAAGAGGAACCCCCCTCCCCCCACCCCAGCCCCCCCCTGGTCCCCCGCCCCTGGCCCTCCTGCCCCCCCGCCCCTGGCCCCCCTGCCCCACCGCCCCTGCCCCTCCCGCCCATGGCCCTCCTGCCCCTGGCCCTCCTGCCCCCCCCGCCCCTGGCCCTCCTGCCCCCCCCGCCCCGTGCCCCCCTGCCCCACCCCTCCCGGGCCCGGTTCCACCCCCCCCTGACCTGTCCTCACAGGAGGATTTCCCGCCCCTTCCCCCTGCCACCCTCGTCAGCAGCTCTGCGGCGGGGATCAGGAAGCGGAAGAAGGAGCAGGCTAGCCCGGTGGCGGAGGACTCCTCCTCCGCCACCAAACGGCCTGCTGTCCTCCAGGATGCCGCAGGTCCCGACCCCGTGGGGGAGGACCTCGACACACTGGAGGAAGGGGAAGAGGTGGAAGAAGAGATGGCTCTGACCCGGTCGGGGCCAGATCTCTCCACCGACTTCGATGAGGTCCTCAACGAGGTCCTCAACCAGATCGGACTGAGCCAGGACCCTGGCCAGGCCGCAGAGGTCGCCCCCCCTCTCCAGGGGAGGTAAGCACAGCCCCTGCCGACTAACCCCTTCATCTCTTTCCCATGATGGCTGAGATCTCTATCTTTTCCATTAATGTGAGGAGCATCAAGGATGTGTCTAGGAGGCAGACTGTGCTGACCTTTCTTTCCACACAGCAGAGTGATGTCTACATGCTTCAGGAGTGCGCACTTCCCCCTCTGAGGAGGTACACTCATTTGTCCTCCCAGTGAACCCACGGTCCCTCCTACTGGTCTGGGGGTGGCGATTGCAAGTCCGCGGGGGTAGCGGTTCTTATCAGGGGAGGACGTTTCACTGTTGAATCCGTCCATGAGCTCGTCTGTGGCCGCCTTTTGGTCATAGACGGTTCGTGGGCGGGGGAGCCCGTTAGGCTCATCAACGTGTACGCCTCCCCGGAGAAGAACGCGCGGCTGGAACTTTTCCAAACCCTGCGGACGCAACTCGTCACAACGAGAACAGTAGTAATCGGTGGTGATTTTAACTGTCCGATAAAGGAGGATGGGCGCAGCTCCAGCATGTACGCAAAACTCGACGCCACCTCGAAGCTGCTCAGGGAGGTGATTGCGGAGGCTTCCCTGCAGGACGCAGTGGGATCCGTGGGGCGCGGTTCCGTGAACTACTCATGGAGCCGCCCCGACGGATCTGTGCGTTCCAGGATTGACTTTGTGCTCACCTCCAGGGCAGTCAGGCACTGTGGGTTCTCCATGGTTCCCTGCTTTTTCTCTGACCACAGGGCCATTCACTTTCAAGGTGATCTGGGAGAGGGCTTTGCCCCGGGCCCAGGCTCCTGGAAGCTGAATTGCACCCTGCTGGACGATGAGGAACTGCTAGAGGAGCTCAGGGAAACCTACGGTGCCTGGCGAGAGGAGAAGTCTTTCTTTCCCAAGGTAAGCGACTGGTGGGAGTTCGTGAAAGTCAAGCTGCGCAGCTTCTTTCAGGCCAGGGGACGCCAGCAAGTGTGTGCCAGGAGGAGGGAACTCAGGAGGCTGCAGCGTCAGCTGCAGTCCCTGCAGGACCTTCATCACTGTGGCTGGGACGTGAGGCAAGACCTGGAGGACACCAAGAAGAGCTTGAAAAAGCACTTTGAGGAAGAATCCAGGCACATTGTCTTCCGCGCCAAGGTGGAGCATCTAGAGAAAGGTGAGAAGTGTAACTCTTTCTTTTTCAGGAAACTCCACTCAGGACACACACCCCTGTCTGAGCTGCGCGACAAGACTGGAACACTCCAGAAGGGGAAGGAGGCCGTGATGGAAGTGGTCAGCGACTACTACTCCGACCTCTACTCCCCCAAAGAAACAAACACGGAAGCGGCCGACAGGTTCTTGTCAGGTATCTCTAACGCTATTGATCCTGCAGGTTTGTCGGCCACCAACGCCCCCTTGACGTTGGAGGAGCTGCACTCTGCCGCTAAATCCTTTAGGCGGGGCAGGACCCCGGGCTGCGACGGTCTCCCAGCAGAGCTCTATGTAGCGCTGTGGGACCTCGTGGGCCTGGACCTGCTCGAGCTGTACGAGGAGATGGTGGTGGAGGGCAAGATGCCTCCTTCGTTGAGGGAGGGGATGATCACGATCCTGTACAAGCATAAGGGGGAGAGATGTGACTTGAAAAATTGGCGTCCCATCTCTCTCCTGAACGTGGACTACAAGATCCTCGCCAAAGTCATGGCGAACAGGCTGAAGGCTGTCATCGGACAGATCATCCACCCGGATCAGACTTGCGGCATTCCTGGCCGCAGGATTGCGGACAGCTTAGCGCTTGTCCGGGACACGGTCCAATACATCAAGGACCGCCGTGTGCACGCGGCCCTGGTCAGTCTTGATCAGGAAAAGGCCTTTGACCTTGTCTCCCATGGGTTTATGTGCAGAGCCCTGCGCAGGTTTGGTCTCGGGGAAATGTTTTGTTCGTATGTGGATATTATGTATAATGACATTTGCAGTTCCGTGCAGGTGAACGGCTGGAAAACTGACCCCTTCCCGGTCCTCTCCGGGGTCAGACAAGGCTGCCCTCTTTCACCTCTGCTTTTTGTTTGCTGTATAGAGCTCTTCGCCGAATGCATCAGACGGAATCCAGAGATCGGGGGAATCACTGCACCGGGACCAGACAGACGGGAAGTGAAGTGCTCGCTCTACATGGACGACGTGACGGTGTTCTGTGCCAACCAGCGCTCCATCGACCTGCTCGTCCAGACCTGCGAGGACTTCGGCCAAGCTTCAGGGGCAAAGGTCAACTGCGGGAAGTCGGAAGTCATGCTCTTCGGAAAGTGGTTCCTGCCTTCTTCTGCATCCATGCCCTTTGGCATCAAGACAGACTTCATGAAAATTTTGGGAGTTTGGTTTGGTGCCGAGGGCGCAGCCCTGAAGTCTTGGGAGGAGAGACTGGCTAAAATGCAGCAGAAATTTGGACTTTGGAGCCTCAGAGACCTCACCATCGAGGGGAAGACACTGGTACTCCGCAGCGAGATTCTCCCTGTGTTGCAGTACCTCGCCCAGGCCTGGCCCCCACGGGTCAACACCTGCAAGGCCATCACCAGGGCGGTGTTTCACTTCATCTGGGGCTCCAAGATGGACAGAGTGAAGCGGGCAGTCATGTTCAAGGAACCCCTCAAGGGCGGTAAGGGCGTGCCCGACATCGCCACCCAACTGAGGGTGTTCTTTGCTTGCAACTGCATCCGCAGAACTTTGCCCAAACGGATTATGGACTCTGGCAGGAACGCAATGTCTCGCTTCTTCCTGTTGCCTCTCTGGAGGTCCCTCGGGTGGGACACTTGGGATAGTTCCATCCCCTACAACTGGGACACTCCTTGGTACTACTTGGATACCTTCAAGTTCATCAGGGAGCAAGGGCTGCAGGGAGTCAAGCCTGACTTGTGGAAGCCAAAGACCATCTACAAGCTGATCAGAGCAAGCGACATTTTGGAGTCGGTTCCAGGCCTGCCTTCAGACACCTGTAAGGTGGTCTGGAGGAATGTTTCTTCCAACATTCTCACCAACAGGCACAAAGACCTGGCATGGATGGCAATCCAAGGGGGGTTGCCTCTCGTGACATTTATGCATGCCAGGAACCTGAGCAGATACAGACACTGCCCCTTCTGCATCATACACGAGGAAACGTCTCACCACGTTTTCTGGGAGTGCTCATTTGCTCAGGCCCTGTTGGGGGCCCTGGAACCTGAACTCAAGGACTTTGTACCACAGACAGCCATCACTCACTTTGGGGTGTTGAATGGACTATTCTGTGGGACTTTTTCTCTGGAGGACATTGACGGCGCCTGGCGGGTGTTGTGTTGTTTTAAGGACGCTTTATGGTGCGCCAGAAAGCGCCTCATCCACCAGTGGGAGAGGATGTCCATTGAGGACTGCCGCAGACTGATCCTCAGTCTGCTCAGAGACTATACCTTGATGGACTTCAAGGAGGAAGAGGACGTCTGAAGATTCCCCCTTCCCCCTACTCCCCCTTACGTGTCTTTGTCCCTTCAATAAAGCTTCGGGCCTGTGTTTCCCCCTTTTTTCCCCCTTCCCCCCCCCCCACACACCCGATGCCTATTGTAGACTGTAACGTTCGGTTTTCATTTTTGCATGATTTTGTGACATTAGGAAAAGTATTGTGTATTAGGATGCTACGGTTTTTGGGGTAAGCGGCGTTATGCATGACGTGGTGGTCTGGAGATTCGTCCTCCACGCACATCACGTCAGGCATCATACCTCTGAGCGAATGTATTTATTTCTGAATATATTTATTGTATGCTTGGAACTGTATTGCAATGTGGTGCGCTGTGTCGCAGTACAGGGTGAGATGTACCCCGATTACAAGTATCATGTTGTTTTTGATGCTTCTGCAATAAAAGTATCTTTTCAATCAAAAATTAGAATAAGATTTATTTGTAAAACTTCAAGCTGTTAGTTGAAGGATACAGTAAATGCTCTGCCGCAAAGAAATCCAGCATACCCCCTAATCCTGTCTATACTATGCATTACAGAACCCAGTGCAGGGACAAGATCATCCAGTGCTTAGGGCAAAGATGCCAAACTGTGACCACAAGATGGAGTAGGGAGCGGGTTCAAGGGTGGTGCACTCAGCATTCTACACTGAGGTGTATGTAGTGTATGAGTTTGTTAGCAGTGCCCATTCTGTAGTGGATTTAGGTCGTGGGTTAGCAGTGATAAAGAAAATAATACCCCTATGTTGGTGGTGTCACTGGAAGGAAAAAAATGCCCCTCAGTCGGTAGTTATTGTGGCCCGTGCTCTATGCTCCATTCTCCAGTGATGGCAGCTGTCATGTAGACAGCTGGAGAACAGAGCACTGGAAAGCTTCTAATACCAAACCACCCATGGGGACAGGGTGTGGATGGCGTCACTACATCCATATGGAATACGGTAAGTGGTCTGAATTTGCATAGTGTTATCTACGAGAGTTACAACAACTGTTTTAAAAGGCTGTATACTTTGGTGCAGGTTAGCACCTTATACATGTGAGAGCAATTATGTTGGTGTTTGTAGCAGTAACGTGTTTTAAGGATAAGGCACTATCTGCAGTATTTTTTACATGTAGTGGAGTGGAGTTTTTTGGAAGAGGGGATTTGTGGTTGAAGCTGGATCCCTGGATGGAGAGGAGGATCTGGTCCCATTGTAAGGACAAAAAACGTTGATAGACCGAACACTAATGTGGGAAGTCATATCACTAAGGTGAGAGTTCATCTGGTGGCAGTCCTGCACTGTAACATATGCTGCATGCATAACCCAGAGGTGAAATATCAGGGTGAAGTCATCCTGGAGGGCTGCTGTTTTTGTTAATGTCTGGACATTTACTGTATTGTTAATATGTGGACATTCATATATATATATACAGTGAAGGAAATAAGTTTTATCCTTCTGAATGACGGCGGATCAAATACTTATTTCCCTCATGAACATGCAAATCAGTGCATAATTTGTTAGACATGCATTTCTTTTGAATTTTTTGTTGCTATTCTGTCTCAGTGTTACAATACACCTACCATTCGATTTTTTAGACTGATCATTTCTTTATGAGTGGGCAAACATTCAAAATCAGCAGGGGATCAAATTCTTATTTCCTTATATATTGTTTTTTTGGTCACAATTTATGGGATTGAGTATGACACACGTTTTTATGATTAGCGCAGCACTATTTTGTTTTTTTTATGTAAAAAAAAACCTTCTGCATGCATCTTTCCCTGCAGCCCCCACAAAATACATGCCTGAGCCCGACAAGGCTCTCTCAGCTTTCTCAATCCTCATTGGCTCAAATATAGCAGCAGGAGCCATTGGCCCCCACTGGTGTCAATCAGAGCTAGTGACAAGGAGCGGGGCCAAGCCCTGTTCTGTGTGTCTTATGGACACATAGAGTGAGGTTTGGGAGCAAGCATGCATGAGTGCACCCAGAGCAAGTGGCTTGCTTTGGCGGCACTTTGTGGGGGGGGAGCGGGGGAGGTACAGAGCAGGTAAGTATAACATGTTTGTTATTTTTTTTAAATAAAAACCGAGCCTTTAATATAATTTTAAGTACTGCTACAGCTAAACTTGTGCAAAGGAGAATGGGCCTGTCAGATTTTCTTCATGTCCTAGAAAGGCCAAGTGGTATAGACAGTCACCAGTAAAGGATTACCAATCTGTTTCTGATATCTGTGCAAGATCATCCTTTACTCCTAGATGACTTCTCTCCAGCCAACTGTTCTGCACTTGTGATCATAAAGTGATCTAGTGGATCTCCAGTGTACCAGGGCCCCACTGCAGCTTAATGAAGGGGTAAACTGTTTCAGCCAACTTGGCATTAATAGGGTGGATTACATGCCACACACTGTTTTACTTGACTTATTACAGGTGTCAGTGTTCCAAAATTTACATTTAATGACAGAAACAGTTAGAGATACCCATAACTAGGTGATGTGTATAAAATCTACCTAGCAATCCTATGCCTCATGCATGTGTTTAGGTGCGATGGAAGGACACAAGTATCCAGCCAGCCCTGCTGCCAGCAGCTTGGAAAACTATGAGGGGCTGAAAGCAGCTGCTACTAACATTTAGGGCAGTATGCATCCAGGGACAAATGCTCAGAACGCTACATCGCTTGTTAATAGCACTGATTGCACTATCACAGAGTTTTACAGGTTTTCAGCAATCACGGTGGGTGCTGTACCTGTACCTTCCACTTAAATGTACATTTCAGAGTCAAGTGCAGCAGAAGCTAAACAACCAGTGTGCATGATGACTTATACTACTCTGCAGTAGCAGGAATACACATTGCAACTATGGATTACAAAGTGAGTTTTTATGCTTAATACTAGCTCCAACATAATCTGGTGTGTCAGTGTATTCTGAGTACCATTCAAAGTGTCACCATTGTTGGAAGGTAGGAGAACCAGGCAATCAAATTAAGCTGCACTTACAAGGATGAACTACATTTTTATTAATATAAAGCAGCCCCTACATTACCCAATAACAAAAGGTTATGCCTAAATCTGTTGCATCACTAACAAAAATCATCACATGTATGATACATTTGCATATAACTTTCCTTCCCGCATGAAACTGACATGAAATGAGTTATTTAAGTTATAAATTCCAGTCCAAGCAAATATGGCACCTAGGGCCTTCACACCATAAAAATGGCCTGAAGAAATAAAGCAGCGCAGACTGACCCCCCACCCAGAAAAGACCCTTTAGCAGAGACCCCCCAGCAAAAGATCCATTACTACGGATGGGACCCCACCAGCACAGACCTCTCAGTACAGATGGATCCCCCAGCACATATGGACCCCCAGCACAGACTGATCCCCCTAGCACAGACCTCTCAGTACATGTGAACCCCTCCCCCCAGCATAAACCCTTCGGTACAGGCCCCCCCCCCCTCCCAGTACTGACCATCCCCACAGCACAGACTACTCTCCTAAATCACCTCTCTCAGCCCAGCTCCTCAGTATGGACACCCATTGTCCTAATACAAACCCCCCAGAACAGTCCCCTCAGTACACACCCCCCAGTACTGACCATCCCCACAGCACAGACTACTCTCCTAAATCACCTCGATCAGCCCAGCTCCTCAGTATGGACACCCATTGTCCTAATACAAACCCCCCAGAACAGACCACTCAGTATACACCCCCCAGTACTGACCATTCAGTACATAAAACACCCCCTCCACCCCAGTACATACTTCTCAGTAAGATAACCTCCATTCCCCGCCCCTCAGTACAGACCTCTTAGCACAGACAACCCCACTCCCCAGTTCAGACCTTTCAGTATAGACACCTCCCATCTGCACCCTACCCCCTCATACCCCAGTACAGATCCCTTAGTAGTAGGACACCCTCACCCCCAGTGCAGAACCCACAGTGCAGCATCTCCAGCATCCCCCAAAGTGACTGCACCTCCCTTAGTATGTCACTGATAAATCCTAATCTCTGCCTTTATTAACATCCGTTTTAAAGTTCTTCTATTCTGTATAATAGATTGATGAAGACAATTATATTTTAACATGCTGCTAGCAATATGTTTCTAAATAACCTTTAGGTCAGTGAAAACGATGCTATAAAATAGACTCCCTCAAGAGTTGGTTCTGGCCAGCTCAGTGGATTGCTTTAAAAAAGGCCTGGATTGTTTCTTAGATACACAGAATATAACTGGATACTAACTTTTATAGGTGGGGTTGATCCAGGGAATATCCAATTGCCTCTCGGGGGATCAGGAAGGAATTTTTTTTGTTCCCTGCAGGAGCAAATTGAATCATGCTTTGCTGGGGGGTTTTTTCCTTCCTCTGGATGAACTGTGGGTATAGGATTATAACTTTTTTTTTTTTTAATGGTTGAACTGGTTGGACTTTTGTCTTTTTTTCTTTAACTCTTCCTGCTGCCATTTTGACAAGGCTACATTCACACTGTACAGGACAAGCCAGAGAGAACAGTGTGTTGAGAGGGGACAGTGTGCTGAGACGGAGATCCACAGATGAGAGTGTGGTAAATGATAGATGAAACAGCGCGGTGATAACAAGATAATGCAGCACAACAGAAATGCACTCAAAACACAAGTAAATACATGGGAAATACATTACAATATCACACTTTCATTTGTCTCAGTGCAGGTTCCTTATTGCTGGAACTATGGTGAACCAGCTCTCTACATCTAACCCACAGGCTATTGGGCTCCAGTCAGATTGCAGAGTGGCCCCAGATGCTGGAATTCTCTCTTTGTTCCATCCCCTGGCACGAGGAGAGAGACTGTACTGGCCACCTGTAGTTACTGACGCCTGTGTGAAAGAGCCCTTAAGCAGGTGAAGTCTACACCATGCAGGGTCAGTAGAAGGAGTAATTAATCATGGGTACATTTTTAAGAGCAGGACACAAATTTACTACAGCTGCACTTGAAAACAATGAATGTAAGTGCGATTGGCTGGAAATCAGCGCTCCCATGGACTCAGAGTACCCTGGCCAACAGTTTCATACATCTAGCCTCTACGGCCATGGGGGTCTGTTTTAGGTAGGGGACACCCCTGCTGGTTAAAGGCCACAGGCCTACAAAGCACAGGCTGCACAGGCAATATATCCACCTTCACCTCTGCTCCTATACCTTGTGGTGCCTTGCTGTGTGGCAAAGGGCATACATTTCTCCCTGTAAGTAAAATCCTAGCAGTTTCTAACGTAGTAATGCATTTAAACAAGCAGCTAAATGAAAATACTTTGTAATATTGGAATTAATAAAATAGGTTATTATAATAATTAGACCACCTCTCATGTGTAGAACAAACCTTAGCCTAGACTTTAACACTACAGAATAGCAGGATTCCATATCTTATGGAAGGGAACACAAGCCAATATTTCACAAATGACCCTAGCAGGCCTGAAATGCTGCTGGAGGGGGGAATGATAATTTATCTGTCTTTACATTTCTCTCTGGTTCTAGCTGTCTTTAAACCTTTACAAATGTAATATTGGAGCTCCCTCTAATGGATGAATACCATATAATACTACATTAAAGAAGAATCAACTGTCACTTTTTTTACAATAGTGTGTTTGTTTCTAAAAACAAAAATGGACAGTTTTTAATGGCAAATCATTTTTGCAAGATATACAGTATCTTCTTATTATATCCCTGGATATACTTTCATCATCTCAAATATGTTAAATATGTTAAAATTGAAAACAAACATTTGACTGGTTGCATAGGGGAAACTTGCTACTTTTTGTAGAGGCTGGTAGCACCCAGGGTCTTATGGTACAGAAACGTTGGTCTGTGCGAAATGGTCATATACAGGTGAAACTCAAAAAATTAGAATATCATGCAAAAGTTCATTTATTTCAGTAATGCAACTTAAAAGGTGAAACTAATATATGAGATAGACTCATTACATGCAAAGCAAGATAGTTCAAGATAGTGATTTGTCATAATTGTGATGATTATGGCTTACAGCTCATGAAAACCCCAAATCCACAATCTCAGAAAATTAGAATATTGTGAAAAGGTGCAATATTCTTGGCTCAAAGTGTCCCACTCTAATCAGCTAATTAAGCCATAACACCTGCAAAGGGTTCCTGAGACTTTAAATGGTCTCTCAGTCTGGTTCAGTAGGAATCACAGCCATGGGAAAGACTGCTGACCTGACAGTTTTGCAGAAAACCATCACTTACACCCTCCATAAGGAGGGAAAGCCTCAAAAGGTAATTGCAAACGAAGTTTGATGTTCCCAAAGTGCTGTATCAAAGCACATTAATAGAAAGTTATGTGGAAGGGAAACGTGTGGAAGAAAAAGGTGCACAAGCAGCAGGGATGAACGCAGCCTGGAGAGGATTGTCAGGAAAAGGCCATTCAAAAGTGTTGGGGACTTTCACAAGGAGTGGACTGAGGCTGGAGTCAGTGCATCAAGAGCCAGCACACACAGACGGATCCTGGACATGAGCTTCAAATGTCGTATTCCTCTTGTTAAGCCGCTCCTGAACAACAAACAACGTCAGAAGCGTCTTACCTGGGCTAAAGAAAAACAGACTTAGTCTGTTGCTCAGTGGTCCAAAGTCCTCTTTTCTGATGAGAGCAACTTTTGCATCTCATTTGGAAACCAAGGACCCAGAGTATGGAGGAAGAATGGAGAGGCACACACTGCAAGATGCTTGAAGTCCAGTGTGAAGTTTCCACAGTCTGTGTTGATTTGGGGAGCCATGTCATCTGCTGGTGTTGGTCCACTGTGCTTCATTAAGTCCAGGGTTAACGCAGCCGTCTACCAGGAGATATTGGAGTACTTCATGCTTCCTTCCGCAGATGAGCTTTATGGGGATGCTGACTTCATTTTCCAGCAGGACTTGCCACCTGCCCACACTGCCAAAAGCACCAAAACCTGGTTCAAGGACCATGGGATTACTGTGCTTGATTGGCCAGCAAACTCGCCTGACCTGAACCCCATAGAGAATCTATGGGGCATTGCCAAAAGAAAGATGAGAGACATGAGATCGAACAATGCAGAAGAGCTGAAGGTCGCTATTGAAGCATCCTGGTCTTCCATAACACCTCAGCAGTGCCACAGGCTGATAGCTTCCATTCTACGCCACATTGAGGCAGTAATTGCTGCAAAAGGGGTCCAATCCAAGTACTGAGTGCATATGCATGCTTATACTTTACAGAGGTCCGATATTGTTCTATGCACAATCCTTGTTTTATTGATTGCATGTAATATTCTAATTTTCTGAGATTGTGGATTTGGGGTTTTCATGAGCTGTAAGCCATAATCATCGCAATTATGACAAATCACGGCTTGGACTATCTTGCTTTGCATGTATTGAGTCCATCTCATATATTAGTTTCACCTTTTAAGTTGCATTACTGAAATAAATGAACTTTTGCACTATATTCTAATTTGTTGAGTTTCCCCTGTATGCTCCTGATCACATAGAATCTGAACATAACTACTCCAACACTCCAGATTCCAATAGTCACTCAAGAAACATATAACATTGTATTAGCTTATCCTAAATCATTTAGTGAAATTCTAAAAAAATATTTTGAGTTGAAGGAAGATATCTCTGAACTATCTAAGTATCTGAACAATATTTGAACTCGCTGCATGGAGAACTGCGATGTTTGGATTCATGATCATGAGTATATATGAGGTGAACGACCAGAGAAGGAAGTGGATTGCACTTATTGTTGAGATTTACACAATACTGGATGTGCTGGAAAATTGGCACTGAGCTATGAAATTATTGCATTATGTGATTTATGTTAATTAGCTTTTCTTTATGCTTTCTATGTTATTCATTTCTTTGTGTGTTTCTGGTGTTTACTAAGGTCATTGAGAAGAAACATGGAAGGCTGACATCAGAAATACTAAGTGGTCCATTTGAAGTGATCCATTGAGCCTGCCCTTTTATTTATCTATTTAATTATGTATTGTATAAGAATAAACTGATGTTTTTTCCATGCATGTTTAAATTCATTTACTCTTGACTACATGGTTTTGTAACACAGCTTTTCTTCTGGCTCTACAAAGTCGGTTCCTACTGTAGCTCTGCCCCGCAGGAGCCACTGATATTATCTAGTTGCCTTTTTAAGATTCATTGCTTGAAGAACTCGTAACAGGAAAGGGGTTAAGGTGGTATAGGATACTCTGGAAACACCGAATTGTAGCAAGAAGACACCCATCACTAGGCAAGGCTTCTTTGAACAGTCTCTATGCCAGCAAAAGAACTGAGTCACTGTGAAAGCGGTCTCAGCGAGAGCTACCACTGGCATGTATCACCCCAAAGTAAACAGCACACAGTGACCAGGATCTTGAGCTGAGGTCAGTACTCACAATGTCACAGGACAGCCGAGCACTTCCCAGTTTCCATTGAACATTTCTATGTCACAGGATAACTGCATAGTTCCCAGCTTCCTCCAGGCTCTCTATGGCTACAGGATAGCTACCCACTCTCAGCTTCCACCAGACACTCAGTGAGGGAGAGGTTAATACTCAAAATGCTACAGGACAGCTATACATTTTCCAGTTTCCACCAGGCACTCCTCATTGAGCTCTCCCGTAAAGATCCTTAGGTGAAGTCTCTTAAATAGCTCCAAAGATACTTAGGAATACCCACCCCCCCAGCCCTTCTATAGTTGGGACCTCATTGAACATCAGAAACTCTAGCGGAACTGTCTCAAAGGGCCAGCAGCCCCTGAGGATGTGGAACTTCTCCAGAAGGACAAGAACATGGCTGCTCCCGAACCCAGACTATTTATGTTCTCTTCAACCACCTACTGGGCACACTTCCCCAGGGATTGGCCTGAAGTGCAATAAATATTCAAGTTGCCCATTTGACTCTTCCAGCCCCTATGTTTTAGATGCCTGTAGAAGGCAGGGGGAAACAGTCAAACCTGCAACCTTTGAGAACCAGAACAAACCAGAGAAATAAATAGCTGCTCAAATGATTGCAGATGAGCCAAAAAGAAATATCATCCTAGCAGCCTGTTTAGGAAGGTGCTATGCTACCATTGGTAAAATGGTTCTGGATGAACTGAAGTAACATATTTATAGTTTTTGTTACATGTTGCTTTAGGTGCTGATAGTATAGTCATTCCTGTGGTATAATGATCCTAGTTCTCATGGATCAATGGAAAATTAGCATGTACTGGTCTGAATTATGACTAGTTAGACCCATTTCAACTTTTCATCTTGGCTTGGATGACATACAGATAAGGTGCACTCACATTGAAAAGGGACCATAGGTATTTTTCAGGAGCATGGACAACCCTTCTGCAACAAGGGCTCACTAGCATTGGTAAGATAATCCATGCACAACATGCATATGCTTATTCAACATGAAGAAGAAATTATTATTATTATACAGGATTTATATAGTGCCAACAGTTTGCGCAGCACTTTACAATATAACAGGAGACAGTACATTTACAATACATTTCAGTACAGAAGGAATAGGACGGCCCTGCTCGTGGAGCTTACAATCTAAAGGAAGGGGGAGGTGATACAAAAGGCGATAGCTGCGGGGGATGATCTGGCGGAGGTGATTCAAGTACAGTTCTTAGGTGGAGGTGGGGTAGGCTTCCCTGAAGAAGTGAGTTTTCAAAGATTGCCTAAAGGCAGACAGGGTGGGGGCTGACCGGACATGCTGTGGCAGGGAGTTCCAGAAGATGGGAGAGGCTATGGAGAGGTCCTGGAGGTGAGCATGGGAGGAGGTGATGAGGGAACTAGAGAGGAGGATATCATGGGAGGTGCGGAGCGGGCGATTTGGGCGGTATCTGTGGATGAGGTTGATGATGTAGCTAGGGGCACTGTTGTGGATGGCTTTGTAAGCTGTGGTTAGAATTTTATACGTTGGGTTAGTGGAAGCCAGTGGAGGGATTGGCAGAGAGGGGCAGCAGTCGCTGATCAGTTGGTAAGGTGTATGAGTCTAGCAGCAGCATTCATAATAGACTGAAAGGGGGATAGCCTGTGTAACGGTAGACCAGTGAGGACGGAGTTGAAGTAATTGAGGCGGGATATAACCAAGGCGTGGATAAGTTGTTTTGTGGTGTCATTGGTCAGGAAGGGGTGAATTTTGGAAATGTTCCGGAGGTTGAGGCGGCAGGATTTAGCTAGTGAGTGGATGTGGGGCCCAAAGGTGAGGTCAGAGTCTAGGATTACGCCTAGCACCTTGGCATGAGGGGAAGGACCAATGGTTGTGCTGTTGATCTTAATGGTAAGGTCATGAGTGGGGGATCGGGCAGGAGGAAATATTACAAGCTTAGTTTTTGAAAGATTGAGTTTAAGGTAGTGATGTGACATCCATGCTGATATGTCGCTTAGTAGATTTGTGATACGTGAGGAGGTGTCATCAGCATAGAGGTGGTATTGGAAGCCATGGGAGGTTATCAGCTGACCCAGGGAGGAGGTATAGAGAGAGAAAAGGAGGGGCCCAAAAACAAAACCTTGGGGTACCCCAACAGAAAGAGGAAGCAGAGCGGAGGAGGAGGAGTTGTATGTGACACTGAAAGTGCACTGAGAAAGGTAAGAGGAGAACCAGGAGAGAGTAGAGTCATGGAGGCCGATGGAGTGGAGTTTACTGAGGAGGTGGTCGACTGTGTCAAAGGCAGTGGAAAGGTCAAGGAGTATGAGTATGCAGTAATGGCCATTGGTTTTAGCAGTTAGTAGGTCATTAGTGAGTTTTAGTAGGGCAGTTTCTGTGGAATGTTGTGGGCGGAAGCCAGACTGTCGGAGATCAAGAAGGTTGTTGTCAGTGAGGTAGCAGTTCATATGGTTGTGAACAAGGAGCTCGAGAATCTTGGAGGCAAACGGGAGCAGGGAGATGGGTCTTAAGTTATTCAAACAGGTGGGGTCCAGCGAGGGTTTTTTGAGAATGGGGGTAACCAGTGCATGTTTGAGTGGGGAGGGAAAGGTGACAATGGAGAGTGACAGGTTGAAGATATGTGTTAGAGAGTTTAGGATAGAGCAGGAAGGAGGCTGCAACAGTTGTGAGGGGACAGGATCTAGGGGACAGGTGGTGAAGTGGGCCCTGGAAAGGAGTTCGGTAACTTCCTTGGTGGTAACAGGGTCGTAGGAGGAGAGTGTAGAGTTTGGTGTTGGGCCTGGTATGTTGGATAGAGGAGGAAGCTTGACACTGGAGATCTCATCACAAAGTGTGTCGATCTTCTTCTTGAAGTGATTGGCAATCTCCTGTGCAGTAAGTAAGTTGGTGGGTGGAGGCAGTGGAAGGTGGAGTAAGAATTTAAGGGTAGAGAAGAGTTGACAAGGGTTGGATGAGAGGGTATGGATGAGAGTGTTATAGTAGGTTTGCTTGGAAGCGAGAAGGCTGGAGTTGTATTTGAGAAGAGCAGATCTGTAGAGGGTAAAGTTTTCCAGGGATTTATCTTTACGCCAAGCTCGCTCAAGAGTGCTGGTGTTATCTGTTTGCCAGGGTTGTGACAGGCGAGGCCTGGTTCTGCGTGTAGAAAGAGGAGCAAGAGCATCTAGGGTGCATGACAGATAGTTGTTGTAGGCAGATGTGGCCAGCTCTGGGCAGGACAGGGGTGCAATTTCATCATAGAGGCGCTCAGTAGCGGAGTGAAGGTCAGGGCTGAGGTGATGGAGGTTTCCACAGGTAACGGTTTGCTGGTTGGAGGCATGGGAGGTAGGAGGCAGGGAGAGTGTGAAGCTGATAAAGTTGTGATCAGAGAGAGGAAAAGGGGTGTGAGAGAGGTTACAGGGAGTGCATAGGTGGGTGAATACAAGGTCAAGGGTGTTGCCATTGGAGTGGGTGGTGGATTGTGACCATTGTGTTAGGTTAAAAAGAGGAAGTTAGGTTGAGTAGTTGAGAGGTGGCAGGGGTGTGAACATTGACTGGGATGTTAAAGTCACTGAGGATGATGGCAGGCACCTCAGAGGAGAGAAAGTATGGTAGCCATGCTGAAAAGTCATCGAGAAAGTGTGAAACTGGGCCCGGGGGCCGGTAGATGTCAGCGATCCTCAGATAAACAGGAGAAAAGAGATGAATACAGTGAACTTCAAAAGAGCGGAGGGACAGAGACGGAGGGGCAGGAAGAACCTGGAACGTGATTTGTGGGGAAAGAAGAAGTCTGACTCCGCCCCCTTTTCGTCTGCTGGGTCTGGGCGAGTGAGTCCAGAGGAGGCCGCCATGGGAGAGTGCAGCTGAGGAGACAAGAGTCGGAATCCTGGAGCCAGGTTTCAGTAATAGCAAGAAGGTTGAGGGAGTGGGAGAGGATGAGGTCATTGATAGTAGAGAGTTTGTTAGAGGCTGAGCAGGCATTCCAGAGGGCACATAGGAGGGAGGGGTTGGTGCGTGGAAGCAGGGGAATTGAGATGAGAGAGTGAGGGTTGCTGCTGCGGCCAGAGAGGGGAGGCTGCTGCTTCTGTGGGTTGGAGTTTGATGGTGGAGGGCCAGGGTTTGGGGCAATGTCTTCAGAAGTTAGCAGTAATAGGAGTGTGAGGGAGGTGAGGTGGGAGCGAGATTTATATTAGGGAAAATGCCGCAGTGCTTTTGTAGCGGTGACATTATGTGGACCAAGAGAGAGCAGGAGATAAGTGCAATGATATTGAGAGGGCAGAAGTGAGGGTGATATGTACAGGTTGACTGGTGAAATGTAAAGAGATGCTTTCCTGTCTTCCTTTGAAGAGATATTGTGTGGGAAAAGTCCCAGCACTGACATGTCTTTATAAAGACTGGACATTCCTTTTCTCTGAGGTTAACACATCAAAACTAAAGAGTGAAAAATCAAGTCAAACTGGTGAATCAAGTTATGTGATAATGGAGAAAGGAAATGAAAGATGACTTAGAAAATATTTTCCTCGCCTCTTGCTTCCTGACTAACATAGTAGAAATGCGAACTCTTGGCAAGTTTAACATTCTAGCTTTTTATGCAAGTTTCCAAATGCTGGTGACCTCTCTCCAAGCAAAAATATACTTCTTCACAATAAAGAAAGATGGTGTCTCCAAATGCTCCAGTACTTACTCTCCTCGGTACATACTTTCTCATGACAGAATTCTTGGCATACGGTAGGGTTGATACACTGGTTACTTTAGTTATATCTGTATTTTATAGACATGTGTGGTTTGTTTTGATCTGAATTTTGAATTCAGACATATTTTTCATTATTCAGACATTCGGATGTCTCCGAATTTTCCAATTACAATATTAACCAATCCGAAATAACAAAATGAAATTCAGACAAAATTTGAATTCAAATAAAATTGAATTTGAATATGAAAAGAATAAATAGAACATAAAGGAATAGAGTAGATTAGAATCAGAATAGCAAAAAAATTGCAAAAAAAACAATAGAACAGAATAAACTAGAAAGAATAAAACTGTCTTACGAAAATAAATTTTCGAATGGAATAAATTCAAATAGAATAGAATAGAAAAGAACAGAATAGAAAAAAATAGAATAGAAAAAAAAGAAAGAATATAACTATTTTTCAAAATTTTAATTTTGAATAGAATAAATTTGAATTGCCTTCCTCTTTTACTCCGGATGCCGTGCAGGAAAGCAAGAAGGCGCCAACATGCAGATCTTTGTAAAAACCCTTACTGGGAAAACAATCACACTAGAGGTTGAACCCAGCGATACTATTGAAATTGTTAAGGCCAAAATCCAGGACAAGGAAGGTATTCCTCCTGACCAGCAGCGTCTGATCTTTGCTGGCAAACAGTTTGAAGATGGACGTACACTGTCGGACCACAACATTCAGAGAGAGTCCACCTTGCATTTGGTGTTGCGTCTTCGTGATGGTTTCCATTGAGCATTTCCTCAGGCAACTTGCCCAGAAGTACAACTGTGACAAGATGATTTGCCGCAAATGCTGTGCTAGGCTCCATCCTCGTGCTGTAAACTGTCGCAAGAAGAAGTGTGGACACACAAACAACCTGTGTCCCAAGAAGAAGCTCAAATAAGCAAATTATCAAAGTATTGATTTTTTTGAGAAATAAAAATATAAAGTTTGAAAGGCAAAAAAAAAAAAGAAGAAATTTGAATTCGCATAGAATAGATTAGAACAGAGCAGAATAAAATAGAACAGAATAGAGTAGATTAGAACAGAATAGACAATAAAAGATTAGAATAGAATAGAAAATAAAAGAACAGAAAAACAATAGAATAGAATAGAACAGAATAGAAAAAACTATTAAAAGTAAAACAGACTATAACTGTGTTCCGAAATTCGAATATCAAATAGAATAAAATTGAATTCGAATAGATTAGAATACAATAGAAAAAAAAAGAAGAGAATACAATAAAATAGAAAAGAAAAGGCAATAAACTAGAATAGAATAAAATAGAAAGAATATAACCATCTTGCAAAATTTGAATTTCAAATAGAATAAATTATAATGCAAATGACAATTCGAATTCAAATAGGTCAAATTGAATTCAAATAGAATAGAATCAAATTTTAAAACAAAACAATATTAATTCTGAAAACAAATTAAAAGAATTAAACAGATTTAACAAAACAAAATTATTTAAATAATGAAATAAAACAAATGTTTTCATTCTTCACATGTCAAGTATTTTATTGCTGAGAGAGATGAATAGGAAAACAGGATACCTGAAAAAGATGACAGCATATCTGAGCTACACAGATAGAAAGGTGAATCTTAAAGTGGAACTTTAGTCAGAAAATGAAGTCATGATAGACCACTTTATGTTGGCCCCTTTTGCAGGTATAGATATATAAAACATTAAAAATAAGTGCCTATACTGTTTAAAACCCAGTAAGGCACTGGCTCACCCTGCCCTGTGCAGCCTCAGTTGTCAGCAACCTGTGAACTTTAGCACTGTAAAGCTTCTGTTAGCCTTCTACTCTACCTGAGCCAAGGCATATACACAAGGCTGGAAATACACACATTTTAATTACAGAAAGTGACATATAGGGGGGCATTTACTAAAAAAGGGGCACATGGAATCTGGTACAGCTGTGCATGATTACCAATTAACTTACCAATTAACTTGTAATGTCAGCTTGTTCAATTAAGCTTTGATAATAAAACCTGAAAGCTGATAGGTTTCTGTGCAGAGCTGCATCAGATGTTGCATGCTCCAGCTTTAGTAAATCTCCTTCATGGTTTTTGAGACCAAGGAGAGAAGGGGAGTTTCCAATAAGGAAGTGACTGGTCAAGAATACGGCAGGCTCCAGCAAGAAGAAACAGGAGCAATGCTGAAGGCAAGTTACAGCACCCACTAATTTTGGTAGCATAATTATTAATGTGGAATGTATGTTCTTTTGGTAAAGAATCCTAATTGTTCTCAAACAGAGAATAACTCTAAACATAAAATAAAGTGCAGCGCTAAACATATATAGGTAATGACATGTATTCAATCAGTTCGATCAATAAAAAGTCCTCCTCAATTAGGTGACAGAGATTAGGTGCTCAAGTATGCAGGTGACTTAGGTATTCAGGTGACTTGGTTCAGGTATCCGTGCACGAAAGTGATAAAGCAATGCGCACTCACCAGACCCGCATAAAATATGCGCCTTTGTGTATAAATGATCCAGGTGTCATCCGATACTGGGTGGTCCTCCCTCAGCTGTGTATGAGGCTGATGATCCTCTCCACTTAGGGGTCCCCCTGGTGTTGGACGTTAAAGAGAATAACTCTGTTTTAAGCAGGTGCTTTCAAAAATGTTCTCTGTGCTTTTCTCTGCTCTATGTCTGGGTTTGGTTATTTCAACTGTACTGTATTTGTCCTTAGTTGACCTGTGAGTTGGTGGTTCCTGAGAAGGGAAGGTTAACGTTGTTGGCCAGTTTTCCTGCTCTTTTCAGGAAGGTTACCACCCCAAAACAGTCATATCATATATATATATATATATATATATATATATATATATATATATATATATGGGTCATTAGTTCCCTAAATAGGTTGGCTAGGGAAAAAAATGACTCATACATATGTGGTAGCAATGGATCATTGCTACCACATGTGTATTACTCCCAATTATGCACTGAAAAGGATTTACTACCCAAACCAGGTATGACTACCTCATGGGACACTATTCTGGGACACTAGATAACTTTGTAAAGAAAGTACTGAGGATGCTGTCAACTACTGCTCAAATGTCTCATCTAACTACGTTAGTAAAGATTTTTGTTGTCCATCTATTTGGCCTGATCTGACAAGGTGCATGTAAGGCGAATCAAATGTGAGCTGGCAGGACTGCTGAGTTGGTGGAGACCAGTGCACGCTCCGTGGTACCGGCTCAGAAATGCTGCATACCTGGGGAGAGAAGATCCCTAACAGAAGCCATTTCCGTAGTACAGTAGTGTCAACGGTGTAGGAAGTATGGGCACAGATTACAAAGTGTTAATTGTGCCAGTTGTTCAGCTCTCTTCTAAGTTTGGAGTGCTGCCTTCATGTGACTGCAGCTTCTACCTGCAATGCAGACATTAGCAAGCAATGTTCCACAGTGTCCCCACTAGGGCGTGTTAAGCCCCACCCACAAGTGTAGCTTATGTTTGCCTTTTCTCTGGTTTAGTTGATAATTATTTGGCCCTGTAAGAGCAGCCATAATGCAAGTCTGTGACTCTGCAAGAGCATTACCATGTTTTCATAGGTTGCAATGGACCTCTCTCTTTCTGGACAGTTTAGGACCTTGACCCTTCCAGAGCAGCCACATGTTCCTTATACTGTAAGCAGTGAATCCTTTTTGCCAGTCCAGCAGCAGTTTATACCCAGCTCTCTCTGGACATTCTTCAGCACAGAAGATTCAATTTAAGATGTTCCCTCCAGGCAGACAACTTCATGCACAGTTCTCTCTGGACAGGCCCTCCAGCAGAACAACTGTAATCCACAAAGCTTTTATACTGACTCCATCTGGGGCAGAGCCAGGGGAGAAAAGAAAATTAATGAAGGTTTGTTTCAAACATTTATCACTTTCCCTCAGCTCACACATGAACAAACTCCTGAAGGATTGACTTGAGGAGATATATTCACAAACCATTTCTTAGTTCTTCCCACATTAACTACTGTAAACTTCTAAACAGAAGCAGGCAGAAGCAAGCAATACTTTAAATTTAGGAAAACCCTGCAGAACAAATAAAAAATTAAACACAGCTTGGGCTGGCTATAGCAAAGCAAACACAAAATTTAACCAGGGATACTAAACTTTGGTTTATACCAAAAAAAAAATAATTACAGGAATGTATTCTTAACTAAAAAAAATACCTTCTATTGCTCTCAGCCTCCCCCAAATCCCCAATGTTTACTTTTTCTTTTGCTGTGGCCATTAACTAGTGCATGGGTAGGCAACCTTTCAGTGGTTGAGATCTACCTGGACAACAACGAGAAAAAAAAAGCAAAAAAAAACTCCCCTATACACATACACATGGGGGTTGATTTACTAAAACTGAATAGTGCAAATTCTAGTGCAGCTGTGCTTGGTAGCCAATTGGCTTCTATGTTCAGCTTGGTCGATTAAGCTTTGACCAAAAAACCTGGAAGCTGATTGGTTTCTATGTAGAACTGCACCAGATTTTGCACTCTTCACTTTTAGTAAAGCAACCCCATAATGTGCACAGTAGTATCCTCTGCCTCACTTTACATCACTCCCCCTACAGTAGTATCCTCTGCCCCCTCACAGTAGTGTCCTCTGCCCCTTCACATCACTCCCCCCCACAATAGTATCCTCTGTCCTCCTTCACATCACTCCCCCCACAATAGTGTCCCCTATCCCCCAAAATCAGTATTCTCTGACCCTCTGCCCCCCCAAAGCAGTGTCATCTGCCCCCCCCCACAGTAGTGTCCTCTGCCCTTCTGTACCTCCAAAGCAGTGTCCTCTGCCCCCCCCAGTAGTGTCCTAGCCCCCTATGCCCCCTCAAAGCAGTGTTATCTGCCTGCCCGACAGTAGTGTCATTTGCCTCCCCAAAGCAGCAGCCTCTCCCCCTCTGCCCCCCAAAGCAGTGTTCTCTGCCCCTCTGCGCTTCAAAGCTGTGTCCTCTGCCACTCAAAGCAGTGTCCTCTGCCCCCCCCCCCCCCCCACAGAAATGTCCTCTGCACCTCTGCCCCCCTAAGCAGTGTCCTCTGTCCCTCTGAACCCCCCCCCCAAGCATTGTCCTCCCCACAGTAGTGTCCCCTGCCTCTCTGCCCCTCCCAAAGCAATGTCTTCTGCCTCCCACCCTCACAGCATTTTCCTCTGACCCCCCCCGATAGTATCCTCCTCCCCCCTAAAGCAGTGTCCTCTTCTCCCTCCCACAGTAGTGTCCTCTACCCACCCATAGCAGTGTTCTCTTTCCCCCATAAGAAGTGTCCTTTGCTTCCTTTACATCATCCCCCTTACACAATGTAGGTAGCACTGTCCTACCTTACAAGGGCTGTACAGCACAGTGGGGAATGAAAGGCAGCACAGTACTGGAGGAGGGCGGGAGCAAGAGCTGCTTCATATTAACAATATGGTGATTGGCTACTAGGACCGTCTGACAACCAATCACCTGCTGGTTAACTTGAAAGGTTAAAAGAACTAGTGCCCACTCACGCCCTCCATCCAGTACTGTTCCGCCTCCCACTCTCGACTCTGTTGTTAGGATGAGAGCGTTAGAGGCTGGGGGAAGGTTTGAAAAAGCCATGTTCACAATCTACATTTCAGCTGCCCACAGTCAACCTGTAGATTGCGACTGACCAGTTGATAACCCCGGAAATAGTGGATGTGAGTGGATTATTTTTGGAGAATAAGGATATTGCTTTGTGTCATTCTAAAGCAGGGTCTCTACACTACACTACAGAAGGTTTCCAACATAGGCACCTGTCAGGGAGCGAGGAGCCAGACACACAAGGAGGTGCAAATAAAGGTAGGTTTATTTACACAGAAACAAGACAAAAGTCTATGCAAGTCCGACAGCAACAGCGGATAACTTGGTAGGAAAGAGGTTCTCCTGCCAAGGTCGTCTTCCAGGATAATCAAGTCGAGAACCAGCAGGAACCGTAGCCAAAGCCAGGGTCAGAAGCCAGGAAGAATAGTCGCTAGAGTCGGGGTCAAAAGCCAGGAAGAATGGTCACCAGAGCCTGGGTCAGAAGCCAGGAAGAATGGTCACCAGAGCCAGGGTCAGAAGCCAGGAGGAGTCTTAGCCAAAGCCGAGTCGGTATCCAGGAGAGCAAAGAGTTAACTGAACAGTAGCTTGCTGCTGTGCAACAGACAGGACACAAATGCAATGGACAGCTGCAAACAACAGACCTAAATGTGATAAGCCGCCACCTCCTGGGAGGAGCCGCAGAGGGCTGAAAGCATAAAGGATCCCACAATGCTTTGCAGACCTAAGATGGATGCCAACACATGGAGCAGCACAAGCCCTGAGGAAAGGTAGGACCTTGATAGTACCTAAATATAGGAAAAAGAGTTCAAACTTAACACTTCAGCACTCAGAAATTGGTAGAGGCAACCATCGCATGAGCCAAATGTCACATGTTCTTAACACAACCTGGACTGGAAAGAAGTGGCACTGGAGCCCTCTTCAGATCTGGGTAATCCAAAACTGTACAAAACATAAAAAACAGAGAGGGTGCAAACACCTAGAGCACTAACCTTGACATTTTATTAGAAGATGTAATAGACAATAGATATACTCACAAGTCTAGTGAGCTAAAGGCATGTAAATGCATAAAGTACACAATGTAAGAGTCCGCTCCTCACCTCCACCTGGCAACTGGATGACAAAAAACAGCTGACGCATTTCGGGGACCCAATCCCCTTCCTCAGAGCTATGGAACCTAAAGATTTGTATCCTACTCTGAGCTATCATCAAAGAAAGTAATATGCCAAATTGCATTCAGTCATTCTTTAAAGCGGTATTAAACTTTGTTTTTGAACTCGTACCTACAGGTAAGCCTATAATAAGGCTTACCTATAGGTACAGTAAATATCTCCTAAACTTTAGGAGACATTCACACAGAACGCAGCCGGTGACATCACTAGTGCATACCCTCTAAAGTATGACGTCCCTTCAGAGCTCTTTGTCGTGGCTGTCATGTCATCATGGTTCAGCCATTTCAAGCGGCCATAGCCTGCAAACCCAGGAGGAAGACCAGGTAAAGATGGAAGCCCTGTCAGTGGTGACAGCGTGTCGCTGGAGCGCTTCTTTTTAAGGTAAGTATACGGTGCATACTAGCACATTATGGCTTACACCACCCAGGGCCCATGTTTTTTTTTAATAAAAAAGAAAGTTTATTACTGCTTTAAAAAGAGATCCATTAGCTATCAACATTACTGTGACATAATAAGTAACAGTTTGTAACATTGCAGGATCTTATATACAAGTATATTTTTTGTAACAATTTAAAATTCATTGATCATAAAGCCAAGCTGGGTGATGCCTTCATATCAAGCATGGTTTACAACAATTGATGGTGGAGGAGTTAGATCTAATGGGATCGTGAACATGCTTGTTGCATACCAACATTTTTCAGCATGTCGGAAAACAGTCACAGCACGTTCCCGCAGGTTGGCAATCTAAAGAAAGCCTACAGAGACTACAATTAAATGTTAGCCTTAACTTACTTTTTCATGAAATTTATTAAGGATCTAAAATGCCTTTGGAATCATTACTAAATTCAGAAAGATTAATGAATGTGCAAAATATTGAACAGAAACAAACATGGCAGTAAAATTTGCAAATAATATATAAGATATCAGATAAGAGATATCATTCAAGAGAATGGATATAAAATTCTCACAAGATGATATAAAACCCCCCAAATTTTACATAAAATTGACCCTCAAATATCCCCTGTGCTGACATTACATCAAAATGGAGGCTCTCTGCTGCATATTTTCTCGGACTGTCCAGTATTAGCTAATCTCTGGTCTGGCATCAAGACTGCTATTAAAGTGGTTCCAAAGGCTCAAGGTTTTTTACCTTCATACATTCTATCCATGAATGTAAAAAATCTTCTGTGTATAGCATCCCTCCCAGCCCCCCCAATACTCACCTAAGCCCCTCTCGATCCAGCGATGTGGACTATCCCAGGACCTCCTCTTTTCATTAACCATTGGCTCCCACTGCTCTTAATCACAGCCAGTGAGCCAATGAGAAGAGAGAGGGGCGGGGCCCAGCCACGGCTCCATGTGTGAAAAAAAAGAAGCCTTTAGAATCACTTTAAAGATTTGACAGACTGCTTTCTTCTGAATATACTAGCAGCTTTCCTTTTACTTGATACACAAATGCCAGTCAAATGTTATAAAAACTACGGTAACTTCTCAAACATCTCCTGAATGAGGCTAAGGCATGCATACCCGCTCTATGGAAAAAAAATTGACACTCCTGCCAACATCAAATATGACAAACATTTTAAACTTTGGACACATTGGTTGCTGTATAGGAATTCTCTCTAAGCTTGTTAACAATAAAAATGTGACTATATCAGAAGAACAATATATTTTCCCCTTCCTCTCTGCTTTTGCCATTTTTTTTTCTTTTTTTTGTTTCTTTTCCCCTCTTTTTAATATACACCCCATAAATACTGCTTATTCTGGAAGACTAACCTTAAACAGAGAACTAGAAATCTACTGAGTATTATATTTATAACATTATTTAATTCATATGTTAGTTTTGATCTATATGTCATTATACTTCCCTAAATAGAGATTTTTATTCATCTTTTATTATTATTATTATTATTTTTATTTTAGGTACTTGTGTAGCGCCATCAATTTACACAGCGCTTTACATATATATTGTACATTCACATCAGTCCCTAACCCTCAAGGGGTATACAATCTAAGTTCCCTAACTTACATTCATACATACACATACTAGGGCCAATTTAGACAGGAGCCAATTAACCAACCAGCATGTCTTATAGATATATATGTAATATAGTCATTGCAAAAACATGTATTTTCCTAATGTTAATTTGTCATGTTGATTCCCAATATATCTTGGAGAAATAAAGCATTTATATATAAAAAAAGAGATATCATGTGACTTTGCTTTATTAATAAGGAGACTTGGAAAATGATGAATCAGCAATTCTGCTGATTTGATTATCCTCAACTTCAATAGCCACTTAAAATCCTTTTAATACTTGCAAATGTTTATTCAATCTACGTGATTGTGTTCTAGTTGTGCATTGTGATTATTGTCTGCTGCTTCAAACTGAGAAGATTATTTCAGATTTCGTGTCTTGCTTCTGTTTGGTGCATATGGCTCTAATTGATTTTGTGCTTCCATGCCTCCTGTTGAACAGATGGCTCCTATAGTCTCTCTTTAACTCAGATTAGGATAGACCACTGAATAACATTCTAGCCTTCACCTGAATATTGTCTCTTATTGCACCACATTATTTAATAAGCATAAGCAAATTAAATAACATAAATGTCAATCATTTTTTATTAAAGCTGTCATAGCGCCTAACAAGTGCTGGTTGTGAAACAGATTAAAGCACTGCATTATTAAGATTACGGGGCAGGTTTGTAAAAGCAGATACATCTACTTGCACTTATGGGGCGATATGTCACAACCCTCTGCCTATCCTATAACATTACAGCACTTGGTGCATGAGCAGCCAGGCTTGATTGCTGCCTATTGAGTCCATCTATTTCAACCTATTGAAAAATAAACAAAATAGATAAAAAGAAAACCTCCATATACAAAATCCTTTTTTAATATTATTATTATTAATAAACAGGATTTATATAGCGCCGACAGTTTGCTCAGCGCTTTACATTATGGTGGGAGACAGTACACGAGACAGTACAGTAACAATACAATTCAATACAAGAGGGGTTCGAGGGCCCTGCTCCTTGGAGCTTACAATGTAGGAGGAGTTGATCCAAAAGAAGGCTGAAAAAAAGTTTGGGCTTTTTAGAAACTATGTCTAGGGTTCTTTTTCTGCCTCCTATAAGGTCAACTCTTAGATTGTAAGCTCCAAGGAGCAGGGCCCTCCTAACCCTCTTGTATTGAACTGTATTGTTGCTGTATTGTAAATGGTTAGCACTTCCGCCTGGCAGTACTAGGGTCGTTGGTTCGAATCTCAGCAGCGGCACCACCTGCCTGGAGTTTGCATGTTCTCCCTGTGACTGCGTGAGTGTCCTCTAAGTACTCCGGTTTCCTCCCATACTCCAAAGACATGCTGGTAGGTTAATTGGCTCCTGTGTAAAAAATTGTCCCTAGTATGTGTATGTATGAATGTGAGTTAGGGACTTTAGGTTGTACGTCCCTTGAGGGTTAGGGACTGATGTGAATGTACAATATATATGTATGTAAAGCGCTGCGTAAATTGACGGCGCTATATAAGTACCTGAAATAAGTAAAATAAATAAAGTCTCCCGTCATATTGTAAAGCACTGAGCATACAGTTGGCGCTATATAAATCCTGTATAATAATAACTAATAGGTTAAGTACTGGTTATTATTATGGCTAAATTATGCATGTTTGGCAAATGTGAAAGCAGCAATCTGACGCCATTGCCTAAATCTGCCCCTGTATAACTATTACCAACAGAGAGGTAAGCTGTGTTGTTTTAACTGCACAGGTGTTGGTGCAGAGATGGGTCTGAGATTATTTGACTGAGTTATCGCCATGACATTCACAGAAAAATGAACAGATCTACTGCGACAGAATGTATTTAAGGTGTGGAATGCTGGGAGTTTCCCAAGCTGGTGTGGTCACTGGGGCGAACCTGGCAAGCAAGATCATGGTAGTGAATCAGGCAAATGTGAAAACAAGCAGATTTTTTTAACGTTTACTAATTACAGCAATCAGACGTGGTCGAAATTGTTAAATTGGATGAATATGCTGTGCAATAATTTGAATGTACAATCTAGAACACAGTACCAAAACTATAATTGTAAAACTTTATAAAACTCTGGTTCAGCCACATCTTGAGTATGTAGGATTGCCTCCTCCCATGCTTGCCACCAGGACTTTTCCAGAATCTCTACCCATCCTCTAGAACTCCCTAATGGTCAGTCCCTACCCTGTCCACCTTTATGCAATCCTTGAAAACTAATTTATTCAGGGAAGCTTACCCCACCTCCACCTAAAAATCTGTACTTGAGTCACCTCCATCAGATTATCCCCTGCAGAAATTACCTTTTGTACCACCTCCCCCTCCCTATTAGATTGTAAGCTCCATGAGCAGGGCCTTCCTATTCCTCCTTTATTGAACTGTGTTGTAATTGCACTGTCCCCCTTTATATCATAAAGTGCTGCACAAATGGTTGGTGCTATATAAATCCTGTATAATATTAACCACATGCCGCTCAGCCACTGTATAAATATGGCGGCAGGATGGCACGGCTGGACAAAACCACGTTTTAAAACGTGTGTTTTCAAAACAGGCAGGGGGCGCGCGCGAGGCACGCTGCCACCCTACCTGTCCCGCCGATCACGGCCATGGATGTCAGTCGCCGGGTCACAGCCGGGCGATTAGCGGCAATCAGTGACAGAGAGCACAGCTGCAGTAGCTGTGCTTTCTGTCAGTTCCCTGACAGCTCCTGACAGGCTGATCGGGAGAGAAGAGTTTATCTCTCCCGATCAGCGATGTTCCTGCAGTACACACCCCCGCCCCCTAGTGAAACACTCCCCTCACACAGTTAACCCTTTCACTGAATAATAAAGTTAACCCCTTCCTCCCCAGTGCCATTAGTACAGTGTCAGTGGGGTTTTTTTGCACTGATCACTGTATTGGTGTCACTGGGGATGTCAGTGACCCCAAGTCAGTTCCCCCCCAGTGTCAGAATGTCTGCCGCAGTCCCGCCATAAGTCGCTGATTGCCGCCATAAGTCACTGATCGCTGCCATAAGTCGCTGATCGCCGCCATTATTAGTATAAAAAAAATTTAAAAATCCCAGTATCTTTCCCACTATTTGTAAACGCTATAACTTTCACGTAAACCAATTAATTTTCATGTATTGGGGTTTTTTGTAGCAAAGACATGTCTCAGAATGCATTTTGGCAGAAATTTATGACTAAATTTGATTTTTAAATTTTTTTTTACTGGACATGTTTTATAGCAAAAAGTCCAAAATATTGTTTTTTTTCTCAAAATTGTCAGCACAAAAAATTAAAAACGCACAGGTGATCAAATACCACCGAAAGAAAGCTCAATTTGTGGGAAAAAAAGGATGTAAATTTCATTTATGTACCCTATTGCATGACCGCGCAATTGTCCATTAAACTAGCGCAGTGCTGTATAGCAAATAAATGGCATAAATTGCAGTATCTATACCAGTGATGGCGAACCCGTGGCACGCGTGCCACAGCCGGCACGCCGAGCCTTATCTGTGGGCACGCCAGGAGAATACCGTATTTTTCGCTCCATAAGACGCACTTTTTTTCCCCCAAAAAAGGGGGGAAAATGTCAGTGCGTCTTATGGAGCGAATATAGAGCGGCCGGTCCGGTATTTCCACCGCCGCCGTGTCAGAATACCAGGCCGGCCGCTCAGCTCTGCAGTGGGACCGTACCTGTCCCTCTATCCAGCGGCGCGCTGTCTTCCCGGCTTCTGTAGTGTGCGTGACAGCCGGGTCCAAAAGTGCGCATGCGCAAGAAGCAGTGCTCTTTGTGAATGGTAAGGCGGTACCTGGGACACATGACAGATCCCAGAAGCCGCCGGACCAATCACAAAGCGCAGCGCTTCTCGCGCATGCGCACTGGGCATCCGGCTGTCCGACGAGCGCCCACACTACAGAAGCCGGGAAAACAGCGCGCGGCTGGATAAAGGAACAGGTAAGATAAAAAAAAAAAACTCTGCGGAAGTAAGAGCGGGTACCTGTCAAATTCAGGTACCCGCTCCCCCTCCCTCCCCAAAGGTCAGCAGTCATCTGTACTGTCCGCAGTCTCTGGTCATCCCTGTGCTGTCCGCAGTCTCTGGTCATCTCCTGTACTGTCCGCAGTCTCTGGTCATCCCTGTACTGTGTCCGCAGTCTCTGGTCATCCCTGTACTGTCCGCAGTCTCTGGTCATCCCCTGTACTGTCCGCAGTCTCTGGTCATCCCCTGTACTGTGTCCGCAGTCTCTGGTCATCCCCTGTACTGTGTCCGCAGTCTCTGGTCATCCCCTGTACTGTCCGCAGTCTCTGGTCATCCCCTGTACTGTGTCCGCAGTCTCTGGTCATCCCCTGTACTGTGTCCGCAGTCTCTGGTCATCCCCTGTACTGTGTCCACAGTCTCTGGTCATCCCCTGTACTGTGTCCGCAGTCTCTGGTCATCTCCTGTACTGTGTCCGCAGTCTCTGGTCATCTCCTGTACTGTGTCCGCAGTCTCTGGTCATCTCCTGTACTGTGTCCGCAGTCTCTGGTCATCTCCTGTACTGAGTCCGCAGTCTCTGGTCATCTCCTGTACTATGTCCGCAGTCTCTGGTCATCTCCTGTACTGTGTCCGCAGTCTCTGGTCATCTCCTGTACTGTGTCCGCAGTCTCTGGTCATCCCTGTACTGTGTCCGCAGTCTCTGGTCATCCCTGTACTGTGTCCGCAGTCTCTGGTCATCCCTGTGCTGTCCGCAGTCTCTGGTCATCCCTGTACTGTCCGCAGTCTCTGGTCATCCCTGTACTGTTAATTAGTTTGCACTACTGTACGAGTTGTTTTTTCTAAACCAAAAGCTCGATATTCAGGTTTCATTGCAGTGTTGGCACTTTGAAAGAAATAAGTTGGTTTTGGGTTGCAGTTTGGGCACTCGGGCTCAAAAAGGTTCGCCATCACTGATCTATACCATAGTTTGTAGACGCTATAACTGTCACACAAAGCAATCAATATACACTTATTGGGATTTTTTTTTACCAAAAACATGGAGCAGAATACATTTTGGCTGAAATTTATGACTAACTTTGAGTTTACTATATATTTTTTATAGCTGAAAGTAAAAAATATTGTTTTTCTTCAAAATTTTTGGTCTTTTTTTGTTTATAGCGTGAAAAATAAAAAGTGCACAGGTGATCAAATACCATCGAAAGAAAGTTCTATTTGTGTGAAAAAAAGGAAGTAAATTTCGTTTGGAAGCAGCATTGCATGACCGCGCAATTATCAGTTGAATTAGTGCAGCGCCGAGTAGCAAAAAGAGGCCTGGTCATTAAGAGGGGTAAATCCTCAGGAGGGCAAGTGGTTAATAATAATATGTTCCAATTTTAGTCACTGATCCTCAGGCAGGATATGCCTGAATTGGAAGGAGTCCAGTGAAGGGTAACAAAGCTAATAAGGGAATTGGGGGAGCACCTCAGTTAAGAGGAATGACTACAAATATGACTATGACTAGAAAATGATATAATATTAGGTCTCTAAAGGAGACATGCAATGAAGGAGGAGAGACTGTTCAGTCCTAAACTGCCTAAGTTCATGCACATTGCAGCTGACAAACTCATGTTTAGGAGCTTTTCTGTGTTTTTTTCAGCAGCCCCTGAACTCTCCCTAATGTGTTCATCTACACATAGTCGTTTACAGTCGTTTACAGGCAGTTGAGTTAACAGACTTTTTTTTAACACACCAAACTTGCGTTCAGGAGTAGATTTTATCAGCGTTTCAAACGCCAAATGCGTGCAAACGCAGCTATACGCGTTTATAACCGTTTGCGTTTAGAAACATTTTTTAACTGTTCCATATCCAAATGCTGTCTAGAGCCTTTTTTCATCATCAGAAATGCATGCAAAGCATTTTCCATGTATTCATATGGACCTAGTACACCAGTGCAGTGAGTTCCAGGTTTTGTGTAAAGGAACAAATGGTAGAACGTGCTGCATTATGCTCATGATGGGATCCATAGTGAATACAACCAGAAAAAGCAGGTCATCTCAACACATACTGCTCTCTCTGCTTCTGCTCTCTCTATGTCTCTCAAAATGTCTGAAATAGTTAATTTTTTACTGTTTTCAGTGCATTCTGGGCATTTTGGAAGGTCTCCTGAGGTTATCTTAAAAAATGCTTCTAAACGCAAACGCTCATAAACGCGCATAAACTAGGTATGCAAACATGGCTAAACACATGTTTTTTAACCACTTGTCTATGGAGCACTTATACCCCCTTCCTGCCCAGGCCAATTTTCAGCTTTCAGCGCTGTCACACTTTGAATGACAATTGCACGGTCATGCAACACTGTACCCATATGAAATTTTTATAATTTTTTTTTAGATAGATAGATATTTCTTTTGGTGGTGTTTAATCACCTCTGGGTTTTTTATTTTTTTCTAAACAAACCAAAAACAACAGAAAATTTTGGAAAAAAAATTTTTTTTCTTAGTTTTTGTTATAAACTTTTGTAAATAAGTGATTTTGTTTCCTTCACTGATGTGCGCTAATGAGGCTGCAGTGATGGGCACTGATAGGCTGCACTGATGGGCACTGATAGGTGGCACTGATGGGCACTGATGAGGAGGCACTGGTAGGTGGCACTGATGGGCATTGACAGGCATCACTGATGGGCACTGAAAGGCAGCACTCATATATGGCACTGATAGGTGGTACTGATAGGTGGCACTGATAGGCGGCACTGACTGACACTGTTAGGTGGCACTGACGGGCACTGATAGGCGGCACTGATGCGCACTGATAGGTGGCACTGACTAGCACTGATAGGCAGCACTGATAGGTGGCCCTGATCGGCAGCACTGATAGGTGGCACTGACTGGCATTGATAGGTGGCACTGACTGGCACTGATAGGTGACACTGAAAGGCAGCTCAGATGGGCACTGATATGTGGCATTGTTGTGCACTGGTAGGCACTGATGTGTGACATTGATGTGGCACTGATGGGCACTGGCAGGTGGCATTGATGAGCACTGACAGTTGGCATTGATGGACACTGACAGGTGGCACTGCTGGGCCTACACTGATCATCAGGGCACACTGATCATCAGTGCCCTGATGATCAGTGTACATGTCCTCTCTGAGGAATGCCGATTACTGTCTCTCCACTCCTCAGGAGCTCTCAGCATGACAGCTCATGAGGAGAGAAATGCTGATAACCGGCATTTTCCTATTTACATGTGATCAGCTGTGATTGGACACAGCTGATCACTTGACCAAGCCGACATCTTCGGCTCTTTCCGTTGATCCGCTGTATCCCAGGGACACAGCGCACCGCCGATCGCCGCGCTGCGTGCCCTCAGAGCCGCGCATGCGAGGTTAGCGTGGGGGGAATTCATATGACGTCCTCCCAGAACGAGAGAACCGCCTTGTGCCCGTCATTTCCTTATATGGCGGGCAGGAGGTGGTTAACCTACGTTTTCCATCATTCAGAAGTGTTTTCCAAATGTCCCGTGTACATGGAGCCTAAGGGTTCTTTACTGTTGGAGCAGTAAGGATGTAGAACGCCCTTCCACTCTTGGTGGTGTCAGTGGATAATTTGAATACATTCAGAAAACCTTTAGATGTGTCCCTTAGTGAATACAATATACAGGGATATTGAGAATGGTAGTGACATAAGCACACACACTCCGGTTGCACTGGATGGACTGGTGTCTTTATTCAAACTTAACCTATGTAACTATAAGTATCTCTGTAACTATATGGAACACTAGCTATATCTGCTATAGGTAGACAGGTGACATTTGTGCACTAGACTTGCATATTAGGTAGCATACGTAGTAGTACCGTGTTTTAGAAGGTAGTATTTTGATATTGCAGCACCGAAATCAATGGATCAGTTTTTGCCTGGTACACTACCTGAGTGTTCACCTTGTGTTCATACAGGTTTCTTCAATATGTTCTGTCTTCTTTTCACAATTATAAAACATGTTGGTAAATGAATTCCATCCTAATGAGGCCTAGTCCTATGTGCATTTGTGTAGCAGGGGCTGTAATTGCAATTTGGCAGATGCAGTATTTTGTAAGTGGCTTAGTTGTACTTGTGCCAAATGGTGGCACTTTAGAAACAGAATCTTTTGTCAAGCGTAAAGATGAAAAAAAACATCTACAGTATTTAATATTGATTGTAATATGTGAGATTAAATCATATTTCAAAGCTTCTTTTTCTGAACTGGCTGAACATATGTAAGCCATGTACCGGGGTGGGCTCCCCAGGATACAGTGAAGTCACGAACAAGGAATGCAACCCCAACACCAGCTTTTGCCACAACAGAATTTTACTTAGATGTGGCAAATAAACAAAACCACAAATGCTGGAAACATACAATAAATTTACATACACCCAGCCTAAAGGCTGAGACCCTTCTGCTGCACAGCGCGGCGCCTCCTGATGGATGAAGGTAGAAAGTGTAGAAATTTACCTACTGGCGGGCACAACTAAGCTGCCACACTTTACCCGTTATTACCCTAAAAGAGCAGGAATCAGTGTATGGGTGTACGGTATGGGCTAGCCTGCGGTGCAGGACAACAGCTTACAATCTTACACAAATCTACAGTATTCCCCCTCCCATAACTGGTCCCGTAGCACGTGCCTGAGTATTCCTTCTGAGCAAATTGCCAGCCTGGCTTGAGTTTGTAGGATTTTATCAGCTCTCCAATGTGAAATGTCAATTTAAGTTGTGGAGTCCTTCCAATAATCAGTAACAACACTTGTGGCCTGACACAAACAGAGACCCTAACTAACTAACTATAGGCCTGGACTCAGTCTCAAGGCGCCAACACTAAAATGAGGTGCGTGCACAATCTTACCGACCCGGGTCTGCTTTGCATCCGCTGGTGACTCTGAACAGAACAAATGTCTCTCCAACAAGCTTGCGATATTGCAGTGTATGCTGCGTTGTTTCTCTGCTCTCATCAGCATTACTGGAAGCAATCTTCCTTTCTCTGAACAGGATCAGGGTCTTGGACCCTTCACTTGGATCAGCTTCACTTAGCTTCAGCTATGGTTACTGAGGGAAGCTCCCACACCTGGATGTCATCGGATTCTCAGCTCACACGTCCCCTTCATTCAGCATCGTTCAAAACATGGCTGCAGTCTCCTCTTCCTGTTCACTCCAACTCTGTGTGAAAACTCCACCTCTTTATGAATATACAAATATCTATGCAGTCTGAGGCTGTGTTAGAAAAACAGTGACATCTTGTGGCTAAACCACAGAATGTCAGTCAAACATTAATTTACTTCCACACAATCAGTGTTCAACAATGAGAGCTGTTTCCCCATCTCACACATACATTTCCATGTACCCACTGAATATGATGCTATGAATATTATCTTTGGTAGGCTGACCATGGTGTTAATATATTCAGTATTCGATAATTGGGTTAGTCTTCAAGAGTCTGTATAGACAGTTGTGTATGAATGGATTAGGGCAATCTAAGTCCCAATCACAGCAATAAATGCCACCCCAAAAAGTAGATTCACACTAGACAGAGCTATAAAAAGTGTGCTTTTCAAACCATGGCTAAACAGTTGGTGTCAGATGTTCAGGAAGCGATCCTACCAAATCCTGAATGCTTTTTTTTTAGTCTGCCGAATTACAGTTTATAATGGGGATAATGTGCCACATCCGTAAACCAAACAGTTGGCTTGTGGTTGCAGGGAGGCCCCTCTCTCTTGAATGCCCCAATTTGATAGGTGGTGTCATCTGTCAACTTGGCATGTCACATTAAGTTTGCCACGGCTGTTGTTTATCCTTTAGGTTGCTGGACGAGGGAAGGTAAAACCATGGCTCAGCCACCTGTTCCTTCTGCCCCTGTGTGAAAGAGACATTCAGATTGCTAAAGTACTAGTTATAGAATACAATTACCATTTTAAATAAATTACTTGTTTTCATCTTCATCCCTTTTATCCTAGTGCTCCCAGTCTACTCCAGCCTCTTTGTAGCTACTTCCTATCTCTATACATGCAATACAGTATGGACTGCATGGTTTTACTCATGGTAGTTTCCCTAGTGACAGCAGCAGAACATATCATATTAGCAAACTGTGTTTGCCAATTGTAGCCTCCATTGGGAAAGTGTGTGACAGAGGGACAAGCAAAATTGGAAGACAGGAACAGAGGTTGTTACCATATGACAGGAAATGTCTAAAGGAAGACATGCATAGGAGGATCAGCAGTATTATTTTAATGAAAGCTGTAGATTTTAAAATATTCAAAATTATGTAAACTAGCTCAAGCTTATATGGGATTTTGTTGAATGAATTAACACATATTTTAAATTTACCATACATTTTGGCCTTTTTATATGTACATTAGACATGAGATTGTGTTCCATAGGTACAAAGAATTAAAGTTTAGCAGCCACTGCGCGTTTTTACTTGGTGAGATTAAAAGGCAAACAATATCAGTAATTATACATTTTATTAAAATTGCATGCAGTTATAGTTAAGCAACCTAAAATGTTACTGTGTATTTTATATACTATAGATTGTGAGGATGGCTGTTCCCCTTTAAATCAGTAAGCTGAGGCCCTTTTAGGCACACATATCATTATCATGTAAATCCCCTTCAAATGAAGCTCCAGGACAATAGATTCTATTGATGTTTGTCTGACAACTCCTCTCCAGGGAGTCTGAAGGCCAGAGCTGCCACTTCCAGGATGCTGTTCTCTCTCAACTGTCTCTTTTACGATATCCTTCTTGGTGAAGTAATACCTAGAATAACAGGATATTGCACAACCTTATTATAGAACTTTGTGAAAATGTCTGCTAGACAGGACAATGCAAAGAATGTTTTTTTTCTACTCAGTATATTTTACTGATGACAAGCCGCCTTGTGTAGACAAAAGGCAAGTTGGAACTATCCTTCATAAAATATAGAATTTTGTGTGCCAAAACGAATGTAGTATATGGAACAGAGCATGCTACTTGTAACCAGAATCATTCAATATCTGATCAAGGGCATGTTCACATGAGCAGCCAGGGGCATTAAAACCAGGTATTTTTTACTGCCCTCAACCACCCACCTGAACAAAGGCATGCACTCTCAGGGTTGTACACATGCAGTGACCATGAAGCAAGGTAAAAATTAAACAGCTTTCAGCTGTTGTTACCAACACCGAATGCTACCCAATCAAATGAATTTGTCCTATCCATAACTGCTTTGCAACCATGTGTTTTGTGCCATTTTGAAGGTTAAAACATAATTCCTCCTCATTGGCTGTCAAATGCTGTGTTAGAGTACTGTTAAGGCTTCATTCACACAGGTGTGAGGCCACTAGCAAGATACAAATTTACAAATAGTTTTGTAAAAATTAGATTAAAGTGTTAGCCCAGGACCCCGCATTCACTAGATCTGGTCTCCCGCAGTACACACAACATGAAAGTGCAATTATTTTAGTAAATATAAACTGATAAATACCTTTTCTCATCAGCAGTTGGAGCAGTCTTGTGACTTCAGCTGATCACTGGTTAAAACTTGTAGGAGGAGTTTTCTTTCTGCTCTAGAAGGATGCAGAACCCCTGACCTCTGTCTGGACAGTGCTGATTGGCCCTGTGCTGATCACATACACTCTCCCAAGAAAAAACCTCTCTAGCAATACACACTAAACTGAGCATATGCAGAAGGGCTACGGGCAGGGGCGGACTGACAACTCATGCGGCCCCCAGGCAATAAGGGATCATGGGGCCCCTGTGTCCTTGCCCAAACTCAAAAAAGCCTATGAAAAAGGTACCAGGGGCATCTCATGGGGCCCCCTACTGACCCTGGGCCCTCGGGCAGTGCCCGAGTTTCCAAATGGTCAGTCCGCCCCTGGCTACGTGTTCAGTCTGTCTTATCACTGTGGACATTTGAACAAGAGGAGGGGCAGAGAAGTCAGAATCAAACATCCTTTTTACACAATGCAGAGGATTAATGCCTTAGGTTCCACAGTCAGTATAACAAGCATGCTTTACTGCATATACAGACTGATTTTACTGTTGTGGGTTTAGTAACACTTTAAATGTGAGACCTTGAATCAGCCATTTAAATATGTGGCTGGAGCCACTAGGTGCTGTATGCAGGTAGCCCATGTAAATCTGTGGGAAGCAGCGACTGCACAGACACCACACATTCTCATTTTACAAGCATGCAGGTGGGGATGAACAGCCCCAAATGCACACAGTGGGGGGAGATTTACTAAAACTGGTGTACTCACAATCTGGTGCAGCTGTGAATGGTAGCAAATCAGCCTCTAACTTCAGCTTGTTCAGTAGAGTTTTGCAATAAAACCTGGAAGTTGATTGGTTTCTCTGGCAAGATACACCAGATTTTGCATGCTCCTGTTTTAGTAAATAATCCCCTGTGTTTTTGGAGCTGCTCATCCATACCGCCATGCCTTTCAAGTTAGAATAAGTGACTGTTTCTATACAGCTGCTTAGTCCCCATAGAATAAAACCTGGTACACTCCATGAGAATATAGGATGAATGATTGTCAGTTTATTTTTTTTTTTTGCTTGCTAGTCTCATATTGAAAACAAATAGATTACTAGAATTACAAAAAGTATCATAAAACAGAATACAACTTCATGCAATTATGTATTTTATTATTATTATTATATTATTATACAGGATTTATATAGCGCCAACAGTTTGCTCAGCGCTTTACAAAATAAAGGGAGACATGTATTTTAATGTATTATTTCATTTTCAAGCATGCGTGATCTTTGTCACTCGATTTTTTACGGACAAATACTGTACTAATTAAACAAAAATTGTTAATTCTGTTACCTTACAACAAAAATTTTCATGCTTGCTCCTTCAGATAATTTTGCATGAACTGTCATGATAGGCTCTTGAAAGCTGTGTACTAAGGATCAGATTATCGGACGATTGCTCAGGAAACTTTTTTTCCATCTCATTTTCTAATCATGTCTACATGGCATTACACTGGCTACCTGAATGCAGCACCTGGTGTCTGCAGCAACATAATCAAACAGCTGATTCAGGGTGTACAGGCCTCAATGTCTATGTGAATAAGGCCTTAATCTAATTTTTTTTTAATTTCACTTTTTTTCATGGAAGTGCTATGAAGCTACTAACCTTATACAACATAATACCCATATATAATGGTAGATGATTCATTGAACACACCACAGTGTAATTTGTGTATCTGCAACTTAATAATCAGCACAGAACAATAGGGTTCATCTCATGTTCCTGCCAAACAGACTAATGTTTTATAATAGTCTGCTCAATTGTTGTGTGTATATTATTTTATAATACGCATTGAAATTGTTGAGTTCTGTATACTGTATACCCCACCTCTCCACTTCGTCCAGTGAGAACACTTTGCATTTATTGTGAAAAACTAAAGGTGCTCTGTAAATGGCACCTGTGCAGAGTGAACAAGTCCCCATTGGTCAGTACAGGACCTGAAAGACAGTGGCGATCACTGTAGCTGTGGAGACTACTATAGTGATTCTTTGCTTCCACAGCAATCACATGGGTATGGCATATGCATACTTACATTGGTCTAAGCTGGCCCAATATAAACATGCAATAAAATACATAACTAGAGTTCAGCTTTAAATTTTGCTTTTTGTTAGGTGATAGCTGTAGCTGTAAGGGAAGATTCCTCTATCCAAGCATGGATACGGGAGTTTATTGACTACTCTTGTTTAACCTGTGGAGTGAATGAGAGAAATCTTAACATGTATGGCTAGTCTTAGTGGGTATTAAAGTGTATGTTACCCTAAATATTTCTTTGTTTTCTATGCGTGTGTTCACATATGTTTATTTTATCAATCAATGTCTCTATCATTTTCATGTACTTTTTCAAACTAAAGTACCTGGTTGATCCTGTCTGTCACCTTTCTTCCCTGTTCTATACTGACCACACAAAGTACAGAAGCTGACCTGTGCTTGCATAGTCAGTTTTCATCCTTTGGTTGGCCATTCAGAGCTACAGGATACTGTGCAGACACACAGCATTCCTGTATTGGGTAGTTTGTTTAGCCACCACACCCCCCAATCAATCATAGCCTGCCCCTAGCATACACCCCCTCCCAATCACAGGCTGCCTCTGAACAGACTATGGAATACAGGCACAGTGTGTGTCTGCAGAGTGTCCTGTAACTCTATCCCCCAATATCAGAAAGAAGAAATGCATGGTCACATGACAGAACTTTTAACCTTGTAAATTAGATTAAAAAAGATCATTTCTGAAACTTAGCAAAACCAGTTATGGTAACTGTATAATTTTAAAAGTACTTGGCATCAGCTAAACATGCCCTGTATGTTAATGGTGGCAGGCCGCACTTCGCATCTGTCTCAATGATGCTTTAGTAGCTTACTGCGAAGAGTTCAATCACAATTTAGCACATGCATGGAAAGCCATACTACTCGCCAGATATGATGAGAATTATACCAGCCTTTGGGTTGTCTGGCCGGGCAGTGCAGGATCATCTACATGTATGAAGTACAATGTAAGCCTTTTTACATGACTACTGTATGTGTCAGTTGGGACTTTATGAATTGAAAGTGCTCTTTGTAAGACCCAGAGTTTTGAATGCATCTGACCCTTATTGATTATTTGTAGAGATGAGCGAATCGAAGTATCCGAAGTGGAATTCGAGTCGAATATCGGAAAAATTTTGATTCGTGCCGAATCCGAAAAATAGCCTAATTCGGACGCGCGAATCGAAATTTTTCAGAAAATGGCGGCTGACATGTGCGGCGACGGAGCGGGGATGTCTGGGAAGGCGCGCAGACAAGGCGCGCTGACCCATAATGCATTCCTCAACTACATGTGATCGCATCAGCCAATCAGCAGCCAGCCAGCCAGCACTGTGTAATGGTCGAGCTATAAATAGCGGCCATTTTGGAATTCTTCATTTGCCTGCAGTCATTGAACAGAGGCAGACCGCTCTGTACTAGGGACAGGGACAGAGTTAGGGCCACAGAAACGATAATTGGGGACAGAGAAAAGTTACTTAGGGACAGAGAACCATTACTCAGGGACACAGACTTGTTAATGAGGGCCACAGAATCGTTATTTAGGGACAAAGAAACGCTAGTTAGGGCCACAGAATTCATAATCAGGGACAGACAGAATTGTTACTCAGTGCCAGAGAATTGTTACTTAGGGCCACAGAAACGTTATTAGGGCCACAGAATTTTTACTCAGGGACAGACAGAATTGTTACTGAGTGCCAGAGAATTGTTACTCAGGGACAGACAGAATTGTTACTGAGTGCCAGAGAATTGTTACTTAGGGCCACAGAAACTTTAATTAGGGCCACAGAATTTTTACTCAGGGACAGACAGAATTGTTACTGAGTGCCAGAGAATTGTTACTCAGGGACAGACAGAATTGTTACTGAGTGCCAGAGAATTGTTACTTAGGGCCACAGAAACTTTACTTAGGGCCACAGAATTGTTACTCAGGGACAGACAGAATTGTTACTGAGTGCCAGAGAATTGTTACTCAGGGACAGACAGAATTGTTACTGAGTGCCAGAGAATTGTTACTTAGGGCCACAGAAACTTTACTTAGGGCCACAGAATTTTTACTCAGGGACAGACAGAATTGTTACTGAGTGCCAGAGAATTGTTACTCAGGGACAGACAGAATTGTTACTGAGTGCCAGAGAATTGTTACTTAGGGCCACAGAAACTTTACTTAGGGCCACAGAATTGTTACTCGCACAGACACAGAATTGTTACTCGCACAGACACAGAATTGTTACTGAAGGCCACAGAACTGTTACTTAGGGCCACAGAATTGTTACTCGCACAGACACAGAATTGTTACTCGCACAGACACAGAACTGTTACTGAGGGCCACAGAACTGTTACTTAGGGCCACAGAATTGTTACTCGCACAGACACAGAATTGTTACTCAGGGCCACAGAACTGTTACTTAGGGACAAAGAAACGCTAGTTAGGGCCACAGAATTCATACTCAGGGACAGACAGAATTGTTACGGAGTGCCAGAGAATTGTTACTCTGGGCCACAGAAACTTTACTTAGGGCCACAGAATTTTTACTCAGGGACAGACAGAATTGTTACTGAGTGCCAGAGAATTGTTACTCAGGGACAGACAGAATTGTTACGGAGTGCCAGAGAATTGTTACTCAGGGCCACAGAAACTTTACTTAGGGCCACAGAATATTTACTCAGGGACAGACAGAATTGTTACTGAGTGCCAGAGAATTGTTACTCAGGGACAGACAGAATTGTTACTGAGTGCCAGAGAATTGTTACTTAGGGCCACAGAAACTTTACTTAGGGCCACAGAATTGTTACTCGCACAGACACAGAATTGTTACTCGCACAGACACAGAACTGTTACTGAGGGCCACAGAAACTTTACTTAGGGCCACAGAATTGTTACTCGCACAGACACAGAATTGTTACTCGCACAGACACAGAACTGTTACTGAGGGCCACAGAACTGTTACTTAGGGCCACAGAATTGTTACTCGCACAGACACAGAATTGTTACTCAGGGCCACAGAACTGTTACTTAGGGACAAAGAAACGCTAGTTAGGGCCACAGAATTCATACTCAGGGACAGACAGAATTGTTACGGAGTGCCAGAGAATTGTTACTCAGGGCCACAGAAACTTTACTTAGGGCCACAGAATTTTTACTCAGGGACAGACAGAATTGTTACTGAGTGCCAGAGAATTGTTACTCAGGGACAGACAGAATTGTTACGGAGTGCCAGAGAATTGTTACTCAGGGACAGACAGAATTGTTACTGAGTGCCAGAGAATTGTTACTTAGGGCCACAGAAACTTTAATTAGGGCCACAGAATTTTTACTCAGGGACAGACAGAATTGTTACTGAGTGCCAGAGAATTGTTACTCAGGGACAGACAGAATTGTTACGGAGTGCCAGAGAATTGTTACTCAGGGCCACAGAAACTTTACTTAGGGCCACAGAATTTTTACTCAGGGACAGACAGAATTGTTACTGAGTGCCAGAGAATTGTTACTCAGGGACAGACAGAATTGTTACGGAGTGCCAGAGAATTGTTACTCAAGGCCACAGAAACTTTACTTAGGGCCACAGAATTTTTACTCAGGGACAGACAGAATTGTTACTGAGTGCCAGAGAATTGTTACTCAGGGACAGACAGAATTGTTACTGAGTGCCAGATAATTGTTACTCAGGGCCCCAGAAACTTTACTTAGGGCCACAGAATTTTTACTCAGGGACAGACAGAATTGTTACTGAGTGCCAGAGAATTGTTACTCGGACAGACAGAATTGTTACTGAGTGCCAGAGAATTGTTACTTAGGGCCACAGAAACTTTACTTAGGGCCACAGAATTGTTACTCGCACAGACACAGAATTGTTACTCGCACAGACACAGAACTGTTACTGAGGGCCACAGAAACTTTACTTAGGGCCACAGAATTGTTACTCGCACAGACACAGAATTGTTACTCGCACAGACACAGAACTGTTACTGAGGGCCACAGAACTGTTACTTAGGGCCACAGAATTGTTACTCGCACAGACACAGAATTGTTACTCAGGGCCACAGAACTGTTACTTAGGGACAAAGAAACGCTAGTTAGGGCCACAGAATTCATACTCAGGGACAGACAGAATTGTTACGGAGTGCCAGAGAATTGTTACTCAGGGCCACAGAAACTTTACTTAGGGCCACAGAATTTTTACTCAGGGACAGACAGAATTGTTACTGAGTGCCAGAGAATTGTTACTCAGGGACAGACAGAATTGTTACGGAGTGCCAGAGAATTGTTACTCAGGGACAGACAGAATTGTTACTGAGTGCCAGAGAATTGTTACTTAGGGCCACAGAAACTTTAATTAGGGCCACAGAATTTTTACTCAGGGACAGACAGAATTGTTACTGAGTGCCAGAGAATTGTTACTCAGGGACAGACAGAATTGTTACGGAGTGCCAGAGAATTGTTACTCAGGGCCACAGAAACTTTACTTAGGGCCACAGAATTTTTACTCAGGGACAGACAGAATTGTTACTGAGTGCCAGAGAATTGTTACTCAGGGACAGACAGAATTGTTACGGAGTGCCAGAGAATTGTTACTCTGGGCCACAGAAACTTTACTTAGGGCCACAGAATTTTTACTCAGGGACAGACAGAATTGTTACTGAGTGCCAGAGAATTGTTACTCAGGGACAGACAGAATTGTTACGGAGTGCCAGAGAATTGTTACTCACGGCCACAGAAACTTTACTTAGGACCACAGAATTTTTACTCAGGGACAGACAGAATTGTTACTCAGTGCCAGAGAATTGTTACTCAGGGACAGACAGAATTGTTACTGAGTGCCAGAGAATTGTTACTTAGGGCCACAGAAACGTTATTAGGGCCACAGAATTGTTACTCAGGGACAGACAGAATTGTTACTGAGTGCCAGAGAATTGTTACTTAGGGCCACAGAAACTTTAGTTAGGGCCACAGAATTGTTACTCAGGGACAGACACAGAATTGTTACTGAGGGCCACAGAACTGTTACTTAGGGCCACAGAATTGTTACTCGCACAGACACAGAATTGTTACTCAGGGACACAGAATTGTTACTCAGGGACACATAATCGTTTAATTAAAGAGTATGTCAGACAACATGCAGAGGAGTGGCAGAGGAGGCAATGTTTTAGGAGCGAGCAGACGTGGCAGCAGAGGAAGGGGTCGAGGCAGCACTATTCGCAGCCAGAGGCCAGTGCTCCCGGTGTCATCCAGCGGTCGTGTCTCCACCGACAACCCTGCCGTCATCGATTGGTTGGCTCGGTCGTCTTCCTCTTCCCAGGTCACCTCTGACACCTACAGCCAACGGTCGGTGGGTACGTCAGACACAACCGTTAGTTGGCATGGCCCGGGACCTAGCCCACTGAAATCACGTGTCCTCTACCTGCCCCTGTCCTTTGGTGTTCCCTCACCAAGCGAAGTATCGCATGCTGTGGGCTCAGCCCCACTGTACAGTGAGGAAGAGCTAACAGAGGGCGGTCAGGAACGGGGGGAGACATCCGCCTTTTCAGCAGCTAGGCGAAGAAGTAGTGGCGAGGAGAGTGGCCCGGTAGACGGTCTAGAGACAGGTCTGTCTCCTGACCCAGACGCAGCCGAGGGGGCTAGTAGTGAGGCGGAGACCCTACTTGATGATGAGCAGGTTGATCGCACTTGGCAGCCTTGTCGTCATCAGGCAATTTCTTCCGCATCATCAGGAGAAGAGGGTGGCAGCTTGGCAGTGAGCGAAACAGTCGGTGGGTTGCCCAGGAGACAGCAGCAGGGTCGCAGCAGTGTCAGTGGAAGCAGTGTCAGTGGAGCCAAACGGCCACGGAGTAGAGCACCAGCTCCACTGCAGCCTACCACCACGGCCAGTAGTGGTGACGGTGTGCACGGAGGAAGCAGCAGTCAGCCAGTGAGGAGTATCGGGGGCAAAGTTTCCTACTCGGCGGTGTGGCAATTTTTCGTCAAGCCGCCCGAGGAAGTAAACGTAGCCGTATGTCGACTATGTGGCCAGAAAGTCAAGCGTGGCCAGGGGGCCCATGTTGGGACTATTTGGGCCATGTTGGGACAATGGGAGACCTCCCATTGCTGCTGTCTCCATCGCCACACTCTGCCATGTGCCACTTTCAGGTCTCCTCACACACTGCTGGTGTGTAGAATTTTTTGACATAGGGTGCTGGCAGATTACGGGCCTCCCATAGCTGCTGCCAGGCCCCTAATCTGCCATGGGCCCCTATATACCGCCTCCTCATGCTGCTGCCAGGTCCAGAGTCTCTCATGGGTCCCTGTACGGCCTCCCATTGCTGCTGTCTCCATCGCCACACTCTGCCATGTGCCACTTTCAGGTCTCCTCACACACTGCTGGTGTGTAGAATTTTTTGACATAGGGTGCTGGCAGATTACGGGCCTCCCATAGCTGCTGCCAGGCCCCTAATCTGCCATAGGCCCCTATATACCGCCTCCTCATGCTGCTGCCAGGTCCAGAGTCTCTCATGGGTCCCTGTACGGCCTCCCATTGCTGCTGTCTCCATCGCCACACTCTGCCATGTGCCACTTTCAGGTCTCCTCACACACTGCTGGTGTGTTCAGTTTTTTGACATAGGGTGCTGGCAGATTACGGGCCTCCCATAGCTGCTGCCAGGCCCCTAATCTGCCATAGGCCCCTATATACCGCCTCCTCATGCTGCTGCCAAGTCCAGAGTCTGTCATGGGTCCCTGTACGGCCTCCCATTGCTGCTGTCTCCATCGCCACACTCTGCCATGTGCCACTTTCAGGTCTCCTCACACACTGCTGGTGTGTAGAATTTTTTGACATAGGGTGCTGGCAGATTACGGGCCTCCCATAGCTGCTGCCAGGCCCCTAATCTGCCATGGGCCCCTATATACCGCCTCCTCATGCTGCTGCCAGGTCCAGAGTCTCTCATGGGTCCCTGTACGGCCTCCCATTGCTGCTGTCTCCATCGCCACACTCTGCCATGTGCCACTTTCAGGTCTCCTCACACACTGCTGGTGTGTAGAATTTTTTGACATAGGGTGCTGGCAGATTACGGGCCTCCCATAGCTGCTGCCAGGCCCCTAATCTGCCATGGGCCCCTATATACCGCCTCCTCATGCTGCTGCCAGGTCCAGAGTCTCTCATGGGTCCCTGTACGGCCTCCCATTGCTGCTGTCTCCATCGCCACACTCTGCCATGTGCCACTTTCAGGTCTCCTCACACACTGCTGGTGTGTTCAGTTTTTTGACATAGGGTGCTGGCAGATTACGGGCCTCCCATAGCTGCTGCCAGGCCCCTAATCTGCCATAGGCCCCTATATACCGCCTCCTCATGCTGCTGCCAGGTCCAGAGTCTCTCATGGGTCCCTGTACGGCCTCCCATTGCTGCTGTCTCCATCGCCACACTCTGCCATGTGCCACTTTCAGGTCTCCTCACACACTGCTGGTGTGTTCAGTTTTTTGACATAGGGTGCTGGCAGATTACGGGCCTCCCATAGCTGCTGCCAGGCCCCTAATCTGCCATGGGCCCCTATATACCGCCTCCTCATGCTGCTGCCAGGTCCAGAGTCTCTCATGGGTCCCTGTACGGCCTCCCATTGCTGCTGTCTCCATCGCCACACTCTGCCATGTGCCACTTTCAGGTCTCCTCACACACTGCTGGTGTGTAGAATTTTTTGACATAGGGTGCTGGCAGATTACGGGCCTCCCATAGCTGCTGCCAGGCCCCTAATCTGCCATAGGCCCCTATATACCGCCTCCTCATGCTCCTGCCAGGTCCAGAGTCTCTCATGGGTCCCTGTACGGCCTCCCATTGCTGCTGTCTCCATCGCCACACTCTGCCATGTGCCACTTTCAGGTCTCCTCACACACTGCTGGTGTGTAGAATTTTTTGACATAGGGTGCTGGCAGATTACGGGCCTCCCATAGCTGCTGCCAGGCCCCTAATCTGCCATGGGCCCCTATATACCGCCTCCTCATGCTGCTGCCAGGTCCAGAGTCTCTCATGGGTCCCTGTACGGCCTCCCATTGCTGCTGTCTCCATCGCCACACTCTGCCATGTGCCACTTTCAGGTCTCCTCACACACTGCTGGTGTGTAGAATTTTTTGACATAGGGTGCTGGCAGATTACGGGCCTCCCATAGCTGCTGCCAGGCCCCTAATCTGCCATGGGCCCCTATATACCGCCTCCTCATGCTGCTGCCAGGTCCAGAGTCTCTCATGGGTCCCTGTACGGCCTCCCATTGCTGCTGTCTCCATCGCCACACTCTGCCATGTGCCACTTTCAGGTCTCCTCACACACTGCTGGTGTGTTCAGTTTTTTGACATAGGGTGCTGGCAGATTACGGGCCTCCCATAGCTGCTGCCAGGCCCCTAATCTGCCATAGGCCCCTATATACCGCCTCCTCATGCTGCTGCCAAGTCCAGAGTCTGTAATGGGTCCCTGTACGGCCTCCCATTGCTGCTGTCTCCATCGCCACACTCTGCCATGTGCCACTTTCAGGTCTCCTCACACACTGCTGGTGTGTAGAATTTTTTGACATAGGGTGTTGGCAGATTACGGGCCTCCCATTGCTGCTGCCAGGCCCCTAATCTGCCATGGGCCCCTATATACCGCCTCCTCATGCTGCTGCCAGGTCCAGAGTCTCTCATGGGTCCCTGTACGGCCTCCCATTGCTGCTGTCTCCATCGCCACACTCTGCCATGTGCCACTTTCAGGTCTCCTCACACACTGCTGGTGTGTAGAATTTTTTGACATAGGGTGCTGGCAGATTACGGGCCTCCCATAGCTGCTGCCAGGCCCCTAATCTGCCATGGGCCCCTATATACCGCCTCCTCATGCTGCTGCCAGGTCCAGAGTCTCTCATGGGTCCCTGTACGGCCTCCCATTGCTGCTGTCTCCATCGCCACACTCTGCCATGTGCCACTTTCAGGTCTCCTCACACACTGCTGGTGTGTAGAATTTTTTGACATAGGGTGCTGGCAGATTACGGGCCTCCCATAGCTGCTGCCAGGCCCCTAATCTGCCATAGGCCCCTATATACCGCCTCCTCATGCTGCTGCCAGGTCCAGAGTCTCTCATGGGTCCCTGTACGGCCTCCCATTGCTGCTGTCTCCATCGCCACACTCTGCCATGTGCCACTTTCAGGTCTCCTCACACACTGCTGGTGTGTTCAGTTTTTTGACATAGGGTGCTGGCAGATTACGGGCCTCCCATAGCTGCTGCCAGGCCCCTAATCTGCCATAGGCCCCTATATACCGCCTCCTCATGCTGCTGCCAAGTCCAGAGTCTGTAATGGGTCCCTGTACGGCCTCCCTTTGCTGCTGTCTCCATCGCCACACTCTGCCATGTGCCACTTTCAGGTCTCCTCACACACTGCTGGTGTGTAGAATTTTTTGACATAGGGTGTTGGCAGATTACGGGCCTCCCATTGCTGCTGCCAGGCCCCTAATCTGCCATGGGCCCCTATATACCGCCTCCTCATGCTGCTGCCAGGTCCAGAGTCTCTCATGGGTCCCTGTACGGCCTCCCATTGCTGCTGTCTCCATCGCCACACTCTGCCATGTGCCACTTTCAGGTCTCCTCACACACTGCTGGTGTGTTGAATTTTTTGACATAGGGTGCTGGCAGATTACGGGCCTCCCATAGCTGCTGCCAGGCCCCTAATCTGCCATGGGCCCCTATATACCGCCTCCTCATGCTGCTGCCAGGTCCAGAGTCTCTCATGGGTCCCTGTACGGCCTCCCATTGCTGCTGTCTCCATCGCCACACTCTGCCATGTGCCACTTTCAGGTCTCCTCACACACTGCTGGTGTGTAGAATTTTTTGACATAGGGTGCTGGCAGATTACGGGCCTCCCATAGCTGCTGCCAGGCCCCTAATCTGCCATAGGCCCCTATATACCGCCTCCTCATGCTGCTGCCAGGTCCAGAGTCTGTCATGGGTCCCTGTACGGCCTCCCATTGCTGCTGTCTCCATCGCCACACTCTGCCATGTGCCACTTTCAGGTCTCCTCACACTGCTGGTGTGTAGAATTTTTTGACATAGGGTGCTGGCAGATTACGGGCCTCCCATTGCTGCTGCCAGGCCCCTAATCTGCCATGGGCCCCTATACCGCCTCCTCATGCTGCTGCCAAGTCCAGAGTGTGTCATGGGTCCCTGTACGGCCTCCCATTGCTGCTGTCTCCATAGCCACACTCTGCCATGTGCCACTTTCAGGTCTCCTCACACTGCTGGTGTGTTGAATTTTTTGACATAGGGTGCTGGCAGATTACGGGCCTCCCATTGCTGCTGCCAGGCACGTAATCTGCCATGGGCCCCCGTACCGACTCCTCATGCTGTGACGTTGCAACAAGGTGGAATTCAACCCTACATATGTTAGACCGCCTTTACGAACAGCGAAAGGCCATCACCGATTTCCTGATGTTAAAAGCGGATAAAGGTACTCCCTGTGTAACTTAGATGTCAGCCATTGGCAGCTCATGCGTGACACCTGCGCTTGCTCAGGCCCTTTGAGGAGGCCACGCTATTCGTGAGTCGCCAGGACTATGGGATGAACGACGTCATTCCTCTGTTGCACGTCCTGGAACAAATGCTGTTAACAATGGCTGGTCAGGGTGCGGTAGACGTGGCGCACAGATCTCAACGCCACATGACCCCTGTGGGGGCAGGACAGGAAGAAGAGGAGGAGGTAGAGGAGGACATTGGTGCTCAGGAATTATTGAGTGAAATGGGTGGTTTTTCCACTCAGCGGACAGGAGTGGAGGAGCAGGAGCATCTGGTAGAGGAGGAGGAGGAGGAGACAGAGGACCCAGACGCACCGTGGCAGTATGCTGTGGAGATGGAGGCAGGGAGTCCCTCGCATTCCTTGGCACAAATGGCCCATAGCATGCTCGCTTGCTTGCGTAGCGACAGCCGAATAATAACCATCAGACAGAGGGATGACTTTTGGCTGTCCACCTTGTTGGACCCTCGCTACCGTTCAAAAATGGTGGCCTTTTTCACACCTGCTGAGAGGGAGGCCAAAATAACGTACTATAAAAACCACCTATGTAGTCAGCTGGTCTCTGCCTGTCTGCGCCAACGTCCATCCTCAGACACTGTGGGCCCTGTGCGCTCGCGTTCCGCTGCCATGGCAGCAGGGGAGGGGTGGGGTGGTAGGAGCAGTGGCAGCTCCACCAGCAGCGGCTGCCTCAGTCTGCAGTCGATGATGAGTAGCTTTCTTCACCAGCGCAGTGAGGAAACTACTAACCAGCCGCAGCAGCAGCAGCAGCAGCAGCATCAGGTGGACCTGGAGCAGGACCTCAAACAACAGGCTTAGGCCTACTTGGACAGCACCCTGCCAACCGAGGTAGACAATCCCCTTGACTACTGGGCAACGAAACTTGACCTTTGGCCCCAACTAGCTGAATTTGCCCTTGAAAGGCTGTCATGCCCGGCCAGTAGCGTGGCATCGGAGCGCGTGTTTAGTGCGGCAGGAGGTATTGCAACTCCGCGGAGGACACGACTGTCCACCCAAAGTGTGGAGAGACTGACGTTTGTGAAAATGAATCAGGCGTGGATTAGTCTGGATTTCAAACCACCAGTTCCTGACACAACTGACTAAATCCGCCATGAATCATGCCCCAAACATGTGCCACTTTCAGGTCTCCTCACACTGCTGGTGTGTTCCATTTTTTGTCATAGGGTGCTGGCAGATTACGGGCCTCCCATAGCTGCTGCCAGGCCCCTAATCTGCCATGGGCCCCTATACTGCCTCCTCATGCTGCTGCCAAGTCCAGAGTCTCTCATGGGTCCCTGTACGGCCTCCCATTGCTGCTGTCTCCATCGCCACACTCTGCCATGTGCCACTTTCAGGTCTCCTCACACTGCTGGTGTATTCCATTTTTTGTCATAGGGTGCTGGCAGATTACGGGCCTCCCATAGCTGCTGCCAGGCCCCTAATCTGCCATGGGCCCCTATACCGCCTCCTCATGCTGCTGCCAGGTCCAGAGTCTGTCATGGGTCCCTGTACGGCCTCCCATTGCTGCTGTCTCCATCGCCACACTCTGCCATGTGCCACTTTCAGGTCTCCTCACACTGCTGGTGGGTTCCATTTTTTGTCATAGGGTGCTGGCAGATTACGGGCCTCCCATAGCTGCTGCCAGGCCCCTAATCTGCCATGGGCCCCCGTACCGACTCCTCATGCTGCTGCCAGGCCCGTAATCTGTCATGGGCCCCTGTTGTCGCTTGTTGGCATATTCCGCTCGTTCAGATGCTCCTTCTCCTGCTACTCCTCTTCACGGATTCCGTCAGCAGTCTTTCTTGGAATCCGTTTCCAAGAGACAACAGTTTGCGAGCATGCACCAGACGGTGCAGAAACTGAACGTCCTCCTGTCCAAGTTGCTGCTGCCAGGCTCGTAATCTGTCATGCGCCCCTGTACCGCCTCCTCATGCTGCTGCCAGGTCCAGAGTGTGTCATGGGCCCCCGTACCGACTCCAAATGCTGCTGCCAGGCCCGTAATCTGTCATGGGCCCCTGTACCGCCTCCCCATGCTGCTGCCAGGTCCAGATTGTGTCATGGGTCCCTGTACGGCCTCCCATTGCTGCTGCCAGGCCTGTAATCTGCCATGGGCCCCCGTACCGACTCCTCATGCTGCTGCCAGGCCCGTAATCTGCCATGGGCCCCTGTACCGCCTCCTCATGCTGCTGCCAGGTCCAGAGTGTGTCATGGGTCCCTGTACGGCCTCCCATTGCTGCTGTCTCTATCGCCACACTCTGCCATGTGCCACTTTCAGGTCTCCTCACACTGCTGGTGGTTTCCATTTTTGTCATAGGGTGCTGTATGGCCTCCCATTGCTGCTGTCTCCACCGCCACACTGTGGCTCCACACTCTGGTTTTGGCCCCGTGACTGGCCAAATGAGTGAAGTGTGCGGTGATTCTAAGATCGACGGCACTCATCTGCATGTCATACTGCCTGACAGTATTATTTCTCTTCCCCAGCAGACTCCAAGGGCATTTAAATTAAAGGTACAGTGTTCAGCACTAATATTAAGTCTCTCTGAAGCCTAGAAACACCCTTTTTTAAGTTAAATTCACAGCGAATATATTCGACTCGAATCGAAATTTTTCCACGAATTCGCCGAATCAGTCAAATCGAATTTTTGAATACTTCGCTCATCTCTAATTATTTGTTTAAAAATGATATGTTGTATACTAAATATAGTCTAGTGTGAGCTACTGTATGATGATGAAGTACCAAGTGATGTTCTGCTTCTTGAGATGTGAATTTGTTTGCTATGCGTTCTTTTGTGATGCAGCTGAGGAGAGGGGCAGCATGCATCTGGGAACCCCGAGGTCATACTGCTGAAGACTAAGCTGTGCCCCTACAGCGGTCTCCAGAGAGGACCCATTCAACCTTTGAATCTCTTCTCTCCAAGCCTCATGTAACATTGATATATATGCTTTTTGTTTTCCTATTCTTCAACGTGGCGAGAAGGTTATAAAGAAAACAAGAATGTGGCTATTTGATTTTTATATATTATAATTATTAGAGTATTCCATCATAATTACATGATCCTATTATTCAGAATGTCTAATATAAACACTAATTGTGCTGTGTCTTGAGGACTAGAATAACAAGACAAGGAGATAGGGGAAGAAAGATTGTCCCAGGTGTATAGTAAGATTATCAAATGTTATCATTAAAAAATAAAATGGCACTGTTTTACATATGGCTTAAATATATTTTATTGTCCCAGGGCAACAAAGCTGATCTGGCTAATGAGCATTGACTGTATGTATTATTAGCGGCAACAGGGCATGAAACAGTAATTCAGGAGAAATACTTTTTGTAATGAATTTCTCTTGTGACTCTCACACGTACTTACAGTCTGCTATCATTAAAGCGTTGGCAGCTAATATCAATAGCAGATCTACCAGTAATATAACAATATAGATGTTGGTTAATGTGTTTTATGGAAAAATAGTTATCTATTTGATCTATTCTGCTTTCTCTCTACATGTTGTTAAACTAGTACAGCAAACAAGGTGTTGTAACTCTTTGTGATATTAACATCAAGCAATTAAATCATATTATCCCTTACTACTGTGGGTCTTCATTGTGAATGGACATGAAAGTTCTCTTTTTCAGCCTCCAGACAAGTCCTGCTGCTCCCTAATTTAGTCCTGCTGCTTCTTGTGGCCACCACCCCCTGCAACATGACAACCTCTGCAACCACCAGACAATCTGCTGTCCTTAGACAGGACAGATTGTTTAACAAAACAGAGAAGAAAATCAGTTAAACAGATTGCTCAATTGACAGGTTGCTTTATTATCTACAAAAGTTGAAAAATCATCAATGGACGTTTCCCTATCAAAAATTATTTAAACTATAACTCCAGGCAAAAGTCAAAATATATTGTATTACACACTACCTACACACACACACATTGTTCCTAATTTTTTTATTCTCTCCTATCAGTTTAGAGTGATACCAAAGGTTCAAAAATGTTTTTCAAAATAACAATCATGTCGGAATTACCTGTTTTGTGCAATGGTTTTGCACGGAGCAGCCCCGATTCTCCTCTTCTCAGGTCCCCCATCAGCGTTCCTGGCTCCTCCCCCCTGCTGAGTGCCCCCAAAGCAAGCTGCTTCTTCTGTGAGCACTCTTGCCTGCTCGCTTGCCTGTTTCTATAAGGCACACAGAGCACAGCTTAGGCCCGTCGCCCGATCCCCCCCCTCACTGGCTGTGATTGATAGTAGCGGGCGCCAATGAGAAGGGAGAGACCTGGAAGAGCTGCTGCTCTCAAGCAGATCACTGGATTGAGATCGGGCTCAAATAAGTATGGGGGGAGAGGGGAGCTGCACACATAGAATGCATGAAGGTAAAAAAAAAAAACTTCAGCCTTTAAAACCATTTTAAGTCCCAACTCCAGCCAAAACCAGTTTTTTTATTAGTTGTGTTAGAACTTCTATCAAGTTTTTATTGCAATCTGTCTCATCATTGAGGAGATCTTTTCTCACTTCCTGTTCAGATGACACCAAGATAAGACAAGAATTGAAAGGATATGGGTTTTCACAGGAACTAAATAAACATGTACTTGCTGTCTCTATACACGTCAGAGAGATATGCCATCACTTCCTGACTTCGTGACACCCAGTCACCGGGATTGCAAGTGGGGAGGGGTCATCACTAGGATAGGAGGGCAAAGACGTGAATAAAAATATATGCAAAAGTTCTAACCTCACTCTACTAAAAAGGTGCTTTAACTGCTATCTATACCACCATTGGAGAAATTTCCAATTGCTTCTTGTCCTGAGAGCAATTTAAACCTCACATAGGCTCCAAACCTTTCCTGCGCTATATAACACTAATGTAAACTAAACAAAAGGTGTTGGCTGGAGTTGGGCTTTAAACATACCTGGTTATTCTGCCATAAGATCTGGTATGGCCGCACTCCCTGTGCATGTATGATAACACTTAACATGGCCACTAAATCAGGCACTGTTATCAACCCACCAAGAGATGGCCCACAGAACATGGAGACGTTCTGCCACATACTCCGTAAGCATTGTCATTGGGGAAAGACAATAAAGCACCACACCCAAGTGACAGCACTGAGAATTGGGCCCATTGCCTTCAGATACACCAAGGACACATGCATTACTTCTGGCAAGGGTATCCTCTCCAAAGAAAAGATTACTTTCTTTGTTTTTTAGTCCTTGCAATACATTTTATTGTTGTCACTCTACAAGTTGCACTTATGATGCTGTGCTTCCTTCAAGGCATGCACAAAGAATGAATGTGATTTTCGGTTATTACTCACTCTTGCTACACTGCCTCCTGTACAGTGAGCAATGGTGTAGATGCTGCTTACACATCATGGGATGCTGATTTGATGCCTCTCCCTCCCTCCTAGCCCAATATTTTTAGGACAGTAGTAGTTGACATGAGTTACAGGATCATGGAAGCAATGTTAAAAAGAAAATAACTGCATTATTTTTTTAAACAAATAAGCATTGCAGATCTGATATAGAGGACATGCTTGATGCATTAAAAGATGGGATTTAAGAACAGCTATAAAGAGACAAATAGTAGTATTGTTTCCAAGCTTGTCTGTCCACCTGTAAACAGGTTTGAAAATGGTTGTGTCTAATAATGAGCGACTCCCACTATAAAGTGTCTGCTTGACCTAATATAGCAATGACAATGTTAGCCAGCAAATACATGGTGACTATCTCTCAAAAATTAAGCTAACCAAAGACAAGGATGTAGTGGATACCAATAGAGATTAAAAATATGCCTAATTATAGATCTTAAACATCAGGATTTCTGCATAGCCAACATTGGCCATTGGGCAAGGCTACTGGAGGTGGCACATAGTCTCTCACATGTTGTCTGCCAGTAACACTTTCTCATTGGTCCTGTCACTACACTCTGTGCATTTTTATTGGTGTTTTATTGGTGGATAGTGTACTTTTTCACAACCCCCTGATGAAGCCTTGTGACGTGTACGGGAGGGGCTGCAAAGTCACACACCATTCAAGGATGGCGAATATGCACACAGCTTGCTGTGTCTGGCATGTCAACATTATTTTAAACCAAGCGATTTTTGCACTGTATAAATGTGAGTGCATTGTAGCACTGAATAAAGTACTTATTTAAAGTGTTAGGCACTATTTGTTATTCTCTCTTTACACTGAGGATATATCTGAGGAGAAGTAGCCTTATGGGAGAGAGATCCCAGGAGGGATAGGAGCCGGGGAGCCAGACGGTTTATACTTATCTAATTAGTGAGCTAAAGTCTATGAAGCCTGGTTTAGGCTATCAAAGAGAGGAGTTATTTCAAGGAGGAGTAGCTGCATGGGAGAGAGATCCCTGGAGGGATACGAGACGTGGAGCTGGCTGAGAGATACCCAACACACCTTACGCTATGCAATAAATGTACCTATTAGTGAACAAAAGCGCAATAAGCCTGTTACAGGCTTTTAAGGAGGTGAGCGTACATCTGAATTATATTTAAGAAGTCACCTTTTGTTTTTCTTTATTTTATCTGAATCACTGGGAATATCACCATCACTGCACAGAGACTTATGTCATTTTATGTTATGCATTTGAGTTTTTTTGATCATATTTAGATTTGCACTTATTATTTGTGTTTAATGTGGGTTCAATATTTAGTAAAATATAATTTTAGTTTTTTATATTTATTTTTTTGTACAGAATTATGTATCTGAAGTAGGAGCGCGACATTCAGTTTATTGAGGTTTTTTTGTGATAATTTGGCACATAAATAGAGGATGTGTGGGATGTCAGCGATCCAGTATATCTATATATAAATCGGTGGCTGATAAGTAAAAAAAACTTTGTTTATTAGTGTACTTTTTTGTTACAGATCACCCACTCTGGAACCACATATCTAGAAAAGAACTGTCAGTAAGGAAGGCTGATGGTTTGTCCACTCAGTAATAGATTTTAGATTTACTTATTCAGGGTGAGCAAACTCTTTCAGCCTCTACATCCCCAGTTTAGAGGTGTCTTTGTTCTCTGTGGCCTCTAATCTTGGTATAGGGTTACTAAGGCTGGCTAGTTGACCAGGGAAAGGTGGGGTGGCTGAACTTTTCATTATCCTAAAAATATATTTGTCACTGGTCAGTCATAATAAAAGAATGATGGTGCTTATATCCCAATAGTCTAAATATTGAAAAGCATACTTTTTTTGGAAATAGGGACTTTCCAAGCACCACAATTGAACAATGATCATAATTAAAAAAAATTTTTTAATTGAATTCAACCTTTAAAAACCGTAAAGAGGTTTTTATACATAATATGACAATATGGTATCAACAAGTAAAATTGACAGACGGAAAAGCCTGAGCTTTATTCCAGAAAGTAGTGCAACCCCGATGCGTTTCAATTCCTGTAATTCATACTTTGAATCTTCTTCAGGGGAGCAACAAAACGCAGCACAAACTTATACCCATATGTCTATTAAAAACAAAGGCTTTACTGGTAGTCCTGGTAGAAGAGTTAGGTGTTAGTCAATGGCATTTTTTTCTGTTTGAGGAGGAGGCCCGATAAAAGTACTGCTAGGAGTGCATGTGAGGTCTAGTTACACCTTTGATCAGGCAAAAACAATTGTGATCAGCCAGGAAAATCAGTAATGAATTATTCCCCGTGAAAGGCTCGGTCAAGAGATGACTGGCAAAGCCGGTAAGTTCTCACATATATACTCACCGACCACTTTATTAGGTTCCCCTTGCTAGTGCAAAGAAAATATCCCCCACACCATTACACCACCACCACCAGCCGGAACCATTGATACAAGGCAGGATGGATCCATGCTTTCATGTTGTTTATGACAAATTCTAACCCTACCATCTGAATGTTGCAGCTAATATTGAATGCCCATTCTTCTCTGAACTCTGACATCAACAAGGCAGTTTCGTCCACACAACTGCCGCTCACTGGATAATTTCTCTTTTTTGGACCATTCTCTGTAAACCCAAGAGATGGTTGTGCGCGAAAATCCCAGTAGATCAGCAGTTTTTGAAATACTCAGACCAGCCTATCTGGCACCAACAACCATGCCACGTGCAAAATCACCTAAATTCCCTTTCTTCTCCATTCTGACACTCGGTTTGAACTTCAGCAAGTTGTCTTCACCACGTCTACATGCCTAAATGCATTGAGTTGCTGCAATGTGATTACATAGTTACATACATAGTTAGTCTGGCTGAAAAAAAGACATACGTCCATCCAGTTTGGCTGATTAGCAATGTGTTACCAAGCAAATGAACAGGTGTACCTAATAAAGTGGCCGGTGAGTGTATATGATAACTTACTCCATAGAATTCATAAAGACTGTTGCAGATGGATTTTGCGAAAGTGTTCCTCATGCATTCTAAAAGTGGTGCAGAATGCGTCAAACTTCTCTAGAACTTGTACTTGAATTTGGCTCATGCTGCGCCACTTGTAGAATACACGCAAGACAATTTTGCAAGATCTGTCTGCACCAGTTTCTCTCTCTAGGCAGCTTTTAAGGAAGGGAAATAAATAGCCCTGTGTTATTTTTCTATGACAATCTGCGCTATAACAGTGTACCTAGAACTGTAACACCATATTTAAGAAACTATTTACTGCTGGGAAACAGTTATGATTTAAGCTCAGTTTAATTTACAGATGTCAAAGTAAAGGTTGTACATCCTGTCAAGTATAGTGAAATACTATGATTAATTCATTTATACAGTGCCGAAATACCCTGCAGGGCTTTGCTCACCACACTACAGGATTTACAGCTCAGTGGCAAAATTATTGTCCACCCACTTGTGTTCCTAGGGCAAAGGGGAAGTGATATAACACTGTGATTAGTAAAGCTGAGATCCCTAAAATAATAGGAATAGAACAGTGAGTCAAGGCATAGCTGGCAAAAAACGTTCACTGGAATATTAACACATATACTGCCTCTTGTTCAACAGGTTGTCTGCTGAGCTGGCAGCAGTCTTGCATATTATCTGCTTCAGTAGCTGATGCTAAAGATCATATTCCAGTGCATACTAATTATAATCACTGAGACTATATTTAGATGCTGTTGTATATTTAAAGGGTGATACTGAACCATAAATAGAAATTTGGTAAATGTAAATAAAAATCACAACATATATGCACCGCTAGCTATAGATACATAGAGAAGAATGAATAGGTCTAGCCTTAAGATGGCCATGCATGGATCGAGTTTCGATCCACATATGGGCATTGTGCTTGTACTGAAGTCAATCTATTGATCGACATCTGTATAACCGTCCTGTCAGATTTTACCCACTCCATCAGCATCATAGGTATTGGAGGGGAAATCTCCCTGCTGTCAAAATACAATGAAAAAGCCATGAGGATTCCTCCCTTAACATATTCGAGGATGGAATTGGGTCATTTTTTTTTCCGTTCATCCCCATGGTTCTATTGCGAATGAAGAAATCATTGCAAGCAGGGGTGTTTCATCTATGTGCTGGTGCCGAATATGTTTACTAGCAGCTGGAAGATCAATCACATATCGCAGCAGTCCCAACATTTACAATAGTAAATAATCAGTCAGGACTGTAAGGCTGTGTGATCTATCTTCCATCTGCTAGTAAACATTCACTGCACCTTTAGATAGATAACACAGCCCCCCAGCACTGACTGCTCTTTTGCTAAAGCCTTGTGTTAGGAGCTGACACTTCTCCCCTGCTCTACTGAATGATGGTGCTCATCTCTAGCTCCCAGAGACAAGCCCTGTCAATCAGCCATCCTTAAAGTGGTTCTAAAGGCAGAAGGTTTCTTACCTTAATACATTCTTTCTCCTCATTGGCTCACACTGCTTTCAATCACAGCCAGTGAGCCAATTAGGAAAGAGCAGGGGGTGGGGCCAACAATGTCCATTCACAGGAGCGAGGCTAGGAGCTATTGCGGGCACTCAGCTGAGGGGAGAAGCCAGAACCGCTGGCAGGGGATCAAAAAAGAAAAGGACTGGGGTTGCTCTGTGCAAAACCATTGCACAGAAATGTAAGCATAACAGTTTGTTTGTTTCTTTTGTTTTTTTCAATTCCAACATTTAGAATCACTTTAAGTATTTTGTTCCCTTTTGAGCAACTGCTCAGCAATCACAACATGAATTGGAATGGGATCAAGTAGTGCATGCACTTGGGCATCAGGGGTATTTAATAAAGATTATAATGGTATGGTAATACTTCTTATCTAAAAAAAAGAAGCAAAATAAGATAAATCAAGGCAAAAGACAGGGGTTCGATATCATTTAACTGACTGGACATCTTGTATCGACCCCTATTCTTTTCTAACTACGTTTCAAGCTGAACTCCAAGATACTGTATAAAATACACTTGTTGGAGCTTTGTATTCATGATATATTCATTGATATAATAATATGGATGAACAAAAAAAACAAATCTTTTGGCAGGCAAACATTTTCAATGTGTGTTACCTCTGTTTATTTAGCAACATCCAACATGGTGTCTATGAAAACTGACCATGTACATTAAATAATAGCTGAATCTATACATACACTATATTGCCAAAAGTATTAGGACACCCTCCAAATCATTGTATTCAGGTGTTCCAATCACCTCCATGGCCACAGGTGTATAAAATCAAGCACCTAGGCATGCAGACTGCTTCTACAAACATTTGTGAATAAATGGATCGCTCTCAGTTGCTAAGTGAATTCAAGCGAGGTACCGTGATAGGTTGCCACCTGTGCAATAGGTCCATCCATGAAATTTCCTTGCTACTAAATATTCCACAGTCAACTGTTAGTAGTATTATAACAAAGTGGAAGCAACTGGGAACAATAGCAACTCAGCCACAAAGTGGTAGGCCACGTAAATAGATAGAGTGGGGTCAGTGCATACTGAAGCACACAGTGTGCAGAAGTCGCCAACTGTATGCAGAGCCAATAGCTAAAGACCTCCAAACTTCGTGTGGCCTTCAAATTAGCACAACAGTGTGCAGAGAGCTTCATGGAATGGGTTTCTATGGCTGAACAGCTGCATCCAAGCCTTATATCACCAAGTGCAATGCAAAGCATTGGATGCAATGGTGTAAAGCAGGCCACCAATGGACTCTAGCACAGTGGAGACATGTTCCTTAGAGTGACAAATCACGCTTCTCTGTCTGGCAAGCTGATGGATGTGTCTGGGTTTGCCAGGAGAACGGTACTTGCCTGACTGCATTGTGCCAAGTGTAAAGATTGGGGGGATTATAGTGTGGGGTTGTTTTTCAGGGGTTGGGCTTGGCCTCTTAGTTGTAGTAAAGGGAACTCTTAAGGCTTCAGCATACCAAGACATTTTGGACAATTTCATGGTCCCAACTTTGTGGGAACAGTCTGGTGATGACCCCTTCCTGTTCCAACATGACAGCGCACCAGTGCACAATCAAGATCCATAAAGACATGGATGAGCAAGTTTAGGGTGCAGAAACTTGACTGGCCTGTACAGAGCCCTAACCTCAACCTGACAGAACACCTTTGAAGTGAAGAAATTCTGTTTGTGGCAATAATGGGAATTATTTGGGAAAACCCATTAGGCCCAATAAGTTCTTCAGTCTGCCATGGGGCCAGAGTTTGTATAATGTTCGTAGACATATATTGCTTTGCTCAATTACTCACAGTCAGCTGGATTGGAAGATGATTAGGTTATGTCTACGGGTACCTAAATTAGAGAAACTTCAGAATGATCACTTACTGTATATCAAAAGTCAAAGTGAGGATCCCCCCTACAAGATATGTAAGTTCCCTTCAGAAGTTTTTCTTTAGTCTACAGTGTTATTTATGTTTATAAAACTGTAAAACTGTTTATGAACAAACATTCAAAAAGCTCCAGGCATTGTGCCAAGCAAATCCACAATAAATATGTAAAGTGAAAATCTGTTTACTCGTGTCTGATATTTGTTTTTGGATACACTATTTATATGTTTCACATTATTTACAGAAGCCTAGAGGGACATAACTATATGTTTAATATCAGAAATCATAATCATACCTGTGATTCTGTAAAGTACATTTTAGAGGTAATCCAACCACTAATGCCCTTTTAAATGAATGACTAACAGTATTCTAACTGCTTTCACAACAACTTTGTATATTCAAATGATTTTCCCTATGTTCATGCTGTCTCATTAGAAAGCTAGGTAGAATTGATAGAACTGAGCCCCTTTGCTGCTGGGCCTTATGGCAGTCACAAGCGCTGTTGTGGCAATAGTTATGACCATAGCACCAGTAAAATAAGTGCCTGAATGGGTACGGGGGCCTACAGGCACACTTGGGCACTCCATGGACAATGATGATGTAGTTTGCTTAGTGAACAGTCAATGTGGCCTCAACACAATCCATATACCCACTAAATATGCATTAAATATTGTGCCACAACTGACAGTCCCACAGACCCATATAAACCTCAGAACACAATCTCATTTTTAAAAACGGAAAACTATTTTTAACCGCTTTCCTGCAGCCCTATAGCAGAAATACTGCTACAGGGCAGCAGGGCTGCGCAAAATCACACACACACACACACATATATATATATATATATATATATATATGTAGGGCACGCAGCCATTGGCGGCCTCTGCTGTTGATCACTGGGTCCCGGACAGTGATTCCCTTCCAGCACCCAGCAATCGCCAAGTATCAATGACAGTGGAAAGACCTGTATGTAAACAATACAGATCTCTCCCCTGTCAGCTCCTGCATAGTAGAGCAATACAAAACAATGTGCTGACACAGTAAAACACACACAGCACACCTTTGATCGCCCCAGATGTTAACCCCTTCTTGCTCAGTGCCATTAGTACAGTGTCAGTGCTTTTTATTAGCACTGATCACTGTATTAGTGCCACTGGGGATGTCAGTGGCAGTTATTCAGTTCCCCCCCAGTGTCAGAATGCCCGCCGCAGTCCTGCTATAAGTAGCTGATCGCCGCCATTACTAGTATAAAGTCTAGTATATATATACCGCCATTTGTAGACTCTATAACTGTCACGTAAACTAATTAATTTACACATATTGGGATTAATTTTAGGAAAGACGTAGTAGAATACAGTTTGGCCTAAATTTTTGATGAAATTAGATTTTTTTTATTTTTTTACTGGACATGTTTAATAGCAAAAAGTCAAAAATATTGTTTTTTTTTCTCAAAATTTTCAGCCTTTTTTGTTTATAGCGCAAAAAATAAAAACCACATATGCGATCAAATACCACAGAAAGAAAGCTCCATTTGTGGGAAAAAAAAGACATAAAACGCAATGCAAAAAATGGCCTGGTCAGGAAGGGGGGGTAAATCCTCTGGAGGGTAAGTGGTTAAAAACTCTTCTAGCACATGCTTTTTGAACATGCAGACTATAGAGCTTACCTCAAAGAAGAAAACACAAGTAAAATAATCAGGAATTACTTAACAACCTAAAACTGTTGAGAATATGAACACTTTGGTCAGGAGTATGCAACTACAAAACAGCATATAGAGGGCAGGGGTCAGGAGTTTATAAAGTACAGAGAGAAATGTCATGTACATCCCAGCATACAAAGAGCAGCAGCCATAAGTACTGTATATACTGCATGATACAACAGTACAAAGTATGTACTATACTGCACGTTATATAAGTATGGCCAAGAATATGTAATGTACACTGTATATAAAATACCCTGACTGCTGCAATCGGTAAGGCGTGTCAAATGCTGCATGCTCTTGACCACTCCCACTGTATACTGTGCTATACATTATACAATTCTGACTCCTGATCTCTTTATATTACATATTCCTGGCCACTGCACTCTGTCAGCTCTGCTATACATTACATACTCCTGACTGCTGAACTCTGTGAGCTGTGCTGTACTTTTCACACTCTAGACTGCTAATATGTAACATATGACAGCAAGGAGTATGCAACATTTAGCACCACATAGTAAATGCCACACCCTTTATGCTTTTACATATATATCATACTTTTTATCATTGAGATCTGTATGCTTTGTTGTCCCCCAGTAACTTTCCCTCCACCTCCCAAAGCAAAAATTGCCCCTCCCTCATGTTATCCCTCCCATCCATTACTAACCTCTGCACCTCCTTTACACCCCGCCCCCACCATCTTCTGATCTCTTCTACATTTTACTTGTATACCCTTGTCTACACCTCAACCAAATCAACAGCTCTCAACCTCTTCACCCTCCCATCTCTCACCTCAGCACCCATCCCCCTTATCCACAGCTCTTACCACTGCAGCATCCCCCTTCCCTCCCTCTCTCACCTCTGCTCTTATCTCTCTCCCTGTAATTCTCAGTTCAGCACCTAGTCCCACATCACGTCTTTCACCTCTGCACCCAGCCTTCCCTCCTCAACATATCTCCCTCACCTCAGTCTATAGGTTTCACCTCTGTATCACCCTCAGTCAACAGCTCTCTCCTCTACATCCCCATCCAGAGTCACTATAACATTTTTGTGATTTGGTATCTCCCTCTGCCCTAACCTCTTAGTTAGACCCTTCCTGTTTCTTCCATGTTCTTTCAATCAGCATTACTCCTTAGCAGAGACAACACTAAGAAAATTCATTGTCTTTTAAAACTTTAAAAAACTGGAAAAACTGCACTTATCCAAAGTAAAATTGCATTGAATTCAACTAGTGTCTTATTGAAGAGTTAAACTGCCTGTTAATGGTGCCAAGTCAGCAGATGACCATACTTATTGCGCTTAGAATAATTTTTAAAATGAGTTTTGACTAAAGATTGAGACATATATTGTTTTTGCTTTTTTTAAGTCATGTAAACATGAAATTCAGCTTGTGAGTATCTCATGTTTACCATTTGCTGCCAGCAGGGGAACTTCTAGAGGCTGCTGACTGCCAGTTGTCTGCAGTTCTGTTCTTCTATGCTGTACAGTGCAATGTGATCCTTGGTTGTTCAGTTTTATTTGGGACACACAGCTGAAGTGGTAATAGATGGTACACACTACCCTTTCAGTCTCTGGTTTATATAACTTTGCATGGAGTATCATCAGATAAAGACAGTCCAGAAATGAGCAACTACTGTGGGGCTGTGTTATGCTGTGACCCAGAACACTCTGAGAATACAATGTGAAAAAGTACCGTGCATTAAATAGACCTGTAATTTGTCCATATTGGGCATTAGGGTTGCACCAATTCCGTTTTTGTGCCCAAGTACTCCCCAATGCTGGCTACCAATACCTTTGTAGTGCAATTTGAGCCCACACAAAATGAATGGGCTCAAATTGCACTGCAAAGAATGGCTTGTGATTTGAACAGAAATGCAGTGCAGATCCTGTCCGAATCACATGAGCTTTCCCTGTGGAAGGCAGTGCTATTTGCATTGCGATTTGAGCCATACAAAATTAATGGCTTATATCGCATTGAAAATCGCACCACACACGCATGGAAATCACATGTGATTCCTGTTGAAATCACAGTGCGATTGAACCCATTCATTTTGTATGGACTCAAATTGCACCGCAAAGGAATGGGTTTCAGGAGTACTCGTGCACATGCTTAGTATTAGCACCGATACCAGTATTGGTGCAATCCTACAAGGTATATTGCTTCTCACTCAGAACAGAGAAGGTAATGCCAGGTTCTCAGTCAGCCTGCCCATCAAAGACACCTCTGCTCTTCCTTTGACATTTATCACTACTGTTTGGCTGGGAGTTGGGATTAGAAGTGGAGATGAGGGCTTAGCTGTTGACATTTGACATTAAAAAAAATCAAACATTTTTGGGTCATGAACAGTTCTATTAAGTTTGATTGGCATGCATGTGAGAGAAAAGGGAGTACATTTGAAATCAGCCAATGCAGCAGATTGTGAAGGTCCCACCATGTTTATGCTTGGAAATGGAAGAGTTAATTTTTAATAATATGGAATATTTGTGGGTCCTTACTGCTTTTTACTGATAGATACACCCCACGTTGTGTAATTTCCAAAGCTATAAGGTTGTAGGCTAATATGTTACTTTTTTCTTAGGTTGGAATTACTCCATGTATTGAACTCAGCACGTATTGAGGCATGTAACATGTACTTCGGATTCTTCACAGGTGCCTATTGAAAACAATGTATTTCTACTTGTCACTGCGTTAGGTGGAGTAAATACCCCAGCAAAGGGGTATTGTTGCAACAATAGTAATCACTTGGGAAAATCCATTGAGCCCAATATTGGTGTTCATAAAGATCAATCAGCCATGGAGCCAGGGGTTGTACTGTGTTCATAGACATATAATGCTTTTCTCAACTATTCATAATCAGCTGGATTGGGAAATGATGATGTCATGTCTACAGGTATCTTAGGTAAAGGACATTAAGACTGATCCCTATAATAATCTCAAAGTTAAAGTGATACTAAACCCAGGGCCCCGCATTCACTATATTTGGTCTCCCACAGTACACAGAACATGAAACTGCAATTATTTTAGTAAATATAAACTGCTAAATACCTTTTCTCATCAGCAGTTAGAGCAGTCTTGTGACTTCAGCAGAACACTGGTTAAAGCTGGTAGGAGGAGTTTTTTTTTCTGCTGTAGGAGGATGCAAAACCCCTGACCCTCTGTCTGGACAGTGCTGATTGGTCCTGTGCTGATCACACGCACTCTCCCAAGTAAAAAAAACTCTCTAGCAATACACATCAAACTGAGCATGTGCATGTGACTACGGGTTCAGTCTGTCTTATCAGGTGGACATTTGAACAAGAGGAGGGGCAAAGAAAACAGGACCAAACAGCCTTTTTACACAATGCAGAGGAATAACCCCTTAGGTTCCACAGTGAGTATAACAAGCATGCTTTACTGCTTATACAGACTGATTTTATTGTTGTGGGCTTAGTAACACTTTAAGATTACCCCTACAAGATGTCCTTTGGTTAAGTTCCCAGTAATGGTGTTAAACCGGCCATAGATGGAGCAATATTCATTCCTGCAATCTGCCTTAATTCCCTCATCAACACAGCCAGTGTTGATGTGGGAACACCCCCACCCCCCCCCCACGAAGCCAGTGGGGTTGATTTACTAAAGCTAGAGACTGGTGCAGCTCTGCATACAAACCAATCAATTTTCAGTTTTTTTTCAAAGCTTGATTGAACAAGCTGAAGTTAGAAGCTGATTGGCTACCATTCACAGCTGCACCAGATTTTGCACTCTCCAGTATTAGTAAGTCAACCCCCTTGTGTTCTCCCAGTGGGGAAGGGAGTGGGAGGTAGCCATCTCTGCTGGGAGAACACAGTGATTACTGCTGGTGGCTATAATATCCACTAGCAATAATTGAATGTAAAATCTGACAGGCTGGTTGTACCAAAGTTGATTGGTCAATCAATTTGGGTACATTCAGCCTGCCCATACATTGTTTGAATCTCGGCCAGTCCCTGCTGAAATGGCCGAGATTCCAACTGTCTCTGGCCAGCTTTAACTGTGTTAATAAAGTAAAATTGTTTATGAACACTTGGTATTGCCATAACAGCTTCACTCAGTGTGTACTGTCAGGAGTGTCTAGCAATCCTGATCTATCACAGCTGCTGGTCTCATTCCAGCATCCTGGTTTTGGCTCTGATGTATTCTCCCTGTTTGTCTGTGTACCTGCAAGGTGAATAATGTTGCCAGTCTCTGAGTGAAGATCAAGCCTGATTTAAGCCAGCCAAGCCTACGGTCTCATGCCTGTGATAGTGCTCGTTATATGTGGTCAAGCTGCCTGTTTGCCAGTCCTGCTTTGCTGTTTGGATTTCGTATGGCTAGGCACTATAGCATTGTGTATAAGTCCTGGGAGCAACCGAGTACCGGTAGGCCTGCTTGCCTTATGGAGAAGGGGACTGCTATAGGTGAACAAAGAAGATAGCAGTAGTGTCTAACTACCTGCGTTAGGGGTAAGCGTGACATTACAAGCCTTTAACAAGAAAATTTTTCTGTGAAGATAGAGTCTAACCGAGCTTGTTTATTTGCTGAGGAGATTTGCAAATTAACACACCATGTCCAGGAACTGTATGTGCATGTAAATGGCCCAATGTTAACCCACCTGACCATTTGTCTGGTGACCCCCCATATGTTTTCTAAGTTTAATCACTTGGTAACTGCGCTAGAGCTGAATGATGGCTACAGCGTGGATACCCAGTTCTGGGGGGGCATCATATGACGTCCTCCTAGAATGCGCCCTCCCACGCACCAGCAGGGGCACGCACCCGGTGATCTGCTACGGACACAGCTGATCACGTGATGAGGTAAAAGGCCAATCACAGTGGCCTTTTTTCACATGATCAGCTGTGTGCAATGACACAGCAGATCATGCAGTATATATAGTTGCTGGTTATCAGCAGCACTTTCCTCACGCTGTCACAGTGTGAGGAAAGTACTGCCAATAACCGGCAGCTGTCAGAGAAGATTGGCACTGATCATCAGGGCACTGATGATCAGTGCCCAGCAGTGCCACTCACCAGTGCCCAGCAGTGCCACCCACCAGTGCCCAGAAGTACCTACCATCAGTGCCCAGCAGTGCCACCCATCAGTGCCGCTGAGCAGTGCCCATCAGTGCCGCCAGTCAGGGATGTCAGTCAGTGCCTTCATTCAGCACTGCCCGGCAGTGTCGCCCATCAGTGCCGCCTATCAGTGCCCATCAGTGCCACCTATTAGTGCCACCTATCAGTGCAGCATCATCAGTGCCTCCTCATCAATGCCCACCAGTGCTGCCTCATCAGTACTACCTCATCAGTGCAGCCTATCAGTGCCCATCAGTGCTGCCTATCAGTGTCCATCAGTGCTGCCTATCAGTGCAGCCTCATCAACACAATCAGTGAAGGAGAACAATTACCTGTTTGCAAAATTTTATAATAGAAACAAAGAAAAACTTTCTTTTTTTTCAACTTTTGTGCTCTTTTTTTATTTGTAGCGCAAAAAATAAAACACTCAGTGGTGATTAAATACCACCAAAAGAAAGCTCTATTTGTGTGAAACAAATGAAAAAATGTCATATGGGTACAATGTTTCATGACCGTGCAATTGTCATTCAAAATGTTTCAGTGCTGAAAGCTGAAAATTGGCCTGGGCACGAAGGGGGTATAAGTGCCTGGTAGACAAGTGGTTAAAGACAGCTGTATGCTATACTTTAAGCTTAGACAATGCTCTTCTGGTTCTGAAGCCCTGCGGGTTAATCTGATTATTACATGGTTGCAGGGGGACCCCCAGTCTTGGGCTTTTAGTCTAACTGAAGATGACCCAGCTCGAGGGTCAGTCAAAGCATTTTTCAAGGCCCTGAGTTTAATCTATGATGATCCTGACTATGCCCACTCAGCAGAAACTAACCCTATGTCACTACGTCAGGGTACATGCACCGCTGAGCAACACTTCTGATTTCCACCGCTGGCCACTTGACTCAGGGTGGAATGACCCAGCTCTAAGAAGCCAGTTCAGGTAAAGCTTATTAGACTCCATAAAGAACTCCTGAGTACACTACCCTGAACCAAAATTGTTGAATGAAGCTATGCAAGTAGCCATCCGTAGAGACAGGTGTTTACGGAAAAGGCATACAGAGAGGTTTGTTTCTTTGACCCCTAGTACACTGCACATTTCTTCTTTATCAGACCTTTCTGGGTCCTCTCAATCTCTCCAGGAGGAGGAGCCCATGCAAATTGCCACTACTCATTTATCCTCTGGGGAAAAGGCTAGAAGGAGATCCCAGGGACTCTGCTTATACTGTTGGAACCATGGTCACCTTGTCGCCAGCTACCCCAAAAAGCCAGGAAACGCCAACAGTCTAGTGCGGGTGGGGTCTGCTTCTTTATACCAATCCCTTGCCAGGTTCCCCTCGAGACAAACAATTTTTTCCTGTGCAACTTAGTTCTGCCACGTTCTCTCATCGCCTCTCAGCTTTATAGATTCTGGTGCTGCTAGCATTTTCATTGATAGCAACCTAGCACACTGTCTTCAGATTCCCTTGACTAAGATGCACAAACCCTTTTCAGTCTTAGCTGTTGATAACTATCCCTTGTCCATTGGCCTGGTCACCTTATGCACTGTACCTATTACTCTGACCATTGGGGAATTTCATATTGAGACAATCAGCTTCTACTTGATAACATCTCTTGCTTATCCCTTTATCTTAGGCCATCTATCCTTGGCTTAAACTTCATAACCTGCACATAGATTGAGCTACAGGAAATATTAGGTTCTTGTCCCATCTTTGCCTCCAGAACTGCATTAAAACTGTTGTCCAGCTGCCTATTTGTGACTCTTTTGTGGCCAATACTGGTCATTTGTCTTTATATGAACCTGCTGTAGCAGAAGTCACTGTGAAGTTTACTTAACACTCTACAAGCCACCTCTCCAGCCAATTGTCACAGTCTGAATCTTTTCCTCCTAGAGGCCGGAATTACCTGCTGTCTCAGCTTTGAGCCCTCTTTGGAAACTTTCTCAAAAGTCAAACTCTCTGGATTACCCCTACCTTTGCCTGTCCCTAAATGCCCCTGGATGCACATCCAAGCTAACTTGTTCTCAAGTTCTGCTGCCTCTACACCAGCCAATGTGGTCTAGTCTGCCTTTGCCACCGGTTATTCCGGTCCCGCCCATGCCAATTGAGCTTCAATCTGAGCCAACCTGATCTTGCTGATCCCCTGACCATTTTTGATTGAAAAGATACTTTTATTGCAGAAGCATCAAAAACAACATGTTACTTGTAATCGGGGTACATCTCACCCTGTACTGCGACGCAGCACACCACATTGCAATACAGTTCCAAGCATACAATAAATACATTCAGAAATAAATACATTCGCTCAGCGGTATGATGCCTGACGTGATGTGCGTGGAGGACGAATCTCCAGACCACCACGTCATGCATAACGCCGCTTACCCCAAAAACTGTAGCATCCTAGTATACATTACGTTTCCTAATAATACTAATGCATGCAAAAACGAAAACCGGATATTACGATCAACAATAGGCATCGGGTGTGGGGGGGGGGAAGGGGGGGGAAAGAACACAGGCCCAAAGCTTTATTGAAGAGACAAAGACACGCAAGGGGGAGTAGGGGGAAGGGGGAAATCTTCAGACGTCCTCTTGCTCCTTAAAGTCCATCAAGGAATAGTCTCTGAGCAGACTGAGGATCAGTCTGCGGCAGTCCTCAATGGACATCCTCTCCCGCTGGTGGATGAGGCGCTTTCTGGCGCACCATAAAGCGTCCTTAAAACAGCACAGCACCCGCCAGGCGCCGTCAATGTCCTCCAGAGAAAAGGTTCCACAGAACAGTCCATTCAACACCCCAAAGTGAGTGATGGCTGTCTGTGGTACAAAGTCCTTGAGTTCAGGTTCCAGGGCCCCCCAACAGGGCCTGAGCAAATGAGCACTCCCAGAAAACGTGGTGAGACGTTTCCTCGTGTATGATGCAGAAGGGGCAGTGTCTGTATCTGTTCAGGTTCCTGGCATGCATAAATGTCCTGAGAGGCAACCCCCCTTGGATTGCCATCCATGCCAGGTCTTTGTGCCTGTTGGTAAGAATGTTGGAAGAAACATTCCTCCAGACCACCTTGCAGGTGTCTGAAGGCAGGCCTGGAACCGACTCCAAAATGTCGCTGGCTCGGATGAGCTTGTAGATAGTCTTTGGCTTCCACAAGTCAGGCTTGACTCCCTGCAGCCCTTGCTCCCTGATGAACTTGAATGTATCCAAGTAGTACCAAGGAGTGTCCCAGTTGTAGGGGATGGAACTATCCCAAGTGTCCCACCCCAGGGACCTCCAGAGAGGCAACAGGAAGAAGCGAGACATTGCGTTCCCGCCAGAGTCCATAATCCGTCTGGGCAAAGTTCTGCGGATGCAGTTGCAAGCAAAGAACACCCTCAGCTGGGTGGCGATGTCGGGCACGCCCTTACCGCCCTTGAGGGGTTCCTTGAACATGACTGCCCGCTTCACTCTGTCCATCTTGGAGCCCCAGATGAAGTGAAACACCGCCCTGGTGATGGCCTTACAGGTGTTGACCCGTGGGGGCCAGGCCTGGGCGAGGTACTGCAACACAGGGAGGATCTCGCTGCGGAGTACCAGTGTCTTCCCTTCGATGGAGAGGTCTCTGAGGCTCCAAAGTCCAAACTTTTGACGCATCTTGGCCAGTCTCTCCTCCCAAGACTTCAGGGCTGCGCCCTCGGCACCAAACCAAACTCCCAAAATTTTCATGAAGTCTGTCTTGATGCCAAAGGGCATGGATGCAGAAGAAGGCAGGAACCACTTTCCGAAGAGCATGACTTCCGACTTCCCGCAGTTGACCTTTGCCCCCGAAGCTTGGCCGAAGTCCTCGCAGGTCTGGACGAGCAGGTCGATGGAGCGCTGGTTGGCACAGAACACCGTCACGTCGTCCATGTAGAGCGAGCACTTCACTTCCCGTCTGTCTGGTCCCGGTGCGGTGATTCCCCCGATCTCTGGATTCCGTCTGATGCATTCGGTGAAGAGCTCTATACGGCAAACAAAAAGCAGAGGTGAGAGAGGACAGCCTTGTCTGACCCCGGAGAGGACCGGGAAGGGGTCAGTCTTCCAGCCGTTCACCTGCACGGAACTACAAATGCCGTTATACATCATATCCACAACCGAACAGAACATTTCCCCAAGACCAAACCTGCGCAGGGCTCTGCACATAAACCCATGGGAGACACGGTCAAAGGCCTTTTCCTGGTCAAGACTGACCAGGGCCGCGTGCACACGGCGGTCTTTGATGTACTGGACCGTGTCCCGGACAAGCGCTAGGCTGTCCGCAATCCTGCGGCCAGGAATGCCACAAGTCTGATCCGGGTGGATTATCTGTCCGATGACAGCCTTCAACCTGTTCGCCATAACTTTGGCGAGGATCTTGTAGTCCACGTTCAAGAGAGAGATGGGACGCTAATTTTTCAAGTCACATCTCTCCCCCTTACGCTTGTACAGGATCATCCCCTCCCTCAACGAAGGAGGCATCTTGCCCTCCACCACCATCTCCTCGTACAGCTCGAGCAGGTCCGGGCCCACGAGATCCCACAGCGCTACATAGAGCTCCGCTGGGAGACCGTCGCAGCCCGGGGTCCTGCCTCGCCTAAAGGATTTAGCGGCAGAGTGCAGTTCCTCCAACGTCAAGGGGGCGTTGGTGGCCGACAAACCTGCAGGATCAATAGCATTAGAGATACCTGACAAGAACCTGTCGGCCGCTGCCGTGTCTGTTGCTTTGGGGGAGTAGAGGTCGGAGTAGTAGTCGCTGACCACTTCCATCACGGCCTCCTTCCCCTTCTGGAGTGTTCCAGTCTTGTCGCGCAGCTCGGACAGGGGAGTGTGTCCTGAGTGGAGTTTCCTGAAAAAGAAAGAGTTACACTTCTCACCTTTCACGAGATGCTCCACCTTGGCACGGAAGACAATGTGCTTTGATTCTTCCTCAAAGTGCTTTTTCAAGCTCTTCTTGGTGTCCTCCAGGTCTTGCCTCACGTCCCAGCCACAGAGATGAAGGTCCTGCAGGGACTGCAGCTGACGCTGCAGCCTCCTGAGTTCCCTCCTCCTGGCGCACACTTGCTGGCGTGCCCTGGCCTGAAAGAAGCTGCGCAGCTTGACTTTCACGAACTCCCACCAGTCGCTTACCTTGGGAAAGAAAGACTTCTCCCCTCGCCAGGCACCGTAGGTTTCCCTGAGCTCCTCTAGCAGTTTCTCATCGTCCAGCAGGGTGCAATTCAGCTTCCAGGAGCCTGGGCCCGGGGCAAAGCCCTCTCCCAGATCACCTTGAAAGTGAATGGCCCTGTGGTCAGAGAAAAAGCAGGGGACCATGGAGAACCCGCGGTGCCTGACTGCCCTGGAGGTGAGCACAATCCTGGAGCGCACAGATCCATCGGGGCGGCTCCATGAGTAGTTCACGGAACCGCGCCCCACGGATCCCACTGCGTCTCGCAGGGAGGCCTCCGCAATCACCTCCCGGAGCTGCTTCGAGGTGGCGTCGAGTTTTGCGTATATGCTGGAGCTGCGCCCATCCTCCTCTATCGGACAGTTAAAATCACCGCCGATTACTACTGTTCTCATTGTGGCGAGTTGCGTCCGCAGGGTTTGGAAAAGTTCCAGCCGCGCGTTCTTCTCCGGGGAGGCGTACACATTGATGAGCCTAACGGGCTCCCCCGCCCACGAACCGTCTATGACCAGAAGGCGGCCACAGACGAGCTCATGGACGGAGTCAACAGTGAAACGTCCTCCCCTGATAAGAACCGCTACCCCTGCGGACTTGCAATCGCCACCCCCAGACCAGTAGGAGGGACCGTGGGTTCACTGGGAGGACAAATGAGTGTACCTCCTCAGAGGGGGAAGTGCGCACTCCTGAAGCATGTACACATCACTCTGCTGTGTGGAAAGAAAGGTCAGCACAGTCTGCCTCCTAGACACATCCTTGATGCTCCTCACATTAATGGAAAAGATAGAGATCTCAGCCATCATGGGAAAGAGATGAAGGGGTTAGTCGGCAGGGGCTGTGCTTACCTCCCCTGGGGAGGGGGGGCGACCTCTGCGGCCTGGCCAGGGTCCTGGCTCAGTCCGATCTGGTTGAGGACCTCGTTGAGGACCTCATCAAAGTCGGTGGAGAGATCTGGCCCCGACCGGGTCAGAGCCATCTCTTCTTCCACCTCTTCCTCTTCCTCCAGTGTGTCGAGGTCCTCCCCCACGGGGTCAGGACCTGCGGCATTCTGGAGGACAGCAGGCCGTTTGGTGGCGGAGGAGGGTTCCTCCGCCGCCGGGCTAGCCTGCTCCTTCTTCCGCTTCCTGATCCCCGCCGCAGAGCTGCTGACGGGGGTGGCAGGGGGAAGGGGCGGGAAATCCTCCTGTGAGGACAGGTATGGGGGGGTGGAACCGGGCCCGGGAGGGGTGGGGCAGGGGGGGCAGGAGGGCCAGGGGCGGGGGGGGCAGGAGGAGCAGGGGCGGGGGGGCAGGAGGGCCAGGGGCGGGGGGACCAGGGTCCGGGGGGGCTTGGGTGGGGGGGGTTCCTCTTACCTGGGTCCTTTGGGGGTTTCTGTGTTGCTGGTTTGGCGGCAGGGCCCTTGCTCAGGGCTCCAGCATACGTCCTGCTTCTCTCTGGGCAGTCCCTGTAGACGTGCTCTGACCGTCCACAGAGGTTGCAGGTTTTGGACCTCGGGCAATCCTTGGTCTCGTGACCTGCAGACCGACAGAACCTACATGAAAGCACTTGGCAATCCTTACCCTCGTGCCCCGGCTGTCCGAACCTGCGGCATGACTGGGGTTGATCCGGGTAGTGTAGGAGTCCTGCTGACGCTCCCAGGGAAAAGCACTGTTGCAGGTGTTGGAGATCTCCAGCGGGACGATCTCTCAGCAATCTGCAAAACACAGACCACTTACCTGTCCAGAAGCCGTTGGCGTCTAGTATCCGGACTGGGTCCTTCAACACGACGCAAAACCTTTGGAGGTAGGTGGCGTTGTCTCTACCAGGGACGTGAGGGTTCCTCATGGACACCGTGATCCGCCTTTCGTCCCTTTGAATGGGAGAGTTCGCGATGAACTTGCGGAAGAGGGAGTCGGGTCCAGAGGTCTTCACTGCCTCCCAGTACCTTCTGCATACCTGTAGAGAAACAAAAGTTACGAAGAAAATACCTTTCATGAAGGATTGCACCGACAGGGTCTCTGCCTTGCTAAATCCTTGTTCAAGGATCATTTTCTTCCCGAAGACTTCCGGGGTCATGTCCGGGACTCTGCCTTCCACTTCTTTCAGCCGCAGCACGACTGTCTGCTTCATCCAGGGCTCCAGTGGAGGGAGACCGTCTGCAGGGCCGGAGCGATCTGAGGTGGAGGTGGAGGCGGAGGGGGCTTCTCCCGGGATCTTGGCGGTGGTGGCGTTCTGTGGTTTCTTCGCGGTTTGCTTGTTCTTCCCCATCTTGTCGCAGAGGAGTTCTCAGGAGGGCTTCCCGGAGATCTTGATTGGATTCCTTCTCCTTCTTCTTCCTCGGCGGCTTCACTCTCGCTTGCTTAGCCTTTGAAAAGGCTATTGAGCGTCTACTGCCTGGAGGTAGTAACGCAGAGTGAACAAGGGGGGGGAAGATCACAAACTCGTTCTGTGTGGGGGCTAAGCCTCGAACCCAATAGCAGCAAGCAGGTGAAGCCGAATTTAATCGACAATCCTACCAGGCCGAGAAGAGGGTACCCCACACAGACCAAATGGCTGGGATAGATGCAAGTGGTTCTCAACGTCCTAGCTGGAAGCAGGGACACCCCTAAAGGCAAGGTCGATACTACACTTGATCTTAGCCAAAAGGCCGAGAAGCGATGATCCCCTGACCATTGCCCAACCTGATGGTCTTGTTCCAGATGCCCCTGAGGGTCTGGTGCCCAATGTCTAGCTTGCCTTTAAGGGTTCAGTGCCCCTCCTCAGTAGGGGGGGCTAATGTCAGGAGCGTCTAGCACTCTTGATCCATCACAGCTGTCTGTCTGTCCACCTGCAAGGTGATTGATGTTGCCAGTCTCTGGGTGGAGACCAAACCTGATTTAAGCCAACCATGCCTGTAGTCTTATGCTTGTGATAGTGCTGATTACATCAAGCTCAAGCTGCCTGTTTTTCTGTCCTGCTCTGCTGTTTGGATTCCCTTGTTGACTACCTTGGATTGGATATCAAACTGTTCTCTGAACTCTGCCTGCCTTTTGACTAAGGATTGACCCTGACTATTCTGAACCTTGTCTGCCTTGTACCTGGACTGTCATTGAACCACTCTGCCTGTCTGCCAACTGCAAGTACCTGTTTATTTTGCCCAGTTTGTGCCTGCCCTTGCATGGTGGCCAGACACTATAGCATTGTGTATAAGTCCTGTGGCCAACTTAGTACCGGTAGGCCTGCTTGCTTTATGGGAAAGGGAGCTGCTATAAGTGAAGAAAACAGAAGCTAACTATAGTGTTTAACCACCTGCATTAGGGGTAAAAGTGACATGTACTAAATGCAACAGAAGTGGTGTGAATGCAGCCAAACTGTTTGGCGGTAAAACTATATACTGTACCCCTTGTGATGATCGCGTCGTCAGACCCCAGCCCTTCTCACCAAACTCGTGACCAAAGGACTAGCCAATCTAAAACCACGCTGTCACGTGCGTAATAATGCCATTCCCAGCTGCACCCTGCACACAGATTTTCCAGCTAATGGACCACAATTGATGTACCTGCAGCCTGAGAGCGATTGTTACTGGGTCAGGTTAATTATGCAATTAACCTTTCACGCTGCCACTAACTTCTTTTTGTACAGAGAAAGAGGAAACTTGGCAATATTAGCAATAACACTATGATGTTTGCATAAGCGTCTGTATACCACTGTCACCGCAGGCAGGTTATACAGAACACAGACACAGTAGCGCTCTTCAGGGGCAGGGGTTCTTAGTTTGCATTAAAGAGCTTTAGAAACAGTTCAACACTTTCAGAAAGTAAGATTTTTTACTAAAAGGTCAAAAGGGTGCAATAAAAATATTTACAGAAAAAGATGTAGCCAATATATATATGAAAATATACAAAGAGCAATAGCACAGCAAAGAGATAACAGAAAGAAGTTTAGAGGGATAAAGTACTTGCCATCAGCCTTGGGTTAAGCAGATCAGGTTTCAGAGCCAAAAGGATGCCTTATTTCCCAAAGTTAGTTCCGATGTTAAAAGGGAGAATCTTCAACTTCTCTCAACTCAACTCAGCTTAGCTTAGCTTTTTCTAGGAACTCAGCAGGGTGTCTCCCTGAAGCAGAGAACCAATCACCTCATTTGGGGAGGGAGTTGTTGGCGGGGAGCTCAGGCTCTGACCAAAGCCCTCAGCAATACTTTGGTCAATAACTTTTCCCAGGTACATGTAACATTCCACCCACTGGTAGAATAATATGCAGAATCGTCTGCTAAACGTCTACATATGAAATATGACATACCTGCTGGGATGGTTAAGGAGATATTATTTTCTGCTCTCCTGTTGATCTCAGCTAGGGGATGTAATATATCAAACGATTTGTATTAAAGTGAGCCATCCGAATATGTGCTCCATGTTTGTGTAAGTCTTTCATAATCCAAGATATGTAATCATAGGGCAAATTGGATGTTTAAATGTGAGTCCGTTTTATGGCTTATCTGGAATGTCTTTGAACTCAGTGAAGGACTTGGTTTATGGTTTTACGATATCCCAGATTGCGAAGCTAACAGGCATCTAGGCATCAGCTCGGCTGGGGTTTTATAGCCATGGAACTCTCCCACTGGAGCCTGTTGCCTTTTGAACTCTGCATCAAACAGACCACATGTCACTCAACAGAGAGGGAGGGGGGATGAGGAAAACTGATTTGGGAGTAGAAAATGATAGAAGATGGAGGCCTTTGCCAAAATGGAGGTTCACATCCATCTCTGTGTGCATGATTGCTACACCCCCACAGAAAAAAATATTATTTTCTTCATTGTATACTCATCAGGCTAGATCAGCCTTTGTCAACTTTTTTACCCCAAATGAACCCTGTCAGATCTCAGTGAACCCCTGATGTCAGATGTCAGATCTCAGTGAACCCCTGCTGAAATTAATTGGTGGTCAATGGGAAAATGCCTCTTTCATTGGTGATGGTCAGTGGGAAGAATGCTCCCCTTACAGTCATGGTTCTGGCTCTGCCAAGTGGTGTTAGAACTGGAACTAAGCAGGCCCCATCACATGGGAGGTCAGTTAGCCACAGGTCAAGAAACCCCTAGTCACCTCCGGAGGATCCCCAGGGTTCATTGGAAGCCTGGTTGAGAATGGCTGGGCTAGATTCACACCATGTGTTGTGTTAACACATAGTAAATATACAAATCCTATTGTTTACTTCATGGTTGGTTCTATACTCATTCTATACACTTCTCTTGAAGCTACTGTAATGCCCATGTTACATGGGCAATCTTGTTGCTGGTGACAACTAACTGGCTTAAAGTGTATCCATGGTCAAAACATAAAATCATATTTTCATTTCCATATTGTGTTTCAGTTATTTCTAGATTATTCCTATTAATCCGAATGATCTTGAAGTTTGTAAATTTACTCTGTAAAGATCCCCATATATTTACCTCTTTGAATTCTATACTGATCTATACTCGGTATGTCCTATAAGTAGGCACTGTTCTGTCTCACATTTCACAGAGCCTGCCTTCTGAACCACATAAGTGCTGAGAGAAGGAGTTTCAGGTGGTGGAGTCAGTAGAGGAATTACTGCTTTCACGCAGCAAGGTGCCATAGGCTATGTATTCCTTAGAAAATGAAAGTTAACAGCAGAGGATAAACTGAAAAGATTGCCAGGAATCCAGGAAATTGTGGAAAGAGATAGTCAGCAGACAGCCATAACTCAAAACATGAAATAAGGTTTTTCAAGTATGCTTATATTGGATTATTAAAAATAAAAAATTAATAACAAAAATATTCTTTGTATTACTAATATAAAGATGTCCTCACCCAAGCCGATTCTTGAATCAGCTTTGGGTGCAGGTGCTGACATCTTAGGTAAGGGAAATCAGCAGTGAAGCTTCACAGCCGGTTTCCTACTGTGCAAGTGTGAGCCGTGCTGCGCTTTGTGAATGGTCCCTCAAACTTCTAGGACTTATGTTTGTCCCAGAAGGCTGCAGAGGCGGGGGGAGGGGGGGAGAAGGGGCTGGAAGTGGGAGCGGGTACCTGTTAAAACCAAGTACCCTCTCACCCCAAAAAAATGTGGCAGTAGAGAGGGGGAGGAGGCAGCCAAGTGGAGCTTCCCTTTTTGGGTGACGTTCCTCTTTAAGGGATCCCTGTAGAGGGAAGAAAATACGAAGCTATTAGTATAGTGTTGCTTCATAGCTGGCTGGGTGAGCATGGGGTAGCCCACTTGCTGGCAAGCAAAATTCTGCAGCATTTTCATCAGGAAGTTAGCAATGCCTTGCACATCTGCACAACAAGGCAGTAACCCTGTAAAAATAGGTGAGTATTTTTTCTGCCCTTTATACAAAAAGTTCAATAGACTATAATCAACTACAGCTGACTTTCCCATGCTATTGTTGGGGAAAATAAGAAGGGTTGTTGGCAGAGTAGATTTTAGGAGGTTTGCTCACTTCTCCATTGAATGTATTTATGTTCAATATATATTTGACCAGGTAAACCTACACTCAGTCTGAGAACAAAAACAGGTTAGTATATTAACAACATGAATATATCAGCATGAATGTATCGGCAGCACTCGGTGCAAGAAAGATGAAGTGTCGGCTGAAGTGTTATCTTGAAAATGCTTGTAATAAAAATCCTTGTGCTCTCTGTGTTGTAACATGCACTGTACATTTCTGCTGTCCACAATCTCCAGATTTCCAGACTTCTGATTGCTTACACATATTGCATTCTTTGACAAGCATTCCAGAGCCTTCCATCACCTATGGGAGTTGTTGCACCATCTCATCCCTCTACACATATACAAACATGCATATCTAGGTATCAGCCACAATGGTACAGTGAGCAGTGAGATTTGGTATATATGATATATGGGTCCATCTTTCTACTTGGTTCATACTTCCTGGCAAAGTTATCATTTTGCAAAATGGGCCAGAAGCTGCTGAGATGTTTGGGTTCTGCTGCCCTTCCTGGTGGTAAACCACCCTTAACCAGGCCAGGTAACTTACTGACACACAAGTAGTCATGAGGGATAAGCCCTGTAAGAGAAGTGCTCAGTAAACAGTTTCAACAAAGACTTCTCCGAATACCAAACACTGGAACAAACAGCACATATAAGTGCTGTTTGCCCCCCCCCCCAGTTGCCTGAGAAATGGCCTACCCAGAACACACTAAGCAGATATAGTAATGTAGCACCCTCCTAGATAGGTGCTAGGATTAGGTAAATTTAGTCTTGGCTCACTGTATCCAGTGGAACTGCCTTATTGTTGTTAGATAAACTTAGTTTTGGCTCACTTGTAATCGGTGTGGCTGTTGGTGATTGTTTAGGTCTGTTCTGTGTTTCACATGTTGCAGGTTTGATTACTCCTCCAGCCAATCCCTGTGGAAGAGTGCACAGATGGTTGCTGGGAAAGTGTATAAATAGTCCGTGACCTGGAACAGAAGTGTCTTGTTCCTGAGAAGGAGATCACAGCCTGGGGGGCTGATTGCCCCCCCCCCCCAGGCCACCTGCTAAGTCTTTGTTGATCATTGCGGTCTCAGCTTGGTGAACTGGGGAGGCCGAGTTTGCTGGAACTTGCTTGAGCTGACTGAAGGGACCTGTCATCTGTGGATCTAATTTGGAATCACAGAAAGAAAGTGTCTGGAAGGAGGCAGCCAATCGTTTGAAGACATTTGTAAGTACAGACAGTTGTGAGAGTTCCTAGAGACTGCGTGCTGTTGCCAACCCTCTGGTGTTACTGGTGTTAGGGGGTCAGCTGTGTGTTTAACCACTTCCCGTCTGCCCTATAGCAAAAATACTGCTACAGGGTGGTGCGAGTGCACAAAATCACATATATATATATACGTGATTTTGCATTTCCAGGTAGAGGGCTGTCAATCACCGGGTCCCGGCCAGTAATTACTATCCGGTGCCCAGTGATTTCCACAGATCTCCGACAGGGAGGAGGACTGTTTTGTTTACTAATAGTCCTCCTCCCTGTCAGCTCCGTCAGCTCGGGCACACTGCTCTGAATGGCTGTGCACAGTACAGCCATCCAGAGCAGTGTGATTACAGTGAAGCACACTGGCACGGCCCCCTAGTAAAACACTCCCAGCACACAGTTAGGGCTCGTTCACACTTGACTAATTTCTAACTCCTGCCAAGCGCACCAATAGCGTTTGACAGGCATTAGACAGGCTTTTGGGAAAATGTTCCACAAACGCTCCCCAAACGCCTTATGCGCATTTATGAGACGTTTGATAGGCATTTATCAAGCGTTAAAACTGCACCACAAATGCCTATAATGAAGTTTAATGGTATTAACACTCCACAAACTCCCCGCTAACACCTTCCAGGCGTTTGAGGAGCATCACCATAGACTTGAATGGGAGCACTGATCACTGTATTGCTGTCACTGTGGATGTCAGTGACACCAAGTCAGTTCCCCCCAGTGTCAGAATGTCCGCCGCAGTCTCACAGTCCCGCTATAAGTCGCTGATCGCCGCCATTACTAGTAAGAAAAAAAAATTCCAGTATCTATACCGCCATTTATAAACACTATAACGTTCATGTAAACCAATTAATTTACATGTATTGGGATTTTGTTTAGCAAAGACATGTAGCAGAATACATTTTGGCCTACATTTATGTTGAAATTTGATTTTTAAAATTCTTTTACTGGACATGTTTAATAGCAAAAAAGTCAAAAATATTGTTTTTTTCTTAAAATTATCAGTCTTTTTTTTATAGCACAAAAAAAAATGCACAGGCGATCACATACCACAGAAAGAAAACTCAATTTGTGGGAAAAAAATGGCTTACATTTCGAATTCCGCACCGCATCAGTGTGAACAAGGGCTAACTGTGTGCCTGGATGCAGGGCAACTGCTAGGGAAAAAAACTTTGGGCATCCTTCTAGTGGCTCCTAGGGAGGTAGTATTACAATGGAACAACATTAATTCAGCAATATCTTCAGTAACAGAGGTAAACACTCTGGCAAAGTGGGCTAATGCAAGTGACAGTGTCAATAACATTAACAGCAGTGCAGCCTAATTACTGTGTAAATGGCCCTGTCTAACCATTGACCAGTAGTTTCAACTAATGAACAAGTGTGCAAGAGACATGTATGTACGGTATGTTTCTAATCTTGAAAGTAACCTTCTATCATCGAAGAGGTTAACCAAGCAAGTATATGTAGTGACTTTCAGAGGTAACAGATGTATTATCACAAAAGGAAGCCACATACTTGCTAAAGGAAAACTCACATATAAAGTATCAGAAGTGCAGTGAAGTGGTTAATACTGTCAAAGAGGAAAAATAGACACCTCCCAATGTTGTCTTGGATTCAGGAATCCTGAAACTACAAAGAATCTAGCTGAAGTTCATTGTATCAGTGGCATAAAAATTGATTCATACGGTCAAAAAATAAAGTGCACCAACTGCATAAAAAGAAACATTACTAAGAAATTATTTTCCCAAAAGTAATAACAAAAGAGCCCAAAAGCCCCTGAACTTAATTCACTCAAATCTATGTAGACCTATGAAAGCTCAAACTCCAAGAAATAAAAGGTAATAACAGTGTTTTACCTGGTATAACAGGGGTATAGGGATCTGCTGCCCTCTACTGTTAGCTGCTAATATCATAGAGTTGTGTATAATTCAGTATTAGCACTTCCTTTCTGTGGGGGGAAAGTGGCTTATAAAAACCTGGACTGAAGACATGGAGAGAGGTGCTGACACCACATATCCACATACTGTAGCTGCACTACTGCAATACTGTATTTTATCCAGGCCAGAAGCAGAGACTATTAGGTAATTGTTCTTGTGTTCTGGCTGCTTAACTGTAGCTGTACACATCTTCTTGATCTGAATCCTAGTTACTATAAAGTCTCTCATCTATTATTATCTCACATGCACGGTGCCAGCGTCTATGCTATAGTATGTATGCAGTGGTCACCTTCCAATATATTAGTAGGTGAACCTATTTATTACAGTAGAGTTTATATGCAGCATCTGTTATTTTAGTTAACCCTGTGCCTTTTGGTCTGGGATTCTACAGCTAGTTTTAGCTTATGGCTCGATACCCAGCATAGATTACGGCCAGGTTAGGCATCTGACAGCCACTTCTGGCATTTAGAGGTCCGATTGAATGTTAAATTAGAATCTACTGGGAAGGAACTAAAGCGCAGAGTAGATAGGCTGACTGTGAGTTCCAGTGCCGCACCATAGTTTCTTATGGTGAGAATCTGTGTTCCAGGCTGGTTGGACAACAGTTGGAGGATATATTATCTTTTCTTGTATAAAGCTTATATTATTTCCATACTGGTGGGCATCTGTATACTTTTGGTTAAGCCTATTGGATGTCTACACTCCCCATTGCAGACTGTTACTCAGCACGGTGTTGACCCAGCTGTTCTTTTATGATGTGCTTTGACTTTATTCTCGTTTGTGAGTACAACACCTATTTTATTTCTTATTAAACATTTTTTCTGGTAATGCACTAGGCCTGTGCGCCCTCTCTTTGTTCTTACTTTTGGTTAATGTTATATGCTGGTTGTAGTAGCTCCTCTGCTCCCAATTACTTTGATTAGATTATTGGTTAATACCCTAGGAAGGGAATCCCCTCTGTTCACAGACACCCTGTCCTGGGTGGAGGCACTGCCAAGTTTATTGTCAAACCCACTATTCCACTTAACGATCTCTTATTTACCAATAGGTTTAGCACAATATTCTGTTTGTGGAGGGACATTTGTCATACCCCCCCCCCCCCCCAAAAAGAGGGGTACACAGAAAAAACGAAGTTTCAGATAAACAATATTTTGCCCAAGTAAGCAACAGATTTAGCAAGTATCTAAAGTACTCCAAACAGATAATAGTACACAAGGTAAAACTTAAAAATTGCACTAGCATAGAACCACTGGGTTCTTCCCGGCCTGTGGTGCTGCGGGTGATGCATACAGCTAGCTATACAAGTGAATGGCTGTGCGTGGCCATACTCGGGTATAGGCTAATGCTTTTGTGCATCAGCGTATATGCAGATATGTCATAAAATAGTACCGCACATATATTTCTATAACCTCATATATGAATTAAAGCATCCAAACCATGTGATTATGCAACAATAGTGAATACACTGAATACAACTTAAAAGTCCATAATGTGTGCTTGATCAGTGCATTTATAATTTGTTCCTAAATTATAAAAGGGAAAGGCAGTATTTGACCTCTGCAATTTGGGTCATAAAAGGAGGTGAGAGTATATATGTATGTCTCTGGTGGAGGAGCACCTATAGGAATATATGTGGATATAAGCAATCAAGAGCACCTGTTTGTGAACAAATTATAAACGCATGGATCAAGCACACATTATGGACTTTTAAGTTGTATTCAGTGCATTCACTATTGTTGTATAATCCCATGGTTTGGATGCTTTAATTTAATGTGTGTGTGGAAACGCATGTGTCAGCAGCACTGGTATACACAGGAATTTGAGGAGTTATTTGTTGCACTGAAGTTTTATTTGTACACTTTTTTTAGCGTATATGCAGATGTTCATATGATGTGTTCCCCAAATGCAGAATATTTGCATTTGGAGTATACATCACGCATATGCTGATGTATGAAAGAATTGGCGTATACCCAAATGAGATGTACAGACATTTACTTCTGTCCACAGCGGTATGCACCACCTGTGCCTCCCCATGTGGGGAAATATTTCTTTATGGCAAGGGGAATTCAGCCAGAGTTTCTGTAGAGGAGAAAAATGAGGTGACATACGTAGTGCAGCAAAATGTGGAAGTGGCAAATTTGTGCTAACAGTATCTTAAAACTTCATCTGACTCACTGTGTGCACTGTAACATATAGCACTTTGTACCCACAAAATATGCTTTAATTACTATACCACAAGCAAGAGTCTAACAGACATGTACAAAGCTCAGCACAAGCATTTGTAAAATATGAAGCTCTATTATTACATATGCTTTTCTGCACACAGCCTACCCTCATGAAGAACTTTAGCCTGTTCCCGCCGGCCATACACATATATGCGGTGTCTTGGCGGGTGGGCTTTAACGCTGCATATACGAGAGGCTGCATATACATGTCCTTATGTAAACATTTTCTGTGCACGATGCCTACTTGCAATTGGGAGCTTTACGATCATGTGACCGCTGTGACTGCCAATCACAGCGGTCACATGATCAGAATGCCAGCCTCCACCTCTCAGCTTTTAGAACCTTTTAAAGGGTGGGGAGGCAGCAGGGAGGGGTTAACATAGTGACTACAGAACAATGAGCAACTGTTGTACAATTTATCTTAAAGTGATACTAAAGCTAAAAATGTTTTTTTTACCATAAAGTGTTACTAAACCCACAACAGTAAAATCAGTCTGTATATGCAGTAAAGCATGCTTGTTATACTCACTGTGGAACCTAAAGGGTTAATCCTCTGCATTGTGTAAAAAGGCTGTTTCTAATCTGTTCCTCCCCTTTTTCAAGCGACCACCACTTATTTCCAGACTGAACCGTAGGCATGCACATGCTCAGTTTGGTGTATATTGCTAGAGAGGTTTTTTTTTTTCTTGGGAGAGTGCATGTGATCAGCACAGGGCCAATCAGCACTGTCCAGACAGAGGTCAGGGGATTTCCATCTTCCTAGAGCAAAATGAAAACTCCTTCTATAAGCTTTTACATGTGCTCTGCTGGACACTGATAGGAATCACAAGACTGCCCTAACTGTTGATGAGAAAAGGTATTTAGCAGTTTATATTTACTAAAATAATTGCATTTCCATGTTCTGTGTACTGTGGGAGACCAGATAGAGTGAATGCTGGGTCCTGGGTTTAGTAACACTTTAAGACATTCCTTGCATTAAAGTGGTAGTAAACTCTGTTTTTTTAATTTTACCTACAGGTAAGCTTATAATAAAGTTTACCTGTAGGTAAAATAAATATCTCCTAAACGGTGCACCATTTAGGAGATATTCTCTCTTCTTTTAACCACTAACCTACAGGGCACTTATACCCCCTTCCTGCCCAGGCTAATTTTCAGCTTTATGCCCTGTCACACTTTGAATGACAATTGCGCGGTCATGCAACACTGTACCCATATGAAATTTTTATCATTCTTTTGAGGACAGACAGAGCTTTCTTTTGGTGGTATTTAATCACCTCTGGGTTTTTTATGTTTTGCTAAACAAACCAAAAACCACTGAAAATTTTGAAAAAAAAAACTTTTTTTTTAGTTTTTGTTATACAATGTTGTAAATAAGTGATTTTTCTCCTTCTCTGGTGTGCACTAATGAGGCTGCAGTGATGGGCACTGATAGGCTACACTGATTGACACTGATAGGTGGCAATGCTGGGCACTGATGAGGAGGCACTGGTAGGTGTTACTGATGGGCATCGACAGGCATCACTGATGGGCACTGACAGGCAGCACTCATATATGGCACTAATAGGCGGAACTGACTGGCACTGATAGGCGGCACTGAAAAGCGGCACTGATAGGCAACACTGCTGGGCACTGATAGGCGGCACTGACTGGCACTGACTGGCACTGATAGGCGGCACTGATTGGAAGCACTGATAGGTGGCACTGACTGGCATTGATAGGTGGCACTGAAAGGCAGCTCAGATGGGCACTGATATGTGGCATTGATCTGCACTGGTAGGCACTGATATGTGGCATTGATGTGGCACTGATGGGCACTGGCAGGTGACACTGATAAGCACTGACAGCTGGCATTGATGGACACTGACAGGTGGCACTGCTGGGGCTACACTGATCATTAGGGCAAACTGATCATCAGTGTCCTGATGATCAGTGTACATGTGCCCTCTGAGGAATGCCGATTACCGGCTCTCCTCTCGAGCTGTCAGCGTGACAGCTCGTGAGGAGAGAAATGCCGATAACCGGCATTTCCCTATTTACATGCGATCAACTGTGATTGGACACAGCTGATCACATGACCGAGCCAACATCTTCGGCTCTTTCCGTTGATTAGTGATCTGCTGTGTCAGAGGGACACAGTGCACCGCCGATCGCCGCGCTGTGCACTCCCGGAGCCGCGCATGCGTGGTTAGAATGGGAGGACATCATATGACGTCCTCCCAGAACGAGAGAACCGCCTTGCGCCCGTCATTACCTTATATGGCGGGCGGGAGGCGGTTACGCTGGCGCATGCGCTCTGAAGGAACGGCATATGCTTGCCGTTCCTTCAGAGCTGCGTACCATGGCCTGGATCTCCTGCACCCATGCATGGGAGTAACATCATCGTGGGCTGGCCTGTCAGATGGCCGCAACTCGCAAACCCGGAAAGAAGACGGGTGAAGATGAAAACCTCTACAGCGGTGATGGAGCGTCGCTGGAGGGCTTTGTTCTAAGGTAATTTTTACATACTGTGCTAGTATGCGATGCACACTAGCATATTATGACATTACCTTGCAGGAGACTTTTTTCTTTTTTTTCCCTTTACTGCGGTTTACTACAGCTTTAGGTTAAAAATGTTTTTATCTCTCTGCCCCCACCTGTGTGAAAGGGAAAAGAGGGGCCAATAGATCCAGCACTGTGCATGCCTGCATCTCTTTGCTCCTCTCTTCCTCTTCACTCAAACAGCAGCAGGCTCCTGCTGCTGTCAATCAAATTCAGTGAGGAGAAAGCAGTGGTGGGGCTAAGTCCCACTGTGTGTGTCTATGGAGTGCGGCTCCATAGACACACAGCTCAGGAGTGAGCAGACACCGTGTGCCCCCATAACAAACATCTTCCTATGAGGACACACTAAGAAGAAGAGGAGCCAAGATCGCCAGCAGGGTACCTAAGAAGAGGATGGGGGCTGCTCTGTGGTATACAATTGCATAGAGCAGGGGAGTATAACATGTTTGTTATTTTATTTAAAAAAAAAAATACTTTAGTAGCACTTTAAAGAGTGCAAGTACAAGGGATATATAATATAATTTGAGTGCAAGGGTCAGGAGCATGTTATATACAGACCAGCATACAGAGTGCAGTCATCAAGATTGTGTCATATAAAGCCCAGCAAACAGAGTGCAATGGTCAGGAGTATGTCATATACAGCCCAGTGTAAAAAGTGCAGTGGTCAGGAGTATGCCCTATACAGCTCAGTATACAGAGTACAGTGGTCAGATAGAGTAACCTATTAGAACCATTCATACTGGAATGATAGGTATAACAGTCATATAATGCACTATTTATAGTGCAGTGTTTCTCATCCTTAGTGAGACCAATTTTCTTCTAAAGCCTTCCATTCCCCAAGAGCAAGGGCCCATTTACTTAATTGTGGTGAGTTACTGTGTCTTATGGTGCATGTTAAATTAAGCCAGTCAATTCAAAATACAAAAATGTATGGAAATACATATATTGCAATAACATACTTTTATATATATGCTTACAATAAAAATATGGGAATGTAAAATATGTCTTATCATACTGTTATTGTATAAGAATAACCCTTTTTGCCTGCGTAGTGCCTGCTATGCCTGCTTTGCATGTCTTTGGAGACTCTTGGGGTGGATTGGTCCCCACCTTATCTACACCCCTGATTCTGAGGTGAGAAAGCATGAAATTATGTTCCAGACAACTGTACTATATATTCCAAAACAAATTTGTGTTGCTAAGAGAATGAACTGCACTTCATGTGAAATTGGCAGAGGCATGCTGTTTGATGTGGATATGCCAACAACATACTGGGGAGAGACAATTATGACAGTTTGCTATCTTAAAAATAACTTACCTGGAAAAGCATCAGATAAAACTTTATGTGAGCTATGCAATGGAGAAAAGCTTGATACATTAAAATCACGTTCCTTAACCATTTCCTGTCCGGCCCATGTATATAAACCACCAGACGGGAGCAGTGCAGGAGCGGGTGGCCATTTATAAATGTCCTAACGCATTCCCTGCCTATGCGCACTCCCTGGGAGTGTGCGGCACCACGATCCGGGGCACCGATCGCTGTACGGGAACTCTGTGTGAGGTCCCGATCATGTGATCACTGATTGGCCAATCAGTGATTATATGAATAGTAGTAAGCAAGATGTCATTTCCTGACATCATTGCTTACTACTAGTGAAATCTGTGAATGATCACAGAGATCACATGGTACAAGGCTATTCACAACAGCTTTGTACCATGTGACAAGCTGTGACCAATCACAGCTCTCACAGTATTTCTCCATGGCTGCAAGAATGCAGTCAGAGAGAAGGAGAAATGATTGCTTTTACAGCCTTAAAGAGTGTAAAAGCAATCAGTGTAAAAAAAATCTTCATCACCCCCCACAAGTAGTACAGTGTCACTATGGTGACACTGTACTGCTAGGGTGACAGTATGTTAAAAAAAAAAACATAAATAATAATATAAAAAAAATAAAAAATTTTGGTTATAAACTAATTTGGGTTATTTATTTTTTTTACTAAAAAGATAACTGAATGCATTTTGGACAGGATTTATGAAGAAAGATTATTTATTTGCAAAATTTTATAAGAAAAACACTTTTTTTTCAAAATGTTTGGACTTTTTCATTTATATAGCAAAAAAATAAAAATCTCAATGGTGAATAAATATAAATATAAAACAGTGCAGCGCTAAAGATAAATATATACCACAAATAAATACAACCCCCCCCCCCCCCAGTGCACACAGGATTGGATTTATTATATTGATATTATTAATGGTTTATATGAGTGGTTTTCACGAGTGTCGGATAGGACACTGGCCACATGTACATTAATTATTCCCGCAAGGGAAGTCACGTGCTGCACTGTTTATATTGTACAACCTGTGTGCACTGGGGAGGTTTTTTGTATTTATTTGTAGTATATATTTATCTTTAGCGCTGCACTGTTTTATATTTAGTCACTTCACTCATTTGGGTAAAGAGGTTAGTGCCAGCAGCTTGAGAGTTAGGACCCCAGTTTGAGCGCAGGAGGATTTTCTGTCAATGGTGAATAAATACCACCAAAATAAAGTTTTATCTGTCTCAAAACAATGCTAAAAAAATCATTTGGGTACAGTGTTGCATGACCGTGCAATTGTCATTCAAAATGTGATAGCGCCGAAAGCTGAAAACTGGCCTGGACAGGAATGGGTGAAAGTGTCCGGACTTGAAGTGGTTAAAAAAATGTATAAAATGAGAACCTTGTACTTGTCAGCTACAGTAAGGCTACTTTCACATTCAGGAGTTTTTGAAGCGTTTTTACGTTAAAAAAAGCACCTGAAAAGCTCAAGAAAAATGATTCCCTATGTATGTGAATGTATATCTATGTATGTTTTCACACTGAAGCATTGCACTTGTGGTGCGGTGTAAAAATTCCTGCTTGTAGCATCTTTGGGGCATGTTTGGTGAGTTAACTCCCAAAAAGCACCTCTTCCCATTGATATAAATGGAAAATGCTGGCAAAAATGCCTAAAAAGTGCTTGAAAAGTGCCTCAAAAACACCTATGAGAATTGTTTTTGGTGCGGCTTTTAAGTCACATGTTCTTTAAAAATTGCTCAGAAAGCGCGGCAAAAGTGCAGTAAATACGCCTATACGTTTTTGCTGTGTTTTTGTGGCTGATCAGTGTGAAAGTAGCCTAAGTCTCAAAAGGATTACAGAATTCTGCATCCAGACAGCAATAAGACAACAATCAGCAAAAGTATAATTGTTAACAAAACATCTATGTGTCAAAAGCCTCATGAAGTGCCACAGTCAGCACCATCTGAACAACAACCTAAGCAAGAAGCCCCACCAGTAATGTAGGAAAAGGAACAGAGCATGAGTGAAATTGGTGTTAGTGATTTATTTGTGAAAGAAAGAAGCTGCACCACCTGTAACTTCATTAAATCCAATAAAGGCATCCTTGATTAACGCTTGTCATATAAGCAATGTGGATTCAGGGGCGGACTGACCATTCCGGAATTCGGGCACTGCCTGAGGGCCCGGGATCAGTAGGGGCCCAATGAGATGCCCCAGGTACCTTTCATAGGACTTTTTTGGGTGTGGTTTAAGTGTGGGCGGGGACACAGGGGACCCATGATCCCCTATTGCCTGGAGGCCCATGAGTTGCCAGTCCGCCCCTGTGTGGATTGTAACATGCTGTGTATAAAGAAATAGTTTGACCTCCACCATGATTACTAGCTCTGACACTAGGGGATAGCATTTACTTCTTGTATTACATAAGTAGAACTGCATGATTATAATGTAATGTCCTGTTTCTGAATTCCTTTTTTCCAATAAAACAAGAAAGGCTCAATTACCGTATGTATCCAGCACCATCTGACTAGTAGGAGTCATATCTACAGCAGCTTTCCATCAGAAACTCTCTCCAGCCAGACTGCTACCTAAGCTATCCAGCAGCGGTGAGGTTGAGTCTAATGCAGGCCATACATCGGTCGAATTCCAAATGAGTTTTCTTTAGAAAATCGGAAATTTTGTACGTTTTGTAATCCGATGGTGCCACCGTTTTTGAAATTCAACCAACCAAGCCTTCAACTTTACCTCATGTTGCTACAGAAAAGAATTTTGTGGTCCAGAATTTTTTTTTCTTTTCAGGTCACAGCTCATGCTCATTACTTTTTTGTTTATATTTCCCGCACAATTCTCCCATCGTTGATTTAAAATTTGTTCGTTATTCAAAAAATTTCCAGCATGCCCGATCACAAATTCAATGGTCACACAAAAATCGTCCATTTCTGTGACCCACTAATAGTGCGAAATTCGAACAAAAATTTTTAGAAAAGATTTTTGAAAGAAAACTCTTTTGGAATTCAACCCATGTATGGCCGACTTAAGGGTGACCTAAGGTTTGGGCTGCACTGAATTTGGCCCAGACCCACAAGAAACTGGCACATGATAGCAGGCCAATGGCTCAGTCAGCTGCAGCTGTAGAATTCCTTGCCCTGAAGCTGCATGCAACAAAGGGGTGGGGAGGCTGGTGACATCATTGACCTATTACAGCCACATGGCCATAGTTGGTCAATGACATTCAGCCGGTGGACTGCTATCACGTGACAGTTTACCATGGGTTCAGGACAAACTGAATTTGGTCCAATCCTTAGCTCATCCTTAGTTGGGATCCAGAAGATCACATTACAACAGAAGTTAGGAGTGTATTGTTTTTTTCCTGAATTTTCGGGCTCTACATTTGGTATTTCACAGTGAAAGACCTGTTTTATTTTCAAAGGTAATAATGGAACATCGACATTAGTTTCAGAGCTCTCTCTCTCTGTCTTTCTGACTCTAAGCCATTGCTCAGTGTTGATTGCTTTGTGTCCCCAGTGCTGCTTGGTTTGTTAGACTAAATCTTCATCTTGTTATAAAGCCTGAGAATTCATCCAAATCCCCAGATAAATCCTGGATTTAATGTTTCCCTAAAATGCATGTAAATCTACATAAAACTGTTATTGTTAGATAACTTTATAATATAACCAACTATGTGTTCTGCCATATAGCTGTAACATATAACGAAGTAGGATATAACTGTAATAAAAAAGTGAACATTTTCTATGTCACAGCTGATCTGCCATGCTTAGTCATCCTGCCCTGCTTAATCTAGATTTCTCGTTGTAGTTAAAAAAAAAAGTATTGACTGTGGTCATGATTTATCCTTTGCGAAACCAGTGCTTGGTGAGTCAGTTATTAAATCTAAGCATGAATCATAGGAGCACAAAGCATTATCAAAGCAGCACAGTAGCCACACCTGTCACAGGAAATACACCTGACACTTTGTCCAAGCAGAGGAATAGGCAGCAATCGATAGTTCAGATCTGCTGTTCAGCAAAACTATTACATAATACAGAAAATATAGTTATGGGCGAGAAAAGAACCTGGCTCCAGCCCAAGAGAAGTAATCATGTTTAAAGGGAAATCGTCAGCAAAAGCAAAGTATCCTATCTATCTATCTATCTATCTATCTATCTATCTATCTATCTATCTATCGTATCCAGATAAAGATAATCATTGTAAGAATAGAATGATGGCATTATCACACAGGAATCTTGACACTTATCTTACTGATAAACTTGATTACAAATGTTCTCTTTCTACTTACACCTGTTCTGGTAGTGCTCCAATACCACTGACATGTTAAAATGACAGCTTTCAGAAATCAGCATAATAGCAACAGTGATGGGCCGAATACCCCCATGAACGTTTAACCACGAACTTCGAACTCGATGCAAGTCTATTGGACTCGAACTTGTAAATCCAAAAGTGCCCCTTTTTAAGGCTTATGCACAAGATTTTGGCCATGAAAGGGATATGGGGACTCCCCCCCCCCAATCCCTACCAGACCGTTTAGGCCTGGTAGGAAATTTTGGAGGGACCCCATAGTAAAGGCCTAAAGGACCTGGTAGGACTTTTAAGGGGAACCCCACCTCCCAAAAATTGGGCGGAGTGCATGGGGTTCCCCCTAAAAGCCCTACCAGGTCCTTTAGGCCTGGAAGGACTTTTAAGAGAAACCCCACCCCCATAAAAGGGGGGGAAGCATGGGGTACAACCTACATTTCTACCAGACCCTTGATCCGAACACAGGCCTGGCAGGGCAGGAAAGGGGGGGGGGTGGTAGGCAGGCTCATCAGCATCAGGGTACCCCTACCCATTTACTAAAGAATTAAATTCAGTAAAAAATAAAGAGACCAGACTTTTAAAAAATCCTTTAACAAAAAACAAAGAACAGTTTTTGACAAGTCCTTTAATAAAAAAAAAAGCCAAACAATGGTTCCATCATTGTAATCCATCGCCAATCACAGCGTCCAGCGTTCACGGACTCTGCAAAATAAAACAAAAACCTTTGCCTCATGCCCATCTGCCGAGCACTTGCCACAATATGACAGGTCTGACAGTGGAGAGTATTCTCCCCTCTGTCTTTGGCAGTGCCCAGTAACACACTACACAAGGCTGCCGCGTAAGCCAATCATGGCTCTCAGAGTGCCTTGTGCTGTGATCGGCCAAAATCTTGCACTTGACCTGTGACCAGGTGCAGTGCTTTGGTCAATCATGGCTCTCTCAATGTATTGCGAGAGTGCAGTGCATGGTGGGGTGCTCGGTGGGGAGGGTCCCTATCAGATTATTAGGAATGATTGGAAATCACCTGTAGAAAGAGGATGGGGCTCCCTGCTTCATGAGGTCCCACTGCCACTCTGTTCTTTGAACCACTACTGTATACTGGTTCACTGAATGAATCAGGCCCCACAAAGTACATATCAGCCAGCTTGTCCTGTGTTTAGGTGGAATTTCACTCTCTCAATCAACATTGAATATTTTTAGACCTAGTAAATAGATAGGAAGGTATATCACATTTACTTGTTTTAAACTGTTTTTTTTAATATTTCTTCAGTTACTTCCTGGTTTCCATGCCTAAATAAATGATGTCATACATCCCCGGATTCTTCAGGAGGGGAGAAAGGGTTTTTTTAGCTAAGCACACCCTCCTGCCTTTATGCTTGAGGTAAGGGCAGGTGGATTCCAGGAAGTAATTGCTACATGAATCGCCTGCCCTTACTCAAGATACCCACAGCCAAAAATGTAAGGCAGTGTTTTTCTAAGTAACTTCTCAGCAAAATAAAGCAGGATGGATGAATGAGTGGGTGGATGGATGGATGGGTGGGGAAGTTTGCTTTAAATATTAAAAAATAAATTAAATAATTAATTTATGCTTTGCTTTGTGGTGCTCAGATACCATGTAGTTCAGCTTTAGGTTTGGAGAAAAAAAAACAGCTGTGAGGTCTGACCCTTAACCTTTTGCCGCCTGGCCAATGGCCGTTTGGTGGCCAGCAAAATCCCTCAGCGTTCCGGGTGGACGCCATATGGCGTCCTCCCAGACATGCGCAGTTTGCGCGCTTGCAGAGCTGCGCAGCGATCTGTCACCGGCCACTTACCTCGGACAGGGCCGATGACAGATCTGAGTACCGGCCCCGTTGCCGGTACCATGTGACCTGCTGTGACAAATCACAGCAGGTCACATGACAGTTGTATACAATGGATGGCTTCATTCATGCCATCTATTGTGTACTAGTGTGTCTAGCTGTGATTGGTCCCAGCGATCACATGCACAAGCTGGGCCAATCACAGCCCAGCTGTGTCATGTGATTAGCCATGACCAAATCACAGCTAAGCACAGCAAAAAAAACCCTGAATGAATCTATGTCATTCAGGTAAATGCTTGCTTATAGCAAAGTAATTCTTTGCTATAAGCAAATTGTGTAAAAAAAAAAAAAAATACTGATCACTTCCCCAAAGTGGTCATAAAAAAAAAAAATCTTAAAAAAAAAAAAAAAATTATATATATTTTTTTTCATACTGTCACCAGTCAGTGTCCCTGATCACCGCCATGCCAGTTATATGATGACGCTGTACTGCACTGGTGACAGGATGTAAAAAAAAAAAAAGTAAAAATAATTTTTTAAATTTTCCGAAAAATGATGACAAAAAAATACAACTTCAAAAAACTCGCCATGCCTCTTATGAAGTACGTCGGACTGTCTACTTTGCAAAAAGTGGTCATTTGGAGGATATCTGTACTGTTCTGACATTCTTGGACCTCAAGAAATTAGATTGGCCGTCAGTACTTCAGGATTGATCAATTTTCAGATCTATACCATAGTTTGTAAACTCTATAACTTTCCTACAAACTAAATAATACATCCTAATTAATTGTTATTTTCACCAAAGACATGTAGTAGAATACATTTTGGCCCCATAGTAAAACACTCCCAGCACACAGTTAAGGCTCTTGACTAATTTCTAACTCTTGCCAAACGCCCCTACTCGCCAGCGCCCAGTGCACAGCACAGCCATCCAAAGCAGTGTGCTTTCAGTCAAGCACACAGACACAGCCCCCTAGTAAAACACTCCCAGCACACAGTTAACCCTTTGATCACCCCTCATGTTAACCCCTTCCTGCCCAGTGTCATTAGTACAGTGTCAGTGCTTTTTTTTAGCACAGATCACTGTATTGGTGGATGTCAATGACACCAAGTAAGTTCCCCCCAGTGTCAGAATGCCTGCTATATGTTGCTGATCTCCGCCATTACTAGTAGAAAAAAAAAAATTCCAGTATCTATACCACCATTTGCAAATGCTAAAACGGTCATGTATAACATTTAATTTACACATATTGGGATTTTTTTTAGCAAAGACATGTAGCAGAATACATTTTGGCCTACATTTATAATATGAAATTTTATTTTTAGTTTTACTGGACATTTTTTTCACAAAATTGTCGGTTTTTATTTTTATAGCGCAAAAAAATTAAAAATGCACAGGCGATCAAATACCACCAAAAGAAATCTCAATTCGTGGGGAAAAAAAGAACATCAATTTCATTTTGGTGCAGTGTTGCATTACCACGCAATTGTCAGTTAAAATAACGCAGTGCCATAATGCAAAAAATGGCCTGGTCAGGAATGGGGGTAAATCCTCAGGAGTGCAAGTGGTTAATTAAGCTTTGACAATAAAACCTGGAAGCTGATTGGTTTCTGTGTAGAATTGTACCAGGTTTGGCACTCTCTAGTTTTAGTAAATAACCCACTGTGTATTTTTGTGCAATAGCTTTTGTTATAGAAAATGCTGTTTTCACCTTTTTCAATCCTATTCTTGCATCTCATTGCTACTGATCTCTACCAGGGGCATATTCAATAGGTTGACAATGCAGAAACACAATTGGGAGGCAATTGTCACCCTAAAACTGGAATTGCCTGAATAAGACCCTTTAGGGCAGGGGTGTCCAACCTTTTGACTTTCCTGGGCCACATTGGAGGTAGAGGAATTGTCTTGGGCAACAAATAAAATACACTAACAATAAGGATAATGAGCAGAAAAGGTCAGGCAGATCACAAATTAACAATTGCTGATGTAGATAATGTACCAGTCTGAGTACTAAAACTTAATTGTTTGTAATATATAGGCAGCATAAACCTAGTGCGATATTTGACACTGTTTTTGATAAATTAGCGCAATAATATAAGTAGTAGCATTTCTCAGTTAATCCCTAAAGTGTTCATCAGATTATTTGGATCTAATTTTGCCTTTCATGTGTTTTATCCTTGAAAATAGTTGCTCACCAATATAGGTGATGCAGAAAACCGATGATATGAATAAAGTGTGATTGGGAAGAATGGGATATTTTACTTTGGGAAGATAAAGCTTATAAAAGACAAGACACTGTTTATTTTCCAGAAAGAGATACTGTCAATTTTTTCTTCAGACACATGTATTTGCTAACTGTACATGCATTTTTCCAAAATTCCCCCTTCCCCCCCAAATCAACATTTTTAAATAAGTGTATGATTTTGTGTTGGGCCGTATTCATAGCTGTCTTGAGCCACAGGTTGGACACCCATGCTATAGGGCAAGATTACCAGGCATTGAAAATAACAAATGACATTAACATATTTAGGATTATATAAGATTTTGGTAATCGTGTTTACACCTACTTTAACTGACATTCTGCTCATCACCTCGGGCATGCAACCCAAGATAGAACTTAAGTATATCCTAATAAGGACTAATTTACTTTCAGTCTGGCTTTATTTTTAATACATTGTAGTCTTAAAATGAGCAGCAAAAAGGTTTTTAGAATTGCTCACTGATGGACTGTAATAAGAATAAAAGAAAACTACAAATTACCTGTATTAAATATGTCATTGTACGCATTCACAATTTCAGATCACTTTAGCAACTTTCCCAGCAGTTTCATCAGAAAGTATTTTTTCCCCTGGGCAAATTCCTGTCTCTATGCTGACCTGAAAAAAAAGGCATTTGTGTTTCTGTGCTGTCAGATTGTGTTCTGGGTGTAAATGGGTTCTGGCATAGCCATCATTTCCAGTACAGCTTCAAAGTAAAATGCTTTTATGACATTTGCTTTGTATAACATAGATGTTATGGTCACACATGAAAAGCTCTATGTGTTTCTCTTCCTTTGGCACAAGGAAAATGTGCAAATTCTAGCTATTTGGTGCCTATGCTGAAAGAACAAAGGTTGTGCTATCAATGCGCCAATATATATTTAGATCATTGGCAGAGAAAGCTTATTCTAGGTTTTTTATACCAATATTGGCAATGTTTTGATTTCTTTCATATATTGTTTCTCTGGATTTGAGAAGGAAATGGTCAGATAGTTTGGAAAATGTGTTTACAACTTCATTGGACTTGTGCCATGAGTGGTATCACTGAACAATATTTATGTTTCCAAAGACATGCTGGTAGGTTAATTGGCTCCTGTCTAAAATTGGCCCTAGTATGTGTGTGTATGAATGTGAGTTAGGGACCTTAGATTGTACACTCAATGACGGTTAGGGGCCGATGTGAATGTACTATATATATATGTAAAGAGCTGCGTAAAAGGACAGCGCTACATAAGTAATAATGTATAATAATAATATAAGTAATATAAGTAATAATAATAATTTTGATCTTTTTTTAAGCATGGGGAAAAATATTCTAAATAAAATGCATAAGAAAACTACTATAATTCTGATCATTTGTATAAAAAATTTCAACTGAAAAAGCTGCAAAATTGATGTATGCAGGGTCGGTGTAAGAGATTTGGCCATATAAGAGTAATGCCAGATCTGACAAACACAGTTATGTAGGAATGAACCTCTAAATGTTGCAAGGTACATTAGACAGGTTTTTCAAACTCGCTATAAAAGGATCTGATTTTCCATCAAATGGACATGTTTACTTTAATTGGCCTGATGCATCCCAAAAATGTGATCTCAAGAATTATTATCAGGTCTGATAACAATGTTCAAATTATCAAGGAAAGAATTTTTCAGTTATTTTAATCTCTGCATTTGTTCCAGGTTAACGTTGAATGTGTTATTCTGTTAAGGCATGAAAATGACCCTTTGTGATTTTCACACCTGACATGCAAAGCATTTTCACTAGGTGAAAAAGCTCATTGTAGGTGTTAAAATCGCTTTAGTGACTTAACTTCTAGAAGCAGATGAAAAGCTTATCAGATGGTCTGTTATATTACAGAAACACTGGAGTCTTAAAGTGTATTTATAGCCAAAAAAAGTGTTTTTTGTTTCGCATAGAAGTAGGCATAGGTTAGAACATCTGTTGGGTTTTTATGGCTCTCTGCACCCCCACTGGGGAGCTTAACCTCTTTCTATTTGTCTTGGTGACCACTGTCCCCAGTAAAGGAAAATCTAAATTTTTGAGTGGTCACTGGAACAGAAATAAAGGAAAAAAATCTTCCAGTGGTCAACTTGTCAACTTCTGATGACTAGAGAGGATTTATCTTTCTTTGGAGAGATCTCTCACATCCTGTATTGTCTCAAACAAGGACGTCCTTGAAGAAAGAGGTGCATCCCAAAAGCTTCTCCTAAAAATGTGGATGTTAGTGCAAATAAAAAAAGAATTACAAACAGTATTTAATTGTTTTTGTTGTAAGTATACCAATATGGATACAATCAGCTCAAACAAGGAAGTGAATTCAAATCACCCTAATAGGACACAAACAGCAAAAAAAAAAAGAAAACTGACAGGGGTTTAACCTGTTGACACCACACAATGTAACGGTATGTCGCAGGACTTTCAGTGGTTATACCGGCATTATCCCAGTATCATATTTTCTAGCCGGCGAGGCACTTTTTTGTAAAAGCAATCCTAGCAGCTAAATAGCCACTGGATTGCTGTTACAAATGGTTGGAGGGGATTCAACAACACCCCCCCCCACACACACACACACACACACACACACACACATTCCCAGGCTATCCCCTCCCACCGGGGAGCCCAGGGTCGCATCTGATGGTTCTGCTGGGGACCAGAACGTCCCCAGTCATCTTTATGGTCTAAGAAATCAAAAGCATAAGTATTTTGTCACTTCTGGTTTTGCTGGTTGTAAACAAACTATTACTGGTTTGAGAAAAGCATCAGATCCAAGTTTGAGCCAATGCTTTTAATACCCCAGATCTCTCAGTGAAGAGTACCTGTCACTGCCCATTCTATCACAAGTGATGTTGTTCATCCCTTGTGATAGAGATAAAATTAATAAAGAAAACTAGAAGTACGGTGTAAAAGCAAAAAATATATTCAAAAAAGTTTAAAGCACCCCTGCCTTATTCCCCTTGCAAAGGCAAATGCACATGTGGGTCCCATGTGCATATGTAAATGGAATCGCACCACACATGTGAGATATTACTGCAATAAGAGCAATAATTCTAGCACCAGAGCTCCTGTGTTAATCTAAAGTGGTAACCTGTAAAGGCTTTTAAGTCGTTGCCTATGGATAGCATAATGAACATAGTTTGTTGCCGTTCCGAGAGTGCGCAATTTTAAAGCGTGACGTGTTTGGTATCTATATACTCAGCGTAAGATGATCTTTTATATTTTACCAAACAATTGGATATTATATTTGGGTTTTTGTGTATTAAAACTCATTAAAGTGTTTTTGATTCAAAAACTGCTGCACACATACCGTGTGACATAAAAAATTACAATGGCCACCATTTTATTCTCTAGGGCAGCGGTCACTAAATGGCGGTCCGCGAACACTCAAGGTAGGGTGTACTCTTACAGGGGCACTCTGATGGGAACATTGAATGTTAAGGGGCACTCTGCTGGGCACAACATAGAATGTGCCCATCAGAATGCCCCTTAATATAACGTGCCCATCAGAGTGCCCCTTAATATTAATGTGCCCATCAGAGTGCCCCTTAACATAAAATGTGCCCATTATCATGCCCCTTGTTTTATTTTAAGGGGCACTCTGATGGGCACATTGTATGTTAAGGGGCACTCTGACAGGCACATTTAATGTTAAGGTGCACTCTGATGTGCACAACATAGAATGTGCCCATCAGAGTGCCCCTTATTATAAATATGCTCATCACAGTGCCCCTTAATATAAATGTGCCCATCAGAGTGCCCTTTAATATAAATGTGCCCATCAGAGTGCCCCTTAACATAAAATGTGCTCATCAGCATGCCCCTTATTTTATGCTAAGGGGCACTCTGACGGGCACATTTTATGCTAAGGGACACTCTGACGGGCACATTTTATGTTAAGGGGCACTCTGATGGGCACATTTTATGTTAAGGGGCACTCTGATGGGCACATTTTATGTTAAGGGGCACTCTGAAGGGCACATTTTATGTTAAGGGGCACTCTGATGGGCACATTTTATGTTAAGGGGCACTCTGATGGGCACATTTTATGTTAAGGGGCACTCTAACGGGCCCATTTTATGTTAAGGGGGCACAAATGAGCACATACTGTGGAAAGGGCCACTCTGATGGGCACATGTGATTGAAAGGGGAACTCTGGTGGGGAATATGATGTAAAGGGACACTCTGATGGGGAAATATGATAGAAAGGGGTACTTTGAGTGTAAGGGGGCACTCTGACAGGAATATCTGATGTAAGGTGGTGCTGTTGTGGGAATACATAATGTAAGGTGGCACTGTGATGGGGATACCTGATGTAAGGTGACAATGTGATGGAGTTACCTGATGTAAAGAGGCAATCAGATAGGCTCACCTGATGTGATGGGAATACATGATATAAAGTTGCACTCTGATGGCGACACCTAATGTAAAGGGGAACACCGATGGGCACTCCCTATTCGGACCTCGGCCAGAGGGAAATGTTAGTGACTGGACCTCCTTGAATTTTAATTAAATACCCCTGCTCTAGGGCCTCTGCTTTAAAAATTATATAATGTTTGGAGGTTCTAGGTAATTTTCTATACAAAAATACTGATTTTTACATGTAAACAAAAGGCGCCAGAAAAGACCCACTCTTCAAGAGTTAAAAAATTTGATAGCAAAAAAAATGCCTTTAAATATATTTAAATTCCCACAACTATACTGTATTACACAGGTGTGACCCTTAATCCTACCAGGTCTGATCCCCAGTGGGGCACATCTGATGGGTTATGTCAGTAGTACAAATTGTAATAGTTGAGGGACATTTCTGTGACAAGTTCAGTAGTTCACTTATCCTCATTATAACTGGCAGATTCTTGGGAGATTCTTGGTGAATGTTACTGTAAATCTGAGGTTAAATAGGGAAGCATTTTACTCTTGCTTGGGAAGGTTTCTTCACTATGATAAAACGATTTTTAATCCAGAGTAGACAAGATACATCAACATAACCGAATCACTTGACTTGCTGAATCTGACGATTTGAGGAAGCGTATACTGTACCTGTCTCCATAGGCAGGAAGTGTGTGAGTATGTATTAATCATTTGTTATTCAAAGTATTTGGCACAAAGTTGAATTTTTCCTGTCAAGACAGAAGCCAACCTACACACAGCGGAGAGCTCAGATTACCATACAGTTGACTCATCTTGTCAAGGCATGTCTGTACATCGTTCTAATTGGCTTATGCATTTACTGGCCGGCTGCAATGTGATGCAAAGGCTGGTCTGTTTACTATGAACGCTTCCTCACAAATGTACAGGTAAACCTGCCATGATACAAAACAAATACAGAGTCAGTTGCATAACTAAACATATTTACATGTGGATAAAGGCAGCTAGCCAATTAAAACCACACCATGTGTACATTATAGATCACTTTATTAAAATGCTTGGTTTGATGGTATTACCTTTACCACTTGAGGTGATTTGGTGTTATGTCTGAGTATACTCAAATGTACCTAAAAAGATCAGCAGGAAGTGTGACAACAATAAACACACACAAACAAACAGACTGCATGTCTCCCACCTATATACTAAACATTAAACTGACTTCATTTACAAATGATTTAACTTTGCAGATGAACGAAAAACCTTTGAAATGGGAGATGTAGTTTTGATTGTAGGGAGAACACTTTTGCTAAGGTTGGCCATACACTAATAGATTTTTTAAATCTAAAAGATGCATTCATCCACATTAGACAGCGCTGATGAATGAAACCCCCATTTGTCTGTTGTGTTATTGATTGGATGTTTGATCAACAATATTCAGCCCAGTTCCTTTAACTGCTTGCCTGCTTCCCTATAGCAGAAATACACGGCTGCGCAAAATCACGTATATATATGTAGGAGGCTTCCATTGGCGCATTTAGCTGTCGATCACTGGGTCTCGGCCAATGATTTCCCGCCAGCACCTGGCGATAGCTGAATATCACTGACGGGGAGAGGTCAGTATGTAAACAATACAGATCTCTCCCCTGTCAGCTCCAGCACACTGCATAGCGGAGCAATACAAAGCAATGTGCTGACACAGTACAACACACACAAACACAATAGTAAACCAGCACACAGTTAACCCTTTGATCGCCCCAGATGTTAACCCCTTCCTGCTCAGTGTCATTAGTATAGTGTCAGTGCTTTTTATCAGCACTGATCACTGTATTAGTGTCACTGGGGATGTCAATGCCAGTTAGTCAATTCCCCCCCCAGTGTCAGAATGCCCGCCGCAGTCCTGCTATAAGTTGCTGATCGCCGCCATTACTAGTATAAAGTATTGGGTTTTTTTTTTTTTAGCAAAGACATACAGCACAATACATTTTGGCCTAAATTTATGATGAAATTAGATTGTTTAAATGTTTTTACTGGACATGTTAATAGCAAAAAGTAAAAATATTGTTTTTTTTTCTCAAAATTGTCAGTCTTTTTTTGTTTATAGCGCAAAAAAAAGAAAAAAAAAAGCCGATCAAATACCACTGAAAGAAAACTCAATTCATGGGAAAAAAAGGACATAAATTTAATTTGGCTGCAGTGTTACATGACCGCGCAATTGTCAGTTAAAATAACGCAGCGCCGTAGTGCAAAAAATGGCCTGGTCAGGAAGGGGGGATGGGGGGGGTAAATCCTGTGGAGGGCAAGTGGTTAATTTTACAATCAAAGGATGTCAGGCCAGAGGGGGGCAGATAGGGTCACCCACAGGACATAGTACAGCTGGTTAATCAAGAACCAGGCCAGCTAAAAAGTAGATGACTTCTAACCATAGCCTCCCACACCCAAACTTAAAGCCTAGTTTAGTAAAAAAAAAAAGTAAAAAGAAAAGAACCTGTGCTTTTAACTCCTGCTTTAGTTGAATTCTTCCTCCTCTGATCCTTCCACCCCCTTTTCTGTAATTTTCCAGTGCAGTGAGGGTAAATAGAGCCAAGGGACCTGTGATATGCACTCATCAATAGCATCAACTATGTCTGCCCTTTCTGCCCAGCTCCTTCATTCATAGATGCTGTATTATAGCTTAACTATGAATGTGCAAATGGAGGATGCACAAATGATTAAAAGGGGTCCGCCTCCTCCATTCACATATCATGTACATTTAGCACAGCTTTTAGGAATGGTGAAGGGAAAACGGAAAAGGCAGACATAGCCAGCACTCGTAACCTCTTATATACCACATATATGTAGCATCTTGTTGGGCCTTAATGTTGAGAGGCTGCATTTATGCATCACAAAAGTAAACAATTCTATGCTGGGAGTGCATGCCGTGCGCGCTCCCAGAACAGCTACTGGCAAGGACAGGAAAGCTCCCGATGCCTACTTGTAATTGGGAGTTTTCTGATCACGTGACCACTGTGCCTGCTAATCACAGCGGTCACATAACCAGAATGCCCGCCTCCTGGCATTTAGAAATCTCGAAGGGTGGGAGGCAGTGATGGGAAGGGTTAATAAGTGAATACGACAGGTCCCTGTGCTCTGTTAATCCCAGCTGCACAGGAAGATTATAACAGTGGGAGTGGGTTCAGAGAAGTAAGATTTCAACTAAAGCAGCAGATAGCAGCACAAGAGACACATTGTATTGATAGTAATGTCCCTTGTGCTGATTTTTTTTTTAACTAAACTTAGATATTAAAGTGTATGTTTGGGCAAACACAAGTGCATATCTTTTCCATACATGCACATTTTCTCAGGTTTTGTCTCCTTATAAACGCTACAAGTACAGAAGAATACCTGTTTCTGCTAATCCTGCCAGAAATCCAATGAGCTCCTAAATGGTACCCAGCCATTAAGATTGTGGATACCTTCCCTTTAATAAGCCTATTAAAGGGAAGACTTAGGCGACATAAAAAAACATACACAGTACTTCCCTGCATTACATGAAATTCCAAGTAGTGTTCTCAATGCTGCCTAGTTCTCTCTTGCTTGACCAAGGGACCCACCCCCCCAACTTTCTTTATGGTTTAGTGTGGGTTCACATATATGCGGTTTGGTACATCGCATGTGATTTGCACAGGAACTGCACCGCATTCCTATGCAAATCACATGTGAATTGTGTGCGGTGCGATTGGAGCCATACATTGCATGACCATGACCATGCACGACCCTTTTTTTGGTCCGAAATAGAATTGAATCACATTGGGGATTCACACCTATGTGATCTGATTCTGCAAATTGCACCGTGTTTTCTGGACCGATTTCGGGGTGTTGTCAACTTAACATACACACCCACAGTGGTTCGCATGAACAGGGTGTGATTCTGATGTGGTGCGGAATTCGCACAGAAAATGCTGCGAATTCCGCACCGCATCAGTGTGAACCCAGGCTGAAAGATGAGAAGGGAAGAAGTATTCTACAGTCCAGAAGGGAGAACTGGGCAGGGCTAGGATTTCATGTATTGCAGGGATTTACAGAACATTTTTTCCATATTCACACTTTAAAAAGGCTTATGAAAGTGTAGCCCTCTTATTTCTTTTTGTTTTTGGGGGGGACGATTATGAGAAATGACCCTCTCTAAACAGGATACCTGTACCTGTTGGTAAATATGAGAACCATAGTGGAAGAATGGGTTTGATAATAAAGTTGGTAATGATGAGGAACTACTGCAGCCAGCATATAACATTAACCATAAGTATATAGAAACATACCAGTATGGGAAGAATACAAGCTTTAGATATCAAAAGGTTAACAATAGTACATATATCCAATGTACAAACAGGTAATATAAACAAAGGTCCTTACAGGAGTCCTAGAGGAACTGTGCACCTATACCCAAGTATACAGTATGTAGTTATTAAAAGACATACCTCAACATTCATGTTGCAGCAAATTCCAGTTGCAGGGGCCCCTGAGAATGATCACAATGCAGCATCTATATCAGTGTCAAAGACCTGAACACAGAATCAGTGATGATGGGAAGATCCTCTAACCATTGTCCAACCAGCAGAAACTATGGTTTGGCACTAGAACACTGGATCAGCCTGTCTACTCTGCTTCTTAGTCCCTAGTAACTAAATTGCCATGCAACTGAACCTCTAACCACATACTGGGTTGTTGATGCCTTGCCTGCCTCTAACCTATGTTGGTTATTGAGTCTTGAGCTAAAACTAGCTATAGAATCCCAGATCAGTAAGGAAAGGGTTAACTAAAATAAAGGAGCTGCAAATAAACTCTATTGCGATAATCAGGTTCACTAACTAATATACTGGAAGGTGACCACTACACTTATACAGTTGCACAGACCTAGCTATTTGACATTGTGAATGTGTAAAGGAATTCCTGTACAGTGACTGGTGCATAAAAATGCTCATGCGTGCAACATCGCGCATAGAATTGAGCATAGGCACATTGCTAATAAGAATGAGCATAGACTCGCGCATGCGCGTAGGAATGTGCGCACATGGGTGCACTCACACGAGAGCGTGCCCTCGATTTCTGGCACCAGACAGACTATTTAAATGAGACTCTTTGTCTCTGTCAGTGCTGACTGGTCTTCGGCTATTTCCTTGTGTCCTGTTGTATCCTGTGTGTTATCCGTTACTGACATGGCTTCCTATTGACCTGGTCTTGGATCCTGTTTATGCTTCTGCTCATTGGTTTCTGATCCTGGCTTCCTCCTGACCACGTCCCTGTCTAATGTTCCGGTACCTCATCGCCTGCTCGTTGCTGACCCTGGCTATAACTCTGACTACGCTTTGGGCTCCAGTTCGGCTCTACAGTCCTGCCGAGTGCTTTCCCTGGCTAGCTATTATATCAGCTCCAGCTGTCATGGTGTGTTCCGGCCTCACACTTGTTAGAAGTTCCGGCAAGCCTCGCACCCAGATCTTGCAGTTTTAGTGGAGTGCTTTCTTAACCTCAGCTGGTCGTTTCTGCATCTCCTGTGTTCCTGACCGGATGCCCTGCTTGATTTATCGAGTTTACACCTCCAGCCGCAAGTTCTGCAATCAACATCTGCAGGCACTCGTGTTCCTCCTGCCCCTCAGCACCATTTGTTCCACCTTCAGTGGGGCCTGGGCTGGAGATACAAGAGAGGTCTACCACCTCAATTCAGACTTCTATCAGGTACGTGACAGAATGTTAGATAATAACAATAGACTCGTCTGTCACTAGGATTTCAATCAAGAAAATATGGGCAGGTACAGTTAAACAGCCAGAACTCAGGAACAATTACCTATAGTCTATGCTTTTGGTCTGGATAAAATACAACAGCAGCTCTTGCAGGTTGGCATGTGGTTTCCAAAACTTCTATCTCTTCCTTCCTCTGAGGTTTTTAACCCAGCGTCCCAGAGACAGAAAGTGCATACATAAATAATTGCATAATATTATAGTAGTTCTAAAGGCTGAAGGTTTTTACCTGAATTCTCTGCATTAGGGTTAAAAAAAAAGCCCACAACAATAAAATCAGTCTGTATATGTAGTAAAGCATGCTTGTTATAATCACTGTGGAACCTAAGGGGTTAAGCCTCTGCATTGTGTAAATACGCTGTTTGATCCTGACTTCTCTGATCCTCCCCTTCTTCCAGTGTCCCCCTCTTCTCCTGATAAGACAAATCGTGTGGTGTCACTCTGCACATGCAGTTTTTTGTGTATTGCTAGAGAGGTTTTTTTCTTGGGAGAGTACATGTGATCAGCACTGGGCCAATCAGCACTGTCTAGACAGAGGTCAGGGGTTCTGCATCCTCCTAGAACAGAATGAAAACTCCTCCTACAAGCTTTAACCAGTGCTTTGCTGGGCACTGATAGAAGTCACAACACTGCTTGAACTACTGATGAGAAAAGGTATTTATCAGTTTATATTTACTAAAATAATTGCATTTCCACGTTCTGTGTACTGTAGAAGACCAGATATAGTGAATGTAGGTTCCTGGGTTTAGTAACAATTTAAGTGCAGATGCCCCCTTAAACTTACCTGAGCCCAATCTTGTTCCAATGCTGTGCACAAGAGCAGCAGCTCTCTCCCTCCTCAGGATCCATTGGCTCCCCCTGCTGTCAATCACAGCCAGTGAGAAGGGAGCAGGGGGTGGGGCAATGGACACACAGAGCATGGCTCAGGACAGAGTCTGTAGAAGTACCCCATAGCAAGCGACTTGCTATAGAGGGTACATAGCAGGGGGGAGGTGCCTAGAGCACTGACAAGAGACCTGAAGACCACTGGGACTGCTCTATGCATAATTGCAGGTATGACATTTGTTATTTTTAAAAAAAAGCAGATCCCTACAAAAGGATTGTGCCCGTATCCTAATGACTGGGCAGCTGAAGCTTGGAAAATTAAAGACTATGTAAACCCAACATATCATATTCTTGATATATGCCTGCTGTACCATGTACTTGTATGAAAAAATATCCTGTTCTTTTTGTATTGCTTCCTTTGTGTGAAATATCTGGTGTTCCTGCCAGTCCCTCTGCTTTCCTATTAAAAACTGACCACACTAGGCAGAAGAGCACTGCTCTTCTCTAATAAGCAGACTTCTGCTGACATCCCTCTCCTAGATTGTAAGCTCGAAAGAGTAGGGCCCTCTTACCCCTTGTGTGCTGTTTGATGTTACTGTACTGTTTCATGTATTGTCCCCCCTCTATTGTACAGCGCTGAGCAAACCCTTTGGCGCTATATAAACTCGATAAATAAATAAATAAATAAATAATCCCCCCGAAGCAGCCATTCACTGGGAAGATCAATGTACTGCTGTTTCTCCTCCCCCAGCTCTCTAGGCAGCTGAAAACAGAGTGTATGGGATCATTTATAAAAAACGGAAAAAAGGAATTTATAATGTGTTTTATATTAATACACAAATGTTTTGTCTTTCGTTTCTATTTTACCCGGAATGGGTCTTTTTACAAGTTGAGGGTTCGCATTTACTTTACATTTTTGAAAGATGTGATTATAAACATATGTGATTAAATATGACAGGTATCTAAGTGTGATACTGCTAGATGAGTGAACAAGGCAGGGGAATACAAGTGATTGAAGCAACAGCTTTCAAATGTAAAAAAAAATATGGATTTTCCAACTAGCCCGTTTAGTGCTGAAGAGTATATCGATTAACTGCAGGTGAAAGGCTGGCCATACTCAGCTAGATAAAAGCAAGTTATACAAAATCAATCATCACTTGCAAGGTTCAGGCCATAGTTGTACACTAAATGGCAGCTCTGCATGGAAAGAATCGCCACTGAAAATGATACAATTATTCCAGTCACATGGTGATTCCACAACATGTTTGTTTATCAATTAAAAAGGGAACAAAGCTTTTACTGCATTTACTTAACATCCTTCTATTGAAAAAATCAGGAAGATGACTAAAGTTGGGATTATGTATAAATCATGAGATAGCAAAAAAGAGTCATAACAACAAAATAAATAGACACACATTTGAAACAGGTTTGGTGAACAAAATTTGTCACACTGTTTATTTAAGGGGTGACCCAAACCTTATTTTAATCAGCACTGTGACAGATCTAAAAAGATATTAAACAGGGAGGTTGTATGGTAGCCGCAGTCCAGTCCTCTCAGACAGCTGGTTGTGTGGGAACGGTGGAAGTGCAGTATTTACCAACTGCTGTAGTGCATGGGATGCAGAGCCCTCCAGAATCACCCATTCGATGTGCTGTTACTGGACAAAAAAGGGGCTTCAGAATCCAAAGGCAACCTACAAGAGAAAAAGGGAGGGGGAGAAACAGCCCAGAACTTTTTGTACTATCCCATGGGGGACTCCACTGAACTCTAAGGACCCAATCATCTGACAGCAGTCAACTTTTTCAGCTTTTTTTTATCTCTTCTAAAACAATTTATGGTAGGGTAGGTATACATAAGCAATCAATGTATGGGAATGTTTACTCTATCCATGTACAGAAAAACATTTATAGATAAAATAGATCTGCTCATTTTTAATATAACAACAGTTTGAAATGGTCTGATTATTACCCTGCTTTCTTTTTCTCTGATTGTATTCTCAAGCAGGGCAGGTCTGCACAGTGAAGATCTTAGAGTAGGGCGTGTGAAGAAATGGTAAAGAAACTACTTTGTTGGAATACAATTTTCATGTATTTTTGTACAACTACATCAGTATCAGCATTCAGTACAGATATATTCTTCAACCAGTAGATGGCAGTATTTATAAGTTTGCAGCTGCATCAATGGTTAAACTCTGTCTTTTCTCTACAATAAAGTTCCTGTTTCCTGTTTGCAGAGAAGCAGCAGATAAACACGTATGGACTGTGCACTGACTGTTTTGTAGGGCTATATACAGAATTTATAACAGAGATTCCTGAAAGTGAAGTTGTCCTTTAAGCTACAGTTGACTTACTGCTGCCTGCTACACCCCATTTCCCTCCCACAAACTTAATTTGTAAACTCAACTGCACTAAACCTACTGCTCAGAACATAGTTCTGCAGCAATCTTGTGAGAGCATGACTATTGCCATATAGACATCTCATAGAAAATTGTCTCAAATAAAAGTAGAACTATAGCTAAAACTTTTTTTTTTCAATTTGGATAGAATAAAGTAGGGTTAGAACCCCTGTCAGTTTTTTGCCCATTGGGGAGATTTGCTTTCACTTCTGGCCACATGGCCCAAACAGGAAGTGAGAGGAAATCCCTAAAAATTAAGGGAATCCCTTCGGGTCCCCAGGTCACCAGAACTAATGTCCCCATTGGAAAATTTATTTTCTATTACTTTTCTGAGGACAACCCAAAATTTGGGATTTTATTTCTTATGTTCACTTTCAATGATAATGCTAAATGGGACAAATAGAGAGGATGAATCTCCCTAATGGGGGCACAGACAATAATAAAAACCTAATAGGTGTTCTACTCCCTTTCAACTCTGTCCAGAACTAAAAAAAGTTTTACCTTCAGGCTACTTGAATCTTAAATCTGTTGCTTCACTTCCTAAAATTGGATAGCGTTTGTCAACTGTATGTTACAAAGACCTTTTGCTATGGTTCTTCAGAAGAGATTACATTTACATTTTTGTTTATATAATTTTTTCATACATTTTATATGATACCTTTAATTTGGGCCAAAAGTTATACATGCCTTTCACTTATGGCTATTGTTAGAATTAGGAATTAGATTAAGGGATAGGTTGAGGGCCAGGCATTAGATTTGGGTGAGGTTAGAGATTGGAGGTTATATTAAGGTTTGTGGTTAGGGGTTGGATCAGTTAGTTATTATTAGTTTTCACCCACAAAAAAGCATGCTAAAAATTTCAACACCGCTGCTTAGGAGGGATTTACTAAAACTGCAGTGTGCAAAATCTGGTGCAGCTCTGCATAGTAACCAACCAGCTTTAAGGTTTTATTGGCAAAGCTTAATTCAGCAAGCTGAAGAAGATGATTAGCTAACGTGCACAGTTACACCAGATTCCGAGAGCTCCAGTATTAGTAAATGTACCCCATAGAGTTCACTGACCTTTCTCTCCTGATGGCTGAGCGTAATAGCTGAAGAGTGAAAGGAAGGTAAGTATATGTTGCTTTGGAGGGCTAAACTAAAGTGGACCTGTTGATTTGCCCTCTTTAAAGCAGAGCTTCTGCCAACACATCAGTCAGAGTCAACTGGCAAAACGGGAATACTGTATTAAAAGATTATATTCACTGCCTCAAGTACCCGATAAAGTATGAAAATGTTTACACGTGAAATTGTGAATATTATTATCAGCTTCTTTCTGTAAGTCAGCTTGTAATGAGTGTATGATGTCCAATTAAATTTTACTTACTGCAACATCATTTTACCTTGGCTGCCCTTATACTGAAAATCCAAAACCAGTTGACATTACTGTATAGCTGAAAACATAACATCTACTTCCTTAATACTGGAAATTTCCCTTTGTGCTTCTATTTTCAGTATGGGCATTAAGTAGTTTCCTGCGGCAGATATGGACTATCTACCCTTTAAATTATGGTGTCAGAAGAATACAGGAAAATACACTTCCTCTGTATTATGAAGATTGAGCTGATATCATTTGACATTTGTCAGGGACATAAATAGATGAGCAAATCAGTTCCTCTAAACTAGGATTGGGCTGATTTATTGGTATTTGGATAACCAAAGAAACTGCCTAATCCACTATGGGTGTCACACAGATTCCTCTTTAAATTAATTGGAAAAAATGTAATCTCTATTCAGGAATACAAAAGGGGTAGTTTATTTAAATGATGACAACAATGCAGGAAAATATTAAAGAAAGCCTCCTGCGCTGAAAATGGATTAACCCTACCCTCAGCAGCTAACGCCTAATCTTTAACCACAAAGTCAATGATAAAATAATGCAATAATGGTGTAGTGCTAAAAATATAAATATAAACATGCGTGAGCATAAAAAACATATACAAACACAGACTGAACTCGTGACCCCCCACATATATAAACCCCAATATGGGGGACAAATAGATAGTGAAATAAGTGATTCCTCGCAGGGGAACACAATTAATAGCACATGTGAATAAAAGTGTCCCAATTCAATACATCATGCTATATAACAGCCCATAATTTCAACTCCAAGGTGCAGGATTCACACACACACACACACGTGATTGTATCAGCAGACAATAGGTGCAGCACACTGTGATGTGATATCCGTAAGTGGCCAAAGTGCTTCCTCACCTTCTTTATATGACCACAAGGGCATACTCGCTTAGTGGAATAACCACATAGACCAATAGATAACCACTAACGGCGTGATTATCGGCCGATTTTTCGTGCGGACGGAAATGTGGCCGATAAACGACCCGTCTATGGCCTGCATTACGAACTGTTACTAACTGTTGTTTTCAACCAAAAATGTTAGAGTGATTCTGGAATATAATTTCATTTAGCCAGGATTGTTTTGTTTTTTTTTTCAGATTGCATAAAGCAAGTCAAATGAACTAAAGGTAATGTCTAGTGAAGGTAATTTTTATATATGAATTACCAGCTTTCTGAAGTCATAATAACAGTAAAGTCAGATTCTTATCTTTTTCTTGGTATTTTTAAACGCTTATTCTCAGCCAATTTCTCAGACAAGGAAACTGAAGGTATTTGAGTTAAAGTTCATTCAAATTTTGGAGCATGAGCACTATAGAGGATAGGGCTGCTCTGCTTGATGTGATTGTAGCAATATTAGTGCACTTTTTTTTTTTTTTGCACTACCATTCAAATTCTTAGGACAAGCTTTTGGGGTGTATCCACTTCTTGTAAGGCCCAAGAGTACTAATTGGACCTTAGAAAAAGGGGCACATTCAAAAGCTTGTCCTGGAAATGTGAATGTTAGTTCAAATAAAAAAGTATTATGGACATTACTCAACATAATTATTTTTTCTGCTGTGCTGAAAGAAGCACAAATCAGCCAGCCCTCTTCCTCCCTTTAGCTCTTAATGGTCTTAAAGAAGGGCAAGTAATAATTTTGGTTGTCTTTTTTAGGAATTCAGTTAATTTCTCTATTAGCAGGCATTTCTGCTCTAGAGATGGTCATAAATCTGTTAGGGTCCACTTACACCAGCCAGCTCTTTATAATGCAGCTGCTGGTGTGCAGTGTGGTCCGACAGGAAACACTGCTCTGTACTGCACCGTTTTTCTTTTTTATTGAACTTTACTGAAATGAAACACAGACATTTCATAAACTTAAATTAGCTGCCATGTGTTGTGATGTGCTAAAAAAAAGTAGTGCATGCGCTATTCTTTTTCAGCTCACCATGCTGGCACACCATCACAACACAGAGGTGTGAATCGGGCACTCAGGATTCAAGGCAGTTTCACACCGCATCCAGTATGAAGGGAGCCTTAGTGTTACATTTAGCAATCAAGAAACCAAGTAAAGTATTTATTTAGACTTACAGCAACCTGTACAATGTTCACAGAAATGACCATCATATATGAGTTATTCATATAGCAACTTACTAGTGCATTAGCAAATGACAAGCACTCCTGACAAGTACTAGTGCAGGGGTGGCTAACCTGTGGCTCTCCAGCTGTTGTGGAACTACATTTCCCATGAGGCATTGCAAAGATGGGAAGTTACTGACTTGCAGAGGCATGATGGAACTTGTAGTCCTGCAGCAGCTGGAGAGCTGCAGGTTGGCCACCCCTGTACTAGTGTGTCACCCATGACTAAACCAAGTTACTTTCCTGTTGAGTGCTGTCATCTTGAGTCTCACACAGCAAATAGGTGAACTCAGGTTTTCACCACAGCTTTAATGTCAAGGATACTACAGCCTTTCCTGTGACAGTCATGTGTCACAGCTTTCTGCATCTGTCAGTGTCCAGGAGTAGTTATAGATGAAGATGACACACTGTAATCACTGTTTAATCTTCTTAGAATGCACTCTGAATGCCCAATCACTTGCAAGGGAAATAAAAAAACAAAAACCTTTGATAGCACATTTGAGTATTCAAAGTGAACACTGGTTCACCTTATTTACCAACATTGGCTTTGCAAAGTGAACACACATTTTGCTAATGGATCAGCCTCTACCTTTAGTAAATAAACGCCAGTGTGCCTTGCAGGTTGCTTGCTCTTTATATAATGCATAGTGCTCTGTGAATCTTGTATTACAGATTATATTTATTACAGGTTCTCTATGTCTATGTGGATTACTGTACATCCTGTCTCTGCAGCTGGTAAAGTATAATTCCAGCCTCTTTTGGAAAGAATTCAACAGGTTTAGAACCTCTGTCTGATTTTTTTTTTTGCATTGTCCTGTCCTGAGATTACTATAGGAACTAAGAAATCTTGCCAACAAGAACAGAGACAACATTAGAAATCTCAACCTTGGCCAAAGTGTTGGATGAAGTCCTTCTTTAAAAGTGCAAAGCAACAGGTCCACTATAGTTTAGCCCTCCGAGCAACATATACTTACCTTCCTTTCACTTTCCAGTTACAATGTTCAGCCACCAGGAAAGAAAGATCTGTGAACACTATCACTGGAGGCATACTGTACACACAGCTTTGGATTCCCCATGTGACAGTACTTTTACATGAAGTGATGAAGCGAGGAACATACTTCTTCATTCCTGGGAGTACTGGGTATTTCCTTTGATTCCCAGTGCATAATAGATATGTGGGAGGAGGAAATGACGGGTGAGTATATGCTGGGGAGGGGTGAGGGATTACAATAAACCCTTTGATTTGCCATAAATAGGCAAAACACAGGTTTTCTTTAAGCAAACCCCTGGTTCACACTAGTGTGGGCTGTGCAACCCACATTTCCTCGGGCACGGCAGCCCTTTCATTTGGATGGAAGGGTTGTGCCCGTGTTTCACGCAAGGAAAATCTAAAGTCATGACCTGAAAAGACTTTCATAGTGTCACCTATGGATAGTATATAGTACATTTGTCACCGTTCCATGGGCATGTGTAATTTTAAAGCGTGGCATGTTTGGTATCTATTTACTTGGCATAACATGATCTTTTATATTTTACCAAAACGTGGGTAGTATACTGTATTTGTGTGCCTTAATATTCATTAAATTGTATTTAAAAAAAAAAAAGCTGTGTTTGAAAAACTGCTACACATATTCCATGTAACATAAAAAAAATACAACACCCACCATTTTATGCTCTAGAGCCTCTGCTTTAAAATATATATATAATGTTTGGGGTTGTATAATTTTCTAGTTAAAAAAATGCAGATTTGTACGTGTAGGAGAGAAATGTCAGAATTGGCCTGGGGCTCAAGTGGTTAAAATAAATAGGCTGGCTAACCCAATGTCCCTGAATTTATGAAAATGAATACACTGTTTTATGGTGTGGATCTGCCATTAATATAAACATTTCCTGTTAAAATACAGTGTTCCTGGAAACAATTTTCACACGTGAACTGAAATTCAGACAGGCACACCTTCAGAGGAGAGGAGTGTCTCTGTGCAGGGTGTGAAAGGCCACACATAGGGCTAGTCTGATAATACGATTAGCATGTTGATGATGTAACAAAGCTGGGCAGGTTGTCTAACATAAATGTTTGACAAATGATACTGTAATTAGCAGAGCCTTTGTGTTTGCACTGTGTGACCTGCACTGCCAACTTCAAAGTATATAATGTAACCAGGTAATTTAATGTTGAGTTATTTATGGTTCTTTGGAGCATATCAGATCTACATTCAAATGTATAGTTAGTCATTTTATTGCAAAAACATGGTTTACTAAATATCAGATGTCACCAGTTCTCAAATTTCCCAAAGTACATTTACTCATTTACTGTATTATTGCTATAGGGGATACTTTCTAATGAAAGCAGACAAACTGCCAGGGATCACATTAAATAAAGCAATCTGCATATAGTTTTTGATAGATGAAATGGGTTCAGTTGAACTAAACAAAAGCACATTTAATGTCCTCATCCCAACATGTCATCTTCTTTAAAGATCAGGCTAAGATTACAGCAGATGTTTTCTAGCCTCAGAGATGCAAATCTCCAAGTAACAAGCCCCCCACTGTTCTGCTCAACTGCTGGAGATATGATAATGGCACTCAGGCTTTTGATCCCTGTACTTCTTAATGAGACAGTTTGGGTGTGGATCCACACAACATGCTGTAGTTCTGGGTTGTCAAGGTAATTCATGCTTTTCTAAACAAAAGATGTTAATAGAATTTACAACAAAACCTCAACTAGCTTATACTAGTATCAACAGTTTCTGACTTTGTTGGACCCCAAAATAGGACAACCAGCTGAATTCTGATTCATCTATGGGCAAGCTGGTTATACTGAAGTTGATCTATTAATTGGCTTCAGTACAACCAGCATGTCAGATTTTTTTCATACAATTGTGCAATCATTGTGTTTGGACAGCAGGAAAACAGCAGGAGGGATTCCCCCATCAACACTGACTGCATTGATGGGGAAATTGATCAGTTTTCTTTCCTTCAACCAATGGTTTCTAAAATTTTACAAACATGTCCCTTCGACAGATTAAGTAGTCAACTTCTGTCAAACAGGGAAGGTCACACACTGATCAAAATTTAATCGGTACTGGCCAACTATAGATTTTTTAGAATATTATTTGTAAATGTTCAAATTTTTATTTCACTGACAAAAAGTACCCCTTGGATTAATAACTACATTTACATTTTTGAAAATCACTTAGAAAGTGTGCAATTATCCAATCAGCCTTCTCACCATTACGTTAAGAAGAGGGGAGGTTGGGCCAGGTCACATTTTTGAAGTTGTAAAATCTCTATAGAGGTATTGAGAGCTTTTCAGTAATCATAGGCACTCACTAATGTCCTGAGGGCAGCCCAAATACTTTTCTGAGCACAATATTAGTGGTAGAATTGTGAATGGATTTAGCCATTTGTGTCCAATTTTGAACACTGTTGAACTATAATAAACAGTTGACAGTTAATTGGCAATTGTTTTGTGTATGCAAATCATATTAGACTGTGGAAGCCAGATTCATTTCAGTTAATAATAGGCTGAAAAGTCTATCAGAGTTTAGGAGTAGGGAAGCCTAGGATCATTCCCTCATGCAGCTGACCTGTATGGTCCCCATTACCCCACTGCTGAACTGCTTGATAGATGCTAAGTTACTGAGGTGCCTGAGATTGTTCAGCTCCGTTTGCCATAATATTGGCTTGCCCTGGAAACAGTCAATCAATTAGCGTTTGAGTATGGACACCCCTTTCTACCAGCAGCAGGGAGGCAATGACACTTCATAGGTAAAAGTGGAAAAACCTTTGGGGTTAATTTACTAAAACTGGAGAGTTCAAAATCTGGTGCATCTTGTTCAAGTAAGCTTTGACAATAAAACCTGGAAACTGATTGGTTTCTATGCAGAGCTGCACCAGGTGCTGCACTCACCAGTTTTAGTAAATCAACCCCAAAGTGTCTTGGAATACACACTGCCCATGGATGGCAGACATTACTCTCATGTCTGAGAGTGTTACAGCCAGGGGCGGACTGACCATTTGGAAACTCGGGCACTGCCCGAGGGCCCGGGGTCAGTAGGGGGCCCCATGAGATGCCCCTGGTACCTTTTTCATAGGCTTTTTTGAGTTTGGGCAAGGACACAGGGGCCCCATGATCCCCTATTGCCCGGGGGCCCCATGAGTTGTTAGTCCGCCCCTGGTTACAGCACACCAAGAGCCTTGGATTGAAACAGCCATGCGTACCTACTGGGGGCTGTTCAGGTAAGTACTATGGAGAACGAGAGCTGCAATAACAGCACTAACACACACTGCAGCACATAGTCCATTTTAAAGGATAATTTAATTTTTCTGACCATGTTTCATGTTACATCCATATTTAGGGTGGTCAGCATGTACAGCCCCTGCCCCCAAAATCAACTCCTTTCTTCTCACCACTGGCTCCTGTCATTTTTCAAATTCAGACATGCACAGTCAAGTGTTTTATTCACTCACAGGATGTTGTGAATGAAAAAAAACCTACAAATTCCATCTGCCACTGCAGCACAGAGTCTGTAGTTCTTAATGGAACACAAGTGCAATGATGTCACCACACTTGGAGTCCATAGCTATATACAAACCAGGGGCTGAAGGAAAAATCTGCAGGACCCAGAGTATTGCATCTGTGATCTTCTTACGATGGTTGCGATGCATTAGAGGCTAAAATGCAAAAGAAAAAAACATATAATAATAATAATAATAATAATAAATGGACATTTTTGCTTTTTGCATTTATTATTATTTTTTGCAGTGTTTTTGAGTGTTCAAATATATCCATCTGCTTGGACCACGTTTGGGAAAACTTGGTGGACATTAACAAAGTGCACTTAATGTCAAAATGAAACCACATTTGTAGAAGCACACCGAAATTACAAAAATGTGGACATTCTAAATGAGAGTAGAATTTATTTTCTTTCAAACATAAGGATGCAAGGCAGACCATAGTAGAAAAAATCTATAAAGGCTGAGTTCACCTTAAAGACCATGTTACATTACACCTATATTTAGGGTTTACGTGTAACATGGTGCCAACTGCCCCCCCCCCCCAAACATCCCTCCTTCTGATAGTGTTTGAGGGGTCTTCTCCCCCACAGCAGCTGTCAAATTTGAAATTGAGTTTGAGGCTCCAACTACATATCCACGCCCATCTGTTGAATGGGAATTATTTACAGAGATCTATAAATGAATAAGCTACAAGTCTCGTCTGCCACTACGGCAGATGGATTTGTCATTTTCAATGGAGTGGTCACCCCACTCATAGTATATTGATGCTTTCTTTAGCGCTCCAACTGAAAGGCTGAATCTTGGTACAGACATAGACCTGGAAGGAGAATATGATCCACTCATTGCAATTGCAATGCAAGCTCATTTACAAATAAATAAAAAAAAGCATATTTCTTTCAGAAACATATATGTGAATGTATTATTTTTCTTTTCTAAAAGGTACACTTAGCCTTTATCACATCACATCAGTATTAGTAAGCTGTAGTGGACTACTGTAGCTGATGTTCTGCTGAGAATTGTTGTGTGGGCTGTCACGTTACAGTTCACATCCATAAAGGTTTATAATCCGAAAGAATTTAGGCCTCCATTGTAAATACTGTACTTTGTACATGGCATGAGTCATAGATGATTTAATGGTGTAAGGGAATACCTTGCCTATAAAACACAACTTACTATTTACAGTACCGGATTTGATTTTATAGATTTTCTGAAAGCCAAACCCAGCCTCTCCTAAAGGTTTCAGACAAAACATCATCATTATTGTATCTCATTTTAGCATGTGTCATATTTTCTCATGTATACAGTGTATAATAACATATTAGAAAACACAAAAGCAGAGTGTGATACAAGGGTGGACATTGGGCAATTAACTCTCCCAAGGGGCCACATAAGAAAATTTGACTGTTGTGGGAGGCTGAACTTAAAGTGATTGTGATTCACAGCAGCTCGAGCCAATGGCTCCTGAAAATGAAAAAAAAAATGAAAGGAAAAAAAATCCCTTCTATTGCTCTCAGCCTCCCCCAGATCTCCAAATTTCTTTCTTTATGCTGTTGTAATCTGACTTCCTGTTAGATAGTGGCTATGTTTGTTCTCTATGGTCCCACTGTTTGTAGGAACATAGCCAACCTCTTTTACTTGCTCCCAAAATGGACTAGGGACTATGGATTATGAGATTTGTATTGTGCATGGAGCAGTGCATACGGCCTACCCTCGCCAACATTGGCGGCTACAGTTGTCGATCACTGGGTCTCGGCTGGAGAATCCCCGCCGGCACCCGGCAATCGCTGAGGAACACTGACAGAGGAGAGGTCTGTATGTAAACAATACAGATCTCTCCCCTGTCAGCACCAGCACGTTGCTTTGTATTGCTCTGCATAGCAGAGCAATACAAAGCAGCTTGCTTACACAGTAAAGCACACACAGACAACTCAGTAAACCAGCACACAGTTAACCCTTTGATTGCCCCAGATGTTAACCCCTTCCTGCCCCGTGTCATTAGTACACTGTCAGTGCTTTTTATTAGCACTGATCACTATATTAGTGTCAGTGGGATGTCAGTAGCAGTTAGTCAGTTCCCCCGCAGTGTCAGAATGCCCGCCACAGTCCTGTAATAAGTCGCTGATCACAGCCATTATTAGTATATATACTGCCATTTGTAGATGCTATAACTTTCATGTAAACCAATTAATTTACACGCATAGGGATTTTTTTTTGCAAAGACATGTAGCAGAATGCATTTTGGCCTAAATTTATGACACATTTTTTTTACTGAATATGTTTTATAGCTAAAAGTAAAAAATATTGGGGTTTTGTTCAAAATTGTCAGAATTTTTTGTTTATAGCGCAAAAAATTAAAAATGCACAGACGATCAAATACCTCCGAAAGGAAGCTCCATTTGTGGGAAAAAAAGGACATAAATTTAATGTGGGTGCAGTGTTACATGACCGCACAATTGTCAGTTAAAGTAATGCAGTGCCTTATCGCACAAAAATAGCCTGGTCAGGAAGGGGGGTAAATCCTCTGGAGGGCAAGTGGTTAATAACATATTAAACTTCTATGAGATTGCAGAGATTTGATTGAAATCTGCATCAGCCTACCATTACAGTATGGATTGTAGGTGGGGGCTGAAGTGTGCAGACACCAATATTATACTGTACATGCTTGGGCATGTTCTGGCAGCTTTCTCACATTAAACAACTTTCTACAATTCTATGTGGAGATCAGGACAGAATTCTAATGAATGACCACTGAGCACATACTACAGTGTGTTAAGGTGATGTGCAGTAAAACGTGCAAATTTCCATGCGGTAATGCAGTGTGGAGCCAGACGTAGGCCCGTTCACGTATAGGTGATTTGGATTTATAAGCAGAGTATAAAACTGCTCCTAGCTCAGGGCCAAAATTTGTTCCCTGAGCTTCTTTGAAGTGAAAATACGCTTAGGACATCCCATTGAAGTGAATAGGCTTCTCTATGTGTGACAAGTGTTTCTGCACGAGAATCGCAGTAACAAAATCGCAAGCGCTATGTACACTGTTAACGAGGCCTAACGCCAGACCCACACTTGTGTGATTTGCCAAGATGCACTTTCCATTTTTTCATTTTGGATAGAGTGGTAATCGGTTAGATCGTCTGTCAGGTTTTTATTGCTGTCTGTGTCTTCACTGGGGGGATTTGCGTGTATATTGTCACTGAGAAGGAAAATGAAGGGGAAATCCAACATGTCCAACAATAACCGTTCCGTATCCGCCTCCCCTCTCTGGCTCCCAGTTGCCCAACGGATAAAATTCAAAACTCTAACAATGACATATAAAGCCATCCACAACACTGCCCCAACTTACATAACCAATCTTATCTCTAAATATCACCCAAACCGTGCACTCCGCTCCTCGCAAGACCTCTTACTCTCTAGCTCCCTCATCTCCTCCTCCCATGCTCGTCTCCAAGACTTCTCCAGGGCGTCACCCAACCTCTGGAACTCCCTACCCCAATCTATCAGATTATCACCTACTCTACTTGCCTTTCGGCAATCACTGAAAACCTTTCTCTTCAGGGAAGCCTATCCCGCCCTCTGCTAATTCTGGAATCCTCTACTTTTTCAACCACTCCACCAGCCACAGTGACTACCTACTGTACCATTCACCCCACCCTCCTAGATTGTAAACTCCAAGGAGCAGGGCCCTCAAATCCCTCTTGTATCAAACTGTATTGTTACTGTATTGTCTCCCACTATAATGTAAAGCGCTGAGCAAACCATTGGCGCTATATAAATCCTGTATCATAATAATAATAATAATGTTAGAGTCACCAGAAGAAGTTAGATGAAATCTTCCAACAGGGAATTCTGTTCTAAGGACAATTCTCTCCATGGCTGAATTTACACAAATTGCCAAAAGGAGGTAAAAACAGGCAATTGATCCATATTATTACCTCCTCACTACAAAATAACATGGTGGCCACTGAGGTCTGCACACACTGTCAAGTTTGGCAGGCAGTGTCACTTGAAAAACGCACCTGTTGAAGTCAATAGGACCATGCCGTAATTTAGCACCAATGCAAATCTTGGCTTGTGATCAGAAAAAAAAAAACAGGGAGGCAGGTGATGGCGTTATCGCCTCCTGAATGCCTGAACCTACTGAATTGCCTCTGCTCAATGATTTACAGTGGAGTTTTCTGAGTAATCCAGTCCATAGCTGGCCATACATGTTTAGTTTTCTTTATTCAGACAACAAACTGAACAAAAAAAAAACAAAAACAGATTCCTCCAATCACACAAACCAAGTGGAGGAATTCCTCCCTCCCCTACCAGGAGGTCAGATTACACATATAGCTGCAACCATTGATTGATGGAAAGTTTTCCAATATGTCATTCAACAGATGTTGACAAAATAATTTACGGTACTTCTGTCGATGGCCACACACTGATTTAAAGTGTTACTAAACCCAGGGCCCTGCATTCACTATATCTGGTCTCCCACAGTACACACAGCATGGAAATGCAATTATTTTTGTAAATATAAACTGCTAAATACCTTTTCTCATCAGCAGTTAGAGAAGTCTTGTGACTTCAGCAGAGCACTGGTTAAAGCTTGTAGGAGGAGTTTTCTTTCTGCTCTAAGAGGATATGAAACCATTGACCCTCTGTCTGGACAGTGCTGATTGGCCCTGTGCTGATCATATGCACTCTCCCAAGAAAAAAAAAACTCTCTAGGAATACACACCAAACTGAGCATGTGCATATACCTACAGATTCAGTCTGTATCAGGTGGTCATTTCAACAAGAGGAGAGGCAGAGAAGATTAACGCCTTAGGTTCCACAGTGAGTATAACAAGCATGATTTACTGCATATACAGACTGATTTTACTGTTGTGGGTTTAGTAACACTTTAAATTCAGCCAGTCCCTGCTAAACTGTCTGACTCTTCATCAATGTATGGCCAGTGTAAAAAAGAAGTATGGCCTAAGATTTTTTTGGCTATATTTCTCTAGTGGGTCACAGGCATACATTTACATTTTCTTTTGTCCTCCTGTGACTCAGAGTCAGCTGATGGAGGCCTAATGCTCACTGATGGGGCCGAGACGTGCCAAGCTCACAAAGACTCCCGACAATATTGTTGAGGTTTTCCCAGCTTTCTGACAGCTGACAGGGCAGAGCAGTACCAGTCTCGGGAAGGATCCCGATAATATTGTCTGGATTTACCCATTGTCTTGATTGACAGCTGAGAGCTGGAGCCAGCTGCACCTACCCCCTTCCCAGCCTGGCACTCCAGTGAGCACTGGAGGAATAGAACAGAGAGGTGAATGGTAGTCACTACTCTCCACTTTTCAGCAGACTGAGAACTAAGAAATGGTCATGTGATCATTCAGTTCTCACTGGTAGAACCGGCATGGAACAGTGCAGCAACACACAGAGATGGCAGCGTCGAGCTGAGTATGGATGGGTGAGTATAGATGTTTGTTTTTTTAAAGTTCATACTTATCCTGTAAAAGGGGCATTCCCCTCACTTTGGGAGATTTCCTTTAACTTCCTGTTGATTATGTGGGGCAGGAAGTAAAGGGAAATTTCCCCATTGAAAAAAAACTGGTAGGGGTTTTAATCCTTACCTAGTTCACCCAAAGTCAAAGCCTAGACAAACCAAAAAATGGTGGCTATACATATACTTTAAGGTGATGTAAAGCGTGCATGGTACTGCACTGTGCTAGTGGGGAGCCCGTCTTAGGCTAGTACCACACTTATGCATTTTGCCAAGATGCGTTTTTAATTTAAATCTGTGGAAAAGCATCAAACAAACTTCATTACACCTTGTAATATGTATTAAACTGCATCAACATGCATACCAATGTATTTGAATGAAAACACCTTCACATGTGTGGGCACCCATTACTGTCCGCTTTTCACCCTTAGGCTGTATATATATATATATATATATATATACACACACATATATATATATATATGCACACTAAATTGGCAAAAGTATTGGGACACCTACGTTTACACGCACATGAACTGGCATCCCAGTCTTAGTCTGTAGGGTTCAATATTGGGTTGGCCCATCCTTTGCAGCTATAACAGCTTCAACTCTTCTGGGAAGGCTGTCCACAAGGTTTAGGAGTGTATCTATGGGAATGTTTGACCATTCTTCCAGAAGCGCGTTTATGAGGTCAGGCACTGATTTCGGAAAAGAAGGCCTAGCTAGCAGTGCACGCTCTAATTCATGCCAAAGGTGTTCTATTGGGTTGAGGTCAGGACTCTGTGCAGGCCACTCAAGTTCCTCCACCCCAAACTCACTCATCCATGTCTTTATGGACCTTGCTTTTTGCACTAGTGCGCATTCATATTGGAACAGGAAGGGGCCCTCCCAAACTTAGGAGCATTAAATTGTCCAAAATGTCATGGTATGCTGATGCCTTGAGAGTTCCCTTCACTGGAACTAAGGGGCCAAGCCAAACATCTGAAAAACAACCCCACACCATAATCCCCCCTCCACCAAACTTTACACTTGGCACAATGCAGTCAGGCAAGTACCGTTCTCCTGGCAACTTCCAAACCTAGACAGGTCCATCGTGGGGATTTTCATTCACAACCATCTCTAGGGCTTACAGAGATTGGTCTGAAAAAGAGAAAATATCCAGTGAGCGGCAGTTCTGTGGACAAAAATGTGTTGTTGATGTCAGAGGAGAATGGGCAGACTGCTTTGAGATGATTTAAAGGCAACAGTAACTCATATCAACATGGACCAAAACCTCTGAGGAATGTTTCCAACACCTTGTTGAATCTATGCCACGAAGAATTAAGGCAGTTCTGAAGGCAAAAGGTGGTCCAACCTGGTACTAGCAAGGTGTAACTAATAAAGTGGCCGGTGAGTGTATACATACGAGATAGATAGATATTTAGATAGATAGACAGATAGATAGATACTGTATATGGCCTTGGGAGCAAGTGGTTGTATAAGGATCATGACTGCAGCTGTAGCCATGATCTTGGTATTGTTTATTGGAGCTGGCGATCAGTTTTCACGTAAAAGTGATTAAACTGTTCTACAGCAGCCTGATGACTTTTACAGAGCACAGACAGGGGCTCCCCTCCTACTGTCATTCTTGGGCTCTCCCGTTTTACTGGGGATCCCAGGAATGCTGCATACCTCCCAACTGTCGCTGATTTGGAGGGACCATCCCTAATTTGGAACAAAGTTCCTCAGTCCATCCTTCCTCATCATTTGTCCCTTATTTTGGTCTGATCTATATAGTTGTATATAAAATTCACTATTTATCTTTTAAAAAGTGTTTCCTAGTTTCCTAGCTAAAAGTTTCATCCAATTGCCAAATTGTTGCATTTGTAAACTTCAAAAGCCAGTAAAAAGGTATAGAAGTGGTGAAAAAAAAAACACTTGTGGGTTTAACTAATTTTTTTGTATAATTCTCCTTTAAGGGGGCGTGGCAGGAAGTGTGTCTTATGCCTACATACATTTGCTAACAAAGTTGGGAGGTATGCTGCTGTAAACAGTCAGGATGACTGCCCAAAGAGGTACAACCAGGGAAGTAGCCAATAAAACCGATCTCTGTTTGATCAGCTGCCTTGGAGAGCGCTGAAGGGATCAGGGGTCTAACAGACCCCTGATCTCTCCATAAAGAGTACCTGTCACTGCTTATGCTTTCACAAGGGGTGTTGTTTTTCCCTTAAAGTTAAGGGAAAATAAAGTTGAATGAAAAATAAATCAATAAATAAAAAAATCTAAATTACTCCCATCCTTCACTCATGCATTTGCAGTTTTGTTGCGATTTCACATACATAGAATATAATGGAAATCGTACTTAAAATTGCAATAAATCCTTGAAAATCTTCACAAGTAGAGCAATAAAGTGTTCAAAAAATGGCTCCTTAAATCGCCCTGAAATTGCACACAAATTGCACGATTTTAAATCGCAGCAGTGTGACCGGTGACTTAATGGGTAATTTTAGGTACCCTAATTTGTCACCATTTCAGGGTCATGTGCAATTTTAAATCTTGACATGTTTGGTATCTACTTACTTGACACATCATCTTTTATATATTAAAGCAGAGTTCCAGTCAGTTTTGTGTTTATTAAAAGTCAGCAGCTACAAAAATTGCAACTGCTAACTTTTAATAAACAAGCACTTACCTGTCCCAGGGTCCAGCGATGTGCTCACCTGCGCCTTCCCGTCTCTTTCTCTTCTCTCCTCAGCACCGGCATCACAACTGTGGGCACCAGGCTGTGAGAACTTATGGCTTCACAGCCAGGTGCCCCCTGCACATGCACAAGTTGCGCTGTGCATTCTGATTGGTTCGGCAGTCTTCAGGACCTGTGAAGTGTTCCAGGAGACTGCGGGAGGAGGAGGGGGCTGAACTTCCAGCTCACTTTGCCGCGGCGAAGTGAGCCAGAAGTGGGTGCGAGTACCTGTCAAAACCAGGTACCCGCTCCCCCCCAAAAGCTGCCAAATATGGCAGTGGAGGGGGGAGGAGGCAACAAGCGCAGCTTCCACTTTTGGGTGGAACCCCACTTTAACAAAAATGAGTATTATATTGTGTGTTGTGCATTAAAATGAATTAAAGTGTATTGTCACCTGAAAATTTGCATTTGATAATTGCGTGAATATTGAGTGACATATAAAGCTGCAGCAACCACCATTTTATTCTCCAAGGCTCTGCTTTCAGAAAATATATCCGATTTGGATAATTACCTATGATAGAATGCTGGTTTGAACATGTATGTAAAAATGGCAGCATTTGTCCACATTGAGGTGCAGTGTAAAGCTGGCACAGTGCACACCGCCACACTTTGTGAGGGAAGGTGAGGTGCAGGGTGTACAGTGCGCCCTATGTGTGCACACAATGATTACAGGAAGAATGCAGCACACTCACACACACCAAGCCTGGGCTCCACATGACCAGCCAATGGCCAATGACTCACATCTGACTAACGAAAAGACTTTCTCTGCGGCTAAACGTCACAGCCAATCACAGGCCGGCTCCGGTGGGCCAATCACGGCTGACAGGCCGGGCAGCCAATAGCAGGCGAGCTGTTGCAGAATGCATTGAGTGTAATTGAAGATAACTAGAGCCGCTGCCTTAGAAAGGAATGGAGAGACGGGCAGCGCCGGAGAGCGGCAGGGCTGGTCCGGCACATCGTGCGAGCAGCCGCCGATGAAGTGAAAGCCGCTGACCCCCGCCCGCCTACCTTCCTTCCTTCCCCCCGGCCACCATGAGAGAATACAAAGTAGTAGTGCTGGGCTCCGGCGGGGTGGGCAAATCGGCGCTCACCGTCCAGTTTGTGACCGGCTCGTTCATCGAGAAGTACGACCCGACCATCGAGGACTTCTACCGGAAGGAGATCGAAGTGGACTCGTCGCCGTCGGTGCTGGAGATCCTGGACACGGCTGGCACCGAGCAGTTCGCCTCTATGCGGGATCTGTACATCAAGAACGGGCAGGGCTTCATCCTGGTCTACAGCCTGGTCAACCAGCAGAGCTTCCAGGACATCAAACCCATGAGGGACCAGATCATCCGGGTCAAGCGCTACGAGAAGGTGCCCATGATCCTGGTGGGCAACAAGGTGGACTTGGAGGGGGAAAGGGAAGTGTCCTATGGGGAAGGGAAAGCCCTGGCTGACGACTGGAACTGTCCCTTTATGGAAACTTCTGCCAAAAACAAAGCGTCTGTGGACGAGCTCTTCGCAGAAATCGTCCGCCAGATGAACTATGCTTCCCAACCCAATGGAGACGACCAGTGCTGCTCCTCCTGTGTCATCCTCTGAGGTTCGACCCCCCCTTTATTGCTCCTCTTTACAATGCACTATCTCGTATTTTACTTGTAACATGATTGCAACCAACTTTGCATCCACTGACTCCGGAAACAACAGGGTGTGTTGTGCTGGGATTGGCGGAGGTCACCCTAAGCAACCCATTCAACTACTGGTGGCAGTCAACCTGGTCCTGTTCAATTGCTGGCCACAGTCACCTTGGGCCACTCATCAACCTGGACCACCAGTTCTTTGGGACTCCCGTTCAGCTACTGGTAACGGTCACATTGGGCCGTGAGTTTGGGGCCCCCTGTTCAGCCACTAGCAGTGATCAACCGGGGCCACTAGTTTTTTGGGAACCCCTGTTCAATTACTGGCACCAGTCACCTTAGGCCACCAGTTTTTGGGTCTCCTGTTCAGCTACTGGCAACAGTCACATCGGGCCACCAGTTTTTGGGTCTGCCATTCAGCTACTGACAACAGTCACATTGGGCCACCATCTTTGGCAGACCCCCCTTTCAACTACTAGCAGTGATCAACCTGGGCCACCAGTTTTTGGGACTCTGTTCAAGTAATGGCCGTGGTCACCTTGGGCCAACATTTTTTTGTGGAACTCTGTTCAACTAATGCCAGCGGTTACCTTGGACCAACAGTTTTGGGGCCCAGGTGGTAGTCACCCGGGACCTCCAGTTTTTGCACCCTTTGTTCCACTACAGATTGTGGTCTCCCTGAGCCACTAGTTTTGGGCCCCTCTTCAACTACTATCAGCGGTTACCCATTCAACTACTGTTGGTCACCCTGAGCCACCAGTTTTTGGGTCTCCTGTTCAACTAATGGCAGCAGTCACCCTGGACCACTAGTTTTTGGCCCCCTGTTCAGCTTCTGGTTAACTAGAAACACTTATTCACTGTGCATAGATTGAAAGATAGAAGTGAACTGTGTTTGACTAAAAACAGGAGGGGTCCCAATGCCAGTTTGGTCTTACATCTGTATAAATAGCCCCCCAAGGGCAGTTGCACAGTCTGCACAAATGGTTTGTCCGCCCCTGGCTGAAATGTCATGTGTTCACAAAAAACTTGTGGTCATCAGGGTCTGAAGAGCAACAAGGAAAAGTTTTCTGAAGGGGTGTTGTGGGGTTACTTCATGCCCTAACGGAGGTGGCACCAGGAGGGTGAGAGGAGAGTGACCCCCATCAGATCGGAGTCACCCTAGACTGTATAGCCGATGACTCTCCTTTTCTATGCAAAGTCGGATTATTGTTACAAAGTATCCATTCATAAGTATTGCACATCTTCAACTGAAACAAACGATGCCAACGCAGTGGGGGGTTGCCGACGTTGGCACTCTCGCTGCTGATGTGAGTGTGTGTGAGAGGGGAAATCTATTTTGTTTACCTGCTGTATAAAATGGGAATTTGGGAAGACTGTTAGTATTTTTTTATCAGCTGTGAAAAATGTTACATATGTTCTTTCTCCTTTTGTCCTGTGAGCTGGCCATAACTAATTTTTTTGATGCCCAGCTTGTATTTAAAATACAGTGAAATGACTTCTGCTTACCGGGGTCACCAGCACCCAACGTCCTTAGAGTGCCTTCAAAATTCAGCTGTTCCAGCCGGTGCCAACCTGTGAAAATCTCCACAAAATCCCATTATCTCCTATTCTGCAAACTACTTAACAGTTTCCTCTCGGTAATCACACTGAACAAGTGTGGACAAAAGGATCTATTGTCCCTGGAACCCGTTTCTGAGCCTGTAAATGTAGTTTCCATGTCTTGCACATTTTTTGAGGGGGTGGGATAAGGGGGCGGGAGGGGGGGTTATGGGGAATATTGGTTAACCATTTCTGTGCCATACTGAACGCACATACTGACACAGAAAGGGTGCGGATCTTATTTTACAACATTTTTAGTTTTCTTTCTTTTGTCACATTGCAAGCAGTGGTTTTAACATTGCAAAGCAGTCCGAGATCTTGAAATGAAAATGTGATGTACCACAAGACCATGAATATGTGTAATTTTGATTTTCTTGGACATGCTGGCACAAGCTTGTCTTTTATGTTTTAAACTATGTTGAATACAAAATTCATTGTGACATAACATGAAGTGTTTTCTTTGACTTGGGGCGGGGTGATGTGGTGGGTTCTCATGACACATTGGCAGACTGGTAGAGTGCGACGTGCAATGCTGCCAGCTGCCTGCTGTGAGCGTGATGACGGATGCATTGCTGAAGACAATGATAACCTTTTATATAAAATATTAAGGGTCCATTCTGTGTGTGACATCAATTTTCCTGTGTTGCATGCACTGAAATGACATACATTTGGGGTATGAACATACTATTTTTAGATTTAACAAGTTTGCAGATTTGTGACAGGGACATATTTACATTCTATATGTTGGGTAGTGCTGCCCAATGTATAGACAAGGTAATGTGCCTTATGTCCTGTTTTAGTGCATTGAGTCTGTGTGTACTAAAAATAAGTAGGGCAGGATGCATTTTTATGCAGCGCATATGTTGCGATGCACTACTTGCATCACAGGGCGGTGCGATGCATAAAGTCGAATCAAATGACATTTCAAGAAAGTTTGAAAAAAGGTAAACAGGACAATGCACTGTAAAAACGTTGTGAGTTGCCCCTTCACGCCTTTCCCAGTGTTTTATTAAAACAGCAACAAAAAATGTATAGCTGGTATCTATATAACATTGGATTTTGCTATGCAATATTAAGGGCTGTTGAGGGCCCATTCATGCATAATTTACTCCTGCTGGTGTGAGTGGACCCTTGTTAATAACATTTTAATAATCCATTACAGATATCAGCTATACATATTGGTTATTTGTCTTTTTGTTTTTAAAGTAGTAGATTAGGGAAGCTGGTATTCCTGTTAGGCCTTATGCACACTGGACATATTTGCTATCTCTCCTCAACGCCTTTCCTCCTTGTAGCGGTCTTTTGACAGAAAAAAAAATGCTTGTAAACTCGTGTAATGCGTTTAGGTGCATCAAGCATTTGTACGCTAATTCATTTAATTGGCTATAATAACTTATTCTGTCCATTGAAATGAATGAACATTCAGTAGCTAAACACGCCTAGGGTTAATTTGCATTTAGAGGCATTTACACATGTCAAGCATTTTTTTTTTCTCCCAAAACGCTGTTGCTGCTGGACACACTAGCAGTAGGGTTTTTTTTTCTGCCTCTAAACTCCTTTAAATGCCTATGTGTGCATTGATAGGCATTTAGAGGCAGAAAACATGTCCAGTGTGCATGAGGCCTTAGAAGAACCTCTGCCAGGTTTTTCTTGCTCACTTTTAAGGGAAATTTCCCCAGACTTGTCCTGGTGACAACATTGTCACTTCAGCAGAGACACAGCAAAAAAAGTTAATGAGGTTCTAGTCTTGACACATTCTCCAGTTGGAGGAGCAGCATTTTCTAGAACAGGAAGTGCTAGGACATCACAATGGGGTAGATTTACTAAAACTGGTGCACTTGTAATCTGGTGCAGCTGTGCATGGTAGCCAGTCAGGTTCTAACTACAGCTTGTTCAATCAAGTTTGGCAATGAATCTTGGAAGCTGATTGGTTTCCATGCAGAGTTGTACCAGATTTTGCACTCTCCGGTTTTAGTAAATAACCCCTGATGTTTCATCCTGTTTTTATCCATGACATATGAGGTGGTGTTCTGTAGTCCACAGCAGTAGCCTAGGCAGGAAGATAAGGCTGCTTGAGATATCACAGACAACATAGGACAACACTAGATTTCTGGTTGAATAAACAGGTATTTGATCATATCTAACAAAACATTTTTAAATTTATATATTTAAAAGAGATATAGAGGAATAAAAAAAATATACAGTACGTTTTCACCTAGATGGCTGCAGCTTTGCTCTGATGCTGCAGTTATCCTCTGCCAGCTCTATACTGAGAACCGAGCGATCAAACACTGCTGATCATTCAGTTCTTGGGGCTGGTCTCTGCTCTGCCCCTCCTAACGCTCACTGGAGCATTGGGATGTGCAGGGGGCGGAAATGACTGGCTCTGGTTCTCAGCAGCTCGCTGAATGGCTCTGCCAGCTGCAAGTCAGGCATCTGGGTAGATTCCAACATTGTTGTCAGGATCTCTGCAGAGCCTGGATTGGCTCTAACATCCAGCTTTAGCCCACTGTCAACTGAAACTGGGTCACAGTAGTGCAGAACTAAGTGCAATTTCTGTGACCCACAAGAGAAGTATGGCCAAAAAAGGTTTGGCCATTCTCCTTTAGCAGATCTACATGGATCAAATAAAAGTTCATTGTTAGGACAGGCATTAGTTTGAAATTAAGTAGCCTTTCTAAATCTTGCAGAGCTGCAGTGTTTGCCGACTAGAATTAGCTGGCCTCACCTGTTGAATGGAATCTGGGTAGCTTCCAGCTGTACATGTCCTGAATAGTTACTTTACTGCTTTTAGAAATCATTTGCAAGCAGGGATGAAAGGATGGCCTTTCCCATCAGAGGCTTTCTAGTGTATTAAAAATAATTTCAAGTATGTGTGTAAAGTTGATCAAACATGCCATAATTAAAGAAACATTTGTACTTGTCCTTGCAGGGCATAGTAGCTGAACCCCTTCCTTCCTTTCCCCATATACGCACCTTGCCTGCTCTTACTGCACTCAAATCTACAGTGTTTGCAACCAGTGGGAGCAGTGACATCACTCCTCCGGTCATGTGACAGGGCTTAGTAATTGGCTACTATGCTCAAGCACTGTCACAGAGAAAGAGCTCATGCTCCTCCATGCCTGGAAGGCCTGGGTAATGTCCTCACTTGTGACAGAAGAAAAGAGTGACAAGAGAACTGGCTAGGTAGTTTTATTGGGATGGGAGGGTGGGGACTTTGCATGGGTAAGGTGACCGGGTTTCTACTCTAACTTTGATCCAAACAAATGCTATATAACAAAAAAAACGCGATGGCTAGTTAGGACACATACAATAAAGTTTTAAATGCTTATTAAATGTACAGGTTTTTTTTCTAAACATCAGCACAGGCGCTATAATTGCATATTGTAGAAGTACAAAAGGGCAACATATATGTTCTTGTTACAAGCTGTGCTTTCTGCTTATGAGTGCTGCACAGTGATTGTTCCTTGTGCTGGCACATTGGCTGCACTTGGGGATCTGCCCACTCTGATGTTATATTCAGACACAGTGGCTGCGTCCCAATAGACATCACAGGGACTGCCTGCATTGGGATGCATGAAATATGTGTGTATTACAGTGAGAGTAAACATTGCCCTGCAGGGGCGTACAGTATTGTATGCCCTGTTTGAAAGAGGCCTATAACTGAAGGCAAAACTTGTTGTTATTATTAATAATATTTTTTTTTTATTAGATTGGATGAGAACACCTGTCAGGTTTTATAATACAATCTCTGTTAGGGAGATTTACTTTATTTGTCCTGGTGGCTGTTATCACAGAAAATGAAATTGGAAAGAAAAATCCAAAATTATGAGTGGACCTCAGAACAGGAATAGAGTGGAAATTTTTCAATGGGGACACTAGTTCTAGTGACTGGCAAAGATTCCCTCTTTGGAGGGATTTCCTCTAGCTTTCTGTTTTTGGTGTTGGGACAGGAAGTGAAAGAAAATCTCCCCAATGGGACACAGATGGCAAAAAAACTGATAGGGTTTATAACCTCCCTCTATCCATGTTGAAAAAAACATTTTTTCCTGCAGTTCTGCTTGAGGTAGTAAGGTGGTCTATTCACTGTAAACAAATGTAGTGTTATTAAGAAAAACTTCACAGACAAGTTGTGTCTGTGTGCTTTGGCATTGTAAAAACGTTGTGCCTGTAATGATGGGTGTCTCTTTACTGGCTGCTGTGAAACTTACTTTAATTCAGCTCTAACACCACTGTAATCACAACATTCAGCACTGAATCTTACAGTCCTGACTATACTACACTGATCATAGTGGGTTGCTCACTGTACACCTCCTCCATTCGCATAATGTCTTGTATTCTTTTCACAGTATGCAAGGCATTCTGTGGAAGGATGAGGTGCGGATGAACATCACAATCTCCTCTCCTTCAAATATAGAAGCACATTGAGGAGGTATGTGGCAATCAACCCACTATAATCAGGATCAGTGTAGCAGAGCCGGGACTGTGGATTCAGTGTCAGAAATTTCACGGTTACAGTAGTGTCTGGGCTGAATGAAAGGAAGGGTTTCACTAAAGGCAGCAGCAGCCAATAATGGGACACCTATCATTACAGGTAATGTATTATTATTTGCAAATAGCAAAAAAAATACTTTTTTTTTTCCCCCACAGAGTTTTAAATGTTTAAATAAAATGTATTATTATGGACTACTGCACAACATTTGTCTTTGCATTACAACATATGACTGGCAATGTTTGCAGGTTAAAGAATTGTGGGTATCAACAAAAACAAACAAACAAACATACATACTCACCTCTATGGCTACAGCTGTCCCCCTCTGGATTTAAAACCAAGAACTGAACAGTGGCATGACCACTAATCACTTAGTTCTTGGTACTTATTGAGCAGAGAATGATGACTGTCAATCACTGCTCCTTGCTGTGCCCCTCCAACATGTAGAGAGGGATCCAGCCAGCTGCCTCTTAGGCATCTGGGTGGATCCCAACATTATTGTCAGGATCCCTCCAGAGCCTGGAGCAGTTCTGTGACGTCAGTCGACATTGATTTTTGGCCCTGTTAGCCATGAAAAATCTTTGGCCATACTTATATTTTAGGCTTAGTTCACACTGCTGTGATCCCATTTTCAGTGTGACTATGTCCTGCAAAATCATGCTGGAATCACACCAAAGAAGTGCAGGAACCTTTTCCAAAATTGCACCATGCCGAGTTGTATTGATGGGAACGGGCACCATTGAAAACAATGTGTTTTCCATTGTCATGCAATTCAAGTCGCATCTGAAATCGCACTAGTGTGAATGGAACCTTAGAGCTGCACTCTGGGAAATATTATACCGTTGTACTGGTCCCTTCATTGTAAGGATCGAATGCTTGTTAAGTCTAGAGTAAAAGGCTGTATTAGTTGCCCTATTCATCACTTCACCAACACTCTTCAGTGCACTTGGTTGGGGCAGGCCCTCAACATCCTCGCATGCAATGCAGGACCAGTGTCCCTGGTTTGTATGTGGTGGTGTCAATGCATGACCGTCAGCTGGGAGTGCCTTAGAGAAAAGGCCTCTGGCAGATCGGTTGCACAGCATGGAGGAAGACTGGTGGAGTGAAGAATAAGATAAGTATTACACATTTTTCCTCGACCCCTAGAGCTAATGAGCATTAAACCCTTGTAGTGTTGGGGTCCCCACTGCAAGACAAGAGTATCCTTTTTTTTTTTTTCTCCTAGTGCCTAGAGTTGCATTTTATTCGGCCTAGTATGGGTTAGTTTGGGTCCTTTGCATTATGATCATTTGACTTTTTACTTCCCTGGGCTTCCTATTGGGCACCCCTAATATTTGTCTGAACAGAACACAGGAAGTGGAACATCTTCTCATTCCAGGCACATTATGACCATAGTGCAGTGATTGCTTGAGTTTCCCAGTTCTCACCAGGGCACTGATAACCACCATGAGGGAACGTATTGCCGTTTATACTGGCAAAAGCAGAACTAGCAGCAGCAGTGTTGTACCGTGTTCTCCAAAAGCAGAACTGTAATTATAAAGCAGGGGAGGAAGTAAAAGGCCTGGCTGTCTTTCCTGAAATTAATTAAATAATGATAGAGGAGAAGGTATGCATGTGTATATTATGTGCAATTTATATCATCTTTTATTTTTTCTTCTTAAGCCACTTTGTTTAATATGGTTCAGTCCTCTATTTTTTTGTTATCCTAGTTTAAATATACATCTACCTATAAGTAACTATCTTAAACTCAGCCCCAATACAAAGCCCAACTGATGCCAAAATTTTGTTTTGGATAAACTAGGAAAGGATTAGAGGTCTGGTCTGTATTGCTATTTGCATCACCACTGGGGACAGGGTTCAAGACAGTACTTTATAGTGAATCTCTCTCCATCGGGGGCACATACAAAAGCAAAAACACTTTTTAGTTAAGTGGGTCAAAGAGTAGAATTTCTGACGGTGTATTTTATTGCTATATGTGCCTTCCTACCTTTGGTGACAACCAAACTCCTAATTTCTAGTACAGTTGTCACAGATACAGGAAGTGAGGGAAAAAATGTCCCCAATAGGTTCACAGATGTAAAAACGTAAACAAAAATGGCAACCGCCCGAATTTATAACTAGCTTCTAGAGCAAGGTGTACATGGCAAATAGAAATAAAAACCTGACAGAAAACCAACTCTTTTCCATTCTCTCCAAAAGCTGAAAAAGAAAATGAGTGAAGTTAGGCTTTATTAATGTGATCAGTGAAGGGCCAAATCCATATCATATAATGTAAGGTAATCCTAGATTTTAGGCAGTGTTTAGACATGGATAAGCGGTTCAATTACATAAGGATTTTTCTTCCACCACCTGAGCACAGCTTACACATTCATACCTTTAACATGCATGTCTATGTAACCTCAGCCCCCACCGGGCATGGCTATTATGTGGGTGGAACAATGACAGCCAAATTCTCCAGCCTGCCAGACAGGCTTTTGCTCTGGGGAGTTGTGCCATGGATGTCTGCAGGAGACTGAAAGACTGGAATGACATTTTGTCACCTAAGCCAAACTTGCAGTTATCAGACAAAGGTCATCCAATATCTATGGATAACGTGCCTAAGGACACAAGTGAGCACTCATCTCATAGTTTATGGTCTGATCAAGTAATGTGGAATTGTCTCTCCAGGGATGTCGTAACCATGGCTGATTGCATACTGGAGGGGACAAAACAATCTGTCAGAATGGATTTTCCTGGTAAACTGCAATTGTTTTACCCCCTGGTTTAAAGTGGAACTAAAGTTAAAAAATTAAAAATGCACATCCAATGTCTCCTTTATAATAAAATACACTTGCCTACCTGTTCACAATCTGCTTTAGAATGTACACTGAGCTGTGCATGCATGCAAGAGTAACGTCATCCTGTCACGTCAACATGACCAATCATGGTGGTTAGGACTAGCACCCAGAAGAAGCTGGGAGAAGATGCCGGCAGTGATGCCGGCGTCACAGTTAGATGTGCACACTAGTTTATTTTTAAGCTCCTAGCGGCTAGATATGAGTGGTTTTTTTCTGCTCCTAGAATAGTGTTATCCTATGTGTCCATGTACACTATTGTAGACTAGCAGAATTTTTAAAGCTTCAGCTTTTTTTGCTGTTTTGGGAGCAATTTACCAGCAGAAAAAATGCTGAAGGCTCCTAAACGCTACTAAAACGCTCCTAACAGCTTTTTTCTAGCTTTTTTTTCTCCCTACATGTACTGTAAAAATGCAAATAAAACGCTAACACTCCTAAACACTAATAAAACACTACTAAAAAATGCTATTACCAGTGTTTTTTAACCAGCATTTTTTGAGCTTAATAAAAAAAAAATGCTAGTGTGCATGGAACTTTAGTTTTGTTATAGGCTACTGCTTCTAAAGCCATGCACAGCAGTCTCGTATACAGCTGCCATCTAAAGCATGTAGGTGCCGTAACTTAACCTCCCTAGTGGTCTGATTATGTCCATATTTCTGTGCTCAAAGCGGTACATTTTTTTTCATGGAAATATGTATTCTTTTTATTGTAGGCCTGTAATTTTTAGGAATAACTCACTGAAATCTGTCTGAACAAGAGTCCAGTAAACATTCCGGGTAGGATAAAACTTGAAACAGGAAATTATAAATTATAATTTAATAAATAATCATAAAAAATAATATAATAATAATAAATTTAATTCAATAATATAATCAAACCAAAAACACTGAAATTTGAAATATAGCGCCAAGTTCGCACATCACTGAGCAAAGTCGCAAAATTGTTTTCAGTGTCTGATGACGAATTTCCCCACGAATCATTATCACTCAATTCTGCAAGTGGTTCTGATTTACTATCGCTGTTCTCTAGCTGGTCTAAAACCGCTTTTGACCTAAAGCGACACTTTTTGGATGCCATGGACATTTCTCAGTTTCCAGGCAGAAAGAACAGTAAAAATGCAGGCAGGGCACAGGACAAAGCACTAGGGACAAAATGTATGTGAAATGGTTTGATACAGTAATGTTTTACTATGTGATTTTAGTGAATGTCACTTTTTGTCATTTTCAAATTTCCCGCCGTTCCGTCCCCCGTACGTCCCGCCGCTCGCAGGGGACGGAACCCAGATGACAGATGCCGGCATCCACCAGATTACATTGCTGGGGACACTGCAGGGGGGACATCGCGTGAGCGCAGAGCAAGGTAAGTGAGCAAGGGATTGCGGAGCAGCGCCGCATGGTAAGCCCGAGTGTAGCTCGGGGTTACCGCTTGTGGTACTGAAACTTTACCCCGAGCTACACTCAGGAATACCACCAGGGAGGTTAAAGCGGAGCTCCACCCAAAAGGGGAAGTTACGCTTTAAGCCTTTGTCCCCTGCTCCCCATTAAGGATTGGCACCTTTGGGAAGAGGGTACCCAAATTTGACAGGTACCCGCTCCCACTTCCGCTGCAATCGCCTAGGCAATCAGAAGCGGAAGTTGTCCTCCCTCCCTGTAGTCTTCTGGGACGTGTGACAGGCCCCAGAAGACTACGGAGCCATTCACAAAGCGCAGCGCTTCTCGCACATGCGCAATGGGCACCTGGCTGTGAAGCCGCAAGCTATCACAGCCGGGTGCCCACACTGAAGATGCCGGCGCCAGGGAGAGAAGACGGCCGGTGAAACCAGCAGTGGTGAGGACACCGCTGGCCCGAGGGACAGGTAAGTGTCTGTATTTTAAAAGTCAGCAGTGACAGTTTTTGTAGCTGCTGACTTTTTTTTTTCTTCAGCTGGAACTCTGCTTTAAGACACTTTTATGCCTCATTCACACAGTAATGATCAATAAAACACTTGCATATAGATGCCTTTAAATGCATTAAGAAGCATATACATAATTCGTTTTTAGGGCTCGTTCACACTAGGCTGTTTTGCCAACGCTTGCCAAACGCCCCTATAGCGTTTGGCAAGCGTTGGTCCGGTGTTTGCGGAGCGTTTTTAACGCTCGGCAAACGCTCCGCAAACGCCGCATGCGCGGTTTAGCGGGGGTTGCTAGGCGTTTGCCGAGCGTTAATAACGCCCCACAAACGCCTATAATGCATTTGAGTGGTGTTACCGCTCCGCAAACGCCCCGCAACCGCGTCGCAACCGCACCGCAAACGCCGGCCGGGCGTTTGCGGAGCAGCACCATAGACGAGAATAGGAGGTTTCAAAGCCTCCTGACTCGACCAGAGGCGTCCATTTTGCCGCGACGCGACGCAAACGCTCCTGTTAGAACAGCACCATGTGCTGTAATGTGCAGAGTTGGCAGAGGCGTTTGGGAAGCGGTAAAAACGCTTCCCAAACGCCTCTCTGCCGCCTGCACACAAGGCTAGTGTGAACGTAGCCTTATGATCATTTATTTTTCCTTTTGTTTAGACTTAACTTACTTACAAATGCTTATGCATCTGTTGATACAAGTAAGTGCTTAAAGCTGTGTTGTGAGTCTGAAAGAAGGTCATGTTTACGCACCTGTATGAATGGCTTTATTGAAACAATGCAGCTGCATTCAGATCCATAATCAGAAAACACTTGATTGGGTGGTTTTTTTTTTTTTACAGCCATGCGAATGAAACCTAATTGCAGCTTGTTTTATCAAAGAATATACACTACATTGCCAAAAGTATTGGCATGCTTGCCTTTACACGCACATGAACTTTAATGGCATCGCAGTCTAATGCAGGCCATAAATGGGCCGTTTATGGGCCAAATTGTCAGCCGATAAACGAAAAATCGTTCGGTGCCGTTGCCGATGCTGCCACCAATGGCCGTTTTTCGTGGATTTTCCAGCATGACCAATAAAAATAAATGAGAAGATCCACGAAAAACGGCCGATGGCCTGGCCCCACTAACGGCGTGAATATCGGCCGATTTGTTTGTGTGGACGAACATTCGTCCGATAAACGACCCATCTATGGCCTGCATAAGGCTAGGTTCACATCTGTGCGGGTGGTGCTGCTGTGTATCCGCAAAAAAAATACCCACACAGAGCATTGAGGACCCGCAGGCAGATGCCATTAATTCTAATGGTACGCCGCCAGCACTGGAAATTGTAACCATACTGGGAAACTCGGTTGCAGTGCGGGCTATGTTTTCCGAAGCAGTGCATGGACTTCTTCCCTGCGTTTCCTGGGGCTCTCGTGCCCACGCAAAATGTGGCCCACACGGACACAGATATGTGAACCAGGGGTTAGTCTGTAGGGTCCAATATTGAGTTGGCCCACCCTCTGCAGCTAAAACATCTTCAACTCTTCTGGGAAGGCTGTCCACAAGGTTTAGGTGTCTATGGGAATGTTTGAACAGAAACGCATTTGTGAGGTCAGGCACTGATGTCAGACAAGAAGGCCTGGCTCGCAGTGTCCGCTCTAATTCATCCCAAAGGTGTTCTATTGGATTGAGGTCAGAACTCTGTGCAGTCCAGTCAATTTTTTCCACCCCAAACTCGCTCATCCATGTCTTTATGGACCTTGCTTTGTGCACTGGTGCGCAGTCATGTTGGAACAGGAAGGGGCCATCACCCAACTGTTCCCACTAAGCTGGGAGCATGAAATTGTCCAAAATGTCTTGGTATGCTGATGCCTTAAGAGTTACCTTCACTGGAACTAAGAGGCCAAGCCCAACCCCTGAAAAACAACCCCACACCATAATCCCCCCTCCACCAAACTTTAAACTTTGGTACAATGCAGTCAGGCAAGTAACATTCTCCTGGCAATTGCCAAACCCATACACATCCTTGGGATTGCAAGACAGAGAAGCGTGATTTATCACTCCAGACAACACGTCTCCACAGCTTTAGAGTCCAGTGGCAGTGTACTTTACACCAGTGCATCCAACGATTTGCATTGCACTTGGTGATTTAAGGCTCAGAAGCAGCTGCTTGGCCATGGAAACACATTCCATGAAGCTCTCTACGCACTGTTGTTGTGCTAATCTGAAGGCCACATGAAGTTAGGAGGTCTTTAGCTACTGACTCTGCATACAGTTGGCGACTCTGCGTTTCAGCATGCGCTGACCCCGCTCTGTCATTTTACGTGGCCTACCACTTCATGGCTGAGTTGCTGTTGTTCCCAGTTGCTTCTACTTTGTTATAATACCACTAACAGCTGACTGTGGAATATTTTGTAGCAAGGAAATTTCACAGACGGACTTATTGCACAGGTGGCAACCTATCACGGTTCCACGCTTAAATTCACTGAGCTCCTGAGAACGACCCATTCTTTCAGAAATGTTCGTAGAAGCAGTCTGCATGCCTAGGTGCTTGATTTTATACACCTGTGACCATGGAGGTGATTGGAACACCTGAATCCAATGATTTGGAGGGGTGTCCCAATACTTTTGACAATCTAGTGTATTTAGAGAGCAATTTCAGGTATAGTGAAGTCATTCAGTGATTTATTGATGACTGTGCTTAAAGTGTTACTAAACCCACAACAGTAAAATCAGTCTGTATATGCAGTAAAGCATACTTGTTATACTCACTGTGGAACCTAAGGGGTTAATTCTCCACCTTGTGTAAAAAGGATGTTTGATCCTCTCTTCTCTGATACTCCACTTCCTCCATTGTCTCCTAAATATCTCCTGATAGAACAGAGGTTTGGAGTCACTCTGCACATGCTCAGTTTGGTGTGTATTGCTAGAGAGGTTTTTTTTTTTACAGTGCATGTGATTAGCACTGGGCCAATCAGTACTGTCCAGTCATGGGTCTTGCAGCCTCATAGGGGAGAATAAAAATTCCTCCTCTAATCTTTGTTAACCAGTGCTCTGCTGGACACTGATAGAAGTCAGAAGACTGCTCTAACTGCTGATGAGAAAAGGTATTTAGCAGTTTATATTTACTAAAATAATTGCATTTCTATGTTCTGTATACTGAGGGAGACCAGATATAATGAATGCAGGGTCCTGGGTTTAGTAACGTTTAGGAATGTTTCACTAATCTTGAAATCTGATTGGTGGCTGTCAGAACTTGTTAGTATTGGCATGCAGTGGTGAATTTTGTGCTGCCCTAGGCAACAAAAAAATCGGAGCCCCCCCTTCATGGGGGAGAAAGCCTGGCACTGACCACCACCACTGCCCCCTGTAGAGAGATACTGACATTGACCAACAAACACCCCTCTCCCCTGAGAGAGCCTTCCACTAATATACAACCCCCCCCCCCACCCCCATTCCCAGAGAGAGAAAGACACTCACCTTCACGGCTCCAGAATATCCCTGGGAACAAGAGTCGGGTTCTGCATATCAAGCAGCCTATAGCCTCTCTCAGATTCCACCTGGTCCCCATGGTGCATGCGTCCATTCTTCCGTGGGGTAGTGCTGCCCCCCTGAAAAATGCCGCTCTAGGCAAATGCCATGTTTGCCTTGTAGTAAATACGCCCCTGTTGGCATGGTTTGTATAAAAAGCTGCAGGGAGTGTTCTGACATCCTCAAAAGATGTGTTTTGGGATCACCACATTATCAGCAGAAGGATGCAGGTGACATACTAAGACTAGAGTGAACCTTTAAACTAGGTACACACTCATCATTAACTAACGGGCTGGTTCACACCATAATTTCTTCATTTCTCATGTGTTTTTGCATATGCATTAACATGTGTTTTTGATGGTTTTCAATGCGTACCTGTTCATTTTTTCCCTCATTTTTAATTTTCACACTTGAAAAATCTCAAAACAATGTGTGTTTCTGGTGCGTATATATGCACCCCAGAGAGTTTACATGTGTTTTGCTGTGTTCCAAATGCAGCAGGTTCCACTTTTGTTGTCTGCACTGGTGGGAACAAGGGCCATTGGAAAACACTGTCCATGTGTTTCTGATGTAAATTAAAAATGCACTGGACTGCATCCGGTGTGAACCAGCCCAGAGAGTCACAGAACTGAACCACGTAACAGGTGTCTCAACTATTCTACATGCACACTTGTCCTGACTCAGTGACAAAGTAAGGAATGATGCAAGGATGACAATGACAATCACAGCGCTAGCACCTTGAAAGAGTCATCACTGCCAACTCCCATATTTGGCTCTTTTTTTTTTTAATCACTTGATGCTGTGCTGTGTGTCATACTGCTACTCACCCATTACTGATGACACATGAGACATCAGAAGAAAAAATGCACACATATGACATACTAATGACATACTAAGATGCAGTGGCCACATGCAGAGCCTCATTTCTAGGGCAGTGACTGGTATTCTTCTGCACTGGATTAATCCCAGTGACCGTCAGGGCACATAGAGAACAATTGTATTCTAAGTGCCACATTCACACTTCAATGCAGTTGAAGTTGTGCTGAGCTGCAGTAAAATGCAGACATGTAGCATTTTACTGAAGTGCACAGAAAGGCACCACATGCTGTGCAGAGACAGGAATGAAGTGTCACTTTTTGACACATCTAATAAAGTAAACCGTGTTATGTGCTGAAATGCATGTCATACCGCCCCATAACTGCAAATCTCTGCAAGTAAAAACGACAGCTGTCTCCATGCTTAAACGAATGGCCACTGTCAATGAGCCCTTATAAATTCTCCTTCTTTAGAGCCATGTGGATGCCATAAATCAGAGGTCTCCAAACTGCGGCCCAGGGGCCAGATGCAGCCCTTTGCTTGCTTTTATCTGGCCCTCGAGGCATTATTTCTCCCATTGCAAGCAACAGTGTGGCATAGGTTCTCCCACTGACATCGATACAGGGGTACTATTCCTCCTATTAACAATGATGAGGCACTATTTCCCCATTGATACCAATGATGGGACACTATTCCTTTCATTGATACTAATGACAGGCCACTTTTCCTCCCTTTGATACTAACGTTGGGGCACTATTTCTCCAATTGATACTAATGATGGAGCATTATTTCTCCCATTGACACAAACGATGGGGCACTATTCCTCCCAGTGACACCAATGAGGGGGCACTATTTCTCCCATTGACACCAATGATGGGGCACCATTCCTCCCATTGACACCAATGATGGGGCACTATTCCTCCTGCTGAAACCAGTGATTGGGCACTATTCCCTCATTGATACCAACAATGGGACACTATTCTTTTCATTGATACTAATGATGGGGCACTATTCATCCCATTGATACTAACGATGGGGCACTATTTCTCCCATTGATACCAATGATGGAGCACTATTTCTCCTAATGATACCAAGGATGGGGCACTTTTCCTCCCATTGATACTAATAATGGGGCACTATTTCTCCCATTGATACCAATGATGGGACACTATTCCTCCCATTGACACCAATGATGGGGCACTATTCCTCCCATTGATACTAACAATGGGGCGCTATTTCTCCTATTGAAACCAGTGATGGGGCACTATTCCCCCATTGATACAACAATGGGGCACTATTCCTTTCATTGATACTAATAGTGAGGCACTATTCCTCTCGTTGATACTAACAATGGGGCACTATTTCTCCCATTGATACTAACGATGGGGCACTTTTACTCCCCCTAATACCAATGATGGGGTACTTTTACTCCCCCTAATACCAATGATGAGGCCCTATTCCTCACCCTAATACCAATGATGGGGCATTGTTTGCTTCCACTGACGCCAGGACATTTTCTTCTCCCACTGGTCACAGTCCAGCCCCCCCTAAAGTTGAAGGACAGTAAACCGGCCCTTTGTTTAGAAAGTTTGGAGACCCCTGCCATAACAGTGAGGTTAATTTACTTGAGTACATGCTGTTCTCTTAGAAAAGTGAATGATATTAAGTAAGGCTTTTCTAGTACATGATTGATTGACTGACATGAACACAGATTTACCTCATTTACTAAATGAAGTGAACATTAATTATAGTCCTATAGGGCTAATTTACAATTGGGGGAGGAATGGGTGGGGGGTAGTAGTCTCCACTGCAAGCTTGTGTGACAGAGTGACAACGCAGCAGCACAATTTGTAAACAGAGGCAGAGCAAGAAGTGCCTAAACAAATACCTAGATCACCAGGTATGATTTAAATGACAGCTGAAAGTATATATATATTAGGCCTCATTCACACTGGCACTCCCGCATTTAAGTTTTCTAAACACTGGAGCAGTTATCTATTTTTTTACCTCCTAGAGCACTTTTCCCTGTGTTCTAGATGTTCCTGCTTTAAAGCAGGTTTAACTATGTTTTCATGCTGCATTTAGAGTGTATAATGGGAATTCTGTTTTCTCTGGATGCAGGTAAATGTACCGCAGGTAAAATTCAGTGTGAATGGCACCACTGAAAAATCATTACCTGCATTTATATGTGCTGAGAAATGTTCTTTAAATGTATATAAAAGTAGGTGTGAAACTACCAGGCAGAATGAGGCCCTATCCAAAATCTAACTTTGATCAGCAAGATCAGCATGCAGGAACTAGATAATGTTCAGTATGCTCTGTATTCATATTAGCATGACATCATTTTACTTTGGCTCGCCTGTAACCTTTATACTAATAATATTTTCAGTGAAAGTCCTCACTACTCACATACCCTTTATATTCCCTTAGGGCAACGTTTAACTTTTCAGTAAATCAGCCTTCACATTTTATCCCTGTATAAAACATTAATAAGACCTCACCTGGAATATGCTGTTCAGTTTTGGGCGATTCACAAAAAGGATATCAGAGAACTGGAGAACGTGCAGAAAAGGGCAACCAAACTGATACAAGGCATGGAGGAGCTCAGCTATGAGGAAAGATTAGAGGAACTGAATTTATTCTCTCTTGAGAAGAGGAGATTAAGGGAGGATATGATCAACATGTATAAATACATCAGTGGTCCATATAGTGAACTTGGTGTAGAGATATTCACTGTAAGGTCATCAGAGAGGACAAGGGAGCACTTTTTACGTCAAGAGATAAAGAGGTTTAACCTCCAAATACAGAAAGGCTTCCTTACAGTAAGAGTAGTGAAAATGTGGAATACACTTCCTCAAGAGCTGATTCGAGCCAGCTCAATAGATTGTTTTAATAAGGGCCTGGATTCTTTCCTAGATACACAAACTATAATAGGATATTAATATTTATAGGCAAAATTGATCCAGGGAACATCCGGTTGCCTCTTCGGGAATCAGGAAGGAATTTTCCCCCTGCTGGAACAAATTGGACCATGCTTTATTGAGGGTTTTTTGCCTTCCACTGGATCAACTGTGGGTATCGGATAGTGTACAGTTGCAAGAAATAGTATGTGAAACCCTTGGGATTACGTGGAGTTTTGCATGAATTGGGCATAAAATGTGCTCTGATCGTCATCTAAGTCACAACAATAGAAGAACACAGTCTGCTGAACATAATACTACACAAACATTAGATGTTGCCATGGTTTAATTGCACATAACATGTAAACATTCACAGTGCATGGAGGAAAAAGTATGTGAACCTTTGGACTTAATAACTGGTTGACCCTCCTTTGGCAGCAATAACCTCAACCAAACGTTTCCTGTAGTTGCAGATCATACCTGCACAACGATCTGGAGTCATTTTGGACCACTCCTCTTCACAAAACTGTTTCAGTGTAGCAATATTCTTGGGATGTCTGGTGTGAATCACTCTCTTAAGGTCATGCCACAGCATTTCAATCGGGTTGAGGTCAGGACTAGTGCTGTGGAACATCCAGGTGCTCTTTTGCAAACTTCAAACGTGCTGCAATATTATTTTTGGACAGCAATGGCTTCCTCTGTGGTGTCCTCCCATGTACTCCATTCTTGTTTAATGTTTTCCTTATTGTAGATGTGTCAACAAAAATGTTAGCATGTGCCAGAGATTTCTGTAGGTCTTTAGCTGACACTCTGGGATTCTTCTTTACCTCATGCAGCATTCTGCGCTGTGCTCTTGCAGTCATTTTTACAGGACGACCACACCTAGGGAGAGTAGCAACAGTGCTAAACTTTCTCCATTTGTAGACAGTCTGTCTTACCGTGGACACATGAACATCAAGGCTTTTGGAGATACTTTTGTAACCCTTTCCAGCTTCATGCAAGTCAACAATTCTTGATCGTAGGTCTTCTGAGAGCTCTTTTCTGCGAGGCATGGTTCACATCAGACAGTGCTTCTTGAAACCAGTAAACCCAAAACAGGTGTGTGTTTTTTAAGGGCAGGACAGCTGTCAGCAACACATTCAATATCATCACACTGATTGGAGTCAAGGTTGGCTCACTCCTGGCTCCAATTAGCTCTGGGAGAAGTCATTAAGCTGGGGCCTCACATACTTTTTCCTCTCTGCACTGTGAATGTTTACATGTTATGTGCAATTAAACCATGGCAACATCTAATGTTTGTGTAGTATTATGTTCAGCAGACTGTGTTCTTCTATTGTTGTGACTTAGATGACGTTCAGAGCACATTGTATGCCCAATTCATGCAAAACTCCACATAATCCCAAGGGGTGCACATACTTTTTCTTGCAACTGTATATGGAGGCTTTCCATTTGTGTATGTTGGTTTTCTTTTTTTTTGTTTTCTCTGTTGGTTGAACTGGATGAACTTGTGTATTTTTTTCAACCATATTAACTGTAATTATGTACAGTAATTGCAAAGCAATATATGTGTGTATGTTGGTGGGTGGGGTTGTGTGCTTTCAACTGGTAGGCTTTCCTGTAAATTGTGTATTTTACAGGCAAAAAAAGAAATACAACAAAAATACTTATTCCTCTTTTAAACAACTGCTCTGTAACTACAAAGTACACATTTTACACTGTAATTTTATTTCCTGTTTATTATTATTATTATACAAGTTTCATAAAGCACCAACAGTATGCACAACACTTTGCAAAATGAAGGCAGACAGTACAGTTACAATACAATTCAATGCATGAGAAATTAGGGTGCCCTGCTTGTTATAGTTTACAATCTATCTCTTTTTTTGTGTGAAGTATGGTGGGTTTACATTTTATTTGTAGAAAAGAGGGCAAACAAATAAACTGATCATATAAAAGGGTGTTAATTAGGGTTAAAGAGAATTTTTATGAAAACAAAATAAAAACACTTTTTTTTGCAGGTTTGTTGCAGCTGGAGTTAAGAGCAAATGTTCTAATCTACATCGGCAGCTGCAACAAATTAGCATGTCAATACTAGATTGTTACATACTTTCAACTGGTGATCACTGTAACAAACTGTTGAGGCCATGCGGCAACTTGCCAGTGACAGGATTGCTATGAGATCAGAGAGAACACTCACTTGCTCTTACAAAGTCACTGTTCCAGTGCTGCCGAGATTCTGCAGCATTTTGCCCAATGGTACTGCAGTAGAAGATGGTAGTGATCCTAGCTGTTGCTGGAGAGTTGCTGTAAATGGTAAGATTTCTAATGTCATATGTGATTATTGAAGGAGCCACTCTGACTGGTTCCTGCTTGTACAACAGGACTGGTTGTCAAACTGGACAACTGGAGACGACATTATAGGACAAAGTAGGTATACTTTATGAGCTAAATTCAAGTCTTAAGCTGGCCATAGACAGTTCGAATCTCGGCTGGAGATTCAAACCATGTATGGGCAGGCTGAATGTACCCAAGTTGATCAATCAAACGCCTTGGGTACAACCAGCCTGTTGGATTTTACATGTGATTATTGCTTGCAGCTACAATGCAGTAGCTCCGCGGGAGGGATTCCCCTATCAAACTGGACTCTATTGATTGGGGAATCGAGTGATTTTCTTTCCTGCAACACATGGTTGCAGAAAAGAAAATCGTTCCATTTATGGCTTTACAGGGTATTCCTAGTTTATCCTTTGTCCATGAGTAGCTATCAGGTTTGAGACACTAAGGCAGGCCATAGACGGGCCTTTTATCGGCCGAATTTTCAGCCGATAAATGGAAAATCGGTCGGCCCCGTTGCTGATGCTTCCACCCATGTCCATGAAAAACGGCCGTTTTTTCCGGATTTTCCAACGTGACCGATAAAAATAAATGAGGAGATCCGTGAAAAACGGCCGACGGGCTGGCCCCACTAACGGTGTAATTATCGGACTATTTTTCGTGCGGACGAAAATTTGGCCGATAAACGGCCCGTCTATGGCCTGCATCACAGACATAATGATTGTTATCTAATCCAATTTTAATTTGGGTTGATGTTGTTATGCGTGCAGGTAGCAGCCAATTATCTTTGCCATTTGTTCTAATGAGAACAATTAGTTTGTATTGTTCCCCCGGAGATAAGGCCAACAGTGGGGGCATTACATATAAAAGAAAAGTGACAATGTCATACTAATGCTGGGTACACACCATCAGTTTTTTTTTTTTTTGTTCAACCCAGCGGCTGGAAAAAAAAACTAAAGAGCTCAGGAGGAGCTCGCTGTACTAAATATCCAATGTTAGTACAGCTATCTCCCCGCTGAGCTATTCTGTTCTGACAGGGGAATGGCCCCCCACCAAAACACCACTGGCTGCCAGCACTGATCAGATGCTCATTCTCCAGCATGCCCATCCAACAGAAGCCGGCTGTTTGGCTGGCTTCTGTTAAACAGGGGTACACGGGTCGAATTTTAGCCGGTTTCAATTGAACCAGCTGATACCAGCCGATATTCAGCCCATGTGTACAGGGCTTAACACAATTCTTTTCTTATCTCCAGGCTTTAATTAGCAGAACTAATGTTACAAAAAAAATTACAATTGCGAACAGGCAGGGTCTTTATTGTAGAAGAGACATGCAATGTTTTTTTTCTGCAATAAAATACATCTATCTGCCTGTTTGTAATCTTGTTTAGATTGTACATTGAGCTGTGTATTCCAGCAAACTGCCTCTGTCCTGGGATGACTGTACTCTTGTGCATGCGTGGGAGTGATGTCATCCTGCACTGACCAATCAAGGTGGCTGAAGACCATCACCCAGAAGAAGAAGGGAGGCGATGCCGGCACCAGCGAAGCGGGGAGAAGATGCCGGCACCAGCGAAGGATTTCAAGGGCGTCAGACCATTGGAACTCAGGTATTCTTACCTTTAGTTATGCTTAAAGCGTAGCTGTGTGAGGGAGGAACTGGCTCATACAGCATATAGCAACCAATTAGAGGCAAACCTAAAGTAGGCCATAAAGGACTAAAGTATCGAAATTTGGCCAGTTCAGCAGTAACTGGACACAATTTGATCCAAGTATGGGCAGGGAGGTTGTACAGAACCCAATCGACCACTGAACCTCTGTACAACTGCCCTATCACATTTTCTCCTCTCAATCAGCACTGCAGTCACCTGCAACACTGATCAGTGTATTCTGACAGTGGGGAAGTCTCCCTGCTGTCAGTATACATTAGCTCAACAGGAGGATTCCCCCATCAACAGCAAATGTGTAGATGGGGTAATTGATTCAGTTTTTTTCCATTCAACCCATTGTTGGAGATCTGGTGCAGATGGATGAATCTCCTACAGTGCCTATTTTATTTCGTCAGCTAGCCTTGTCAAATTACCCAAATAGTGGCTTCATCTGATTGGATGCAGCCACTCCTCAGCCATCAATTTTCTACCTGGCTCTTTTGATTGTATGGCCAGCCTAAGATTTTGGTTGCTATGTTGTGACCACATTCACCCTATTCCTGTTGGTGCAGTGAGGTGTGTTATAAAAATCCTGCTTACTGTATCTTTGTGCTTGTTCCAGCAAAACACACCTTCCATAGGTATGAATGATAACACATGCAGGGTGCATGTAAAATGTGAAATACTACATCTGCACCACATGAAAGTGTGAATGTGGCCTAAGGACATTGAACAATTAAGGCCTAGTGAAGTGTTGCGTTTAACTTAATTAAATTGCATTGCAAATGTAATAGGAATTGTACTGGTTGCTATAGAGAACACAAGCACTTCTATAAAGTGTTATTGAACCCTCCTTTAAAAAAAATGACATACAGCAGCATACAGTCAGGTCCATAAATATTGGGACATCGACACAATTCTAACATTTTTGGCTGTATACACCACCACAATGGATTTGAAATGAAACGAACAACATGTGCTTTAACTGCAGACTGTCAGCTTTAATTTGAGGGTATTTACATCCAAATCAGGTGAACGGTGTAGGGATTACAACAGTTTGCATATGTGCCTCCCACTTGTTAAGGGACCAAAAGTAACGGGACAGAATAATAATCATAAATCAAACTTTCACTTTTTAATACTTGGTTGCAAATCCTTTGCAGTCAATTACAGCCTGAAGTCTGGAATGCATAGACATCACCAGACGCTGGGTTTCATCCCAGGTGATGATCTGCCAGGACTCTACTACAACTGTCTTCAGTTCCTGCTTGTTCCTGAGGCATTTTCCCTTCAGTTTTGTCTTCAGGAAGTGAAATGCATGCTCAATCGGATTCAGATCAGGTGATTGACTTGGCCATTGCATAACATTCCACTTCTTTTCCTTAAAAAACTCTTTGGTTGCTTTTGCAGTATGCTTTGGGTCATTGTCCATCTGCACTGTGAAGCGGCGTCCAATGAGTTCTGAAGCATTTGGCTGAATATGAGCAGATAATATTGCCCGAAACACTTCAGAATTCATCCTGCTGCATTTGTCAGCAGCCACATCATCAATAAATACAAGAGAACCAGTTCCATTGGCAGCCATACATGCCCACGCCATGGCACTACCACCACCATGCTTCACTGATGAGGTGGTATGCTTAGGATCATGAGCAGTTCCTTTCCTTCTCCATACTCTTCTCTTCCCATCACTCTGGTACAAGTTGATCTTGGTCTCATCTGTCCATAGGATGTTGTTCCAGAACTGTGAAGGCTTTTTTAGATGTCGTTTGTCAAACTCTAATCTGGCCTTCCTGTTTTTGAGGCTCACCAATGGTTTACATCTTGTAGTGAACCCTCTTTATTCACTCTGGTGAAGTCTTCTCTTGATTGTTGACTTTGACACACATACACCTACCTCCTGGAGAGTGTTCTTGATCTGGCCAACTGTTGTGAAGGGTGTTTTCTTCACCAGGGAAAGAATTCCTCGGTCATCCACCACAGTTGTTTTCTGTGGTCTTCCGGGTATTTTGGTGTTGCTGAGCTCACCGGTGCGTTCCTTCTTTTTAAGAATGTTCCAAACAGTTGTTTTGGCCATGCCTAATGTTTTTGCTATCTCCCTGATGGGTTTGTTTTGTTTTTTCAGCCTAATGATGGCTTGCTTCACTGATAGTGACAGCTCTTTGGATCTCATCTTGAGAGTTGACAGCAACAGATTCCAAATGCAAATAGCACACTTGAAATGAACTCTGGAACTTTTATCTGCTCATTGTAATTGGGATAATGAGGGAATAACACCCACCTGGCCATGGAACAGCTGAGAAGCCAATTGTCCCATTACTTTTGGTCCCTTAACAAGTGGGAGGCACATATGCAAACTGTTGTAATTCCTACACCGTTCACCTGATTTGGATGTAAATACCCTCAAATTAAAGCTGACAGTCTTCAGTTAAAGCACATCTTGTTAGTTTAATTTCAAATCCATTGTGGTGGTGTATCATCATCCAAAAACATTAGTGTTTTAAATAAATAATTATAGTGTCCAAACATAAATTAGTGTCCAAAAAATATATATATATCTTCAGTGACTTGAACCAATTGTGAAAAATCCACCACCAAAGGAGATTAAATGAACTCACCAGAGCTAATGGCTGGTCAGATTATAAACCAGCAACAGCGCTTGTGCTCTGGGAGCAATGAACCCGATGTCCAAATAGATACGGTGATGTTTCAGATACTTCCAGATAATAATAATCACAGACAAACAACTTTGCAGCCCAAGCTCTTATGATGAACTTCTCCACTCTTTCTCATACCTCCATGAGAGCATGCAGTACACTCAGGGACAAAAAAGAGAACATAATGGTGCAATACGTTTTTTTCATTTATCTCTTTAATAAAAAAGGTATAAGGAAACTCACAAACAAGGTGTCCAACAGACACCAGCTTCAATCGCAAAAAAGGGATGAGATACAGTTAACGCTCACCGCGGATCTCTCCCATACAGCACAGAACAGCAAGGCTCTCTAACGTCCACATTGAGTAGGCTACGCCCAACCGGTTTCGTCACACCGACGTCATCAAGGGGCGGTACCCCTTGATGACGTCGGTGTGACGAAACCGGTTGGGTGTAGCCTACTCGATGTGGACGTTAGAGAGCCTTGCTGTTCTGTGCTGTATGGGAGAGATCCGCGGTGAGCGTTAACTGTATCTCAACCCTTTTTTGCGATTGAAGCTGGTGTCTGTTGGACACCTTGTTTGTGAGTTTCCTTATACCTTTTTTATTAAAGAGATAAATGAAAAAACGTATTGCACCATTATGTTCTCTTTTTTGTCCCTGAGTGTACTGCATGCTCTCATGGAGGTATGAGAAAGAGTGGAGAAGTTCATCATAAGAGCTTGGGCTGCAAAGTTGTTTGTCTGTGATTATTATTATCTGGAAGTATCTGAAACATCACCGTATCTATTTGGACATCGGGTTCATTGCTCCCAGAGCACAAGCGCTGTTGCTGGTTTATAATCTGACCAGCCATTAGCTCTGGTGAGTTCATTTAATCTCCTTTGGTGGTGGATTTTTCACAATTGGTTCAAGTCACTGAAGATATATATATATTTTTTGGACACTAATTTATGTTCGGACACTATAATTATTTATTTAAAACACTAATGTTTTTTGGATGATGATATACACCTTTGTATAAGTTTGTTATTAGCGCATACCTTTTAATTAGGATTATTGTTGCCAAAATTTATTTTGGGTGGGATATGCTGCTGACATTTTGGTGTTTTTTGTAAGTGGCGCTTTTTTCTTTTTTAATTTGGTATTCATTGTGGTGGTGTATAGAGTTAAAAATGCTAGAATTGTGTTGATGTCCCAATATTTATGGATCTGACTGTATACACCAGGTGAAGTGAATAACATTGTTTATCATGTTACAAAGAAAGTAGGTTGGCTATATTAGACAGCAATTGAACATGTTGTCCTTGAAGTTTATGTGAAAACATGGGAAACCATAAGGATTTGAGTGACTTTGACAAGGGCTAAATTGTAACGGCTAGACCACTGGGTCAGAGCAACTCCCAAACAGCTCTTGTGTGGTGTTCCTGGTCTGCAGTGGTCAGGACCTCCCAAACACGGTCCAATGAAGGTGAACTGGCGACAGGGTCTTGGGCGGCTAAGAGCTACTGTAACTCAAATTGCTTAAAAAGTTAATGCTAGTTCTGATAAAAAAAGGTGTCAGAGCACAGTGCATTGCAGTTTGTTGTGTATGGTGCTACGTAGCCACAGACCAGTCATGGTGCCCATGCTGACCCGCGTCCACAGCCAAATGCGCCTAGAATGGACACATGAGCATCAGAACTGGACCACAGAGCTATGAAAGAAGTTGGCCTGGTCTGATGAATCATGTTTTCTTTTACATCATGTGAATGGCTGGGTGCTTGTGCATCTCTTACCTGGAAATAAGATGGCACCAGGATCTACTATGGGAAGAAGGCAGGCAGCCAGTGGAGGCAGTGCGCTGCTTTGTCTAGTGGAGTCCATGCCTGGATGGGTCAGGGTAGTTTTGGTAGCAAAAGGGAGACTCAAGTTGCAATAGCTGTTCTCAGAATACCAGAGGCTCCAGAGCCTTAAAGCGGAGTTCCATTCACACTGTAAAAAAATAAAAGTCAGCAGCTACAAAAACTGTAGCTGATGACTTTTAAAAAACAACCATTCACCTGTCCCACGATCCCATGGTATCCTCCCCGCAGCCCGTTTCACTGGCAGTCCTGTATTCCAGGCTCCGGCATCTTCAGTGTGAGCACCCGGCTGTGACAGCTTGCGGCTTCAAAGCCGGGTGCCCACTGCGCATGTGCGAGCAGCACTGCACCTCCTGAATGGCCCCATCGTCTTCTGGGACCTGCCACGTGTCCCAGAAGACTATGGAGAGGGAGGGTAGGAGGACAACTTCCACTTCCGACCACCTAGGAGATCACAGCGGAAGTGGGAGCGGGTACCTGTCAATTTCAGGTACCTGCTCCCCAAAGGTGCCAATCCTTAATGGGGAGCGGGGGATCAATCTTTAAAGTGGAACTTCCCCTTTTGTGTGGAACTCCGCTTTAAGCTGTGTTGGAGATTGCACAGTTCTTTCATAGGCTCAGAGCTCCCGGTCGGTGCACACTCTCTCTCTCTCTCTCCCCCCCTCACTGCCCCTAGAACCTCCCAGAGCTGCTCACACACTCCTTTCCGGCTCCTCCCTCTGTGTCCAGGAAGCCTCTCAGAAAACCAAAGTCTGTCTGCTGGGTGGGGCAATATGTCCTTGAAACTGCACCCACTCTACACACATCTCCTTCTTCATCCATCTCACACAAAGTATCACCTAGCAACCAGGTGTCACATTGCAGCCCTCTCGAGTTTGCAGATTGCTGACATCTCTCTTTTTATATAAAGCTCAACTAGCCTTCATCTATACCAGTATGCTTTGCTTCTTCTCCTCTGCTACTTGCTCAGGACTACATATCCCATGGTACCTTGCCTGCAAGCTGTGACTTCTGTACTGACTCTGCCTCCTGAAACCCCTCCTCTCAGCACCTCTGTAGGTCAGAAGGCAGGCTCTGTGAAATGTGTGACACAGCAGTGCCTATTCACAGGACATAGTGATTATGTGTCACAGAATATAGGGAAGTAAATGTGTTAGGATCACAAAGTATGTATACAAACTTCAAGATCATTCAGATTAACCACTTGCCCTCCAGAGGATTTACCCCCCTTCCTGACCAGGCCATTTTTTGCACTATGGCGCTGCATTACTTTAACTGACAATTGCGCGGTTATGCAGCACTGCACCCAAATGAAACGTATGTCCTTTTTTCCCACTAGTAGAGTTTTCTTTTGGTGGTATTTGATCGCCTGTGCATCTTTTATTTTTTTGCGCTAGACAATTTTTAGAAAAAAACTATATTTTTTACATTTGCTATTAAACATGTCCAGTAAAAAAAATAAAAAAATCAAATTTCATCATGAATTTAGGCCAAAATGTATTCTGCTAAGTATTTGCTAAAAAAAATCCCAATACGTGTAAATTAATTGGTTTACATGAAAGTTCTAGTGTTTACAAATGGCGGTATATATACTGGGATTTTTTAATTTTATTTTTAATAGTAATGGCGGCGATCAGCGACTTATAGCGGGACTGCGACAGGCATTCTGACACTGAGGGGAACTGACTTTTTGTCACTGACATCCCCAGTGACACCAATAATAAGCACTAACACTGTACTAATGGCACTGGTCAGGAAGGGGGTCAACGTGTGGCAATCAAAGGGTTAACGGTGTGCTGTTTTACTAGGGGGCGGTGTGTGTGTGCTTCACTGTAAGCACACTGCTTTGTATGGCTCTGATATGAAAAGCCATGCATAGCAGTGTGCAGGAGCTGACAAGGGAGAGATCTTTTTTTGTTTACTTACAGTTCTCTCCCTCTGTTGGTAATGCTCCTTGATCACCGAGTACCAGCTAGTAATCACCAGCCGGGACCCAATGATTAACAGCCGAGGCCATGAATTGTGGTGTGGGTAGGGGGTGCAAGCCCCCTAACCAGAAAAAAATGCAAAATCACATATACATATATGATTTTGAGCACCTGTACCGCCCTGTAGCAGTATTACTGCTATAGGACAGACAGGAAGCGGTTAATAGGAGTAAGATAAATATCTTACAATGAAATAGAATTACAATGAGTAAATGAATATAAGATTTTACATTTTAACTATAGATTTAGGGCCAGTTCACACAATGGAAATGCAGTCTGGATGTGTTTCTGCGTGTTCATTTCTTCACCTTAACCCCTTCACGCCTAAGGGTAAAACAAATCTAAATGCCTAAGCATAATTCTGCAAAGTTGACATGTGATAGTAGAACTGTACATATCACCACAACTACTTTGTATATCCAGGTGAATTGTACCTTGTTTTTTTCACAACAAATTGGGCTTTCATTTGGTGGTAAATGGTAATGGATATCTCCTGATTTATTTTTATTATCAAAGGAAAACTGGCTCAAAATAATAAAAAAAAAATATATTTTTTAATTTAGCTGTGTGTTTCTTGTTACTACCATAACCTACCATCGAAGAACAACCCAAAATAAAATTTCCAGCTCTTGACAATCGCAGCGATACCATATATGTGTATGTTATTTGTTGCTTGTACCCGTAGTACAGCCCAGAACCAATAGTGCATATTTAGTTTTTTTGTTTTTTTACCTAAAACACACTGGCACTGACACTAACACCAAATGTTTTTTAAATCCTGACCCTTGACCCTAACCTTTTTGACCTTGACCTTTGACTCTGACCTTGACCCAAACACTTACCTTGGCACTGAACTAGATCAAATCTTGATCTAGCTATTTTTTCTTTCTTTTCTTTTTTTTTAATATTTATTTATCTTTTTTTTTTTTTTTTTTTACAACATTTTTTTCCCCTCTATGCCAGAAGTTAGAAAGATACAATGTATATCTCTCCTCCATTTATAGAGAGAAAAACAAAACAAGGGGTCGGGCTGTACAGTGACTGATCACTGTGATAGCCAATCAGAAGCAATCACAGCGATCATGTGACCCAGAATCGGGAGTCCCAGGTCCCAATTGTTAGAACGGGACCTGGGGCTCTCAGTGACACCGTAGTCTTTGTGCAGCGAGCATGCTATGCGGGGTGCTCCCAGCAGAAAGAGAGGTATGCAAATATGTGGCCCCACGGAAAAAAGCCCAGTTCTGTGAGGCCTCATATTTGTGTGACGTCGGCGTCAAGGGATTAAATAAGAACATGTATGTTTGGTACGTTTTGTCACGTTTCAGTACACTTCAGTGCAAAAAAACTGCATCATGTTCTATTTGTTTGGAACTGGAACTCACTGGAACTGACCTTACTGGTGTGAACTATGCCATTGGTAACCATACAACCTACTATCCATGCATTTTTGATGCAGAAAAAAACACATTGGACTGCATGTGGTGTAAACTGTCCCTTAAGTGTTTTCTGTGATTATTGAGTGGTGTAAGGGTTAACAACATTAATGAGCACAAGCTAAATAGCAAACTGTGTTACATATAATTTCCCAACCAGGGGGAAAACCTCTGTGTGCAGAAGAAAGGTATAGAAGTATAAAGAAGCTGTAAATCAAAATAATATTCCCTGTGATCAGTTCAAGATGGGGCAGTTTTGGGATTTGTTGAGCACATAAGACTAACTTCCCACAGAATGTTATGCTGGCAGCTGTAACGCAGACATTTTAGTGGGTGGAAAATGGTAGCGGTAATCTTTTTACACAATGATGTATGCTCACAGAAGCATCTCCCCTGAAATGATTCCCATTTAAGTCAATTTGCCTCAAATACTACATGTGGTCACCTAAAAGCCGATTCCTAGTGCAGTAGTTAAACTTCCTTTGCATGATAATTTGAGGAAAGATGAGAAGAGCAGACATGTCACATGGCTGTCCATATTTGTAGACCAGCACTCACACTTATGTGACCCGCCGTCATGTGAAGGATGGGTGCTTGTTATCTTTTCTCTACTTGCAGAGTAAAATTACCATTTGAGTGTAGCGTGATCTTAGATTTAAATAGTGCTTATGCAACAAGAAAAGCTGCTGAGAAGTGAATTTCAGCTTAGGGCTTATTTGCAGAAACAAAGTGCCAGTGTACTAAGGAAAGGCCACCTGGGTAGAAGCAGATAGAAGCAAGAATATCTCTGCACAATGTTTCAATGATTTTCTGTTTCTAACCTGTTTTTACAGATAACTGAAAAAAACTAGTCAATTCACTTATTATCTTGTTATCTATTATATGCACACCAATACTTTGTTGTACCACTGAGCAGAACTAACAACATTTCCAAACATTATCAGGAAGATTTTGCAGATAAGCCAAATGTGCCATCCACATACTGATAGACTGACCTGAAAAAAATCTCCCAGATTCCTCCATACAGATGGAAGAATCAGCAGTGCTGACTATTGTGGTCTGACAGGGCCATCCATTATGCAAATTTTGTCCAGCTTCATCAGGAACGCAGTAAAATTCACTCAGTGTATGGCCAACATAAAGATAAAATCTGCAGTATTGATTGAGTGGGGAAAATCCAGCAAAGTGGTTGTTCAGAAGTCAAATGGTAGATCGACTTTTGTACAACTTCAGTGCCCATAGTTCAATCGAAATTTGGCTAGTACCTAAGGAACTGGCCCAATTTTTGAAACATGTATGGCCAGGTTAAGTTGCCTAGGGCTCTCTTTGGAGTTCTGTACATTTGTTGAAGTGAAATTCTAGTTTTGTACATATATACAGCTTACTTACCTAAAAGCCTGGTTTAATGTTGCTGGTCCGGTAATGTCACGGTCTTCTCTCTTCTCTGATGGCAGTGATGGGCAGTTTTTACTACTGCACAGAATAGCAGCCACTTAAAGCTATGTGAGTACTGTTTTGTTCATCAGTAATGTGAGCCAAGGCCATTGTGATGGCGTATCCCTCAGTGTTGTGTCCATTAAAGCCTGGACTCACAGGAAGTGGGTTGAATGACGTGTAATTTTTATTTATTTTTTTTTTATTATATCTTTTATTAATATTTTCCAATACAAAAAGATCTTCTAATACACACAACAATAAAAAGAGCTTCACCAATTCATAAATTACATTTTCATCGTCTTATCCCCTACCCCACCCTTCCTCCCACCCTCCAATTTGACAGTCCATACCAAAATCCAAGTTTCTATCCTTTCTCATGATTATCTATCTATCTATCTATATCGGTATCCCTTCCCTCCCATCTCCTTCTCTCTGTCAGGTATTCCATTAAAACTCCCTCTGATACTCCTCCACCTATATTCCCACCAGTTCCAAATATGTTTTAGATGTTTTGAAAATTAACCAGCTACTCCACATTTTCCTAAATTTTTCTATTCTCTCCTCCTCAATATGACACAACTCCGCCATCCTGTAGATATTTTCCACTCTGTTAACCCAGTCATTTTTTCTTGATGAGTCTGGGGCAAGCCAAAATTTGGGAATCAAGCTCTTAGCCGCACTAATTAGATGATATGGTAGCCTATTCTTATGTAGTTTTACTAAAGGTTCAAATTTATAAAATAAACATGTCCACGGGTCTTTCTGTACAGTAATCCCACATATTTTCTGAATATATTGTAATATTCCCTTCCAGCAATCCTGTATTTCCCAGGCAATCCCACCATATGTGTACCATTGTTCCCTTTTCCCCACATCCTCTCCAACATAAAGGTGAAACATCTACTTGTTTTTTATGTGCCTTACTTGGTGTAATATACCATCTAGCCAAACATTTGTAATTCATTTGTACTGTACTCATATTCGTCACCTCGTGTTAATTTGAATATTTTATTCTTTTATTGCTCATTCAATTTTTTTTCAATCTCCTGTTCCCATTTCTCCAAAGACTCAGGAGGATCAGTACCCTCCATACCCATAAGAATCTTATAAATCCTGGAGGTGCCTTGTTTAGGGACTATGGTTACATTGAACAGTTTTTCAAATGGGTACAGATCCTCCGACTTCCTCAGTGGTTGTGGGAGCGTTGAAACAAAATGACCTAATTGGCCATACCGTAACTCGTCTAATGTGAAAAATAAATAATTTTTTTTCTTTAATTCAGAAAAAGTGTGCACGTTAATTATCATTTAAAGCCCAACTCTGGTTATTCAAAAACAAATATCCCCCATAGCCCCATGGCAAGGGTTAATGTCTTGTTTTGGACTAGGAGAACAAAAAACATTTGCTTACCTGTTCTTCCCCCCTCTGAGCATCTAGACTGGTCCCTGCAGCTTCTTCTCCCCCATGTTCCAGCATTCAAGGATACAGATGTCCTCAAGACTAAAGCAGGGTGCCTAAGGGACAGTCTACCATCAGAACATGGGAGATCACCATCAGCTGGGGTAGCCGAGGATAAGGTAAGTAAATCTGTTTCTCCTCTCCCCTAGAATCCTTGCAGTGTGGGCACCTTTTAGTCGCCTGGAGTTGGGCTTCAACCAAAAAGAGAACCAGAGCTGGATCACAGAACAGTGAGCTTGCAAGGGACAGTAGAGGAGATAAGGTGACTAATGCAGCATTACTATTTTTTTTTACATTGGCTGAACCATAGGTTTATTTTTTTACAGTAAAGGAAGCTGTAATTTAGCTTGGGCACGTATCTGTTAATCTATCAGGGGAATAATAGCGATGGCAATACACAATAGGTGTCATGCACTGCCCAGCGGGATCTCTAGGGACCCACAGAACGAGATTCCCAAGGACGCGGAGTCTAAGTCCCAGTCTGCCTTTTCACCAGAGTCCCTGATGGTGGGGATGGACTTGGTGCAAGACTGAGACCAGGTCGCGGTCCCTGAGTGCACTTAACTGTGGTAGAGGGGTCTCGCTGAGGGTATGTGCCAGGGGTGAGCCTGATGTGAAAGGCTGACAGGTCCAGGACCCGTGCGGGATGGATGGATGACAGTCAGGGGTAAGCGTGGTCAGACAAGCCGGGTCGGTAACGGTGGAGGCAAATTGGTACAGAGAAGCAGGCGAAGAGTAAACAGGTCACGAGCCAAGGTTCAGCAACAGGAGGTCCAATAACATAGGGGTAGGCAGAGGAGTAGTCAGGGACGAGCCAGGTATCAGAGCAGCAGATAGACAACAGGAATCAGGACAGGCATGGTCGGCAACTAGGAACTCACTTCAGAAAACAGATGACAGGAACTAGACCTTGCGGCAATCTGATCACCGCCTGGCTAGTTTAAATAGCGCATCCTGCACCGTCATTGGTGCCAGGCGCGCGCCTGCGTGCGCGAGTGCGCATTCGTGGCCGCAATTGCCGCCGCGGGCGCCCAGGTCCTAGTGCCTGCACATTGGGTGCGCAGACCCGTGCGCCGCGGCGAGACCCGTGAGCCCTGACAATAGGTGTCAGTCAGAATAATCTTTTTCTCCAGCAAGATGTACACATGATAATCATATCCTTTGAGTGTACTTTCCTGCATGTAAAGATGTTATAACGGGTTTATGGTACAACATTTATAAGAACAGTGAGTAGTGCAGGCCATAGACGGGGCGTTTACCGGCCGAATTTTAGTCCGAACGAAAAATCTGCCGATATTCACGCCGTTAGTGGGGCAATGCCGTCGGCCATTTTTGTGGATCTTCTCGTTTCTTTTTATCGGTCATGCTGGAAAATCCACGAAAAACTGACTTTTTCGTGAGCATTGATGGCAGCATCCATGGCAGCAACGACCGATTTTTCGTTTATCGGCCAGCATAAGATAAAAAATCTAATCCAGCTAACAGGCTTTTCCTGCTGAGGGTGTAGAAGTCCACATGCATCCTGATTGTCCCCTAATTCGGAAAAATTTGCCAAGATTTCAATACCACTATTGGATTTTTTTAAAACCCGCAGTTGTGCATAAAAAACAAAACACTTGTAAGTGAACAAAAAAGTGCACGTGGACACACATACACACACAAAGTGCACTTAGGGGTGTGCTTCTAGTCCACCTTCCAAAGAAGTAGGCCCCTACCTGATCCTCCTAAAAGGACCCTTCCCTGATCCCCCTAAAAGGACCATTCCCTGATCCCCCCATAAGGTCTGGAGGACCCCTCTCCTCATCATCACCCAAATGCGACCACCAAATATTAGGTGAGGGGCTTTCCCAAAAGAGAAGCCCCCCCAGTTCAGGGTAGGAAGAAACCTCATGGTTGCATATCTTGCCCCTAGACTTCAGGGTAGGCCTGAGGACCCACACTCTCCACCTGAGTGAATGGAAAACACATAAATAAGTGCAAAGTGACACATGTGAAGAAAAAAAAAGTTAGAGTGCATATGGATTGGCTAGGCCTTGCAGCCTAGTAATGTAAATTGACACGGTCTCGGCCAAAAGGCCTAGCCCATGAGGCACTGTTTGGAAAAAATGAGAGGTGCTGTGGCCATGTGTTCATTATCACAGTGGGTGTTCCAAACTCATATTGATACTAAGAGCACCCTTGGGGCAACCAACACCCAGGGGGCACTGACACCGTGGGTTCTTTACCTTCCAGGCCCCTGGCCAGGCAAATGCAGCCCTATATAAATCAGAAAGGCAGTAGAACTTAGGGAGGCCTTCAACCGAGAACAATCCTGGCATCCTAGGCCAACCCTGGAGGAAAAGGAGACTTCCACCATTTCTACCTTATTACATCAGGTGAATACTAGACAGCGCCCTCCTCAACCACAGAGGACAATCTGTTTTCACTCCTGAAAACTAATAATAACAGGTACTACAACTGATCTTTGCCATAAGACTAGGAGCCAAAAAAGGGATTAGATTACCACCATTGGTTTACTTTGGGAACCTTAAAGGAAACCTGAATTTAGGCAAAAATGATATGGTATCATTACTACAGAGTTTTTATTTTTATACACTAGGGCTTGCTTACACCAGCCCCATTGTGCTACTTTGGGCAGTGGTGCCCAACACAGGCCTAACGCAGAGACATGGCAATTTGCCTTGAGTCCTATCAATTTGGTTCACACCATTGTGCTTCAGTGGTATGTCCTGGAAAAAAGTAGGACTGCTTTACTTCTTGTAGTGCAGCATGTTGCAATGGATCATACCTGTGCCACCATTAATATTTTCATAACTACTCTCAAGAACCATCCCCCTGCTTGCATCAGGGCTGGGGGCTCCTGAGAGCAGTATGGAGACAAAGTGTTATGTTTTCAGTAAGTTGCAGACAGCACCCTGCCAGCCATCCTATCAGCTATGACTTGCCTGCATTGCATAGAGAAGCATAGTGTCAGTAATCCGGATATGACCAGAGATGTGTGGAGTGACACAGGGAATATCAGGCTTCAGGAGTGATGTAATAATATAATTTATTGTGAGCTATACCAGAATACAAAAACGCACCGTGCAAACAAAAACCAAACCTTCAACTAATATCTATATGTACAGAAACACAAGCGTAGTCAGGGCTGGAGAGGTAGAGTGGTCAGGCAGGCCGGGTCAGTATCAATCGGGTGGATCAGGTACAGAGGAGTAGGCAAACGGATAGTCAAAAGAAGAGCTGGGTCGGTGCAGGCAGAGTTCAATCGTGGTCAGAATCAAGCAGGAGAATCAAGGAGGTAGATGACAGGATACAGATACAGGACAACAGGGGCTCATGGGAAAACAAACACTAAGGCACTGCTTGCAGGCCTGGTAACTGTTTAAATACACCTCCTGCAATCAGCCTCAGGTGATGGCTTGATTGCAGGAGGTGAGATCCTGGCTGCTGAAAGGCACCTGCTGGTATGTCCTGGTACTGCAACCCATAGAGCAGGTGAGCTGCAGCCCCACCAGTGGTGAGTCCATTCCTGACACACAGAAAACCAGTGATGACATTACTGGATCTAAAATAAGGTATGTCATTAAATGAAAAGGTTTTATTTAAAAAAAAAAAATGATTAGCATGTTGATGAGGGGCTAAAGAAAGAACCAGAGAATGAAAAATGTATATGCAGAATAAACTTCACTTTTAAAACCACCCATCAGGTAACAAATTACATCAGGTCATGTGCATTTAGGCCCCATTCACATATTGCTTAGTGGGAACGCAAGTTCCTGCTAGCAATTTTAAAGGCATGATTCACATGCATTTCCACATGTTGCGCATAGGGCAGCCCATTAATTTGAACAAGCTGCCCTATGCGCATCTGTCATGCCAAAGGAGCGCAGGGACTAATTTTTGGCCCAAAGCCAGGCCCGATTTTACAGACGCGTTCATTCCTTTTGTCACATGACAATTGCAACAAAATCGCACTGCATTTGGAGTGCCATTCATGATAAATAGCACCCAAACAAGTATTGCGTACTTTGCCGCTATTTGGAATCGCAGGCAGAATCGGCATGATTTCCAATCGCCCAAATGTGAACGCAATTCTTTGCTTTGATTGTGATCTGCTGTAGTACCAAAATGTGCAATCAATTCCAGATAGCAAGTTTGGGTTTAAAACATATGTTCATAGCATTGGGCTACAGTGCCTCATTGTGTGAAATAGATAGTTTGTGTTAAGAATCCACTGACACCGAAGATTGTTAAAGGAATACATACAGTATATAGGCTCAAAACATTTTAGAACATTTATTTCTCTTTCAGACTGTGCATCTAAAAATATCAAGTAGTTAAAGGCCTTCACTCTAAATATTTATTACTGAATCTTGTGCTTTGCCTGCAGTTTTCCCTTAAGACACACTTGCAGACAGTGAAAATCTGTAGATGACCCTTGCTATGTACAAGTTTTACTGTGTCTATTCATATTTAATTTCTATTTAATTTATTACAATCTTTTAAAAAACATATTTTGTTCACCTCTCTTGGTAGATCAATAGTACATATATTTTACAATGTAAATCCTGTTTATGGATCCTAAAGAACGTGATGTGCTAAGTTGAAAGTCAGCTGTGACTTGGGAAAACCGTCCATGCAGACTAAATGGAATGGGGTCAGTGAATTATATGTTTGCATTAAATCATATGAGTCGCAGTGAATGCAGGGCTGCTGCTGATTTGTCAGAGTGAATAAGATCTTCCTCTCCATGCACAGTATTTGTGATTGACGTGCATTTTCGATGCTCTAATATTTTAGCTGGAAGGGTAAGGGTACCAACACAATAAATCACATTTAGCTATTTTTACTAATATGTTTTTTTCCTCCAAGGTAAAGCAAAGAATTGATTTTAGAATCGATCAAAAAATACAAGGCAGCTCATTGGTTCAGAATACGTTATTTTGTAATCCGCTATGTTCTAAGGGGATGTCCATATACTGACCCACCTTATGTGCAACATAGGAAAAGACCCTCATACTAATATATCATACAGTGCCATATCTGAATAGTTACCTGGAGGTGGTGCTGCCGGAGGAAACGGAATGTGAGGTATGAGGGAGTGCAAGCTTAATGGATAAATTCACCTTTTGGACAAAAATAATAAATGCACATTTTTTGCAGGTAAAAAAAAGTGAATTTATTATTTTTGTCCAAAGCAGCCTGTAAAGCATTGCACCATTGATCAGTAGATCTCTGATGCCATGCAGGTCTACTGTAGACCTGTCAGAATATCTGCTTACCGTACAGGATGTGCAGTCAAGCAGATATTCTGACAGGAAATTTCAATCAACTATTACGGCGCTCCACAGCACCATGGTAGTTCATTGAAAACTACAAGCTGACAGCCGCTAAGGTTGCTGGGACATGTAGTCACTCATTCACAGAACTCTGTGAATGAGTGACGCAGCCATGTGGGCGGAGCCCTGCACGGCCGCGCTGTTTTCAAATTTGGCAGATAGTACAGGGAAACTTCTCCCCTTATCTGTCAGAGGGAGGGGGGCAGCGAGCACGCGCTACATGTTCCACCATAAAAACAGGTGCAACATGTAACGTGTTCCAAAGGTGAACTTATCTTTTAAAGTATAACCAAACCCAAGAAAAATCAAGAAAAAAATACAATATATTGCAACACTCTATGAGCGAGTCATGGCAAAATGCCTAACAATTGCCTCAAATTGCCCAAAAAAAATGCCAGAATGTAGATCAAGCCAGCATTCTTTTTGTTGCATAAGGCCACAGGTTTTTATTGAGCAACATTACAACTTTGGGCACTGTGTGTATCAGTCACCAGCATCCTCACAACCGATCATGTCACCAGATGATAAGAAGCACATCAGGAGCCTGCAAAATATCCTTTTTTGTCCCTCCCTATCAGCACTGAGCTCACATTAACTGCATGAGGAAGAAAAGAAAACAATGGAATACTAGTCAGTACCATCATAAGATGTATCTTTGCTTTGCAAAAAAAAAACACTTCTAATATTGGGTGCTTTGGGAGTACAGAAGACTTGTGTTAGAAGGTGAGTTGGGGGAAGGTCAGAAACACAAATCCTCCCCCCCTCAGTAAAAATCCATATCTCCTAACTGTACCGGTTTTGGATTGACCTTCCTGAGATTTGAACAAAATCTCAGTGTCCCATGAAATTGGGCTGAGTCCTGGGGCCCAGTGCTGAAACAAGTTCAGGCACTTGTCTCCAGTAACTTGCCTAACAAGTAGATACTTGGGGCACTTGCCCTCATCTCTTACTGAATGCCAGGGGGCCCAGATGCTGCGATTGCCACCTCTATGGCAGGCCACAACTCTTTGATTTGAGGAGGGAGGTATGAGGATTTGTGCTGGAGGTGCTTTGGGAGGTTAGGAGGAACTTGTTCCAGCACTGGGCTCTGGGTTTTAGCATCCATTAAATAAAATGTCGGCACAGTCTCAGTGAATTGTGGATGATTGGCAGGTATGTTTTACCACCCCCTAGCCTGGCTCCCTAAGGTGGCTGCCTAGGCAGCCTTTAATGGAGCCAGCCCTGCAGGGCAAACACCAAATGCCTAGGAATTCAGAGCTGTGTTGTCATGTCAAAGATAGAGGAGAAGCACACCATAGTTATGGCGCATTCAGTGTTATTTTTCTTTACTTGCAGCATGTTTAAATGGATAAAATATAAAGAAATGTTAATGTACTCCAGAGATGCACTAAATATGTTTTTTTTTCCAGATATTCAGACAGCTGCAAGTGCCTGAATACAATAGCTGGCCCTGGAGATTCCTCCTTCCATTGTTGTTTAGCGGAGATGGAGAAATATATTGATTTTCTCTCATTCAGCCACAGGCCATGTATAGCTAGCATAAAACCTACTAAGCTAATAAATAAGATGAAAGTCAGATCCTTATCAGTAGCATAAGGCTTATATCAAACACTGATTTTGAGAACAACTGATCAAACAAAAAGGAGGCCCAGTGTAAAATGCTCAACTTTGTCCTTGAAAGCGCATCCCCCACCCTCTCATATCTTCACCATGCTCCTCCACCACTCAGTTCTTCTGCTGGAACTGTCAGAAAATACTAGGCGCTTATGGGTGTGATTGGCAGGCCCGAACACTGTCACTGGACCAACCATGGCTTCCTTGGAAGGGAAAGAAGTCATTAACCCTGTGTAAGCTTCAAATCCTTCCAACTAGGAGCTTACACAGGGTTGGACTTCCAGCTCCAATGCACAAACAAAGCATCTGGGGGGAAGCAAGAAAAATAAATATCAGCAGATGTGAGATTGTTACTTCAAGGGAACATGCAACTGTTTCCTGCACAGTAATAATATAATTTACAATCACATCCTTATTGTTAGTGTCATTTGTAATGAAATGAGTGGTGTGGAAATAATATTAAAACTTGCCCAGTAAGAGAAAGGAGATGAGATAGCCTTCAGCTCCCCATTATCTTTGCAGTAATTACTAAATCCTGTGGCAGGAATGACATTTTACACAAATACTTCCCCATTTTATCTCCAAGTAAAAGAAAAGATGCTGATCTTGATTAAAAAGAGATGTGCTGTGCACATTTGACACAATTCCAGTATGTCTTTGGACTGACAGAGTCTCTTGCAACATGTCTGACCTCTGTAAACCGATACAAAAATGTATAGTCTGTAATATTGATTCTTAAAGCCTTAGTTCAGTAAAAATAAATAAAAAATCAGCACATGGAACTGTACTTGCAATCAATGAGAAGTGCCCCTTGTGCTGCCGGTTGTGGTTTAATAGACAGCTTTAGTGACTGGAGGAGGTGGGCAAAAGGTAGGGCATAGTTGGCACAATTGACAAGTGAATATGACAAGTCCCCAGGCTGAAATTTACCCTTGCAGCACTGAAGGAATATGGCTGTGAGGGTAGGGTGGTTCAGAGGACAGAGGATTTCAACTAAAACTCCATCCAGCAGTGCAAGGGGCTCTTCACTTTTTTTGTAAGTAATTAGGCTTTAAAGGACCAGTCCTTCAATCTGCTGAAAGCTGCTTAAAAGTTAATTGTCACTTTTGGATTGTATAACTAGTTTTCTTGCTCACCTAATGGAAAAAAGTATTATAAATAGCTAATGTGTCTGATGAAACTAGAACTCAGTGCTCATGTCAATGTGAACAGTATAAAGATATGCTTTACAAAGATCATAAATTAACAATGCTGAAATAAATACAGTTGACAAAAAAATTATGAATAAAGTGTCACAATAAACTGGATACTACCTTACATCATAGGACTGATTCCTATAACCATTGCAACAATGAAAGCCTTGAACAATGAAATCTATAAAGTGCAATAGTGCCCCATTGTGCAATCATTAAGATTATAAATAGACCCTCTATAGTGAATAGCAAAATCCTCCAAGTGTATTCATATATTCAGTGCTGCAACTGCAAGGAAATTCCATGCGTGCTTTGGAGTGCCCTTTCATACTCACCGGACTCTATTGACCCATTATTGAAATAAGACTGGTCAGACTGTGCTTTTTACATATATTCTCCACCATTGTAGTAGACAAATATCATCTCCTTAATTCCACCAGTGGCTTTCCTCCTCTCCTTCACTGCCAGAGTACTCTCAGAACCTCTGCTGCCATCTCTTAGGGATACGCAGTAAGGAAGACACAGACCAGACAGGAAGACTCTCATCGCTTAGCTATCTTTATTGAAATGCAAATACAATTAAAACATAGTTACATAGTTAGTCTGGCTGAAAAAAGACAAAAGTCCATCCAGTTCAACCATAGAAAAAAAAAAAAAGTTATAATCCTATACCCACAGTTGATCCAGAGGAAGGCAAAAAAAAAAAAACAGCAAAGCACGATCCAATTTGCTCCCACTGGGAAAAAAAATTCCTTCCTGATCCCCCGAGAGGCAATCGGATATTCCCGGATCAACTTTACCTATAAATGTTATTGTCCAGTTACAGTGGGGCAAAAAGGTATTTAGTCAGCCACCAATTGTGCAAGTTCTCCCACTTAAAAAGATGAGAGAGGCCTGTAATTGGCATCATAGGTAGACCTCAACTATGAGAGACAAAATGAGAAAAAAAATCCAGACAATCACATTGGCTGATCTGGAAAGAATTTATTTGCAAATTATGGTGGAAAATAAGTATTTGGTCACCTAAAAACAAGCAAGATTTCTGGCTCTCACAGACCTGTACCTTCTTCTTTTAGAGGCTCCTCTGTCCTGCACTCATTACCTGTATCAATGGCACCTGTTTGAACTTGTTATCAGTATAAAAGACACCTGTCCACAACCTCCTAGTACTGGATGTCCGGCTTCGGCTGGGCATAAGGAACGGTGGTCCACCAGGCCTTTTGGCCAGGAGGACCAAATGGGAACCTTGTCCCTGTCAGGAGCTTCGTGCCCCGGGGGATCGGGTGAACGGTCCAACCCTTTCGGGGGTAGGACAAACACACCCCTAAGTGCACGTTTTTCGTGTGGTGTTCTTGCACTTGCACTTTTTTGCGGACACTTACGGGTTTTTACGTTATAGTTGCACGTTTGCGGACTTAAAAAACCTGTCCACAACCTCAAACAGTCACACTCCAATCTCCACTATGGTGAAGACCAAAGAGCTGTCGAACGACACCAGAAACAAAATTGTAGACCTGCACCAGGCTGGGAAGACTGAACCTGCAATAGGCAAGCAGCTTGGTGTGAACAAATCAACTGTGGGAGAAATAATTAGAAAATGGAAGACATACAAGACCACTGATAATCTCCCTCGATCTGGGGCTCCACGCAAGATCTCACCCCGCGGGGTCAAAATGATCACAAGAATGGTGAGCAAAAATCCCAGGACCACACGGGGGGACCTATTGAATGACCTGCAGAGAGCTGGGACCAACGTAACAAAGGCTACCATCAGTTACACACTACACCGCCAGGGACTCAAATCCTGCAGTGCCAGAAGTGTCCCCCTGCTTAAGCCAGTACATGTCCGGGCCCATCTGAAGTTTGCTAGAGAGCATTTGGATGATCCAGAAGAGGATTGGGAGAATGTCATATGATCAGATGAAACCAAAATAGAACTGTTTAGTAGAAACACAACTCGTCGTGTTTGGAGGAGAGAGAATGCTGAGTTGCATCCAAAGAACACCATACCTACTGTGAAGCATGGGGGTGGCAAAATCATGCTTTGGGGCTGTTTCTCCACAAAGGGACCAGGAGGACTGATCCATGTACAGGACAGAATGAATGGGGCCATGTATCGTGAGATTTTGAGTGCAGACCTCCTTCCATCAGCAAGGGCATTGAAGATGAAGAGTGGCGGGGTCTTCCAACATGACAATGATCCCAAACATACCGCCCGGGCAACGAAGGAGTGGCTTCGTAAGAAGCATTTCAAGGTCCTGGAGTGGCCTAGCCAGTCTCCAGATCTCAATCCCATAGAAAACCTTTGGAGGGAGTTGAAAGTCCATGTTGCCCAGCGACAGCCCCAAAACATCACTGCTTTAGAGGAGATCTGCATGGAGGAGTGGGCCAACATACCAGCAACAGTGTGTGCCAACCTTGTGAAGACTTACAGGAAACGTTTGAACTCTGTGATTGCCAACAAAGGATATATAACAAAGTACTGAGATGAACTTTTGATATTGACCAAATACTTATTTTCCACCATAATTTGCAAATAAATTCTTTCCAAATCAGCCAATGTGATTGTCTGGATTTTTTTTCTCATTTTGTCTCTCATAGTTGAGGTCTACCTATGATGCCAATTACAGGCCTCTCTCATCTTTTTAAGTGGGAGAACTTGCACAATTGGCGGCTGACTAAATACTTTTTTGCCCCACTGTATATTCTGTGTATCCAAGAAAGAATCCAGGCCTTTTTTGAAGCAATCCACTGAGCTGGCCAGAACCAACTCTTGAGGGAGTCTATTCCACATTTTCACAGCTCTCACTGTGAAGAAACCTTTCCGTGTTTGGAGATTAAATCACTTTTCCTCCAGACGTAAAGAGTGCCCCCTTATCCTCTGTTTTGACCTCAGGGTGAATAGCTCTACACCAAGTTCACTATATGAGCCACTGATGTATTTATGCATGTTGATCATATCCCCCCTTAATCTCCTCTTCTCAAGAGAGAATAAATTCAGTTCCTCTAATCTTCCCTCATACTGTAGCTGAGCTCCTCCATGTATCAGTTTAGTTGCCCTTCTCTGTACTTTCTCAAGTTCCCCAATGTTCTTTTTTGTGAATTGGTGCCCAAAACTGAACTGCATATTCCAGATGAGTTATTACTAATGATTTGTACAGGGGTAAAATTATATCTCTCTCTCTCGGGAGCAGTGGTTCTCAACCTTCCTAATGCCGCGATCCTTTAATACAGTTTCTCATGTTGTTGTCGTTATTCCACTGCACAGCTTGGTGTCATCTGCAAAGACAGAAATGGGATTTTTAATCTCAGACCCTATATCGTTTATAAATATATTAAAAAGTAAGGTTCCAACACTGAACCTTGGGGTACACCACTGATGACCCCAGACCATTCAGAATATGAATAATTAACCACTACTCTCTGAATACGATCTTTTAGCCAGTTTTCTACCCATTTACATAAGATTTTTCCAAGCCCATAGACTTTACCTTACACATTAGACGCGTGTGGGGAACTGTGTCAAACGCTTTTGCAAAATCCAAGTATACCATGTCCACCGCCACCTCTCTGTCCAAAGTTTTGCTCACCTCCTCATAACAAGAAATCAGATTTGTTTGACAACTTCTGTCTTTCATGAATCCATGCTGTCTGTTGCTTAAAATATTTTTTTTCCAGCAAGAACTCATTTATGTGGTCTTTTATTAAACTCTCCAGTATCTTCCCAACTATAGAAGTTAAACTAACAGGTCTATAATTACTTGGTAGAGATTTTGACCCCTTTTTAAATATTGGCACCACATTGGCCTTACGCCAATCCAGTGGTACTATGCCAGTCATTAAAGAGTCCCTAAAAATTAGAAACAATGGTTATGAAATGACAGAGCTCAATTCTTTAAGGACTTGTGGGTGTATGCCATCCGGTCCAAGTGCTTTATTCACCTTTATACTAAATATTTTTGGATCATATGAATTTTGAGCCAATGTGGATCATCTGGAGCTGTGTCAATACCATGCCCATTATGGACAAGAGCTCCCCCATACTCCTTTGTATATACAGAGCTGAAGAAGGTATTAAATAAATTTGTCTTTGTCCCCAGTCACTCACTCTTGATTATTTTGTAAAGGGCCTACATGCTTGGACCGAACCTTTTTACTATTAATATATTTGAAGAATTTTTTGGGGTTGGTCCTGCTATCTTTTGCAATCTGTCGTTCGTTTTCAATTTATGCGGCCTTTATTTCCTTTTTGCATATTCTGTTATATTCTTTGTAATGATTAAACAATGATAGTGTTCCTTCATTTTTATATTGAATAAAAGCTCTTTTCTTGTTATCTATAGCCTTTTTAACTTTGGCCGTAAGCCACATAGGTTTGATTTTTAGCCTTTTAAACTTGTTGCCCATGAGAATATATTTTGCAGTTTGTTCATACACAGTCTTTTTGAAGAACTCCCATTTCGGTGTTGTGTTCATCAATGCCAATATTCTCTACAGTCTAAGTCTTGAAGAGCAGCTCTCAGCCTTGGAACATTAGCTCTCTTGAAATTGAGCGTTTTTATTTTTCCCGTATGTGCCTGATGTTTACAGCTAACAATAAATGAAATCATGTTATGGTCACTGCTACCCAGATGTTCTTTTATATGGACATTCGTAATAAGCTCTGCATTTTTTGAGATTACCAGGTCCAGCAGATCATCATTCCTAGTAGGGGCCTCTATGAACTGTACCATAAAATTGTCCAGTAGTAGGTTTAAAAATTTGTGCCCTTTAACTGTTCCTGCAGTACCATTACTCCAGTTAATTTCCGGGTAGTTAAAATCCCCCATTATTATCACTGTCCCAGCCCTTGCAGCCCTTTCGATCTGTGCAAGGAGCTGAGTTTCCACCTCCTCATGAACACTGGGAGGCTTATAACAAACTCCAATGATTACCTTTGTACTACGCACCCCCATGTGCAGTTCCACCCATAATACTTCAGCCTCATCACACTCTCCATCAACTAGGTCCGCTTTCACACTCACTCTGAGATCACTTCTCACATAGAGACAGACACCACCACCTTTCCTATTTACCCTGTCTCTCAGAAAGAGAACATAGCCAGGAATATTAATGGCCCAGTCCTGTGAAGAATGAAGCCAAGATTCAACAATACCAATTAAGTTCTCTTCATGCAACAAAGCTTCTAACTCACCTATTTTGCTTGGCAGCCTTCTGGCATTGGTGAACAAACACTTTAATTGATTGACATCTTGTTCACACATATTTTGTATATTTTTTATTTTCATACAAATGGTACCAATTCCGATGGTTGTTTGTAACATGGGAACCTTCTTATCATCTGCCATAGCCTTCCCCCCATCTTTCCCCATTCCACCCACCAATAAGTACTGACCCCTGTTTGATCTGTCTGCCCCGTTATAATCAAATTCTCCCTCCCCCCTCAATCCTAGTTTAAATACTCCTCTAGCCTTCCCATAAACCTCTCCCCCAGCACAGTAGACCCCCTTCCATTTAGGTGCAGACCATCTCTAGCATATAGGTTGCACCCCAATGAAAAGTCAGCCCAGTGCTCTAGAAACCCAAATCCTTCCCTCTTACACCAGGTCTTTAGCCATGCATTGAGTTCTATAATCTCCCCTTGTCTTTCCTGAGTTGCGCATGGCACGGCTAATATTTCAGAGAATATCACCTTGGAGGTCCTTCCCTTTAACTTGCAGCCTAGTTCTTTAAATTGATTCTTAAGGAGCCTCCACCTTCCATGTATTCTGTCATTGGTTCCAACATGAACCGAGACAGCTGGGTCATGCCCAGCCCTTCCCAGTAATTTATCAACCCGGTCCACCACATGTCGAACCCTGGCACCAGGGAGACAGCAAACATTCGGATGAGGCGATCCTGGTGACAAATTATTCTATCAGTCCTTCTGATCATAGAATCCCCTACTACCACCAGCTGTCTAGGCCTTCCTGCACTACCCTCACCACCCCTCCCAGATGGTCTGCCCTCCCGGCTGTTAGGGATAGCAGTGACATCCAGGGCTGCCACTCCTGAGCTTGCCACCCCCACATCTTCACCCAACTTGGCAAATCTGTTTGGATGCTCAAACCCAGGGCCAGCCTTCTTTTTCTGTGAGCCCCTACCACTCCCTCTCGTCTTCCTTCCTGATTAGCCCATCTGCCCTCCACATCAATCCCATTAGCTACCTGCTCAGAGAGCAGAAGACCCCTTTCAAGGTTGATAGTTCTGCCCAGTGTTGCAACTTGCTCCTCCAGACCTCTAACATGAGATTCCTGAAGGGCAAGCTGCTCACATCTGTCGCAGCGGTATCCATCCTGGAGCTGTTGCTCCATTGCTGCATACATGCAGCACACTGTGCACTGCACAAAACCCTCAACCCTGCTAGCGCACATAAAACCATAAATGGAGTTACATGATAAAGTGCCTACCTGGAACCTGGAATGCCCAGCTAATGTTTGTATTAGGGAAGCACTGGTGCTTTGCTATCCACATGAGCACATGTGTATTCCACACAAAGCGAAAATGACATCACCAGCCATAAACAGTGTACATAGGATTTCAAATAAAACCCCATTCAGCATCTCAAGGAACACTTCACATTGATTGTAAGTAATTAGAATTTAAAAGAACAGTCCTTCAATCTGCTGAAATCTGCTCAAAAGTAAATTGTTACTTCTGGGTTGTAGTAGAAACTAGACTTTGTAAAAATCAATGATTGTATAGGAAACAGATAAAAATCTTGCTGTGCCGTCCCCAGGTGCACTATGCAAAATATAGGCACTTTAAACTATTTTGGCACAGATTCAAACAATATTTAGTAGGATACAGCAAAACTCTAAATTAAGTCATCCATTCAATACTATTTCTTTTATTTAGAGTAGAAGCATCAGGCTACAGATAAAACTGTACTTACCCATATTGATTCCTAAATCTAGATCCAGGACTATGTGGACACAATCTCTTTCCTTCAAAACACTGGCTGTCATCACAGGATTTCCCCATTGAATTAATTATGCTTGGTAGGCCCCCTATGTGACAGCATAGTGTAGGTTACAGATTCTATTTTAAGGAGACGTTAATGATCTATTAGACCCCTAATATCACTGATACACTCTGTTGAAACTTATGGCGCACAATGCTTGCTTGATCAGCTCTTTCCCTGACAAAGATACTGAGGTTTGACAGCTTTGAACCCAGAAGTGCTCATAGCTGAGCACTTTCAGGTTTATATAACCCAGAGGAAGTCAGAAAATGGTTGTTCACTGATTTCCTGCTCTCCATCTTGACACTCGTGATGATGGTTCAGGGTACTGTCGCAAGTTATCCTGCAGTTTCTTGTTTGCGTATTCTTACCTCTTTGCTGCAGTGCTGTTCCTGATCCCTTTCACATGTGTGGTTTGTCTGTGCTCACCTATGAGAGTCATCTGGTGTTCTCTGGGTTTTATTTCCTTCCTTTCCATCACTTCCTGGCCTGCCTCCCTGTTTGCCTGCCTCTTTAAGAAATGCGTAGTCTAGGCCACTTTGCCTAAGCAACTTCTTAGTTGTCTGAGCTCCTGTGTGTTGCTAACTCCTGTATCCTGCTTTTGACTACCGACCCCGGCTTTGTTCACCGACTGTGCTTGTTTTCCACCTTTCCTGACCTTGGCTAGTCTATTGGATTTCCATTTGTCTCCTCCCATTGTACTCTGCTCCTGCGAGCAGTCTCCACATCCTCAGCTGGGCGTACCTGGGGGCCATGACCTGGTCCCAGCTTGCTGCAAGTCCATCCCCACCATCAGTGGCTGTGGTGAAGAAGCACGCTGGGGCTTAGACTCTGCGCCCTGGGGAATCCCAAGTTGACTATCTACAAGGGTTCACTACCACAGGTGCTTGACAGGTACTCAGAAGTGACATCACATTCTCTACAATGCAAAAGTGGTCGGCTTTACAGTAACTGTAATTACTTTTGCTACACAGCTGCCAGCCTACAGAGAAAAGGTAGAGTTGTTTACATACCAGGGCTGTGATATGATGTAATAGTTATGCTGTTGGCAGTAAAAGGGTTAAAAGAAAGATAAAGTTGATAGCCCTGGAGCATTAGTATTAGTCTGCTGCAAATGTAGACTGCCAAACTACAGTATGTGTCATGAGACTTTAAGATGTCAGTAATTAGAAATGGCCATCTTTTGGTTTCTGTGTGAACTGAGCATCAGTATATGGGTACTTCATTTGTGTATTATAATGTCACACCTACAGAGAACCAGTCATTACCCAAAAACAAAGATCAGAGGTGCCCAAAACAAATCTGGCAAGTCTGTGGGTTACCATGTATCATCTAAGCAATCATTTACTGTTGACACTAAACAATATATTTGCTCTCCAAAAATAATCAATACACATCCACTAATGTAATCCATTTTTCATTAAATTGTTCTATACTGTGTTTATATTCATCATTATAGTGTCCTCAGTGAGATCCCGAGCCTTTCATCCCCCCCCTCATTTTTATTTGTTTGGAACAAGCAGTGCACGTTAAGCCGGTCATAGATGGGAGCAATTCTCTTTCTTGCAACCACGGGTTGCAGAAAAGAAAATCGCTTGATTCTCCCATCAACACAGTGTTGATGGGGTAATCTGTCCCACAGAGCCATTGTGTCCTCCTAGTGGAGATGGCGGGGGGGGGGAGCCATCCTCTCTGGGAGAACACAGTGATTACTACTAACAGCTATAATAGCCGCTAGCAATAATCAGATGTAAAATCTGACAGGCTGTGTGTACCCAAGTTTATCAATTGTTTAACTTGCGTACATTCAGCCTACCCATACATGGTTTGAATCTCACCTGGTCCCTACTGAACTGGCCGAGATTCAAACCATCAATGGCCAGCTTTAATTGCAGTATTGCACTTCTCTATGCAAACTACAAATCCTATAGTCCATCTTGGCAGTGAGAAAGAGAGGGTGGCTACATTTTTGCTTTCTGTGGATTACACCCTCTAACAGGAAGATTTGCAGGAGGCTGGGGCAGAAAGCAAGGTGTGTGTGTGTGTGTGTGTGTGTGTGTGTTTGGGTGGGGAATGTTACTTATGTCCTGGAGGTGAGCTTTTAGCCAGAACGTTTAACACATATTGTGATATGTAGAAGACCACTAGAGGGAACATATACAAATCTATATATCAAACAAGAACATGCAGCGCTACTATAATTCCATGATATAATCATATAGAGTGTCTAGACAAAAAATGGTATAGTGAACATCACTTAATCATAAGGTGGATATGGTAATAACTAAACCGTCCAAAAATTATGAGAATGGTGACTATGAATCTTCAACAAGAGTGTCCTTGCAGTGCATCGTGTCAAATCTCAGTGAAACAATAGTGAAGAAATTGGTGACTTTTGTGACCTTGTTTGTTCCCACAGAGATGAGTGTAGATTGCACTAACCAGAAAGCGCAATGGTAATGCGCATTTGAGTGTTAACCAACTCCTGGTCCTCTGCCTGTTGAAACTGGATCACTGGGAAAAGGTCATCTGGCCTGCAACAGCTGGGCAGAAATCACAATCTCTAGGTCTCCAGGTACCAGGGGATATCTACTCGTCTCACCAACAGGGGGAGATTCCTTGATCACTGTGTGGCCACCAGATCATCCCAAATATGCCTTGGAGGGGGGGCTCGGAAGTAACGAGCCAGAACAACAAAAAATACTGATAGTGTAGTATTTTTATTATCCACCAAGATATAATAGATACAACATCAGATATGCTACTCACATGTTGAGATAGGTAGGTAGCTAGGTAGTAGTAAAAGTCCAAAAATGGCCACCGGCTGTCCACAGGGGCCGTGTAGTGTGACGTCACAGGGTATATAGGGCACCTTCTAACGCGTTTCGTGCGCTTGCACGTTTTCAAAGGGCTAAAGTTTGATATATATACTTTGGAGGCTCTTGGTGTTTGCCTTTCATGCCAGCTGCTTCTAGGTGTGTTATCCAGCGCTCGTATTGTTTTTTGTCTCTATATATACAAATCTATGCATGTTATGCAATAAACAAAATATGGAACAACAAACATATAAAAGCAAGAAAGTAATAGGGCAAAATTACGTTATAGTTTTACTGTAATATATTACATTTCACTAACATTTTAAATGTATCCAAATTTTAATTTAATACTACCATTGCAAAGGGATTTGTATCAAATGTGGAAAGCATTACCCCTATGTAACTGGGAGTTGTGTAAAGATTACCAAAGGCTATCATATTGCAGAACTGTCTTACACTTTATAAACATCACTTCCATTGCCAATACCATATTTACTCAGTAAACTGATCTCTTCATAACCCCGAGTTGCAGTTCCAGAACTGAATTCATGAATACTTCTATTTGTACAGTGTTACTGAATATACAGTGCTTCATCTTGACTACCATGTGCTACAATATTGACAAAGGAAAAACAAGGGGAACAGTCAAGTATGTTATACTTTTTTTTTTTGAATAATTTCTTTAGTATGTTACATTTTTTAAATGATTGGGATTTTATATGATAGACCAACACAAAGTGGCACATAATTGTGAAGTGGAAGGAGAATGATAAATGGTTTTCAACATTTTTTACAAATAAATGTGTGAAAAGTGTGGCGTGCATTTGTATTCAGCCCCCCTGAGCCAATACTTTGTAGAATCACCTTTCGCTGCAATTACAGCTGCAGATCTATGTGGGGATGTCTCTACCAGCTTTGCACATCTAGAGAGTTACATTTTTGCCCATTCTTTTTTGCAAAATAGCTCAAGCTCTGTCAGATTGGATGGAAAGCATCTGTGAACAGCAATTTTCAAGTTCAAGCCTTACCACAGATTCTCAATTGGATTCAGGTCTGGACTTTGACTGAACCATTATAACACATGAACATGCTTTAATCTAAACCATTCCATTGTAGCTCTGGTTGTATGTTTAGGGTTGTTGTTCTGATGGAAGGTGAACCTCCACCCCATTCTCAAGTCTTTTGCAGACTCTAACAGGTTTTCTTTTAAGATTGCCCAGTATTTGGGCAGCACAATGGCTAAATGGTTAGCACTTCCTCCTGGCAGTACTAGGGTCGTTGGTTCGAATCCCAACCATGGCACCACTTGCCTGGAGTTTGCTTGTTCTCCCTGTGCCTGTGTGGGTTTCCTCTGGGTACTCCGGTTTCCTACCACTCTCCAAAGATATGCTGGTAGGTTAATTGGATCCTATCTAAATTGGCCCTAATATGTGTATGTATGAATGTGAGTTAGGGTCCTTAGATTGTACACCCCTTGAAGGTTAGGGACTGATGTAAATGTACGACATATATGTAAAGCGTTGCATAAATTGACAGCACTATATAAGTATCTGAAATAAATATTTGGCTCCCTCCATCTTCTCGTCAACTCTGACCAGCTTCCCTATCCCTGCTGAAGAAAGGCATTCCTACAACATGATGCTGCCACCATCATGTTTCATGGTGGGGATGGTGTGTTCAGGGTGATGGGCAGTTTTAATTTTCCACCACACATAGCATTTTGCTTTTAGGCCAAAAAGTTCAATTTTGGTCTCATCTGCTTCCACGTGTTTGCTGTGTCCCTCACATGGCTTCTCACAAGCTGCAAATGGGACTTCTTATGGCTCAACAATGGATTTCTTCTTGCCACTCTTCCATAAAGGCCAGATTTGTGAAGAGCATGACTAATAGTTGTCCTGTGGACAGATTCCCCTACCTGAGCTGTGGATCTCTGCAGCTCCTCCAGAGTTACCATGGGGCTCTTGGCTGCTTCTCTGATTAATGCACTCCTTGCCTGGTCTATCAGTTTAGGTGGATGGCCATGTCTTTGTAGGTTTGAGTTGTGCCATACTCTTTCCATTTTTGGATCATGGATAAACAATGCTCCATGAGATGTTCAAAGTTTGTATTTTGTTTATAACTTAACCCTGCTTTAAACTTTCCCACAACTTTATCCCTGACCTGTCTGGTGTGTTCCTTGGCCTTCATGATGCTGTTTGTTCACTAATGTTCTCTAACAAACCTCTGAGGGCTTCACAGAACAACTGTAGTTATACTGAGATTAAATTACACACAGGTGTACTCTATTTACTAATTAAGTGACTTCTGAAGGCAATTGGTTCCACTAGACTTTAGTTAGGGGTTTCGGAGTAAAGGGGGCTGAATAAAAATGCATGCTACACTTTTCAAATATTTATTTTTATAACACTTTGAAAACCATTCATCATTTTCCTTCCACTTCACAATTATATTCCACTTTGCGTTGGTCTTTCATATAAAATCCCAATAAAATACATTTATGTTTTTACTTGTAACATGACAAAAATGTGGAAAATTTCAAGGGGTATGAATGCTTTTTTAAGGGGTTGTATACAGGTGAAACTCGAAAAATTAGAATATCATGCAAAAGTTCATTTATTTCAGTAATGCAACTTAAAAGGTGAAACTAATATATGAGATAGACTCATTACATGCAAAGCAAGATAGTTCAAGCCGTGATTTGTCATAATTGTGATGATTATGGCTTACAGCTCATGAAAACCCCAAATCCACAATCTGAGAAAATTAGAATATTGTGAAAAGGTGCAATATTCTAGGCTCAAAGTGTCCCACTCTAATCAGCTAATTAAGCCATAACACCTGCAAAGGGTTCCTTTAAATGGTCTCTCAGTCTGGTTCAGTAGGAATCACAATCATGGGAAAGACTGCTGACCTGACAGTTGTGCAGAAAACCATCATTGGCACCCTCCATAAGGAGGGAAAGCCTCAAAAGGTAATTGCAAAAGAGGTTGGATGTTCCCAAAGTGTTGAATCAAAGCACATTAATAGAAAGTTATGTGGAAGAGAAAAGTGTGGAAGAAAAAGGTGCACAAGCAGCAGAGATGACCGCAGCCTGGAGGGGATTGTCAGGAAAAGGCCATTCAAAAGTGTTGGGTGTGACGATCGCGGAGTCAGACCCCAGCCCTTCTCACCAAACTTGTGACCGAAGGACTAGCCAATCTAAAACTGCGCTGTCACATGCGTAACAATGCCATGCCCAGCTGCACCCTGCACAACAATTTTCCAGCTAATGGACCACAATTGATGTACCTGCAGCCTGAGCACGATTGTTACTGGGTCAGGTTAATTACGCAATTAACCCTTCACACTGCCACCACCTCCTTTTTGTACAGAGAAAGAGGAAACTTGGCAATATCAGCAATAACACTATGATGTTTTAATAATCGTCGGTATACCACTGTCACCGCAGGCAGCGATATACCGAAGTTTAAAACACACACACAGTAGCGCTTTTCAGAGGCAGCGGTTCTGAGTTTGCATTAAAGAGCTTTAGAAACAGTTCAACACTTTCAGAAAGTAAGATTTATTACTAAAAGGTCAAAAGGGTACAATAAAATTTTTTAAAGATGTAGCCAATATATATATATATAAATATACAGAAAGCAATAGCACAGCAAAGAGATAACAGAAAGAAATTTAGATAGATAAAGTACTTGCCAAAAGCCTTGGGTTAAGCAGCTTTCAGGTTTTCTGAGCAAAAGGGCATTTTCTCCCAAAGTTGGTTCCGATGTTAAAAAGGGAGAATTCTTCAATTTAGCTCAACTCAGCGTAGCTTTTCTAGGAACTCCACAGGGTGTCTCCCTGACTCAGAGAACCAATTGCCTTATTTGGGGAGGGGGTTGTGTAGGCGGGGAGCTCAGGCTTTGACCAAAGCCTTTGCAAATTATACTATGGCCAATAACTTTTCCTCGGTACATATAACATTCTCTCCACGAGTAGATTAATACCCAGAATTATCTGCTGAATGGTTAGATATGAAATATGAAATATCTGCTTGAATGGTTAAGGAGATATAATTTTCTGCTCTCCTGTGTATGTCAGATAGGGCGTGTAATATACCTGGCGGCTTGTCTTACAGTGAGCCATCCGAATATGTGTTCCATGTTTGCGTAATTATTTTTATTTGGACATATAAAATTATATGGAAAACTGGGTTTTAAAATGTAAGTCTGTTTTTATGACCTCCGGGAATGTCTTTTGAAGCTCAGCGAGGGCTCGGTTTATGGCGTTACGACCCCTTCTCCAGCAAGAGTCTCGTAGACAGAGGGGCACCAGCCAGTTGTGAGATTTGTAAGCATGACGCCCTCCCAATGAGTTTACTGCCTGTGATCTGCATCAAACAGACCACATGTCACTGAACAGAAAGGGAGGAGGGATGAGGAAAGCTGATTTGGGAGAGAGAGATACAAAATGGAGGGGTTTGGAGCAAAATGGATGACCGCATCCATCTCTGTGTGCACGATTGCTACATTGGAGACTTTCACAAGGAGTTGACTGAGGCTGGAGTCAGTGCATCAAGAGCCACCACACACAGACAGATCCTGGACATGGGCTTCAAATGTCGTATTCCTCTTGTCAAGCCGCTCCTGAACAACAACAACGTCAGAAGCGTTTTACCTGGGCTAAAGAAAAACAGACCTGGTCTGTTGCTCAGTGGTCCAAAGTCCTCTTTTCTGATGAGAGAAACTTTTGCATATCATTTGGAAACCAAGGACCCAGAGTATGAAGGAAGAATGGAGAGGCACACACTGCAAGATGCTTGAAGTCCAGTGTGAAGTTTCCACAGTCTGTGTTGATATGGGTAACCATGTCATCTGCTGATGTTCGTCCACTGTGCTTCATTAAGTCCAGGGTCAAAGCAGCCGTCTACCAGGAGATTTTGGAGCACTTCATGCCTCCTTCCGCAGACGAGCTTTATGGGGATGCTGACTTCATTTTCCAGCAGGACTTGGCACCTGTCCACACTGCCAAAAGCACCAAAACCTGGTTCAATGACCGTGGGATTACTGTGCTTGATTGGCCAGCAAACTCGCCGGACCTGAACTCCATAGAGAATCTATGGGGCATTGCCAAGAGAAAGATGAGAGACATGAGACCGAACAATGCAGAAGAGCTGAGGGCCGCTATTGAAGCATCCCGGTCTTCCATAACACCTCAGCAGTGCCACAGGCTGATAGCCTCCATGCCACGCTGCATTGAGGCAGTAATTGCTGCAAAAGGGGCCCAAACCAAGTACTGAGTACATATGCATGCTTATGCTTTTCAGAGGTCCGATTTTGTTCTGTGTACAATCCTTGTTTTATTGATTACATGTAATATTCTAATTTTCTGAGATTGTGGATTTGGGGTTTTCATGAGCTGTAAGCCATAATCATCACAATTATGACAAATCACGGCTTGAACTATCTTGCTTTGCATGTAATGAGTCTATCTCATATATTAGTTTCACCTTTTAAGTTGCATTACTGAAATAAATGAACTTTTGCACGATATTCTAATTTTTCGAGTTTCACCTGTATATATATATCTATATATAACATTATAAATAATTTTTTTATTTTTTTATAAGTGATCACATAATATCTGTTGTCATCTACATAAGGGGCTTGGAGAGGTGGGGGTGGAGAAGGAGCAGTACATTGATCTTCCTAGTGAATGTCTGTGAAGTTGGGGCATGTCTGCACAAGTCTGTTCAGGAAGGTTGTTCTCCCAGCACAGCCAGAAACCTGACCACGCTGGGATGGATATGCTCTCAAGCCTAGAGTGTTCAGTTTAAAATGGGAAAGCAGGAGGACAGGTAGGATCACCAGGTATTTCACGCAAAGGAAGCATTGCACATAGAACAGGATCAGGGGCGGACTGACAACTCACGGGGCCCCCGGGCAATAGGGGATCATGGGGCCCCTGTGTCCTTGCCCAAACTCAAAAAAGCCTATGAAAAAGGTACCAGGAGCATCTAATGAGGCCCCCTACTAACCCCGGGCCCTCGGGCAGTGCCCGAGTTTCCAAATGGTCAGTCCGCCCCTGAACAGGATACTTTTTAATACAAGTACATGTATGACAGACATATATCAGGAATATAACATGTTGGGGTAACATATTCTTTAATATTCCGGGAAAAGTAAAATCCTCCCTTACAGTGGGTCTCCCTCCAAACTGCAAGGATTAAATGCTCGATTATGTCTAGGGTATCAATCAAAAAGGCATTTGTGTGGAGGTGCGGAGGTGCATAGTGCGGAAGCTCCCTCCCCACATCTTTTTCTCTAAGGCACTGCAGTGGTTACAGGCACTCTGATATCATGTACAATGTAGGACCAATAGTCTTACAGTGCGTGCGAGGACGCAGGGGGACCGCCCACAAGTGGGAGCATCAGGGAGAAGAGGAGGGTGTCAGGTCCCGGGAAAAAAGGTAACCAAAATCATTGTTACTCTTACCTTATGGCAAACACATGCATTTAACCCTTGAATTGCAGGGGAAGCCCTACTACAAGGGAGGAGTCTTCTTTTCCTGAGAGTTCAGCTTTAAAGATTACAGCCTTCAACTAAGCATTTACAAATATAACTGGAATAAGTAGTCAAAATACCTCTGGCTTGTGAGCAAATAATTAGCATGTGAAAGAGGAACACCCTGAGACATAAATATCACACCATCTGCAAATTCGCTTTTCAATATACAGCCTCTATGAGGATACAAAGCTGTGACACTAGACGTGTTTTATCTAAAGAATTAGCAACAAAACAACAAAAACTGATGACTCAATCACAAAAAGAAATGCTTTTCCCAAATGATCACTGAGCACTAAAAAAGTGAGACCATCCTTCTAGCCAGATATCAACATACATGATAAGGTAATAGGGCGCTGTTGCTGGTGACTTGCACTAAGCTTCGAACCTCCATGATCTCAGGCTCTAGAATGTATATTAAACCAATCCTACAGATTATTTTCATGGATAAATGAAAGATTTTCAAGAAATGGTTGATGTGAGGTGCTGGACTCGGATCTTCTGTCCATCAGTCAGAGAGCATTAGTTGGACTTGTCCTTAGCAGCTCTACCAGAAAGTGCCCCCCCCCCCCCAAAAAAAAAAGAAGAGGGCAATGACTAGAGATGGGAAGGCCTAGGGAAAAAAACAGAAAATAAATGTTTTCCGTTTTCTTACCAAAACTATATTTGTTGTTTTTCCAGAAAAATTGGAAAAAAAAAATACAGTTAGGTCCATATATATTTGGACACAGGCACAATTTTCATACTTTTGGCTCTTTATGCCACCAGAATAAATTAAAACACAACAATCCAAATTAATTTGAAGTGCAGACTTTCAGCTTTAATTATCATAATTATCAAGTACAAATTTTAGGAAATACAACCATTTTTATACACAGTCCCTCCAATTCAGGGGCTCAAATGTAATTGGACAAATTAATATAATCATAAATAAAATGTTCAGTTTTTAATATTTTGTTGAGAATACTTTACTGGCAATGACTCCCTGAAGTCTGGAACCCATGGACATTACCAAAGACTGGGTTTCTTCCTTTGTGATGCTTTGCCAGGCTCTAACTGCAGCTGTCTTCAGTTGTTCTTTGTTTGTTGGTCTTTCTGTCCTTAGTTTTGCCTTCAGCAAGTGTAATGCATGCTCAATTGAGTTGAGATCAGGTGATTGACTTGTCCATTGCAGAATATTCCACTTCTTTTCCTTCAAACGCTCCTGGGTTGCTTTTGCAGTGTGTTCTGAATCATTGTCCAATCAACATTGCTGCATTTGACTGAATTTGGGCTGACAGTATATCTCTAAACACTGCAGAATTCGTCAGGCTGCTTCTGTCTTCTGTCACAACATCAATAAACACCAATGACCCAGTGCCACTGGAAGCCATGCATGCCCATGCCATCACACTGCCTCCACCATGTTTTACAGATGACGTTGTGTGCTTTGGATCATGAGCAGTTACAAGCCTTCTCCACATTTTTTCTTCCAGTCATTCTGGTACAGATTAATCTTAGTTTCATCCGTCCAAAGAATGCTTTTCCAGAACTGGTCTGGCTTTTTGGCAAAGTCTAATCTGGCTTTTCTATTCTTTGGGCTTATGAATGGTTTGCACCTTGTGGTGAACCCTCTGTATTTGCTCTTGTGAAGTCTTCTCTTGATTGTAGACTTTGACAATGATACACCCACCTCCTGGAGAGTGTCCTTCACTTGTCTGGATGTTGTGAATAGGTTTTTCTTTACCATAGAGAGGATCCTGTGATCATCCACCACTGTTGTCTTCCGTGGATGTCCATGCCCTTTTATGTTGATGAGCTAACCAGTGCATTCTTCTTTCCTCAGAATGTACCAAACTGTTGATTTGGCCATTCCTAATGTTGCTGCGATCTCTCTGATGGATTTGTTTTGTTTTTGAAGCCTTACAATGGCCTGTTTCACTTGCATGGACAGCTCCTTTGAACGCATGATGTAGGTTCACAGCAATAGATTCCAAATGCCAATACCAGAATCAACTCCAGACCTTTTACCTGCTTAATTGATGAAGAAATAATGAAGGAGTAGCCCACACCTGGCCATGAAACAGCTTTTGATTCAAATATCCAATTACTTTGGTCCCTTGAAAAAGGGGGATGGCTACTCTTAAGAGCAGTAATTCCTAAACCCTTCCTCCAATTTGGATGTAGATACCCTCAAATTAAACCTGAGAGTGTGTACTTTCAGCCCATATAAATTATATAACTATAGCTTGAATATGTTTTCGTAAATACCTGAAAAAACTAAAATTGTGCTTGTGTCCAAATATATATGAACCTAGCTGTATGCTCTTTTAAAATTATATATGTATGACATGTTATTTAAACTATGTTATATGAAGACCTTAACCACTTGACAACCTAGCTGGTATAGCTGGATGACAGCTACAGCACAGTTGTCCAGTTCTGGGAGGGCGCCATATGATGTCAACCCAGAATGCGCCCTCCCTGCGTGCCCCCAGCGGTGCACACCCGGCAATCTCCGTGATCACTGTGCCCCACAGACACAGCTGATCACATGGTGTGTAAAAGGCCAATCACAGCGGCTTTTTACCATGTGATCAGCTGTGTCCAATGGCACAGCAGATCACCGGGTAAATGCAATTGCTGGTTGTCGGCTGCACTTTCCTCACGCTGTCACAGCGTGAGGAAAGTACTGCCAATAACTGGCAATTGTCAGAAAACAGATCAGCACTGATCATCGGGGCACTGATGATCAGTGCCCTGATGATCAGTGACAAGCAGTGCCACCCACCAGTGCCAAGCAGTGCCACCCACCTGCGCCCATCAGTGCCCAGGAGTGCCACCCATCTGTGCCCATCAGTGCCTAGCAGTGCCACCCACCTGTGCCCAGCAGTGCTGCCCAGTAGTGCCACCCATCAGTGCCCAGCAGTGCCGTCAGTCAGTACCACCCATCAGTGCTGCCCATCAGTGCTGCCTATCAGTGCCCATCATTGTTGCATATCAGTGCAGCATCATCAGTGCTTCCTATCAGTGCCCATCAGTGCTGCCTATCCGTGCCACCTATCAGTGCCCATCAGTGCTGCCTATCAGTGCCCATCAATGCTGCCTATCCATGCCACCTCATCAGTGCCGTCTATCAGTGCTGCCTATCAGTGTAGCCTCATCAATGCACATCAATGAAGGAGAAAAATTACCTATTTGCTAAATTTTATAATAGAAACAAAGAAAAACTTTTTTTTTTTAAATGTTTTGTTCTTTTTTTGTTTATAGTGCAAAAAATAAAACACCCAGTGGCGATTAAATACCATCAAAAGAAAGTTCTATTTGTGTGAAAAAATTATAAAAATGTCATATGAGTACAGTGTTGCATGACCTCACAATTGTCATTCAAGTTGCAACAGCGCTGAAAGCTGAAAATTGGCCTGGGCAGGAAGGGGGGGTATGAGTGCCCAATAGGAAAGCGATTAATGAAAGATTTCTGAGATTTCTGTAAAGTTCTTTCAGTCAAAGAAAAGCAATTCCTGGAATACAGTTCAATTAACACTGTACTTCTGAGACAAGAGAAATCTGCATTTCTGCCACTAGGGGGCACTGCAGGGGAAAGGCTCCACTTTAACTTGCTTGTGGGCCCCATCTTGTACCTTCTACAATTGGGTGATTGTTGTGATACAGTAGATGATGGTTTCTGTCCTCCTCTAAGGCCCTAATTGACAGGTAAGAGGGTAAATTTAACAAATTAGTTTATCCTTATAACCTTTAAAACATCCTGTTGATGTTCTCCACCATCACAGCGTAATTTTTACCTGGTCACCTGGTCTGGTCAGTAAATTGTTTTTTCTTTTCCTCCTCTCAGGAAAATGGTGAGACGAACATCTAGAATAGTGTTTCTCAACCTGGGTTCCACAAGAGGTCCCCAGGGGTTCTTCCACACTCTGCCCATCCATCACAAGCAGAAGATGGGTAGATTACATCCCCACATAGCTGACAGTCAAGCTGCAGAGCCGCAGAGAGAAACAACGTGCATTGATGTCCTGCACCGTTCCCAGCCAGGCCTCCCCACCTGTCTTTCCTAGGTGCCTTTGTGTGATATCAGGAGGAGGACGGGTGGGAACCAGACACTATCCAGCAGCTTTCCTGAGCTACTGTGCATCATGAAACCCACAACAGACCCCAGTATTGTGCCTTCCAGTACTGTTTCCTCCTGGCCCCCCTGTACTCTTCCCTCCTGGCTTCCCTATACTGTTCACTCCTGCCACCCCCCCTACCATTGCCTCATGCCCCCCCCCCCACTGTTCCTTCCTGGCTCCCCTTTACTGTTCTTTTCTGGCCCCCTATGCTGTTCCCTCCTGCCCCCCCATACCATTCTCTCCTGCCCCCCCTCTACTGTTCCTTCCTGGCTCCCCTTTACTGTTCTCTCCTGGCCACCCTGTACTGTGCTATACTCTTCTGGTTCCCCTATACTGTTCTCTCCTGGCCCCCTTGTGCTGTTCCCTCCTGCCCCTTCTGTACAGTTCTTTCCTGGCCCCCTTGTACTGTCCCCTCCTGGATCCCCTGTGCTCTGCAATGCTAACCTCCTTTACACTGGTTTGACCCAGATTTGAGCATATAAAAACAAACACAAGTTTCACATTAAGGATGTAAGTTTTAATATTTCTTCTCTTGTTTAATGTGCTTTCTAAGAATAATTGTTGTTATATCTGCACCTTGCTGATCACATCAATGTTCCGTGAGCTGTACATATGAAAATTATTTCAGGGTTCCCCGTGATCTCAGACTTTTTGCCAGGGGTTACTTGAAGGCAAAAAGGTTGAGCAACTCTGATCTAGAGTTTGGAAACATTTCCATAGTGCAAATTCTGCTAAGAGCAAAGCTGCAAATTGCATTGTAACAAAATAACTTTAAGTTTGTAAACTACTCCACACTGATTTATTTTTATTTTTCTGAAAATTTCCATTTTTTCCTTAAAAACACAGGGAAAATATTTTTTTTCCCATGGCTTCAAAATCTCTGGAATTTTTACATCTCTATGACCTCCACTGAGAAATCCAAGTGAAATCAACAAAAAGAGTGCCAGGTGGTCATCTAAAGAGTCCATAGTAATTTGTTAAAAAAAAAAAAAAAAGAAAGCCAAAAGACAGCCAATGTATTTTAGGGGCCACGAGTTTCTCAAGCACACACCAATTTATGATGCTTCTTTTTTTACAATTTTTAAGAACACTGTCCAGGAGCTTTTATAGATAAGAGTCCTATAGGAAACTTTTTTGTTCTTTCTTTCCTGATAAAGTGGGATTGTTTGGCCCCTGAAATGTGTTGGCTGTCTTTTGTTTTCCTTTTATCTTGATTTTATCAGTAGTAAATTACCTCTTAAGATGAGCAGCTGGCGCTCTTTTTGTCAATTTCACATGAATGATTTTACCACTTGTGGACCTTGGACTTAAGCTGCCCATAGATGTTTGGAATCTCAGCAAGTTCATCAGGGACCAGCCAAGATTCAATTCATCTATGGGCAGATTGATTGTACCCAAGTTGATCTATCAATTGACTTGGGTACAACCAGCATGTCAGATGTCCAGCATATGATTAATTCAAGCAGCTATAGCTGCTAGCAATAACTACTGTGTTCTGCTGCCTGGTGACGGCTTCCCCCCCCCCGGGGAAAACACAATTGCTCCATGGGAGAGATTCCCCCATCAAACCTGACTGACCTGTGGTTGCAGAAAAGGAAATCACATAATCTACAGCCTACCTTATGAGTTAAGTCCTAAAAAAACTTCAGATGGTTAGAGTCCCAGCATGTTCAGCAGGGACCCGGCCAAGATTTGATCCATCTATGGGCAGGCTGATTGTACCCAAGTTGATCCATCAATTGACTTGGGTACAACCAGGATGTCGGATGTCGGATGTCCAGATGTCCAGCATGTGATTATTGCCAGCAGCTATAGCTGCTAGCAATAATTACTGTGTTCTCCTGGCTGGGACGGCTCCCCCCCCCTCCGTGGAAAACACAATTGCTCCACGGGAGAGATTCCCCCATCATTCTTGACTGATCTGTGGTTGCAGAAAAGAAAATTACATCATCTATGACCTTATGAGTTATGTCCTAAAAAACTTCAGCTAAGTATCTTGAGTATTCCTAATGCCCCTTGGTCTTCTGGCCCTGCACAATCACTGTACCCTGTGAAATGACAGCTAGGTCCCAGTCTCTGCTTCAAGTCTCTGCAGACAGTGGCTTTCATCTAATTGAGACCTACAGTGTTTGCCAGTTGTAGGCCCCATTCAGACAGGGCATATATAAGTGTACCCCCATGGAGGGTTGTGTTTCCCTGCACAGCGATGCACAGGTATTCCATGCATTCATATGCAGTCAGTAACATTGCTGTCAATGGGAACACAGTGGCTGCATGGCCACAGCCGCTAAACCTAGTGTGATATCCATGCAGTTGCTGGTGTGGGTGCGGGTGCATAGCCCTTGGGTGCAAGCCTTACTCCTCATGCACACTGGATGTCTTTACAGCTGCTGTTTTTGGTTTGTGGTGTTTTTTTCTACAGCCAGTAAACTCCCTAGCATGTTATCCTATGTGTCCATACACACATAGGCTTTAATCAGCTTTTTTTTGGCAGAGGCATTTTCTGGCTGGAAAACCCTAGTGGGATTCTAGAGGAGTTTTTTAGCTGTAAAAATGCTCTAATGCTGAAAAATGCAGTAAAACGCGGCAAACCGGCGTTTTTGGACTTTTTGTAGCTAATTTTTTTTTTTTTTAAATCCGCAAAAAAACCGCAAACGTAGAAAAAACGCTAATGCTAAAATATGCTGAAAAACTTGCGTTTTTAATGCGACTTTACACAGCTAACACTACCAGCGTGATTAACACACCCAGTGTGCATGGAGCCTTAAGGTAAACTGCATGCACACAGACATTAGCCCAGCCCCAGTGTTCGATGGATTGAATTAGCAGCTAGCAGACTGCTTATGCTTGTTGCTTTCTTATTATCATTGCTCTTTGCAGCGTGTGATCACCTGTATTATAGCGTGGATGACGACAGCTGAAGAGAGATCACCAGTCATTCTACAAGCTGCCTTTTCTTCCAGCTGTTGCATATCAGCAGTTGATGGTGTAGATGCATACTGTTATCAGAGGACTGTGATTTCGGTGGAACAGAATGTGTTTCCATCTGTGAAACCCCCGTACATGTACAGTTCTTGAAGTGTCTTTGAAATAATGGATATGAGAGAATGAATTAGCCTGCAATCATTGCTATATGTCGGCAATGCACACTTCCCAGTCATCTGGTCACACTTGTCTGGGGTTCAGCAATTGACTTACAGGAAGGAAGGGTGGGTCTGCTTGAGATTTCCTGTCTTGCCATGACTCACACATAGATAATACTGTTCTATGCATTGCAGCTTCTCATATCAGAATGTCAGGAATGTGATTGTCAATGTGAAGTACTTTACATTTCTCTAATCGTTCTGCGCTCATGTGGTGCTGACTTTGTTTTATCACAAGGGCTCTCGACTAACCAAACTTGAAAACCAATAGGAGTAAATATAAAAAATTCACATATCTACAAATAACATTCTTCTCCAAAACATAAAATGTGTTATTTTATACACACAGTATTTATGAATCAGGGTTGTATCTAGCCTATCTGATCTGAGGGTGCAGTAAAAAAAAGTCAGGAGGCATAATGTCAGTAGTGTAACATTATATTCCATGTTCACTCAGCACACATCTGTACTACGGAGTCATAACCTGGAAGTAACGTCTGACAGGTAGTGCAGAGGTGCTGCAGGAGTGAACTGGGAATGCTGTCATTACTTATAATGGGTAATTAAACAGAACCTGTGCCCCCTCATATCAAGTGTCCTTAACAAAGTATCTCCTTCTATCAGGAGTTCTTAGACTTTGTCCCTCTATCAGGAGTTCTTCTCAGAGCTCCTCCTTCAATCAGTTCTTCTTTGAGTTCCTCCTTCTATCAGGTGTTCTTCTCAGAGCTCCTCCTATCAGGAGTTCCTCACAGAGTTCCTCCTTCTATCAGAAGTTCTTCTCAGAGTTCCTTCTTCTAACAGGAGTTCTTCTCAGAGCTCCTCCTTCAATCAGGAGTTCTTCTCAGAGTTTGTCCTTCTATCATGAGTTCTTCTCAGAGCTCCTCCTTCAATCAGTTCTTTGAGTTCCTCCTTCTATCAGGAGTTCTTCTCAGAGCTCCTCCTTCTATCAGGAGTTCTTCTCAGAGTTCCTCCTTCTATCAGGAGTTCTTCTCAGAGTTCCTCCTTCTATCAGAAGTTCTTCTCAGAGTTCCTCCTTCTATCAGAAGTTCTTCTCAGAGCTTCTCCTTCAATCAGGAGTTCTTCTCAGAGTTCCTCCTTCTATCAGAAGTTCTTCTCAGAGTTCCTCCTTCTATCAGAAGTTCTTCTCAGAGTTCCTTCTTCTAACAGGAGTTCTTCTCAGAGCTTCTCCTTCTACCAGGAGTTCTTCTTAGAGTTCCTCCTTCTATCAGAAGTTCTTCTCAGAGTTCAACTTTCTATCAGGAGTTCTTCTCAGAGTTCCTTCTTACATCAAGCTCCTATAGGAGTTCCTCCTTTCATCAGGTGTCCACATCAGAGTGCCCCCTTGCATCAACTGTTTCATCAGAGTGCCCCCTTGCATCAGCTGTCCCCATCAGTTCTCATGGTTTTGTGAATGCACTCTCAGAAGTCTAGGGGGGCACAACTAAAAACTGGGGGGGGGCATAGCCCACCCCAGCACCCTCCTAGATCCGAGCTTGGTATGAATACTACTGTCCTGATCGCTAATCATTCATTGCACAGATCATCTCATTACTGGGAAATAAGACAAAACAAGTTTCTATTTGGAAGGTGAAGCATATTGTCTGTAGATGGCCATACATTATACAATTTTCTTGAGAATTTTGCTTTAGATTTACCAAAAAACATATAATATGAAATCAAACCTAAACAACACATTCAATTGTATCCACTTAGGCAGGCCATTGCACTACATAGTTGAAGGTATATCTAAAGGAAATTGGGCAGAAATTGGACAGAAATTTGTAAGAAAATTGTATAGTGTATGGTCAGCCTATGTGTTAAACAGTTTATGTTAGTTATTTTTCCTCTTTAAATTGGACCTCTAGGCAAATGTTTTTTTAGGCCTCTTTCACATGGGCAAAACAGGAAGGTTAAGTGGAGGTTTTACTGTCCCCTGACCACCCACCTAAAACCTAGCCTACAGCCGGAGGGGTCTGTCCTAGAGTTGTCACCTCATCCCTTTAAAACTAAACATATATTAATTACACATGTTCTGTGGCTGATTAACCACCTCCCCTCCAGCCGTTGTATATAAATGGCCGGATGGTGGCAGTGCAGGGTCAGGTGACCGTTTATAAACAGCCTCCCCGCCCCCTGCTTGTGCGTGCTCCCTGGGAACGCGCAGCACCATGATCCGGTGCCCGCTGTGTCCTTCGGACACAGTGGAAGATCGATCATCGTACGGGACCTCTGTGCGAGGTCCCGATCATGTGATCACTGATTGGCCAATCAGTGATCACATGCAGAGTAGTAAACAAGATGTCACCTCTGACATCATTGCTTACTACGTGTGAAATCTGTTAATGATCACAGAGGGTCCCATGCTACAAGGCTATTCACAACAGCCTTGTACCATGTGACAAGTCTTTATGGGTGTAAAAGCAATCAGTGTAAAAAAAAAAAAAAAAAATCTTCATCACCCCCCACAAGTAGTACAGTGTCACCACGGTGACACTGTACTGCTAGGGTGACAGTATGTAAAAAAAAAAAAAAAACACATAAATAATTATATAAAAAAATGTAAAAATGTAAAAAAATGTTTAAAAATTATAATTGTTGGTTATAAACTAATTTGGATTATTTTTTTTTAACTAAAAAGTTAACGGAATAAATTTTGGCCAAGATTTATGATGAAATACTATTTATTTGCAACATTGTATAACAAAAACACTTTTTTCAAAATTCTTGGACTTTTTCATTTACATAGCAAACAAAATAAAAATCCCAGTGGTGAATAAATACCACCAAAATAAAGCTTTATCTGTCTCAAAAAAATGCTAAAAAATTCATATGGGTACAGTGTTGCATGACCGCGCAGTTGTCATTCAAAGTGGGATAGCACTGAAAGCTGAAAATTGCCCTGGACAGGAAGGGGGTAAAAGTGTCCGGACTTGAAGTGGTTAAGGTGGTAATTAAACTCAGTGCCTTATTTGCATTAAAATAGCCCCAGAACCTGTGAAATTAATATGTGTTTGGTTTTAAAGGGTCTGTACCATGTTGGGGTCAAAATGCTTTGCAATGCAATGCAACACAATTGATTGACAGGCAGCTTCTCCTGTAAAACTCTTCAATTGAAGTTAATAGGGCTTGCTCTGCCACCATGAGCCAATTACTTGGCCTGCAGTTGCAGCTTGTTAGTTGCACTTTATTTGTATTTATTACAGGTGGTTATATAGCACTGACAATTTACACAGCACTTTACATCTATATTGTACATTCACATCAGTCCCTGCCCTCAAGGAGCTTACAATCTAAGGTCCCTATCCCACATACATACATACCGTACACATTCTAGGGCCAATTTAGATAGGAGCCAACTTAAACTACCAGCATGTCTTTTGACTGTTTAATTTACAGTATGCTGCAGCAATAGCATGTGTACAGCCCTGAGCAGCATGCCCAGATTCAGATGGGCAGTTGGAGGGCATTAAACCGTGATTCAACCGCCTGGCTTTACCAACCCCTTGCCGCACAAGTGAACAAAGCCTAAGTGCTTCAAAAAGAAATAGAAAATCTCTCGGGCATTACCCGCTTCCCGACTGCCCTATAGCAGAAATACGGCTACATGCTGGCATGGGTGCACAAAATCACGTATGTATACGTGATTTTGCATTTTTGGGTAGCAGGCGCGCGCCCCCTACCCGCGCCACCATTCACGGCCACGGCTGTTAATCACCGGGTCCCGGACGGTGATTACTCACACAGCACAGCCATCCAAAGCAGGGTGCTTACAGTAAAGCACACAGACTCCACCCCCTAGTAAAACACTCCCAGCACACAGTTACCGCTTTGATCGCCCCTCCTGTTAACCCCTTCCTGCCCAGTGCCATTAGTACAGTGTCAGTGCTTTTTTTTAGTACTGATCACTGTATTGGTGTCACTGGAGATGTCAGTGACACCAAGTCAGTTGCCCCCAGTGTCTGAATGTCCGCTGTAGTCCCGCTAAAAGCTGCCATTACTAGTAGAAAAAAAAAAATCCCATTATCTATACCGCCATTTGTAAACACTATAACTTTCACGTAAACCAATTAATTTACACGTATTGGGATTTTTTTTAGCAAAGACATGTTGCAGAATACATTTTGACCTAAATTTATGATGAAATTTGATTTTTTTAAAATATTTAATAGCAAAAAGTAAAAAATATTGTTTTTTTTCTCAAAATTGTTGGTCTTTTTTTGCTTATAGCGCAAAAAATAAAAAAAAATAAACAGGCGATCAAATACCAGTCCCGCTATAAGTCACTAGTACGAAAAAAAAATCCGAGCATATATACCGCCATTTGTAAATGCTATAACTTTCACGTAAACTAATTTATACGTATTGGGATTTTTTTTCAGCAATGACATGTAGCAGAATACATTTTGGCCTAAATTTATGATGAAATTAGATTTTTAAATTTTTTTTACTGCCATGTTTAATAGCAAAAAGTGAAAAATATTGTTTTTTTCTTAGAACTGTCTATTTTTTTTTATTGCGGAAAAAATAAAAATCACACAGGCCATCAAATACCACCAAAGAAGGCTCATTTAGTGGGAAAAAAGGACGGAAATTTCATTTGGGTGCAGCGTTGCATGATCGTGCCATTGTCAGGTAAAGTAACGCAGCACCGTAATGCAAAAATTAGCTTGGTCAGGAAGGGGGGTAAATCCTCAGGAGGGCAAGTGGTTACTTAAAAAAAAAACACAAACTTTAGCAGTGTAAAAGGGTTAGAACCTTTGGCAGGTTTTTATTGCTGTCTGTGTCCTCATCAGGGAGACCCCCCCCAGTTCCAGAGTTACACAAATCAATAAAATTGTAACATATTGTTTGTTTTTACCTTCTTTGCTCTCTTCAAAATGGAAAAAAAAAGTTTTAGCTGGTGTTGTCCTTTAACTAACTTCACTTTTTTCTACCTTTCTGCGAGCTTTAATATTTCAAGGTTGGGTAACAAAATAATGTTCATGATTTTTTTTTATTACTGCCACTACCTATTTTTATCCTGTTTTGATCCATCAGACTGGTTTTGTATCCAATGTTTAGTTACCTATTTATTAAACCAGTTTGCAGCATGACTGTTCTCAGCCCCACAGGTAATTACAATTGGATTACACAGCAAGGTGATGACTCTTTGTTCAGTGCTGCAGGAAGTGATGCATGTGGAATTGCTCTAGGGTGGATTCCACCAAACAACCACAGGGCAAATTAAACTTCAGAGAAGAAGCAGCTAATAGGATTTCTGAGCAGAAGCCACTGTGTAAAGCCAACCATGAATGTATTGAAATTCAACTGGTTTACATCCATCTCTGGGCAAGATGGTTGTACACAAGCCGATTTATCAATTGCCTTGTGCACAACTGGTCTGTTAGGAATTATTTTGATCAATTTGTGCGCTGGCTGTAGCCAGCAGTGCTGATGAGTGTATTCTGACGGAGAGGAAGCCTCCCCGCTACCAGAATACAATAGCTTACCAGGAGGGTTTTCTCTGTCCACCTTGAATGTGTGGATGGGGGAATTGATTCATTTTCTTTCATTCAACCCGTTGGTTGAATGATAGAAAACAAATCATGTATGGCCTGCCTGAGGTACAGTTTCTAAATTAAAGTGGAATTAAATGTATAAAGTAATGTCTCTTCTGCAATAAAGTATACATATCTGTCCATTCGCAATCCTCTGTGTAATGTACACTGGGCTACGCATGCACACTGCCAGATTCATGTGAATTGCTGACACCATGATGCAAGGTCTTGACAAAGAGGTGAAGTCTCGAAACATTGATGTGGAGTGCGGGTCTAGCATTCCCATAAATGCAGGGCTTTTTTCAGTGGGGATGTGGGGGAATGCAATTCCGGAATCTCCAGCACAGACTGTATGTAAGGGAAAGGAGTGCTGGAAAGTGGAGGTCTTTTGTTGCTGAGGATGTCTCTTGTTACTGGGAGGGTGTATTGTTACTGGGGTGATCTATTGTTGCTGGGGGGGTATTTAGTTGTGGGGGTCTATTGTTGTTGGCTGCAGAAAATTCTATTCTTGCTGAAGGGGGTCTACTGTTGCTGGGGTGGGTCTATTGTTGCTGAAGGAGGTATTTTGTTGCTGGTGTGGATCTATTGTTGTTGAGGACTTATTTTGTTGTAAGGGGATCTATTGTTGCTGGTTTTGATCTATTGTTGCTGGGGGTTTTTTGCTTTGGGGGGGGGGGAATATTGTTGCTGGCTGCAGGGGATCTATTTTACTTTTTTTGTTATCATTACCAAATTCCAAACAAATTACTTGATGCCACAAAATGATACTTTTTTTTCTGTATTTTCTAAAAGGGGCAGTGCTGAAAGGTGGGTAGGGGGTGGAACTAAGGGACAGTACTTGGAGGTGGGTAGAGGGCGGGGACAAGGAGCGGAAGGAAAGGGGGGAGTTCCTGCACCTATTCTTTGAGAAAAAAAGCCATGCATAGACTTGTACAAAACCCATTTGACATGAACACAAGCTCATTGACCCTAAAATTTACCTGGACACTGACATTTTTTGTGTCTATAGGTTTAACATATATACAGGATGAACTTTGGGGATATACAATATGGCACCCTGTGTAAGTTTAAAGGGCATTAAAAGACAACATTTTTTTCTGTTGTGTTGGATAGTGTGGTATAGTGATGAAGAAATAGAGTGACCTTCTAAATGTAATTTTGTTAGAGTGATATACAGTATATATCACAATCTTTTGTTTAAATGTGGATAGAAGTGCATCAAATCGATTTGATAAGTTTCAAAAGCTTATCAATTCATAAGTGTGAACAGCATAGGTGTGACCACCTCAATTACTGATATTCAGACATACTATAATCACAGATTGAAACGCTTCATGGATTTCCTCCACTTCTTCATGACTACTGTGATAAATGGTCATAGCTTTATATAATAATGTATTGTGGTCTCCACCCTTATCTAAAACAAATAATAATCATAAGCAAAGAAGTAAACAGGAAACACATAATATCTAACAAAAATTAGTATATATAAACAATAATCTTTTTGGAAGTGAATACTTGATGAATCTGAAATAATGTGGGTTGGTGACTCCTGTCTGTGTCCCTGTTGGGGAGATTCACTGTCTATTGGTCTTGTCTCTGGTACAGTGATGACTAAAATTTAAATATGTCGTAGAAACAGAAGGCGAGGAGTAATCTTCCAATGAGTAAACTTTTAACACATAATACACACATATCTCAGATAACAAAATGCAGTGCAGCAATATAAACTCAAATGTTGCTCATAATACAAAAGTGCATAAATGAATAGTGAAAACAGAAATTATGTATGTGACAATAAATATGTGCTACACCCAATTTCTTCTTAACACATACACATAAATGATCATAGACTTGCACATAAGAGTGCTGAAATGAATATAAATACTAAATAAGTGATAAAACCAAATAAATTATATTTGATAGTGAACTGTCCTTTTAAATCTCAGAAATCTTCACATGTGTTTGTCTCCTATATATCGTGATCCAAATACACCAGCAGCAAGTGTCTCATAAATAAAATCTCTAAACAATGGTGAACCGTCTCTTTAAATCTGCTGTACTCCAAGTGGATCAGTGTAATCACACTACTGCATACACGTGTATGGTGCTCCTGTGTCACCCCTTAGTGTACATCCACCTCCAACACATTATTGCGCTCACCTCCGGGTTTGACCCGAAATGCCAGGTCAAACTACGCTTTTCCCTTTAACCTGGGAGGGTATACTGGTACACAGATATTCACCACCGCCAGCACTTTAAAAACTCTCCAGAACACTCCACAATCATAGGAAGAAATACTCCATATAGTGTAATATTGCCAAGTAAAACGGACTTTATTAAAATACTCAAAATAAACTCACATTTAAAAGTGTCCACCTGGGACCTACAGGGTAAAAACTCACTATATAGTATATGCAGGAAATCCCTTTTCCAAAATGGCAGCACATGCACTTCCGGTTAGCGGCTTGACGTCTTTGGCGTACCCTACATGTTACGTCATGTCACGTGACTTCATCAGGAGTATACACATTGACATAATACACACATACATAACCAATAAAAAATTAATAATAATAGATAGTCTTAAACACTCCTATCAAAACTAAAAAAGTTTTGCCTTTACATAAACTTTAACATATTCTAGAGTAACAAGCAGATATTTCTTGCTATTCACTGTCACTGAAGTTGACATCAAGGAAAGCTGTTCATGAAATTCCTTCCTGACCTCTCATGCTATTACTTTACAATATTACTCTTGAGCAAATACACAGTATTACCTATTAGGGAAACTATAAAGCAGAGACAATCAAATGAGGAAAAAACAGAGATGCCAAGAAGAAGCACAGTTTTAAAAATTCAATTTCTCTGTTTCAAAACCTATATTGGGCCCCTGGTTCACAGTCCTATTTATCCTTATTTACCTTTCTATGGATATATGTAGGGTAACTTTAGGGCATGACTAACCCCTTGGCGCTGGCGCCTCCCGGCCCTTTAAGGGGTTTCTGACACTGGGAGGCAGGGGCAGGGTTTAGGTCATGTGATCGCCATGATTGGCTGTCACAGCGGGTACATGATTGGAAAGCTCCTGATCACAAGTAGCAATCGGGAGCTTTCCATGAGGGCACGCATTCTCGACACATGTTTGTTTACTTCGGGTATGCAAATATGCAGCCTCTCAGCATCAAGGAGCTAACTTGTTTTTGAGTTCCTTCCTCAATTACTTTGACTTGGGAAAGAAAGTAATACAAAGCCCTTACAGATCCTGATGCCCTAGTAACAAGTGCATGCCAATTCTCTTTTGTAAGAATGGCATCTTTTTTCAAAAGTTATGCTTTGTCATAATTATCATTCAATTTAAATTACATTGGGCTGATGTATGAAAATTGCTCTGTAGGGAATATTTCTTCTCCATAGAAACCAATCAGCTTCCAATTTCGTTTTTACAGACCAGGTTTGAAAATAAATCAACAAAAAAGATAGGTTGCTATAAGAAATCAGAGATTTTATCTTTAGCTCAATTTCATACATCAGGGTCAAAGTTCAAGCAGTATGGTATCTACATTGTATGTATGCTACAATGGACATATGCTGCCCACTATCCAGGAGCCTGCGTGATTCTTCTTAGCACTGCATATCATTCTGCTGAATTATTTTGTCAAACTTTTCCTTGGGTAGATAGACAAGGTAAAGAATTAAAAAAAAAAACTTTTTTTTTTGAGATTTTGAAGCAGCCCTAGCCCACGGCCCTAGGGTAGCCCTAAATGAATATGTGTTCTCCAAGAGCAGCATAAGTCCTACACAGAGGGTGATTATTTGTTCTGATTTCAGGCTACTTCAGGTTTCCTGATCTCTAGACACATAAAATCCCATTTAATAAATTAAAAAGTACAAGAACCCTGTTTCAGCCCCGTAATGTTTACCACTTGGAGCTCATCCTGTCATCCAGTCCAGGACGGCAAATATGCTCAGCGTATCCTTCAAGCTTTTACGCTACATTTTGTTTCATTGAGGTTTCCCTTGATTTCTTTGGAAATCAGCCAAACTGTTGAGTAGTCACTAGTCAGTATGCCTGAACACATGGGATGGTCCCTGCCTTCTTCTGCTGGCACAGGCTGTAATTAGCAGCTTTGTTTACACTGATATGTTATAAGGTTGAGGGCAGTGCCTGGGCACTTCTGACTGTATTTGTGTCTGTGGTCATGAGGTACATTCAGTGATTCATCAGTCAGCTTTTTATGAAGAGATTTGAGTTCATCAGGATGCAGTGCCCTTTATTAAGTGTAAAGAAATTACCTAGCAAGCCCCCCAATAAAAGGTAAGGACAGCATTAAGAAAACCTAAAAATACTTAGTTTCAGCAAGAAACTCATTCACAAGTTTTTTTTCGTGCTTGGGGAGTAGTTGGTCACCTCAAGTCTGATACAGGAGTCCATCATGAAGGCAGAACAACTGGAACTGCAGGATGAATTGCTTGACTTGTTTTAGGCCTGGCTGTCTGCTCTGAGTAGACCAGTATAAGTAGTAGGTAGAGCAGTGTATCAGGAAGGAATTTTTTTCCCTGCAAGAGCAAATTGGATCGTGCTTTGCTGGGGGTTTTTTTTGCCTTCCTCTGGATCAACTGTGGGTGTAGGATTACAACTTTTTTTTTTTTAATGGTTGAACTGGATGGACTTTTGTCTTTTTTCAGCGAGACTAACTATGTAACTATGTAAGTGTGCACAGGTCAGTAGTAAGAAATGTACAGAGCACATTAGCAGGTAGGGCAATGTATATACTGTATGTCAGTAGAAGGTAGAGCAGTGTACAGATGTTAGTTATATGTGGTCAGCAGGACAGAGGGTAATGGGGTCAGTAAGACAGAGGGCAGGGAGTCAGCAGGGCAGAGATTAGGGGGAACAGCAAGGCAGAGGGCCAGGGTACAGCAGGGAAAAAGTAGGGAGCCAGTAGGGCAGTGTACAGGGGGTCAGAAGGGCAGTGTATGGAGGGTCAGGAGACACAGTACAGGGGGTCAGGAGGGTACAGCACTAAGGATCTGGAGGGCACATTACTGGGGGGTCAGGAGGACACTGTACTGGGGGTTGTCAGGACTCAGTAGCCTATGGTACAGAAATGTTTTTTCTGATGCAAAGCACAGCAGGTAAGCTGTTGTGGCAGATATACCTCAGCTGATGAGTTCCGGCATGTTCGGACAAGAGCCTGAACCTGTCCCTGCTATCCCACCTGAAAGCTGTCAGCTGACAGCAAATCATAGGCAGTGGAGGCATTCCCTGCTCTGCAGCCACAGATATGTAAGGGGCGTGCTGCAGGAAAGGGAATGCCTCCGTTCTCTGGGATTGGCTTGACAGCTTCATGGCTTGAGAGCTCATGTGACAAACATTCGTAGGCTTATCACCCTGTGCCACTCTGCTGTTCTGGGGGAGGAGCACTTGAGGGTCAATAAGGCAGAAATGCAAATGCGATCACCAACCCATGGCCTATGGGTACATCACAATTGACACGTTGGCGATCCCCGCTATGGAATATCACAGCTCTGATTTTGCTGGGGCATCTGACATCACATCCAAGGTAATGGCACCCAGCAGCTTTTTCAGAGATTTGTTGAAATGAATAGTCTGATGACAGGGTCTCATTAATAGAGCGCTAACAATCTGTGAGTCTTAGAGCAAGGGGGGTTTCCCAGCCAGTTGTAATTCTTACAGTTAGTATTTGACATTACGCAGTCCAATATACAGTACAGCCAAAGAGACATATATGATGAAGTCTGTCACTAGCATTAACATGGCAGTTTTTGTTTCTCCAAGAATTTTTCTAAATGTGAGCCTAATTCCAGCTAGCTATTTTTAAGCAGTTTCAGCAACAGATTTTTTTTTCTATGTATTGGGAAAAAAAATATAGCATGTGTTTAAAAGCTGATTGTTGTAAGCACCAGCCCCCCCAGGCAGTGCTATGTGATTTGTCCAAGCCTCCGTAGCTGTCACTGTTGCTTTAGAGCTTGGCCTTCATGTAAATGTAAAATAAATATAAATAAAGCATGTGAAATAAAAAAAAGTAGTACCTATAGAGAATTCTATCATTACGGGTGTTATTCTCATATAGTTACCAGGATATAATACGTAGCTTTAGTGGTCCTTTAATCTGAAATGTAGCTATTCCAATAGAATGAACAAAATACAGTCCTGCACTTGCAATTACTAAAGTGATAATTTATTCTATCAACACTCTATTAAAGCAGATATTAAGATTTTTACAAACTGATAATTTTGTGTGGTGAATGCTCTTTTTTCAGAAGGTTTAAATAGAAAATTCAGTAACTGTTGCAGTTAGTTTTGCTTTGTTAATCATAATTTTTAACGCAGTTTTTGCTCTTTTATGCTTTTGTTTTGGTATTAACCTGAATACATTGATTTATAGATTAGCCACTAGTGGCTCAGTGCAGTTACTTTGTCTCATCCTATTGACTGTTGTGATAAAATAGCAGCCACATAGGAAGTGAGTGCATTATTTACAATGGATTGGCCTGCTCATGCCTTTGAATTGTGAGACGCAGTAGAGCACAACCATTGTGCAGCACTGCACAACAAGCAGCAGAGCCTGCATATACAGTGAACACATAGGTCTCCCACATGTACAGATATAATTACACATTAAAAATAGTACCGGGCTTGTTAAAATATTAACACATACTGATAAACATACATATATAAGCTGATTTCTCTTATGTTTATATAAAAAAAAAAAACAGCTTCATTAATGGGAAAAAAAGAATCTTGCAGGAAAACATAAATAGACCCCTAAATGTAATTTGTTTGTCAACTGTGTATAGTCAAGATAAATAATTATGATTTTGAACTGTATGAAGGAAGAATATTATGTTTAGAGCCTGTTGTGTGTCCAACTATCTTGCATTCAACATCTAGCAATAAAAACCTGAAAGGAGTTCTAACTCTCTCCTAAACTAAGAAACAGAGTTTAGTCATATTTTAACATAAAAAAAAATCCTTCTTCAATTGGTGTGGTCATCATCAGCCGGATTATAGTCTGGTGTCTGATGTTTTTTTTATCTCAGATGCCTACGTTTTGGTTTGTTCTCTCGCTACTTCTTGACAGTAGGAGGCATCGGAGACAGAATTTTATAAAAGAGTAGCACTTAGATGCCACTATTTTGCCAGGTTAACACTGTCAACAAAGCAGTATCACACAAGTGCATGATCAGCTGTACAGTAAGGAACAATTATTCCCTGGAGTTGATCTAGGTATAGGTCCCTTAAAGTGTTACCAAATCCACAAGAGTAAAATCAGTCTGTATATGCAGTAAAGCATGCTTGTTATTCTCACTGTGGAACCTAAGGGGTTAATCCTCTGCATTGTGTAAAAACGCAGTTTGATCCTGACTTCTCTGATCCTCCCCTTCTTCCAGTGTCCCCCTCTTATCTTCTAATAAGACATATTGTGTTGATTCACTCTGCACATGCTCAGTTTGCTGTTTATTTCTAGAAAGGTTTTTTTTCTTGGGAGAGTACATGTGATCAGGGCAGGGCCAATCAGCACTGTCCAGACAGAGGTTAGGGGTTCTGCATCATCCTAGAGCAAATTGAAAACTCTTCCTACAAGCTTTAACCAGTACTCGACTGGAAACTGATAGAAGTCACAAGACTGCTCTAACTGCTGACGAGAAAAGGTATTTAGCAGTTTATATTTACTAAAATAATTGCACTTCCATGTTCTGTGTACGGTGCGTGACCAGATATAGTGAATGCAGGGTCCTGGGTTTAGTAGCACTTTAAAGAAAAAATACAGCTGTCATAGAGGGTCAGTTCACACCATAGAAATGCAATCCAGGTGCATTCCAGATGTGTTTTTTATTCTTTTTTTTATGCTTTTTTGATGCTTTCCAGTGCATTTTTCCCCTCTTCCTTTCCTTATCTTAGAGCCAGTTCACACCATAGAAACGCAGTTCAGATGTGTTCTGAATGCATTTCTGCATGCGTGTTTTTGATGCGCTCCGGTGCATTTTTGGTGTGCTTTTCATGTGTTTTACTACGTTCCAGTACAGTTCAGTGCAGAACAAATGCAGCATGTTCTACTTTTTTTTCTGGAACTGAAACACACTGGAACTGACCATATAGCCTATTATCCATTCGTTTTTAATGCAGAAAAAAAAATGCACTGGTCTGCATATGGTGTGAACTCCCCCTTATTCAGGACATGCACATTCTGGTGCATTTTTGGGTCATTTAGGTGCGTTTCGGTGCATTTTTGATGCGTTTTACCATGTTCCAGTACAGTTCAGTGCAGAAAAAATGCAGCATGTTCGTCTTATTATTATGAAACTGGAACTGACCACACTGGTGTGAACTATGCTATTGGAAACCATATAATCTGCTATCCATGCAATTTTGATGCAGAAAAAAATGCACTAGACTGCATGTGGTGTGAACTGAAAAAAAAATCTAGATTATCTTTTATTAATATTACCTTTGGCTTTTGGTCTGCAGAATCTGTGATATCTATTCAATATGGTAACTAAAAGGAGATCTGTATGTGTAAAAATTCCCTTTGGAAGTCATATATCCTACTACGTGTGATTGATCCCTATGATGTACACTTTGGACACACTGCCTGATTATTGCAGGTAATACTCAGCTCAGCTGGATCACTCTACCCCTTAGTTCTTTACAACTCATTCATTTTCAGGTGATTCTTTTTCAGTCACATTGGAGTTAATCAACTGCAGCTCAATCTTTACAGAGCACCACGTTGTTGTATAGTAAATGACAATAACCTTGACTCCCTTGGCAATTCTCTTCTGCACAATTGTGCACAACAAGCAGACGATAACAGCCAGGCAGACCATCTAACAATAACAATTCATTTCCTTCCAATCAAACACGTGTCTCATGCTCAAGAGCCGAAAGGGTCTTGTTTCATATTAAAGAAGAGGGGAAGAAAGAAATTATAGTGATGAGTCTAGTTAAGGGGGAAAAACATAAAAGGCAGACATATTTTAGTAAAAAATAGTGCAGCCAAGTTTTATATTTTATTACAACAGAAAAAAAAATCTTTTTTCTAAGAAATAAGAATATGTAAATGAATGGAAACAATCAAAATGAATTTACCTTGATTATCTGATTTGAAAAGAATATATTACACTTCAGATGAATGTTTACATATGCATCAGATCACTTTAAGCTTGACTCCAATCATGCCACTAAATACACAGTCAAAGTACATAACTACAAACTACATTATCTGTCAAAGAACTGGTAGACCTGTTGAGCCAGTCTTGAGATCTGAATACTCCTGACAGAGTGTACAGCCTGGACCTCTCTGCACAATACACTATAGGTAAGCAATACAGCCTGGTCCAGAAGCTGTTGCAGCCTGTCAATGGACAACAGCAAAGCAGTATTGCACTGGTAAGGTCATCATTCTGCTCTCCGCATCTGTAAGCACGTTCACAGACAGCCTTGTGAAAAGCAATAGAACGTTAATTGACGCAGACTGGTGACAATCGCTCTCCCATGGTGTTTTTTGTGGAGGGGACTACAAGAGAGAGATTTAGGCATTCATCCAATTTGGTATATCTGTACTGGAAACATAATTGGATTACATTGTGTTTCATATCTGCCTTCAGTATAGCTGTGCTAAGCTCACTGGGTGACTAAGAAATATGACCAAATATTCTTATGGCTAAATATATAATACCTGGAATTTTGTGCTACAGGTTTGACAATTTTCGGCTAAAGCCAGTGTGACAACTATAGTTATGAATTATATGAATGTACAGTGCATCCAGAAAGTATTCACAGCACTTAACTTTTGCCACATTTTGTCTTGTTACAGCCTTATTCCAAAATGGATTAAATTCATTTTTTTCCTCAACATTCTACAAACAATACCCATTGAAATCTTTGCAATTTATTAAAAATAAAAAAAAACACATGTACATAAGTATTCACAGCCTTTTCTCAATACTTTGTTGAAGCACCTTTAGCTCCAATTACAGCCTCAAGTTGTTTTGAGTATGATGCTACAAGCTTGGCAAACCTATTTTTGGGCAATTTCTCCTATTCTTCTTTGCTCAAGCTCCATCAGGTTGGATGGGGAGCGTCGGTGCACAGCCATTTTTAGATCTCTCCAGAGATGTTCAATCTGGTTCAAGTCTGGGCTCTGGCTAGGACACTCCAGGACATTCACAGAGTTGGCCCGTTATCACTCCTTTGTTATGTGGGCTGTGTGCTTAGGGTCGTTGTCCTGTTGAAAGATGAACCATCACCCCAGTCTAAGGTCCAGAGTGCTCTGGAACAGGTTTTCATCAAGGATGTCTCTGTACATTGCTGCATTTATCTTTCCTTTGATCCTGACTAGTCTCCCAGTTCCTGCTGCTGAAAAACATCCCCACAGCATGATGCTGCCACCACCATGCTTCACTGTAGGGATAATAATGACCAGGTGGTGAGCTGTGCCTGGTTTCCTCCAGACATGACGCTTGGCATTCAGGCCAAAGAGTTCAATCTTTGTTTCATCAGACCAGAGAGTTTTGTTTCTCATGGTCTGAGAGTCTCTCAGGTGCCTTTTGGCAAACTCCAGGCGGGCTGCCATTTATCTTTTACTAAGGAGTGGCTTCCATCTGGCCACTCTATCATACAGGCCTGATTGGTGGAGTGCTGCAGAGATGGTTGTTCTTCTGGAAAGTTCTCCTCTCTTCACAGAGAAATGCTGGAGCTCTTTCAGAGTGACCATTGGGTGCTTGGTTACCTCCCTGGCTAAGGCCCTTCTTCCTCGATCGCTCATTTTGGCCGGGCGGCCCACTCTAGGAAGATTCCTGGTGGTTCCATACTTCTTCCATTTACAGATGATGGAGGCCACTGTGCTCATTGGGACCTTCAGTGCTGCAGAAACTTTTCTGTACCCTTCCTCAGACCTGTGCCTTGATACAATCCTGTCTTGGAGGTCTACAGAAAATTCCTTGGACTTCATGGCTTGGTTTGTGCTCTGACATGCACTGTTTACTGTGGAACCTTATATAGACAGGTGTATGCCTATTTCCTAATTATGTCCAATCAACTGAATTTCCCACAGGTGTACTCCAATCAAGTTGTGGAAACATCTAAAGGATAATCAGTTGGAACAGTATGCACCAGAGCTTAATTTTGAGTATCATGGCAAAGGCTGTGAATATTTATGTACATGTGTTTTTTTATTTTTATTTTATTTTTAATAAGTTGCAAAGCTTTCAAAACAAACTTCTTTCACATTGTCATTATGGGGTATTGTTTGTAGAATGTTGAAGAAAAAAATGAATTTAATCCATTTTGGAATAAAGCTGTAACATAACAAAATGTGGCAAAAGATAAGCGCTGTGAATACTTTCTGGATGCACTCTATTTTTGTTCTTTTCGGTATCTGAACAAACTCTCTCATTCCCTCCCACCATGATCATGTCTTTGATCCTTGTCATTCTCTACAAAAACTCTGTGCTGTACTCAATCTGATACTGATCACCTCTTATCAACCTATTCATCCTAATTACAGGCAGCCTTACCAGTACTGCAGACACTGTGGGGTTTATTTACTAAAGCTGGAGAGTCCAAAATCAGACTCCCTTCTGCATAGAAACCAATCAGCTTCCAGGTTTCATTGCCAAAGCTTCATTGAACAAGCTGAGGTTAGAAGCTGATTGGTTTCTATGCAGAAGGGAGTCTGATTTTGGACTCTCCAGCTTTAGTAAATAAACCCCTGTCTGTCCAAATTGTCAGGCACATCTTAAGGTAGCTATAGACGATCTGATAATTGCAAGTAATGATCTCCAATTCAAGCATTGTTTTGTACTATTTTTGAACTCCATGAGGGTGGCCTTGGGCAATTAAAAGCTCTCACTGCTATACAGAGAGATTTTTTACTTTGTTGGAAAATCTTCCTGTGATTGGGCTGAAATCTTTTTCTCTGGAATTGGGAGTGTGGAGCACTGGACTCAGTGGAGGTTTCAATCGGATTAAGTGACCACTTTATTCTAGCATTAATGGGAGAACCTGGACCAGGTCACTGGGATAGTCAGCTTATGTGGAGTGAAAGGACAAGAGGTCTTTTGTTCTTTCACTCCACATAAGTCATTTTTGGGACCCTGTTGCTGCACAAACCTTTAAACCTGAGTCACAAGTTTGAAGGATTTGCAGAACATTGTACCAAACTTAAAGAGTTACTATGGTCATTTCCAAAAATACTGTAGCTACTTAGTTTTATCAAACAGACATTTACCAGCCCAGGAGTTCAACTTTGTCTACACCCGGGCCAGTTCTACGCTGATTTTTGGCTCCCTGGCACCACTATCTTGTCTGTGGGAAGCCAACTGACTTTTCACTGTATCACAATCAGCTCCTCACTGTGCATGCATGAAAGCGCTGCATGTTCAGACTGCTTCCACAATCTCCTGAGATATATGAAGTATCCCAGGAAGTGTGCAGATGGGGGGCTGATCTTCTGCCTAGGCAAGAAATGCGAAATTGGGAGCAGACACCTGTCAGAAAAAGGTATCTGCTTTGGGGAAAAAAAATTAATAGTATAGGAGACGTGGTGAGGAAGAGAATGAGGAACTGTTCTGCTTTTGAATTTTGAGCACTGAAAGTGTGATCTCTATAACTGATCCAGTTGTAGTGAGATAGCTTTAATTTACAGTCTCAGTAGCTTGGCAGACAGTGACTAGATCCAAATGACATCTTGCATATTGTATGAAAACTTTAATCCAAAATTTGTGCAAATGATAACATATGAACACTAGCATCTCCTGTAGTACCACCCAAGACCCCAGATGACTCCTCTCCTCATCTAGCTGTACCAGGTGATTCCTTGGTGATTCCCTGCCAGTGCAATGTTATTATTATTATTATACAGGCTTTATATAGCTCCAACAGTTTGCGCAGTGCAATGTGAACAGTCTTTATTAAAAAGCTAATCCAGTTTCCCACCAGCCTCTTTTCCCTTACTGGCTGGGGGCTGGGGGGGGCGGGGCAGGTTTACTCACTCAGTCCTTCTCCTGTGCTGGTGGGTTGGTGGTTGCTACCAGGTCTTCTAGCTGAGCCTGTCCTTCCATGCTGCACAGGTGGTCCTCGCTCTGGTCGGTGGAGTCCTGAGCTTTCCTCCCTCCAAGGACCTCTGCCTGTAGGTGAACCCCTCTCCATCTGGGCCCCCTCCCAATCTCCTGCTCTCTAGCCTCATCTTCCACCCGAACTCTCAGTTACTCTTAAAAGTGGTCCAGGCCCCTTGCCAAGCCTCCTGTTGGGGATTGGCCATGATCCCCTAAGAGTACAGATTAGCCACTCCTTACTTTCACCCACTGCTTCTAGATGTTTCTCCAAAGTTCCAGAGCAGGAGGAAGTCTCAGAGAGCTAGTCTGAAGAGCCTCTCAGCCCCTGACTATAATTTGACCCCACTGACTATTACACCTGGACTGCTACTCAGCCCCTATCTAACAATTGAACCTAGAGCTCTCCCTAGCTGAATAGGATGGTGCAACACTCAAAAGATCATAGTTTTTCTAGCTCTAGCAGAAGACAGTTAATATGGTGAATGGAGGCTAAAGCATGAAGAAGAAGGGTGGGACTAACTACACAGAACATCTCCTAGCTACAGGGTGAGGTAGGGACACAATTATTAAAGGTAAATAGACAATGCATGTGCAACATTATAGGAACTTTCACTTTTAAGTGAAATTCTGCTTTAATTTTCCAATCCCGAAAAAAGTTAAGAGAGGACTTCAGATAAGGACATCAAAACTTGAATAAAAAAAAGACTGCAGCCACTTGATCAATTTAAAACTAAAGCTGGCCTTACACTTTGGCAATTTGGTATAGTTCCTGAAGAACCACCAAAAATGTTATTTGTGGGTGGCCCTGCTGCCACCCTCCCTCCCTTGAGAAATCAAAGGAGCTGGATAGAAAATTGTCAGAAAAACTGACAATCGCAGATGCAGCCGCACTTTGGGAATTCAGAAAGATACTGGAGCCAGCTGTCAGAATACAATAGCTGCAGCGGAAGATTTGACACTGTATAGTGTGAATGGGGGAATCTGCTTGATTTCTTTTTTACACTGTTTAAAAAAATTAAAGGAACACTTTGAAAACACATCAGATCTAAGTGGGGAAAAATATCATGCTATATACAGTATCTATACTGATATGGACTGGGTAATGTGTTAGGAACGTAAGAATGCCCCAACGTCTGATGGAAATGAAAATCATCAACCTAAAGAGGACTGAATTCAAAGGCCCCCCAAAAATCAAAGTGAAAAAATGATGTCGCAGGCTAGTCCATTTTGCTGAAATTTAATTGCAGCAACTCAAAATGGTTTGTATGGCTCCCATGTGCTTGTATGCATCCCTGACAACGTCGGGGCATGCTCCTAATGAGACGATGGATGGTGTCCTGGGGCATTTCCTCCCAGATCTGGACCTGGGCATCACTGAGCTCCTGGACAGTCTGAGGTGCAACCTGGCGGAGTTGGATGGACCGAAACATGATATCCCAGAGGTGTTCTATTGGGATTAGGTCAGGCGATTGTGGGGGCCATTCAGTGGTATCAATTCCTTCATCCTCCAGGAACTGCCTGCATACTCTCGCCACATGAGGCTGAGCATTGTTATGCACCAGGAAGAACCCAGGACCCACTGCACCAGCATAGGGTCTGACAATGGTCCAAGGATTTTATTCCGATATCTAATGGCAGTCAGGGTGCCATTGTCTAGCCTGTAGAGGTCTGTGTGTCCCTCCATGGATATGCTTCCCCAGACCATCACTGACCCACCACCAAAACAGTTGTGCTGATACAGGCAGCATAATGTTCTCCATGGCTTCTCCAGACCCATTCACGTCTGTCACATGTGCTCAGGGTGAACCTGCTCTCATCTGTGAAAAGCACAGGGCGCCAGTGGCAGACCTGCCAATTCTGGTGTTCAATGGCAAATGCCAATTGAGCTATATGGTGCCAGGCAGTGAGCACGGGACCCACTAGGCCACCCCCACGAAGTCTGTTTCTGATTGTTTTGTCAGAGACATTCACACCAGTGGCCAGTGGTCATTTTGTAGGGCTCTGGCAGTGCTCATCCTGTTCCTCCTTGCACAAAGGAGCAGATACTGGTCCTGCTGATGGGTTAAGGACCTTCTACGGCCCTATCCAGCTCTCTTAGAGTGACTGCCTGTCTCCTGGAATCTCCTCCATGCTGTTCTAGAAATGGCACATATTGATGTGCCATCCTGGAGGAGTTGGACTGCCTGTGCAGCCTCTGGTCCCAGGTAACACCTTATGCTACTATTAGTGACACTGACCCTAGCCAAATGCAAAACTAGTGAAAAACAGTCAGAAAAGATGAGTAGGGGGAAAAAATGTTAGTGGCCTCCACCTGTAAAACCATTTCCTGTTTTGGGTGTTGTTTCATTATTGCTTATCTAGTGCACCTGTTGTTAATTTCTTCCACCAAAGCAGCTGAAACTGACTAACAACCCCTTCTGCTACTTGACTGACCAGATCAATATCCCAGGAGTTTTTTGATTTGATGCTATACTCTGATTAAAAAGTATGCCTTTAATTTTTTTGAGCAGTGTATTTAGCCCCTTGGCTGAACAATAAAATCAAACTGTGTATGGCCAGGTTTAAAAACACGCTGGGAGTGGCACACATGACACAAAACTCCCTCGCGCCCAGCCCTACTTTTCAACAATCTGCTTTAAAGCTGAACTAAAGTTTTTTAGTCTTTTTTAGTATTGCAAGCTCTCTGAAATTGCAAGTTAAAGTGTATCTAAACCCAAAATGTAAATGTATTTGCAGTTCTCAGATTTGGTAGCTGCAATCATTTTATTATTATTTTTTTTTTTCATTTGACACCTAATGATTCTGCCATTAACACACTTCTAGTCCTAGAATGACAACGGTCATTCACCCTACTGTATCAGGACAAAAGAAACAAGATAGAACTACAAGGCTCTATTCCTGTTATTTTGTCCATAATATAGATAGGCATGGTTCTATAGTCCTCAAGGATAGCTGAGAATAATGCAACTGATAATAGTCAGCACAGGTAGAAAACACAGAAAGTTATTAGCTCACAAGATTTCTGGCATGATTACCATTTTTTTGGAATTATTAAAAACATATGACAAATCACTTTTAATGGGAAATGTAAAAGACAAAAGGGGTCTAAATAAGAACATCTTAATATTGTATAGGGAGCTTCACACTACTACTACAGTTTCCTAAAATGCACTGAATATGTTACACTATAACTTGTTTGGTGGGACTGTCTCAAAATAAGATACTACTGGGTAGGCTTCTACCAATTGACATACACAGTCCTGGGTAAAAGCATCAGGAAAAATCCCTGGGAGGCCTCGCTAAATCAAAATCTATCAGGCTGTAATAACTCCCAATTCAAATGTTTAAATTTCATTCTTACTGCTGCCAAGAAAACTCCGGCAAAGGCGTAGAAATCAGCAATACCTATGTTAACCCAAGTTAAATATAAAATGTCTTGGAACCTAATAAATGCAAATCTTTCAGCATCACTGCACATTCACATACACATTTAATAAAGTTTGGATGTCCTGCTTGAGATTTTAACCTGAGGACCCTAGTGCAGGAAAGGGTAGATGATTACCACTAAGTAAGGGGTCCTCAAACTATAGCCTGTGGGCCAAATACGGCCTACATACAGGATTGCATCCGGCTCACAGCTAGGGTCAGGTTCCCCCCACTGTGCTGTCTTTCTCTAAGTCAGTTGACTGCTAGAATCACCAGCCTTCTAGCAACCAATGAAGTGCTTGTTCTAGCAGGAGCACAGAATGTACATACCTGCATCACCGCTGGACTCCTACCTTGCTGCTACACATACTACAGCCACACTGCAAGCATGGTAAAGTAGGACCACTAATAGGAAATATAATGTAGGGGGGACTCCTAAGGGGGATACTGATGTACAGTCCTCTCAGCTAGTGTAGGTTGTTAGGTAAATTTAGTTTAGCTCCTCTGCAATCAGTGGAGCAAGGATTGATTGTTCTAGCCTGGTCAGTGTTTAAGAGGCTGTTGGTCTGATTGCTTCCCCCTGCATTTTATAGGATTCTAGAATTACATTGGGAGGAAGTATTGGAGAACAGCTTGAAGATTTATATGGACCCAGCCAATCCCTGGAGAGGTGTGTCCAGTAGATGGCTAGAGAGCCCATAAATATTCGGAAGCCTGAACCAGAGAAAGAAAGTTCCTTGGTCCAGTCCTGCTGGAGGTGACCACTGTGCAATGGACTTGATTACTGGAGGTGCCATCTAGAAGACATCGAGGTCCCAGCTGAAGCTGTACCTGGGGGTCCTTTACGCAAAGCCTAGTTCTGGAGTTTGTTTGGGTCTGGAGAAGCTCACAGGAGAGAACCAGGAGGACATTAGGGGAAAGGTGTCCATCTCTCCTATGGTCTGTATCTCCTTCACTGAGGAGTACCTAGTGGATATCGGAAGGAGGCAAACAATGATACCATGGCCCTGTGAGTAGATAACCCTGGTGCTGAAAGTTAGTTGCTGTTAGAGATTCTGTGGGACATTATTACAGCTTAGCAAGATAGAGAAGGAGTCCTCAAAGTGTGCCGTTCACCAGCTTGTTTCTTGGGGTATCCCATGTGCCCTTCACCCCAACCAAGTTCATCCTTCCAATAAAACCCTAAAATGAAACCCCTAGACTGTTTCATTCGAGCCACTGAAAGTGGAGAAAATGCTGTGTGCCTAGCTGTGTGTACTCTAATCTGGGAGTAAAGCATGAGTTTCACCAACAGCTCATTAGGGGATGCGGTACACTCCTGTAAGAGAAAACTTTACTTTTTCTTTAATTTCTCTTTTGTTCTGAATCATATCTTATTGATGCCAAAAAAGATCCAAATAAAACCTATTTATTTATTTATTTATTATTCCTTAGTTTATAGAACTGATTTTTGTTTCAGCCTACAAATATTTGTAAAATAAGCAGGGGATCTCTGCACTAATCCAATGTGCTGTAATAAAGAACTACCAATGTATGACCCGTTATACACAGAATATTGTACATCTCTTGTGATACTTTTATTGAATGAAACGCCTTTACATGAACTTTGTTTTCTGACTCATCTGTCATGTCAGCTAAACCCACATGACGCGAGTGATGAACAAAGCTATTTCCTGTCAGATGACAACATAAACTAGAGAGAACAGAAACTCAAGTTGCTACACTGACTATGAAGCTGAAGCGAGTTCCTGAAACTACGAAGGAAATTGAAGAGATTTTACAATAACTATGAAAGATGAGAGACACAACAATTTCATGGTGGTATTTAAAGAATCACAGAAATGATCATAAGACAGTATAAATTCCAACAAATTTCACAGAATAAGTGTCATATGCACAATTCTAAACATTTATTATTTAAAATATTACTACATTATATGCAGCACATGCTTGCATGAACATTTTATTAAACACATTGATCTTCATGGTTTTACAGCTATTTTATACAGTCTCCATAAGCTACAATATATATAAATAGAAAAACAAAGTAACAATAATCTATTCTTCAAATGTGAACAATAAAAAATTACAAAAAGCTAAAGGCTCACCAAATCATTTGGAATATAGTCTCAAATTCATCAATGGAGTACTAAAAAAACAAAAACAGCGGGTACATGAAATGTGAGAACCACAAATCTAGGACTGAAACAGCTGGCTTTCTGTGTAACCAGAACTCCCATCAACAATTATGTACCAGCATGCTTTACACCTCTTGTAATTGCGCACAATACTGACAATGTCCTTGTAGAGCAGGCCATAAACAAGTCAAAAACTGAATGTTCTATCAATTGAAAACCAAAAATGAAATTTGTTTTGTTATACAATTGTTCCGTTGGATCAGGCATTTTCGGTTGCAGCACAAAAATCTGGCATACTAATGATGTGAAAAAGACAAGGATTTTCATTCAGATTTTGACTCATCTATGGCCTGCTTTAGTATAGTTAGGATTATGAGAGCAAAGAGGAAATTTAGGTAGGTGACTATGGATGTAGTCTTGAATGAGAAATACTGCTATGATAGGTAAGTCATTTTCCAGGTCATAATAGTCCCACTACTGAAATATTAAAAACAGATATGAATATGAATAAAAGAAAAATAAAATGAATATTGTATTCATACAGAATATTAAAAAAAAATATTTTCATGTGTGATGCACCTTTAGTTGCCTATATGATGTTTCATTTCTTTACAAACTTCATTTAGGTTCCCTTCACATTACTTTTAATTTTAGAGTGTGGAGAGTAGCATAAAGGGAAGCAGTTGGGATAAAGGGTCATGATAAAGTTGGGTCAGTACAGATTTCTACACACGAAGTGATGATCCAAACCTAAATATATGAAGAGTTTAATCATCCATAGAGACTTGTTAAAATTGCCCCCAACATAATTGCCCCCAACATTTTTTTTCTCTTTCACAAAGATTTTATTGAAATTTTGAAAATTTAAATTTTTTTGTTGTATTATGTATATTATGTGTATGGCTGCCATCTATTCATTGAATGAGTACCGTGTAATGTTTGAAAGTCTGGGCCACCATGCTCTAGCTAGAGACTATTTGGTGGCAGTAAAGAAAAAGTAAAAGCTTAAATTGGTGTGTGGTGTATTCAGATGGTTGAAAAATAATAAAGAGGGTTTCATAGGGATACTAGAGCCTAGGACAATGTAGACTAGTTGGTAGACCCTGGTCCACAAATGTTTGATTCTAGGACATAACTACCAGTTGTGAACTAAAGTGCCAGCCACTCCAGATCTTCACCCAAGGCATCCTCAATGAATCTGGCCAATCTATAAGGTACCATGTACCACCTAACTTGTAGTTCACCTCAATATATGATGAGTTTAGCGATCAGTGTGCATTCATGTCCCACATTTGGGCCTACTGTTGTGGCTCCAGTGGTCCGCCCAGGTTTTTTCCAATAGAGAGACATAAGGTGGAGGAAATGCTAGATTACCCTCTAGAACAGAGTGATAGATTGAGGATAGTAAACTTTTAGAAAGAGGAATGCACAAATATATGCGTTCAAAAGGGTTGAGAGTCAGATAAGATGTGTTTTAGGGTCGATTGCACATAATTATGATTTTGAAGATAAAATATTATTATTATTATTATGCCACTGCCAGCTTGACACACAGCTCACTGGACTTCAGTTCATTAAATGTGATTTTTCCTTCTGTTGAACCCTCCTAGAGAGGTGCTAGGTTTAAGATTTAGTGTGTATATTGATAGGTAAATTTAGCGCCAGTCTAATAGCTCCCTCTGCACCCAGAAAGCTTAAGAAGCTTATGGATAATATGTGTGCAGCAATGAAGATGGCAGCATGAATATTGATACAGCCCTGGCATATCCCAGAGCGAGAGGCTATGATGGCATGCTGGGTGACTGCATATATTCAGTGAGCACACTGAACTCTGGGTCTTTTCCTGCATAGGATTGGTCCAGCCTGGAGGGGGTATGCTGTCCTCCGAGGCAATGCTGCTGGATCTACCACTGTAGACCTCAGGTGTGCAACCTGAAGGCCTGATGCTGAGACCCAGGTTCTGCTAAAACTGACAGAGGAGCCATCTACTGAAGATCTGGTCTGGTATCACTGAGGAAGGCAGCCAACTGTCCTTGGAATTTGTGATTACAGACACCTCTAAAGGAACTTAAATACTCTGTGCTAATTAAACCCCTCTGGTGCTGGGGAGTCAGCTGCGGGTCTAGCTAAAGGGGACTCCGGCTGGTGTTCCGAAGACCTTTGTCCACTTAATCTCCTACCTAATAGGACTCTAGTTTGCTACTGCTGCCTTAAAGCTGAAGTCCACTGTTTGTTGCAAGCACAGACTTTGTTATAGCTTATCCTGAGGAATACCTAAGAATACCCTTAAAGTCCTTAAGTTGTCCATAGTTCTTGTTTAGAGAATATCCCACTTAATTCCCTCATCCCTATCCAAGTTCTCCAAAAATAAAAACAACACCCCTAGACTGATAATTGAAGAGATGTGTGAATGAGCATATGTGCATGACTGCAGGGCAAAGCTTTTGGGGAAGACCTGGACAGTATTCATGCAGCTCCTATGGGAGTAGCACTACACTTTTAAAAAAGTATACAATATAATTTTAAATCCTTTTTGATTTGCAGGGTCTCAAACCCATATTAACTGATGTATCCTTGAAATACGCATATCTAATTTAGGGGTTTGGTCATTGTTTTTAAGTATTCTTGGCCAAGTTTTTAATTTTAAGTTGTATTCAAAAAATGCACATGCGAATGCATTTTGATAGTCATTTTGTTACTAAGGAAATCAATGAGCAATTCTATCACATTTTTTTCTCATATCTTTTAACCTCCTTAGCGGTTTTCCCGAGTGTAGCTCGGGGTAAAATTTCTATACCACAAGCGGTAACCCCGAGCTACACTCGGGCTTACCATGCGGCGCTGCTCTGGGGGTCCCTGCAGCACTTACCTTGTCCTTCGTTCCCACGATGTGTCCCCTGTAGTGTCCCCGGCCATCTCCTCCGGCCGATGTTGGCATCCGGCTTCTGTGTTCCGGTCCCCGTGACGTCGGGACGTACGGGCGCCGCTGGCAGCGGGAAATTTAAAAAATTTCATTTTTTTTTTTTTCAATTTTAAATAGTAAAACATTGCTGTTTCATCCCATTTCACATACATATTGTCCCTAGTGCTTTGTCCTGTACCCTGCCTGCATTTTGTCTGTTCTTTCTGCCTGGAAACTTAGAAAAAGTCCATGGCGTCCAAAAAGCGTCCCTTTACGTCAAAAGCGGTTTTAGACCGGCTAGAGAACAGCGATAGTAAATCAGAACCACTTGCAGAATTGAGTGATAATGATTTGTGGGGAAATTTTCCTAAAAATTACAGCCTACAATAAAAAACTATTTCCATGTGAAAAAATGGTACCGCTTTCAGCACAAAAAAACGGAAGGAATCATACCGCTAGGGAGGTTAAAGCATGTGGAGTGTAGAGTCTGAGCCAGGTTTTTTTTTTTACTTGAGAAGATGTAGCGAATCAAAGCTTAACAAATCAGACATCATCAGCAAGTATTTCACCTGACAAAACCTTTTTTTATTGTCAGTGTGATGGTTGTGCACACAGATTGGACACGGACAACCATTTTATTAAAGATCTACCATCTTTTATCATACTCTGCAAATATCATTCTCTCTCCATCCAGCCCCCCTCCCCTTGCAAGTAGTGTGGTCTGTGTGTATGCTGAGTTCAGGAGTGCACAGGGCACAGCTGGATACGCTTCATGGTTGTAAACCCAATTAGCTGGTTCCATGATGTCTGTCAGACCCTTGCCTTGGCCTGGTCGTAAAACTATAAATCAGTCCATCACTGGACATGAGAAGCATTCCAGAATGGCAGTAAAACATACATCTCGGGGGGCGTGGTCTGCCGAGATCCAATATGGTCGTGTGATACAGGAGCTCCTGCCAGCCAGAGACCTTGCATCGATATTAGCAGAGGAGCGGGTGAGACAGAGCCATTACATGATGGGGAAAGCGGACCAGAAGGTCACCGGCTCCCATTCTGATCCCGTTATGATCTTACCGGATCCCTCTCATCCGACTCCAGGACCATGCCAGTAGCACCTCGGGTCCTATATGGCCCCTTAACTGGACACCTTCACCCTTTCATTTTCTGCTCCCTAACCCATCCGCCCTGGTCCAGGTCTTTTGATGCCCCTGAAGATGTTGCCTCATCGATCATGGAGACCTTTTCCCTCTCCGTCTCAACTTATTCAATGGACCGCCAGTCCTGATGTACCTCTGCAGGCACCCTCCATGTCACTGGCCTTTTTATTGCTGCATTTTCACTACCTCTGATGGAAGCCTGGGGGATGATCCTACAGTCTTTCTCTAGCCCTGCTTGTAATGTACGTATATGCTGATTTGTCCGCTGCATAGAGTCTCTGGAGAGTATGGATCTCCAGACCCTCTATGCCCGGCCCCTGTTTGGTTGTATGGCCCCCCAGGGGTCTTTTGTTGGTCTTGCAGTGGTCAGGGGTGATTTCCATGCCCTCCATTACATATTGTCTGTATTTCCCTGACCATGATTCCTACTGTTCTTCATTTGAGTTTACTGTGAGAGGTTTCATACTCCAGCTCGCCTTTATACCTTTTCCAGGGGTGGTGTGGGATGGTGGGGGGAGACTGGGTTGGGGGGAGGAGGGGATCTGGGACCCGGGCTGTCATTTTCATACTATTATTATGTTACATATCTGTTATCAAGTATCACCTCATTACACTCTCCAGGTGTTGTTCCCTGCGGGGTCCAGCCCCCTCCTTCACCTCATGTCATAACACCCATCTAAACCACATTTACTGTTTACAGGTTTTGAAACCATCACTCGGAGTTTCTACTGAGCTCCCCCCCGGTCCCGTCCTCTCCCCTTGCCTAGCTACCGCTATTTTTTCTTTTTAGACACGAGGTGTTACTTGATTTTTAGAATGTCGTGGAGTCCTGCGGGAGCGGGGTGGGAGATGGATGGTTTGAGTTTTTGAGAGGGAGCCAGGAAGAGAAGAGTTAGGACAGATGAGAGATACCTTAGGGTTCCAAAAAGAAATGGTGCACTATGTCTCATTTTTCCCACTTGTTTCCTTTGATGGTTACTTTTTTTTTTTTTTTGAATGGTTGCCCTGCTGTTTCTGTGATGTTGCATTGTTTTTGCCATAAACAGATTATGATACGATTTGCTTTTCATCTTAATGATATGCAGGTTTTCCATCTGGCTTTCACTGATGTTTTATTTTCAGCATGGACTCGCACACTGGCCCTACCACGGCACACCTACGATACCACAACTCTTCCCATAACTTTAGGATCATGCCACGACTTCATTCCACTTAGATGTGTATTTTCTCATTTCCCTACATACAATGCTTACACCACTTTGCTTCCTGAAAGTTCTGTCTATTAATGTGAAGGGTCTGAATACCCCTGAAAAGCGCTCTCTCCTGCTTTCGCACCTTTTTAAACAGACGGCGGATATTGTTTTTCTTCAGGAAACGCACTTCCATCACGATGCCATACCCAAGCTTACTAACTCCCGTTTTCCGACAGTTTATCATGCCCCTAACCCTCATGCTAAATCTAAAGGTGTTTCCATTTTGATTGCAAAGCACCTCCCTCTGGTTATCTCAGAGTCACTTCCAGATCCGGATGGTAGATTCCTGTTTCTAAAAGGTAATTTTGCCAATAGGCCTATCACTTTAGCAAATCTTTACGCACCCAACACTAGACAGTTATTCTTTTTCCGCTCCATTACCTCTTAACTCTCCTCCTTCCAGACGGTTATCCTAATCTTGGGAGGTGATCTTAACGTTCTCCTATGCCCTTTATTGGACTCTTCCTTGGGAAGCTCTTTCTTGCCATATAAATCCATTAGACAGATTCGCACTCAACTTCAAGATCTGCAACTTCACGACTCTTGGCGAGTCCTCCACCCGAATGTCAAAGACTATACATTTTTTTCCCCTCCACACAACAAATATTCCAGAATCGATTACCTCTTTATCACGCAAGCTGACCTCTCTTTCCTCCATCGAACCGATGATCCTCTCTGATCATCACCCTATCACTATGACATTACGATTTCCGGAAAAACGTTCCATTCTTAGATATGGCGTTTGGATGCCTCTCTTCTTTCTGACTTGGCCAATGAAGCAGAGGTTCGCTCCCAATTAACGGACTACTTTTCGAACAATCAAACTCCAGATACCTCTTCTTTAACTCAATGGTAGGCACATAAATGCGTCATTCGAGGAGTCCTAATAGCTATGGCCAAAAAACGTAAAAAAGAGAGACAGACTCTCTTACAACAACTCTTAGATCACATTAAATTCCTGGAAAAGGCGCACAAACATAATCAGGCCACCTCGACTTTATCGGATCTTATGGACACCCGCCCACAGCTCTTAAACGAACTAGGCAAAGCAGCTAAGAGCAGATTCATTTTGTCGCACAAACTTTTTTATGAATTTGCTAACAAAACCGGGAGATTCTTAGCCAGATCCCTCCAGACAAAAAAGTCGAGTTTAACGGTTCACGAGATTAGGGGCTCGGATGGCTCTTTGGCCACCTCAAATGTGGATATAGCATCTCACTTCGAGCAATACTACAAAACATTATACAATCTCCCTCCAGAACGTCACCCTTCTGAGGCCAATAAGCCTAGAGACACCCTAATCTCTGACTTTCTTCGCCTCTATAGTCTTTCCACTGTACCTGATAATACTGTTCATGATTTGGAACATCATATCACGGCGGAGGAACTCTCCCGAGCCGTCCAGCAAATGAAACCTGGTAAAAGCCCAGGCCCTGATGGTCTTCTGTGGCATATTACAAGGAGTTTCTAGATATTTTGAGTGGACCCTTTCTCTCTGCCTTCAACACTTTCTCTTCACCCTCCACGCAACATCATCGCCCCCTGGAAGCTCATATCACTGTCATCTCCAAAGAAGGTAACGATGTCACTTTGGTTACCAATTATAGACCCATCTCTCTTTTGAACGTAGATATCAAAATCTACGCAAAGATCCTAGCCAACTGTCTCCTTCCCTTGTTACCCTCCCTGATTGACCTTGACCAAGTGGGCTTCATCCCGGGAAGGGAAGCAAGGAATAACACCATCAAGGCTCTTAACCTTCTCCTCCGGCTTAACGATTCTCGCAGTCCCGGATTTATTCTTTCCCTAGATGCCAAGAAGGCTTTTGATAGGGTGTCCTGAGATTACTTAAAGGCATCCCTACAGGCGATTTGTTTAGGGGACACCATGCTCAATTTCATTATGGCACTGTATTCTGGTCCAACGGCTCAGGTACGTGGGAATTATTATTATTATACAGTATTTATATAGCGCCAAAGGGTATGCTCATCGCTGTACAGTAGCAAGGGGGACAGAACATGAGACAAGACAGTAACAATACACTACACGGGGGGTTTGAGGGCCCTGCTCTTTCAAGCTTACAATCTAGGAGGGAGGGGAAGGTGGTACAGGAGGAGATGGCTGTGGGGGATGGAGTGGTGGGAGGAGTGGAGGAGGTTAGTTGTTAGGTGACGTCGGGTGTTAGGTGAGGTTGGGGTAGGCTTCCCTGAAGAGCAGGGTTTTCAGGGTGCAACTGAAGGTGAGGAGGGTAGGTGACAGTCTGATGGATTGGGGTAGGGAGTTCCAGAGGATGGGGGAAGTCCTGCAATCGGGCGTGGGATAAGGAGACCAGGGAGCTAGAGAGTAGGAGGTCCTGTGAGGAGCGGAGGGCACGGGTAGGGTAGTATTTGGGTATCAGGTCAGTTATGTAGTTCGGGGCAGCATTGTGAATGGCTTTGTAGGTCAGAGTTAGCAGTTTGAATTTGATGCGTTGGGCAATCGGGAGCCAATGAAGGGATTGGCAGAGGGGGGAGGCAGATGTGGAGCGGTTGGTGAGGTGGATGAGTCTAGCCGCTGAGTTTAGGATCGACTGGAGTGGGGATAGCGTTTGTTTGGGTAGGCCAGTGAGAAGGGAATTGCAATAGTCCAGGCGTGAGATGATGAGGGAGTGTACGAGTTGTTTGGTGGTGTCTGGGGTGAGGAATGTGCGTATCTTGGAGATGTTGCGGAGGTGGAGCCTGCAAGATCTAGATAGCAGTTGGATGTGGGGTAGGAAGTAGAGGTTGGAGTCCAGGGTGACACCCAGGACTTTGGCGTGTGGGGTGGGAGAGATGGTGGCGTTGTTAGTAGTAATGGAGAGGATGGGGGGGCACGGGGTAGGGGGAAGACCAGGAGCTCGGTTTTGGATAGGTTAAGTTTGAGGAAATGGAGCGACAACCAGTCTGATATGTCGTTTGGACGGTGGGCGATGCGGGCAGAGAGTGAGGGGGTGAGGTGGGGGGTGGAGAGGTAAATTTGGGTGTCGTCGGCATAGAGGTGGTAATTGAAGCCGTGGGAGTGAATAAGTTTGTCAAGGGAGGAGGTATAGATGGAGAAGAGGAGGGGCCCGAGGACAGAGCTTTGGGGGACCCCGACAGAGAGGGGGAGGGAGGGGGAGGTGGCAGTGTTGTAGGTGAGCGTTGGGAAAGGTAGGAGGAGAACCAGGAGAGAGCAGCGTCCTTGATGCCAAGGGAGTGCAGTTTGGCAAGTAGGAGAGAGTGGTCAACAGTGTCGAAGGCCGTGGAGAGGTCGAGGAGCAGGAGGATAGAATAGTGGCCATTGGCTTTGGCGGTTAGCAGATCATTGGTGATTTTAAGTAGGGCAGTTTCGGTGGAGTGCAGGGGACGGAAGCCAGACTGTAGGGGATCAAGTAGGTTGTTATCAGTGAGGTGGGCGCTTAGGCGATTGTATACCAGGCGCTCAAGGAGCTTGGAAGTGAAGGGCAACAAGGAGATGGGTCTAAGGTTGTTAAGGTTAGTGGGGTCAAGGGAGGGTTTTTTGAGTATGGGGGTGATGTGTGCGTGCTTTAGAGGGGAGGGGAAGGTGCCGGTGGAGAGGGAGAGATTGAAGATGTGGGTGAGGGAGCGAATGATGGAGGGGGGGGGGGGTGACTGGAGGAGCTGTGAGGGGATAGGGTCCAGGGGGCAGGTGGTGAGGCAGACTTCAGTGAAGACCTTAGAGACCACCTCGGGGGTAGTTGGGCAGAAGGAGCGGAGTGTTGGGGAGGGAATGGGGTTGCCCCCTATCCCCGTGTCAGGAATGGACTGGCCAGCAATGGTGGGACTCACCTGCCTTTTGATCTGCAGTACCAGGGCTGGCCAGCGGGTGCTCCCAGCAATCAGAGACTCAACCTTTCAGCCAGCTAACACCTGGAACTGATGATACTGGTGTATTTAAGGGATGGCCAGACTTGCAGACTCTGCCTTGCTGTTGTGTTTGTCCTGGGCCCTGTATCTGTCCTGCATCCTGTTTCTGTTCCTTTGCTGACCCTGCCTGATCTGAACCGCTGCTGACTTCTCCTGCTCTGATCCCGGCTCGCTCCTGACCATCCCTCTGCCTGACCCTCTGTACCACGCTGCTTGCTACCTGTTCTGATCCCTGACTTGTGACCCTGACCATCCCTCTGCCTGACCCTCTGTACTACGCTGCTAGCTACCTGCTGAACCTGGCCTGTGACCCCGACCCATCTCCGCTTGCTCCCCCTGTACCTACCTGCCCTATTGATATTGACCCGGCCTGCCTGACGACGCTTGCTTGTATGTACTGTTATCTGTGGGTGGTTGGTTTGGTTTGTTTGCACTGTATTATGTTTTAGTATTGCACTGCATTTATGTTTGTATGGTTAGTGTTAATAAATTATATTGTTTATCACATATCTGAAGTCTGCGTTTCCCTGCGTCAGTCACACACCTCTGGTCACACCTGGGAGCCCTGACATTACACCAAGGCCAATCCTGACCAAAAGTGGCTGCACAGGGAAGCCATCTTGGCTTGTTGCTGGGAAGGATGGATCTGGATGAGGTTGAGTATTTATCTCTGCTAGTGCTTGATGACAGAAAATATGCTTATCAGACTCTGAAGGAGTATCCCCGGGATCAACTGCTAGAATGTATACGGCTTGCTCATGTTCTAGTAGATCAGGGCACAGATTTCTCTATGGTGCAGCCATTGATTAAGGTTTGTGTTGAGTTGGTTTCATCTGGTTCCCCCGAATGCAGGGATGAATTTTTGCCACCATTTAGTGCAGACCAGGTAGAGTCCCTGGTGTGGTTATTAGAGGATGATGTGGGTTACTTTCTGGAGCGTTATTCCACATGTTCACCACAGGTACTAAGAGATTGTATAAACGCAGTGCAGTCTTTGGTCAGACAGGCTTTGTGTAAGCTCAGCTTTGTTCAACCCATACTGCAGACATGGACAGACTTGTTGCACCCAGCCTCAGTCAGCTTACAAAGACCCAGTCCTGCTTATAATCTATTTCCTCAAAGCTCTACTCCTGTATTCCCAACAACTCCCCCAGTTACAGCCCAGTATACTTGGCTATCTACCGCATGTCAGTACCCTGTTCCCACTCGCTGCACCTATCCTGCCTTTAACCCTGTAAAAAAGCCCTCTGAAGCAACTGCTCCCTCTCCTGTTCCATCCTCCAGTTCTTCTCTGTCTCCAGCTGCTCCATTCATTTGCAGACCTGCGTTTACTTGCAGTGCTCCAGTAGTTAAAACCAGAAAAAAGCGAAAATTCTTTCCAACCAATACCATCCTGCCAGTATCCAAACCGGTGAACCTGCCTTCCGTGGTTCAGCCTGAAGCCTCTACTCAGCCTGAATCCTCTACTCAGCCTGATGCCTGTACTCAGCCTGATGCCTGTACGCAGCCTGATGCCTCTCTTCTGCCTGAAGCCTCTACTCGGCCTGATGCCTCTACTCGGCCTGAAGCCTCTACTCGGCCTGAAGCCTCTACTCGGCCTGATGCCTCTACTCGGCCTGATGCCTCTACTCGGCCTGATGCCTCTACTCGGCCTGGAGCCTCTACTCGGCCTGAAGCCTCTACTCAGCCTGAAGCCTCTACTCAGCCGGACGCCGGCATTCAGCCTGATGCCTCTACCCAGCATGATGAACTGATCCAGCCTGACGATCCTATTAGGCCAGTTGACTCGATGCCCGCTGTTGATCCAGATGATCCGGTACCTGATCCGGTGCCCGCTATCGTGCCAATTGACTCAGAGCCTGCTGTCGTACCTGGTGACTCGGTGCCCACTGCCTTGCCAGATGACGCGGTGCCCGCTGGCGAGCCAAATGACCTGATGCCTGGTGACCCGATGCCCGCTGTCGAGCCAGACGATCCAATGCCTGGTGACCCGGTGCCCGCGGTCAAGCCAGACAATCCGGTACCTGATGACCCGGTGCCCACTGTCGTGCCTGTTGACTCAGAGCCCACTGCCTTGCCAGATGACGCGGTGCCCACTGTCGAGCCAAATGACCTGATGCCTGGTGACCCGATGCCCGCTGTCTAGTCAGACGATCCAATGTCTGACCCAGTGCCCGCGGTCATACCAGTTGACTCGGAGCCCACTGCCTTGCCAGATTACGCGGTGCCCGCTGTCGAGCCAAATGACCTGATGCTTGGTGACCCAGTGCCCGTTGTCATACCTGGTGACCCGATGCCCGCTGTCGAGCCAGACAATCCGGTACCTGATGACCCGGTGCCCACTGTCGTGCCTGTTGACTCGGAGCCCACTGCCTTGCCAGATGACGCGGTGCCCGCTGTCGAGCCAAATGACCTGATGCCTGGTGACCCGATGCCCGCTGTCCAGCCAGACGATCCAATGTCTGACCCAGTGCCAGCGGTCATGCCAGTTGACTCGGAGCCCACTGTCGTGCCTGGTGACTCGGTGCCCGCCGCTTTGCCTGGGGGCCCGAGACCTGTCGCTCCGCCTGGAGGCCCGAGACCTGTTGCTCCGCCTGGGGGTCCGGCGCCCGCTGCCCCGCCTGGGGGCCTGAGACCTGTCGCTCCGCCTGAGGGCCCGAGACCTGTCGCTCCGCCTGGGGGTCCGGCGCCCGCCGCTCCGCCTGAGGGCCCGAGACCTGTCGCTCCGCCTGGGGGTCCGGCGCCCGCCGCTCCGCCTGAGGGCCCGAGACCTGTCGCTCCGCCTGGGGGTCCGGCGCCCTCCGCTCCGCCTGAGGGCCCGAGACCTGTCGCTCCACCTGGGGGTCCGGCGACCGCCGCTCCGCCTGAGGGCCCGAGACCTGTCGCTCCATCTGGGGTCCGGCGCCCGCCGCTCCGCCTGGGGGCCCGATGCCTGTCGCCCCGCCTGGGGGCCCGATGCCTGTCACCCCGCCTGGGGGCCCGATGCCTGTCGCCCCACCTGGGGGCCCGCCGCTCCGCCTGGGGACCCGATGCCTGTCGCCCCGTCCGGGGGCCCGGTGCCTGTCGTCCCGTCCGGGGGCCCGGTGCCTGTCGCCCCGCCCGGGGGCCCGGTGCCTGTCGCCCCGCCCGGGGGCCCGCTGCATGCTGCTCCGCCCAGGGGCCCGGTGCCCGCTGCTCCGCCCGGGGGCCCGGTGCCCGCTGCTCCGCCCGGGGGCCCGGTGCCCGCTGCTCCGCCTGGTGGCCCGCTGCCTGCTGCTTCGCCTGGTAATCCGATGTGCCTCTGCCCGGAGTCCTGCCCGATGTGCCTCTGCCCGGAGTCCTGCCCGATGTGCCTCTGCCCGGAGTCCAGCCCGATGTGCCTCTGCCCGGAGTTTAGCCCGATGTGCCTCTGCCCGGTGTGCCTCTGCCCGATGTGCCTCTGCCCGGAGTCCAGCCCGATGTGCCTCTGCCCGGTGTGCCTCTGCCCGATGTGCCTCTGCCCGGAGTCCAGCCCGATGTGCCTCTGCCCGGAGTCCAGCCCGGTGTGCCGCTGCCCGGAGTCCTGCCCGGTGTGCCAGTCTTTGATATCCCGCCAGTTACCAGACCCGGGCGGTGGAACATTTTGCCCAGCTAGGACTGTTTGGAGCGTCCTGAGGCCGCTCCTTGAGGGGGGGGGGTACTGTCAGGAATGGACTGGCCAGCAATGGTGGGACTCACCTGCCTTTTGATCTGCAGTACCAGGGCTGGCCAGCGGGTGCTCCCAGCAATTAGAGACTCAACCTTTCAGCCAGCTAACACCTGGAACTGATGATACTGGTGTATTTAAGGGATGGCCAGACTTGCAGACTCTGCCTTGGTGTTGTGTTTGTCCTGGGCCCTGTATCTGTCCTGCATCCTGTTTCTGTTCCTTTGCTGACCCTGCCTGATCTGAACCGCTGCTGACTTCTCCTGCTCTGATCCCGGCTCGCTCCTGACCATCCCTCTGCCTGACCCTCTGTACCACGCTGCTTGCTACCTGTTCTGATCCCTGGCTTGTGACCCTGACCATCCCTCTGCCTGACCCTCTGTACTACGCTGCTAGCTACCTGCTGAACCTGGCCTGTGACCCCGACCCATCTCCGCTTGCTCCCCCTGTACCTACCTGCCCTATTGATACTGACCCGGCCTGCCTGACGACGCTTGCTTGTATGTACTGTTATCTGTGGGTGGTTGGTTTGGTTTGTTTGCACTGTATTATGTTTTAGTATTGCACTGCGTTTATGTTTGTATGGTTAGTGTTAACCATTAGCCGCCCGGCCAATGGCCGTTTGGCGGCTTGAAATGCGCTCCTAAATTCCGGGTGCACGCCGTTTGGCGTGCTCCCGCACATGCGCAGTTTGCGGCACAGCAGAGCGGCGCAGCAGCGGGATCTGTCACGGGCCGTGCACCTCGGACACGGCCGATGACAGATCCGAGTACCGACTCCCGTAGCTGGTACCATGTGACCTGCTGTGACCAATCACAGCAGGTCACATGATAGTTGTATACAATGGATGGCTTCATTCATGATGCCATCCATTGTATACTAGTGCCTAGCTGTGAATGGTCACAGCAGGTCACATGCACATGTCATGTGATTAGCTGTGACCAAATCACAGCTAAGCACAAAAAAAAAAAAAAAAAAGCTGAATGAATCGATTTCATTCAGCTAAATGCTTGCTTATAGCAAAGTAATTCTTTGCTATAAGCAAACTGTGTATAAAGAAAAAAAAAAAAAAATACTGATCACTCCCCCAAAGTAGTACAATGTTACTATGGTAACATTGTACTACTTTGGTCATAGTAAAATATGAAAAAAAAATCTTTAAAAAAATGTAATAAAAAATTAAATATAATAAAAAAAAAAAAACAAAAAAATAAAAAAAAAATATATTTTTTTTTTTCATACTGTCACCAGTCAGTGTCCATGTTCACCGCCATGCCAGTTATATGAAGACGCTGTACTGCACTGGTGACAGTATGTAAAAAAAAAAAAATAGTGAAAATAATTTTTTTAATTTTTTCATTTTCCGAAAAATTATGACAAAAAAATACAACTTAAAAAACTCGCCATGCCTCTTATGAAGTACGTCGGACTGTCTACTCTGCAAAAAGGGGTCATTTGGGGATATCTGTACTATTCTGACATTCTTGGACCTCAAGAAATTAGATTGGCTGTCAGTACTTCAGGATTGATCAATATTCAGATCTATACCATAGTTTGTGAACTCTATAACTTTCCTACAAACTAAAAAATACATCCTAATTTGGGTTATTTTCACCAAAGACATGTAGCAGAATACATCTCAGCCTAAATTTATGAAGAACAATTATTTATTTGTAAACTTTTATAACAGAAACAAAGAAAAATGTGTTTTTTTTTCAAAATTTTTGGTCTTTTTTTGTTAATTTAGCAAAAAATAAAAACCCCAGCGGTGATTAAATACCACCAAAAGAAAGCTCTAGTTGTGTGAAGAAAATGATAAAATTTTAGTTTGGGTACAGTGTTGTATGACCGTGCAATTGTCATTCAAAGTGTGAGAGCGCTGAAACCTGAAAAATGGCCTGGGCAGGAAGGTGTAAAATCACACGGTATTGAAACGGTTAATAAATGATATTGTTTATCACATATCTGAAGTCTGCGTTTCCCTGCGTCAGTCACACACCTCTGGTCACACCTGGGAGCCCTGACACCCCGCTTCTTTTTGTGATATCACTAGAACCATTGTTACGCAAACTCTGCTTAAACCCAGATATCAGGGTTATTTCCATGGCGAACAAGGAATATAAACTTGCTGCCTACGCAGACGACATTCTTTTGTTTTTGACGGAGCCCCGGATCACTTTGCCCAACCTACTTAAGGATATTTCCTTTTTTCAATATATCTCAAACCTCAAAATTAATCATTCCAAATCCTATGCCTTAAACATTACTTGTCCTCCAGACCTGGTTTCCTTTTGTCAGTCACAGTTCCCATTTCAGTGGGAAAGGGACTCCCTTACCTATCTGGGAATACAGCTTACGAGTAACCTCTCTGATCTTTATGTCAAAAACTTTCTTCCAACCCTTGGTGCCATCTGAGCAGACCTAACTAGGTGGCATCGCCCATGCTTCTCCTGGTTTGGTAGGGCTGCTATACTAAAAATGAATATCCTCCCCTGCCTCCTCTATCTATTTCAAACCTTACCTATCCATTTACCACCCGCCTTTTTCGTTTCATGCAGAAGAATGTGCTCTCTTTTTCTCTGGAATCATAAACGGCCACGTATTTCCTTCTCCCAACTTGTGCTCCCCAAATCCAAAGGTGGGATTGGACTACCTGACCTGCTACTCTACCATCGGGTCTGCTATCTTACTAGGATAATCGATTGGAATATTCACTTTACCACCAAAGTGTGGGTCCAGCTGGAACATTCTTGTTCCACTTCCCCCTTGGCATCGATCCCGTGGCTTCTGACCAAACACATTCCTCAAGACCTCCTCCTACATCCAATAATCGGTCCTTCCCTTAAAACCTTTCGCTTAGCCTGTAAATCGGCCTCCATTTTGTATGCCCCCAACCCACTAACTTCTCTTCGCCTCAATCCGGACTTCCCTCCCGGTATACATAACTCCTTTCCATCAGCACATTGGCCATACAGTCAAGTTTTAGCAAACCATTTTTTTCACAAAGGTCAGCTGAGGTCTTGTTCTTCCCTGGCAAGTACTATGGGTGATCTCACCTTTCCCTTTTGGGCCTATCTTCAAATCAGACATTTTCTCCTCTTTCCTGCATATCGCCATAAATGGGTCCGCCCTCTCACCTCCTTTGAGTCGCTCTGTTCAAAGGCTGAACCATGGAGGCATTTAGTATCATTTACCTATTTTCTTCTTCTTGGTGACAGAACCTCTGGTTCACTTCCCGCCTGCAAAGCTTGGAAAAGAGACTTAAACATTGACTATTCTTCCTCTGATTGGGACCAAATCTTTACCTTTTCTCATAAGTGCTCCTTGAATGTTTCGGCACAAGAAAACGGATACAATTTGTCGACACGTTGGTACAATACACTTTCTAGAATCCATCATTTTAATCCATCCAGACCCAGTATTTGTTGGAGATGTGGGGCTCCTGTTGGATCTCTTCTTCATATCTGGTGGGACTGCCCTATGGTTCAGCCCTTTTGGCAGGAGGTAAATCGAATTACTTCTTCGGTGTCTGCTCTTGATATTGAGTTCTCTCCTCCACCACATTTCGCTGCCCAAACGTCTATATTTCAGATCTCTGGCTATGCATATGCTTAACGCGGCCAAACTCTGCTTACTGGTTCTCTGGGGGTCTGTTCACCCCCCCACAGTGTGAGATTGGTTCATACGCTTGAACAGAATTGCTGAAATTGAAGAGCTGATTGCTTTTTCTCTGGATAACCCTACTAAATTTTCTCATACATGGCCCTTTTGGATTCACTTCCGAACGACTCCTGAATATCGTTCTTTCATGGGCCTTGCTGATTGATTCTGAATCTCTCTGATACCCGTAGTGTTTCTGGCGATATATTGGCTCTCTGTTTTTTCAAGGTTGTGATTGAGGTCCTTTTTTCTTTTTCTTCTTCTCCTCTCTTCCCTTCTTTTTCATGCTTATGCCCAAATTCTTAATCCCCATTTCCCTGCTTTCTTACTCAGAGTTTAACTTTCGTTCTCCCCTTTCTATTTTGGTACACTTCTCTACTCATAGGAGCCCTACTTCCTATCTGCAATCCAGCTGCACATATGTTTTACTTTTACATATCTACATATTTTACATTTCCCGAACCCTTTACCCACGTGCTGGCAACCTATAGTGGGTTACCTCAGTTTCATCAAAAGTACAAGGCCATCCTACAAGCCTTTGCACCCCCCCCCCCCTCCACACCTACTGTACACATTTCCAATGCATACCTTTGACTCACTGGCTCTGATCTTTGCTGCTGCTCGGTAACTGAGGTTATATATCATTGACCCTGCCAATGCTGTGATTCTAATATGCTGAATAAGGGCTTGAGACCAGATATGCCTTTAATGTTCCTGCGCTCGCATGTTCTCATTTTTCCCGTTTTATTCTCCCTGGGATTACTTACGTCTGATTCTTTGTCTATGTATTGCTATGTATCTTTTTGTTTGCTGTATGTGCATTATCTCCTATTGTATTTCCGACTGATACCTTGTATTACCTGTACTTATTGTATGCTCTGAGTTTATTAATAAACTTTATGGAAAAAAAAAAACATACATCCCACTTGAAACCACTTTTTCTTACAATTTCATAAATCCCGACAGAAACAAGGTACAATAAAACAAAGCATAAATTCAGATAGGTCAGTTTAATACGAGTCATCTGACACATTACACCCCTATGTGGCACCTACACGAGAGTAGAAAGCAATATGTCATTATCTGGATCGGTAAGATATGTCATATTTGATGTGTGGATGTTCAGGATATCATTCTGCATATTAATCTACCAGTGGCTAGGCTGCTACATGTACCTAGTGAAGGTTATTGGCCATGGTATAAACGGCATAGCCTGAGTCCCCGCCTAAACACCCCTCCCCAAATGAGGCAATTGGTTCTCTGCTTTAAGGAGACACCCTGCTGGCTTCCTAGAAAACAGGCTGTCATGCCTGGAGAGAGAGATGATGAGATTCTCCCTTTTAACATCAGGAACCAACTTTGGGAGAAAAGACACCCTTTTGTTCAGGACACTTGGACTCTGCTTAAACTAGGACTTCTGCAAGTATTCTACCTTCTCAAACTTCTTCCTTTATCTCTCTGTTGTGTTATTGCTCTATTTATTTATATATATATATTATATATATATATATATATATATATATATATATATATGTATATATATTGGTTACATCTTTTCTGTAAATATTTTTATTGCACCATTTTGACCTTTTTAGTAATAAATCCTATTTTCTGAAAAGTGTTGAACTGTTTCTAAAGCTCTTTAATGCAAACTAAGAATCCCTGTCTCTGAAGAGTGCTACTGTGTGTTTTAAAACCTCTGGATACATCTGTCTGCGGTGACAGTGTGTATACAGACGCTTATTCAAACATCATAGTGTTACAGCTAAGATTTGTGAGTTTCCTCCTTCTCTGTAAAAAGGTGGTGGTGGTGGTGGCTGTGTGCAGGGTAATTGTGTAATTAACTTGACCCAGTAACAATCGCTCTCAGGCTGCTGGTACCTAGATTGTGGTCCAGCGAGCTGCAAAATCTTTGTGCAGGGTGCAACTGAGAGTGGCATTGTTACGCAAGTGGCAGCGTGGTTTTAGATTGGCTAGTCCTTAGGACACAAGTTGGTGAGAAGGGCTGGGGTCTGACGCCGCGCCCGTCACAGTGAGCACTGGGTAAATTCACCCTATTGGTTCTGGAAACCACAGTCACTGACTATAAGCTAAGGAAAATTGAAACTGTTGAGTTGTCGCTGGAACAGAAATAGAGGGGACATCTTCCATTGGAGACACTTGTGATGGTGACAATTGTGTAAGAGTCGATATCCTCTCACGGTTGTATCTATAGGGTAGGAAGCGAGGGGAAATATTTTCAATGGAACACAGATGGCAATAAAAGGCAGCATTTTTTTTAGAAATACCTAAAAGGATATATGGCTCTGGGAAAGAAATAGTATACTTACATTTCTGGGATCCCTTGCAGTATATATCACTATTTCTCCTGCATCGTTGAATTACTGGTAACATTTATCACACTCCCAAACCTTTAATACTGATTTGAAGCATTGTACTTGTTTTTGTATCTCTGTAAATCATCCTTTCAGCTCTGCTGCTAATGTGGCTCTGTAAAAGGAAATACAAAGCTAGCAAGGACCACACCTGCTGTTTTACTACTTGTGAATGGGAAGCCAAAGTGTCAATGACTGTTTGGCAGCAGGTCCAGTAATCCTAGAGCCAACAGATGAAAAACCATTTTTACATTGCTCCTTTTTCTCATTCACAAAAACTAGTTTGTAAGACACAGGCTTTTATTAAAGGTACTTTACTACTGGGAACTACTGACTGGAATGCTACAAAAAAAAAAAAAAAGTCAGCAACAGCCAAAAGACATGCTTACAAATATCAATTATTTTTAGATACATTTTATAGTTTCTTACAAGTACCCTGCTGAGTAATATTCAAATTATGAAACACAAGGCTTCTGGTCCATGTATGCTATTAAATCGCTTTTCATGGCAATTACATTAATTGACAGAAGGTTCCTGCTGAGACTGTGATCCATGCTCATAAATATTGAAGTGAATCTTGCAGAGCAATCATTGAGGCTCCATGCACATTGGCTTAAAAATCGCTGCTCATACAGGAGTTTTGTGTTTTGCCTGTAGAAACAGCTCAGTGTTATCCTATGTTTCCATGCACAATAGGATGATTAGAGGCATTTTTTAAGCTCAATGTTTAGAGGCACAAAAAAACACCCCTTCTGGTTTTTGATTGGAGCTTTCTGGCAGAAAAAAATGCTAAACTCTCCTAAACTTGCCAAAACTGTGCACGTAAATGCTCTATACCAGCGTTTTTTTTCTGCCAAGGTTAAAGCTTAAAGTATATGTAAGCCCTCACCTTGTAAAACCTTTAAAATGTAATTTAAAGGCAAAACATTTGTGTGTAGATAAAAAAAAAACATAAATGCCCTTTTTCCCTTTTTTATAAGTGATCGCATAATCTCTGTTCTCAGCTGCATAAAAGCTAGGGGAGGAGAAACAGCAGAACACTGATCTTCCCAGTAAATGACTGTGCAGAGGGGGGTGTCAGGACAAGTCTGATCATTGGAGGAGAGTAGGCTGTGTTCCCAGCACAGCTAGAAAACTGACCACAGTGTGTTCTCCTGCCTTGTGCGGTCAGTTTTTATTAGGAAGGCAGAGGGACTGGCAGGAAACACCAGGGATTTCACACAAAGGAAGCAATACAAAGAGAACAGGATATTTTTTCATGCAAGTACAAGGTATAGCAGGCACATATCAGGAATATAAAATGTTGGGTTGACATATTCTTTAAACACACCACTGAGAGAGTTTTATTATATCTGTTCAAGAAATGTAAAAATCAGAAATCCAGTACTGCCATTTTCACTCTGCAGTGATATTTCAAATAATATTTTAGTCCCTGCCCAAGTTACCTCTGTGGACTGCAGTGAGTAAGTGTTGTCACCTAAGAACAGGAAATATATTACTGGCAGAATTGGCAGGTGAAAAAAAGGAAACAAGCCTTAAAACAAGAGAATTAGTGCAGCTACCACATTTAAAGGATTTTTATGCAAAAAACAATAAATGCACATTTTTTTCAGTTAAAAAAATATGCATTTATTATTTTTTGTTGCAGGAGCCTGTAAACCATTGTACCATTAATCAACAGATTTCTGCTGCCATGCAGGTCTCCTGCAGATTTGTCAGTATATCTGCGTGCCCATAGGGGATGTACGGGCAAGAAGATACTGTATGCTGACACGAGGAATCAATGAACTACCACGGCGCTCCACAGCTGATAAGGCTGTTGGGTTTCTCATTCACAGAACACAGTGAATGAGTAACATGGGTGGGCGGGCAGAGCTCTACATGGCCTCCATTTTTTAAAAGTTGACATTTAGTTAGGGGTGAGAAGATCCCCTGCTAGCTGTCAAAGTAGGGGAGTGGGGGCCGGTCTGAATATGAGTATAACATGTAACATCTTATGAAAGGTGAGTTATCATTTAAGATGTCTACTGGTAAGGTGCAATATATTAATTTATTGTTACTGGGTTTAGATACACTATATTGCCAAAAGTATTGGGACACCCCTCCAAATCATCGGATTCAGGTGTTCCAATCACCTTCATGGCCACAGGTGTATAAAATCAAGCACCTAGGCATGCAGACTGTTTCTACAAACATTTGTGAAAGAATGGGTCGCTCTCAGGAGCTCAGTGAGTTCAAGTGTGGTACCATGATATGCTGCCACCTGTGCAAGTCCATCTGTGAAATTTCCTTGATACTAAATATTCACGGTCAACCATTAGTGGTATTATAACAAAGTGGAAGCAACTGGGAGCAACAGCAACTCAGCTACGAAGATGTAGGCCACATAAAATGACAGAGGGAGGTCAGCTCATGCTGAAGTGCACAGTGCGTAGAAGTCGCCAACTGTCTGCAGAGTCAATTACTAAAGACCTCCTAACTTCATGTGGCCTTCAGATTAGCACAACAAAAGGGCATAGAGAGCTTCATGGAATGGATTGCCATGGCTGAGCAGCTGCATCCAAGCCTTACATCACCAAGTGCAATGCAAAGCATTAGATGCAGTGATGTAAAGCACGCCACCACTGGACTCTAGAGCAGTGGAGACAAGTTCTCTGGAGTGATGAATCACGCTTCTCTGTTTGGCAATCCGATGGACGTGTCTGGGTTTGGCGGTTGCCAGGATCATTGTACTTGCCTCACTGCATTGTGCGAAGTGTAAAATATGGTGGTGGGGGGATTATGGAGCGATGTTGTTTTTCAGGGGTTGGGCTTGGCCTCTTAGATCCAGTGAAGCAAACTCTTAATCAGCATCAGCATACCAAGATATTTTGGACAGTTTCAACTTTGTGGGAACAGTTTGGGAATGGCCCCTTCCTGTTCCAACATGACTGCGTACCAGTGCACAAAAAAAGGTCCATGAAGACATGGATGAGCGAGTTTGCGGTGGAACAACTTGACTGGCCTGCACAGAGTCCTGACCTCAACCTGTTTGAACACCTTTGGCATGAATTAGAGCAGAGACTGCGAGCTAGACCTTCTCGTTCAACATCAGTGCCTGACCTCATCAATGCGCTTCTGGTCAAACATTCCCATAGACACACTCCTAAACCTTGTGGACAGCCTTCCCAGAAGAGTTGAAGCTGTTATAGCTGCAGAGGGTGGGCCAACTCAATATTGAACCTTACGGACTAACCCCTGGTTCACATATAGTATCTGCGTCCATGCGGGCCGCATTTTGAATGGACTCCTGTGCCCCGGGATACGCAGGGAAGTCGTTGCACTTCTTCGGAAAAACATAGCCCACACTGGAACCGAGTTTCCCAGTACGGTTGCGATTTCCAGTGTGGGCGGCGTCCCATTAGAATTAATGGCACCCGCCCATGGGTCCGCAATCCTCTGTGCCGGTGTTGCGGCTGCATGTATTTTTGTGCGAATCCTCACAAATGCACTTCTGGAAGAATGGACAAACATTCCCATAGACACACTCCTAAACCTTGTGGACAGCCTTCCCAGAAGATTTGAAGCTGTTACAGCTGCAAAGGGTGGGCTAACTCAATATTGAACCCTACGGACTAAGACTGGGATACCATTAAAATTTATGTGCGTGTAAAGGCAAGTGTCCCAATATAGTTTATTTTAGAAAGACCTGGAACAAAGCAATTGACTTTTGTACTGGGTCACATGGAACAATTCACTTGTGTTTATTACTGCTTTTGGTATGCATTGTGTTGTATTATATTGCATTTTTGCATACTCAGTGTGTCTTATGCTATACTGTTTTAACCCCAATTCTCCGTCACTGCAGAGGTTATGCTATGTTTATGCATTTTAAATACAATGTTGTATGTATTAAATACATCTCAAACTATTGTTTCTTAAAAGTTTTATCCATTTACACTAAATCTGTAAAAGTGTTTACCATTATGTATTTAGTGAAAATTGGAATTCTTGCACTATGTATCTACAAAGAAGAGCCTTTTTAGAGACATTAGTCTTCTAGTTGTATGCAAAGATTCTCTGCATTTTCTAGGTTAAGCATTAGCAACTTCTTACCAATGCAGCACTTTTATAGATGTGCCATACAAGAGCTTCTCAAGGAGGTAGCACTTTTCTAAATGTACCATAGAGAACCTTTCCAATGAGGCAGCACTTTTCTAGATATGCCATAGAGAAACTTCCTGTCATGGTCATGGGTCAGACTCTGTGATCAGTAGATATAGCAGTAGAGAGGCTCCTACCAACCAGCAGGATAGGTATACAAGCAAGTCACACTGGCGGATGACACGGGCTCATCTGCAGGGTGGAGATGGGTTTTTCTGCATGATAGTGCCAGATTGCGGTCCTCGGGATCCCCTCACCAGGAGATGAGCAACTTGGGATCCAGTAGCAGATAGGGATCAAGCAGGGAAGTGTAGTCAGTAAATAAGTCAAAGGTCAGTAACACATGGTTACTGGTTGGGGCCAAGCAGAATCATAGTTGGGGAACAAGCCAAGGGTAGATAATAGATTATTGCAGGTGGGATCAAGTGGAAGTGTAGTCGTGAAACAAGCCAAAGTTCGATAATGAGTGGTGGGGAAGATAACGTAAGCTGCAGGTCTGCAAAGGACCAGGATATTGGCTGAACAGAGCATAATAATCTGGCAAACAGAAAATGCAGAGACATGGTTTAAATTAGGAAGTTCATGGGATGTGGAAAGAGTTCAAAGTTCACCAAGAACAAGAGACAAGGCAAGATTCTACCTACTCACAATCAAACTTTTTAGGATTAAGTATCCCATTCATTATATAATATTGCTAAGCAGTAATTGTTAATACAAAACTCTTAATATTAGTAGAAATATAGAATACAAAAGATCAGAAAAAACTATTGAATGAAAACGTAACAGTTATAGAAACATGGCACATTATTCTACATCTCTATAGAATCACAAGCAATTTAGTTGTGAATTACTCTGGCATTACTAAAGAAGCAGGACATGCAGCTCTACAAATACAACTGCATTTAAAAATGGTTTCAATGGACTCAAATTCAAATATAACACAATGAATAGTGTCAGATATTTTTACTTCCTGTCAGTACATGATGATAATAGACAATCAGTTTTTACCATTTGTGGACTTTAAAATAGGATTTGTTTAATGCGACAATTATTAAACTCTACAAACAGAATATAAAAAGATTTGTCATTTTATTCAGATTATTCCTTTTTGCTACTTGTTTTAGCTTTGTGAAACAAACTTTTGTAAAATGTTTGTAAATTAGTGTTTTAAATCAAATGTTCAAATCTTTTTAAAATAAATGTTTCATTACCCAACAAGGAAGCAAAAGGTACCTTCAAAATCCATTCCATTGGCTGTTTTACTGCATTCTTCATTTCTGCAAAATGTTTAGACTAAGCAGACTACGCAGTGCTTCTACTGGTTTTTGTCTTTTTTGGCAAAAGCTAAATCTTCATCTCCTTCTCTATCCATGCCTGGCTGCTGGCATCTGCAGATAGCATTGACATATGACTGTAACAGGAATGGCAGAGATGCCTATGACATGTGGGCTGTAAATGGTAGCCTGGCTATGCCTTCTCTAAGCTGTGCAAGATAGTTACATAGTTAGTCTGGCAGAAAAAAGACAAAAGTCCATCCAGTTCAACCATTAAAAAAAATGTTTCTGCTATAAAAGTTTCCAAATAAATCTTCTTCAAAATTTAGGCCAAGATATATTCTACTACATGTCTTTGGTGAAAATAACCCAAATTAGGATGTATTTTTTAGTTTGTAGGAAAGTTATAGCGTTCACAAACTATGGTATGATATTGATCAATCCTGAAGTACTGACAGCCAATCTAATTTCTTGAGGTCCAAGAATGTCAGAACAGTACAGATATCCCCCAAATGACCCCTTTTTGAAAAGTAAACAGTCCGACATACTTCCTAAGAGGCATGGCGAGTTATTTGAAGTTGTATTTTTTTTGTCATAATTTTTCGGAAAAAGAAAAAAATGTAAAAACTTATTTTCACTATTTTTTTTACATACTGTCACCAGTGCAGTACAGCATCATCATATAACTGGCATGGCGGTGATCAGGGACACTGACTGGTGACAGTATGAAAAAAAAATATATATATTCTTTTTTAAATTTTTTATTTATTTATTATTTTTAATTTATTTTCTTTTATTTAAGATTTTTTTTTTCATATTTCACTATGTCCAAAGTAGTACAATGTTACCGTAGTAACATTGTACTACTTTGGGGAAGTGATCAGTATTTTTTTTTTTTACACTATTTGCTTATAGCAAAGAATTACTTTGCTATAATCAAGCATTTACATGAATGGCATCGATTCATTCAGGGTTCTTTTTTTTTTTGTGCTTAGCTGTGATTTGGCCACAGCTAATCACATGACATGTGCATGTGATCGCTGTGACCATTCACAGCTAGACACTAGTATACAATAGGTGGCATGAATAAAGCCATCCATTGTATACAACTGTCATGTGACCTGCTGTGATTGGATAGTAGGATAGTAGGTAGAGAGCTTGACGGGAGTTAGGTACCATTGGTGAAGGATTTTTAGGTATGACTCCCAGTGTGAGGTGCACCGGGTGGATTTGAACGCTCTTTCCCATGATTGTGTTGTGATTTGTTCCAAAAGTATTTTTTCCCAGTTTGTTGAGGAGGTAGATTGTATGGCGAATTGTAGGTTAGTGAGGAACGTATAAAAGGTAAAAATGCCCTTGCCGGGATATTGTGTTTTGGTAAAGAAATGGTAGGCGTTAATTGGGAGCTTTGTAGAGTAAGGTATTTTCATTGTTTGTAAGCAATGTATAATTCTTAGGTAGGTAAAGTATTCGGTAGAAGGGAGATTGTATTTAGTTTGAAGATTTTGGAACGAGCATGGGATTTGGTCATTATAGAGGTCAGTAATGTGTAATATGCCTTGTTTTGTCCATTGGGTTAAGTTTAAGGAGGGTGTAAGGACGTGTAGTAAATTGAGTGGAGTAGGGATGTGTTTAATATCAGTGAATTTGGTGGTAAGGAGATCTTGCCAAGCTTGAAGGGTGGCTTTGATACAGGGGTGTTGCAATTGATATTCAAATTGGGCTGTATGCGGTGTTATGAGCAGGTTTTGTGGATCAAGAGGGTAAAATGGGAGAGTTTCCATTGTGGACCATATTTTTTCTTTCGAAGGGTTCCACCAAAAGTATATTTGGTCAAGTAGAGTGGCATTGTAGTAAGATTTCAGGTGGGGGAGACCTGCTCCTCCTCTGGTTGTGGTGCATATGAGAAGGTTAGTAGTGCATCTGGGCTTTTTGGAGTTCCATAGGAATTTTGTGAAGATTGTTTGCAGTCTGGAGAAGAAAGCATTAGGAACTGGTATTGGAAGCATACGGAATATGTACAGGATTTTGGGTAGTATGTACATTTTCAGAGTCGCTACACGACCTAGTTTGGAGAGTTCTGAGGTGCGGAGAGTAGAAATTTTTCAAGGAGTTTCAAGGAGTTTCTTGTGATTTGCAAGGTATATTTGGTCTGTTGTTGCGGTTAGTCTGATTCCGAGATAGGGGATACTGTGAGTTTCCCAGGAAAATGGAAATTGTGTAGTCAATATTTTTTGGTCTTGGGGCGCTATATGAAGATTTAATATTGAAGACTTGGATTAATTGAGTTTATAGTAGGAGACTGTCGATGTCAGGACTCCGGGGTGTGACCAAAGGTATGTGACTGACGTAGGGAAACGCAGGCTTCAGATAAATTATAAACAATATAATTTATTAAAGACTAAAAATACAAACATAAACGCAGTGCAATACTAAAACATAACACAGTGCAAACGAACCAAACCAAACCACCCACAGATAACAGTACATACATTGCAAGCGTCGTCAGGCAGGCCGGGTCAATAACAATCGGGCAGGTAGGTACAGGGGGTCAGGCAGAGAATGGTCGGGGTCACAAGCCAGGGATGAAACAGGAGAAGTCAGCAGAGGTCCGGATCAGGCAGGGTCAGCAACGAATCAGTCAGACAGGAACAGGAACAGGGATGCAGGTAACAAGATACAGGGCCCAGGAAAACACACACACCAAGGCAGAGACTGCAGGTCTGGCCATCCCTTAAATACACCTGCATGATCAGCTTCAGGTGTTTGGCTGGCTGCAGGTTTGAGTCTCTGATTGCCGGGAGCACCCGCTGGCCAGCCCTGGTACTGCAGCCCACAAGGCAGGTGGGTCCCACCATTACTGGCAAGTCCATTCCTGACAGTCGAGTAGGTATGGAGGTGGTTACGAATTGTTGTGAGGGATTTGTTGGGATTGGTCACCATCAAAATGATGTCATCTGCAAATTTATGTTCTGTGTTGAGATATTTGATGCCGGTAAATGACGGATCATCTCTGAGTTTGGAAGCTAAGGGTTCGATGAGGAGTGCGAATATTATCGGGGAGAGTGGGCAGCCTTGTCTAGTGCCGTTTGTGATGTCAAAAGGATCGGATAGTGTTCCATCTGTTAGTACTCTAGCCGAGGGATGTGAGTATAGGGATAGTATGGCTATCAACATCCAACCTGTAATTCCAAATTTCTGGCGTGTGAGTTGCATAAATTTCCAGTGTATACGGTCAAATGCTTTTTCTGCATCTAGGGATAGTAGTAAGGAAGAGCACTTAGAAAGTTGTAGATTGTGGAGGAGTGATATGATTCTTCACGTAGCGTCTGGTGCTTGCTGACCTGGAATGAAACCTACTTGGTCTGGATGTATTAGGATAGGAAGATAGGAGAGAAGTCTGCGTGATATGATTTTTCCGTAGAGTTTTATATCAGTATTAAGTAACGATATCGGCCTATAATTTTGAACAAGTTGTGGGTCTTTTCCGGGTTTTGGTATAGTTGAGATAATAGATTGTAGCATGTCTCTAGGGAAAATGCCAGTTTCGGCTGCATTATTAAAAAGTCTGGTCAGGTAAGGTGATAGATCTGAGGCGAGGTGCTTGTAATATTCATTTGTGTATCCGTCTTTCCCAGAGATTTGTTTAGTGGTAGTGTTTTAATAGTTGTTTCTATCTCTTTGGGGGAGATTGGGATAGAAATGTCAGCAAGTTGGGATGGCGAAAGTTGGGAGAGTTTTGTTGTGTGTAGGAATGTTTGTATGGATGTGAGTGTAGGTTGCGTGGTGTCAGAATCGTTTTTAAGGTTGCATAAGTTTTGATAATAATTTGCAAAAGCGTTAGCTATATCTTGTGGGTTGGTATATAGGGTATGGGTGGTTGGATGTTTAATTGATGCAATTTTAGATTTTAGATGTTTTTGTTTGATGAGTTCAGATAGTACTGAATTAGCTTTGTTTCCTAGTGAGTAATATTTTAATTTCATCTTTTGGAGATTAAGGTCATATTTATATAATAAAAGGGATCATAGTTTGTTTCTGTCTGTATTAAGAAAGGAAGCAATTAAGGGGTCTGGGGATTTTTTGTTGATTTCTTCTTTTGATTTGATGGAGGAGAGGAGTTTGTCTATTTGTTGGTTTCTTTGTTTAGTGATGTGGGAATTAGGTTGTATGAGAATACCTCTCATGTATACCTTGTAAGTAGCCCATAGGGTGGAAATAGATATGTCAGTTGTATCATTGAGTTCAAAAAATGTGTGATGTGCATCCAATATGCATTTCTTGAGGTCTGGATTCTTCAGTAGGGAAGAGTTCAGTCGCCAAAGCCGAGGGATCTGTGAGAATTGTTGGTGGTCAAGAGAGATACTAATCGGGGCATGGTCTGACCATGTGATGGTGCCAATCTTAGAGGAAGTGATATGTTGCAGAGTCCATTTGTCGGTGATGAAGAAGTCTATTCTGGAGTAGGATAGATGAGATAGAGAATAGTATGTGTAGTCCCTTTCCATACTGTGTTGGCATCGCCAGGCATCATATAGATCGTTGGAGTGTAGAAAGTGGTTAAGGGTCTGTTTGGAGGCGCATCTATTGGAGGAGTCTAGGAGCTGGTTACCGATGATGTTGAAGTCTCCGTCAATGATTAGTCTGCCTTTTCTGTGTTGAGAAATGATCGCGTTGAGTTTGTTGAAGAAATGAAGATGATTTGCGTTTGGGCCATAGACATTGACTAATGTGTACAGAATGTCTGTGATTTTACAGATCAATATATGGTAGCGGCCTTGTGGGTCCACTGTTTCGGAGATGAATTGAAATTGGAGGGAGTCTCTTATGGCTGTGATGATCCTGTTTCAATATATGGTAGCGGCCTTGTGGGTTCACTGTTTCGGAGATGAATTGAAATTGGAGGGAGTCTCTTATGGCTGTGATGATCCTGTTTTTTTTCTTGGGGTTTGTTGACATATAAGTTGAGGTATAGTGGTGGATATTGAACTTGGGGATTTTAGTAGAGGCGAAGTGGGTCTCTTGTAGGAATAGTATGTCTGCTTGTAAAGACCGAGCTTCTCTTGAAAGTAGGGATCTTTTATAAGGCGAGTTGAGGCCTCTGACATTTAGCGATGATATATTAATCATCTTTTCTTTTGTTGATGGTTTGTATGAGGTATTGACATTGTTTCGGAGAGAGTGAAGAAAGATGGGGTTTTTAATGACGTGGGTAGCGATCATCCCATGGGAATCTGTTGTGGGCTTGTGTCGATCGTTGTCGTGGAAGGTTTTCATTTTGAACTGAAGGATTGTGAGGAGGGTAGTTTTGTACGAATTGACTGGTACTGAGGGGAAGGAGGAGGAATAAAAAAGACTTGTAAAAAATACAAGGAACATGGGTAGCATTATATGCTACTGTATAACATGGAGGCTTGAGCAAGCATGATTTGCTATAGTAATCATGCTGGGAAGAAACTTGAAGTATTAGGAAATCCATACAGAGCCGTTTGCCAGTTTTAGTTGGAGCAAAGCACATTTTGTGGAGAGCTGAAGAGTGCAGGCCAGTTTGAGGTCATGACCATTCTGCGTCCATTTGCTGCAGCCGGTTGGAGGCGGGTTGGTGAGAGTCAGAGGCTACTAGTAGTAGTAGAAGACAGGGGAGGAGAGGACTCATCCGGGTCTCCTGGGTAAAGTGGTGCCTGCAGCCTGGGGTCCGGGTGGTATGCTGTGCCTCCTTGTGTGTCTCCTTCATGTGAGGAGAGGCTGCCTGTCACGCAGTCGGTGCCATCTTGTCCACAGGGACCGAGGGCTGGGAAGAAATTCATCAGCTATTTCGGTTGCCCTGTCGCTTTCCTCCATTTGGTCATGTTCTGTGAGGGTTCTGTGACCCTTATCTGTGTGCCCGTGGTAATGGCAGCGCTCGGGCTTTGTGTGTGCCGCGGTGTCACTGGTGGGCGGACGGAGCTCCGATCAGAGAGCTGTCATCCGCTGGCCCCCGTTTTTAAATATTTTAAATAGAAGGTGTAGTTTTATTCATCAGATACTCAAGACTCTTGTCATGTTAGTATTTAGAAGCAGTAGAATTTTCAGAATTGGCAATAGGAATCACCTACGATACTGGCTACATAATTTAACAATAACAGTGCAGCAGAAATATCTATACACTAATTTGTTTGAATTAAACTACCATTTTAGCATGTAGCAGATGGCACATCTAAATGAAAATTACCTGCAATTCAGCCAGGAAAGCCAGGGGCTACAAGGTAAGATTGCTGTGAATAATTTCCGATTATAATAAATGTCTTCAGTTATTGCATATCCCCACCAATGAAACTGGGACCCAAAAAAGTTTATCAATGGCATTGTAATTCATACCCAACGGGCCAATAAATCTTTTTAATTAATTTTATCATCGCTTAGAGATTTACTCCTCAGCAACTGTAACCAAATGTTTTTTTATCTTGTCTTCCTCCATGGAGGGAAATCCAGTATTGTGATTGCTGAAAGACATTAGCCAATCTCTGGAGGTGGAGTTGATGATCTCACCTCATCTCAGTGCCCTCTGAGTCATTCAAATAGAAAAAAAGCTCATTGTTAAGCAAAATAGCATCAGTGAAGCCACCCAGAAGAATCTAGTAGAAGAATGTTATATGACTTCAATTAAACCTTTTTATGCAATTAAATAAATTGAAATAACTAACAGCATTTATATCACAACACATTAGGAAATATATTTCTATTTCAATAAGAGTTTTTTTTTCCTTTCCAGTAAAGTGTGTTGAGTCGGAAACAGAAATCATGGCAAATACCTTATACTGAGGACTAGCTTCTGTAATAACTGTAAAGATAATTTTTTAAATTCCACCCACATTTTGCAATTTATGACAGCTGTGCATGCCAAATACCTAGAAACACATTATATCAACATAGTTATAAGTTTGGCAAAAACTACTTTAACACCAAGTCTTGTAGTGTTAGAAAACACAAACCTTCCATTCTCAAAACAGATGGATATGCTTCTAATTAATAAATCCACATTATGGATTTTTGATTTATGTGTTAGGCTACTGTAGTCATTTACAGAGTTTTGTAAATTGTCATTTTCAATCTTAGTATGAGAAGGGTCAGGCAGTTCAAAGATTGTTTTTCAGTCAGTTTGGGCAAAACAAAGGTACTTTTCATCAACTAAAGTGGGGTACACACTATGAGAAAACCAGACGAACAATCGTCCGATTTTCAACAAAGGTGAATATCATGATGTAGCCGACAATAGTATTAACTTGTATAAAAATTCTCGAACAACAAAGGCAAAAGCTCTTTCTTGTGTATGATTTCTATGTTTGTTGCCACCTTCTTCCAGGTAATTCTTTGCTTCTGATCATGCACCTTTTTTTCCTATTCAGTTATTCCCATACGATTACTGTACACATTGCACAAAATTAGACGTTGTGTTCAGGTACAATAACATTTTTCTAGCTTTCATCCTGAGTTTTCTTCGTCCAAACAGTCAGAAACAGTTGTGGAAAGTATTGTACTAATGATCAGAAAATCGATCGATCGTTCCTTGTATGGAATTTTTCTTCTGGTTTTCTTATAGTGTGTACCCAACTTAAAACTGTCTGCATACAGATACCAGTGGGCAGTGCATGTGTGAATCATTCACCAAACCACCAATTTTATGAATGATAATTATACAAAACTTCAGGTTGCATCCAACAGGCTAGTATGTTTTTGTCTAGGTTGTGGTTATCTTGGGAAAAAAACTATAGTGATTGGCTAGGAAAATCCATAGAGCAGGCCTGGCCAAATGGACACTAAAGAAAGCACACAAACGTATCCTGATCTCACTGTAAGTGGTTGAAACAGACTAACTATTTCTAATGTGGTAGAAAATATTGACATCAGGCCTGAATTTTAGTATGTGATCACAGTTTTTGGAAAGGACACAATCAGATCACTTTCTTTGTTTTTAAATGCACCCTGCTCCAAATTATTATGCAAATTACTATGCAAATTATATTTTTCTCATTTACCTAAATAATTGATGGAAATAACAGTCAGCATGTTATCAACTATTAAGAGTACAATTCACATTTTTATTGAACAAACCTCCTAATGATAACAGTATTTTTTTTAAACATAACAAACTTACAATACACTGTTCCAAATTATTACGCACAGTAAGTTTCAAAACACTTTATAGGTTGTAATGAACTGAAAATTGTAATTTGTTGTGTTTGCAGCATATTTACTGAAATCAAAAGCTATTTCAATCAAACTTTTAACAACATTTTAACTTTTTAAACATTTTAACAGGTCATGTTACATTTTAACATAGGACCCCTTATTTGATAGCAGCTTCACAAGTCTTGCATCCGTTGAACTTGTGAGTTTTTGGACAGTTTCTGCTTGAATTTGTTTGCAAGATGTCAGATTAGCCTCCCAGTGCTGCTGTTTGGATATAAACTGCCTCCCACCCTCATAGATCTTTTGCTTGAGGATGCTCCAAAGGTTCTCAATAGGATTGAGGTCAGGGGAGGATGGAGGCCACACCATGACTTTCTCTCCTTTTATCCCCATAGCAGCCATTGATGCAGAGGTATTCTTTGGAGCATGAGATGGTGCATTGTCATGCATGACAATGATTTTATTACGGAAAGCATATTTCTTCCTTCTATACCAGGGAAGAAAGTGGTCAGTCAAAACTCCACATACTTTACAGAGGTCATCTTTACACCTTCGGGGACCCTAAAGGGGCCGACCAGCTCTGTTTCCATGATTCCGGCCCAAAAGATGACTTCACCACCGCCTTGCTGACATCTTGTTGGAACAAGGTGGCTGTCCACCAGCCATCCACTACTTCATCCATCTGGACCATCCAGGGTTGCACGGCACTCATCAGTGAACAGGACTGTTTGAAAATTAGTCTTCATGTATTTTTCTGCCCAATGCAGCCGTTTCTGCTTGTGAGCATTGGTTAGTGGTGGCCAAATAGAAGGTTTATGCACAGTTGCAAGACTCTGGAGGACTCTACACCTTGATGTCCGTGGGACTCCAGAGGCACCATCAGCTTCAAATATCTGTTTGCTGCTATGTAATGGTATTTTAGCAGCTGCTCTCTTGATCCGATGCATGGATCTGGCAGAAATCTTCCTCAATGTGCCTTTATCTGTGCTCTGAATCAGCCACAAATCTCTTAATAGTGCGATGATCACGCTTAATGTTTTCATACCTCGTCCAAGGCATTGAACTATTTCACTCTTTTTGGCAGCAGAGAGATCCTTTTTCTTCCCCATATTGCTTGAAAATGGTGCTCTACTTAACCTCCCTGGCGGTATTCCTGAGTGTAGCTCGGGGTAAAGTTTCAGTATCACAAGCGGTAACCCCGAGCTACACTCGGGAATACCATGCGGCGCTGCTCTGCGATCTCTCGATCACTTACCTTGTCCTGCGCTCCCGCGATGTCCCCTCTGCAGCGTCCCCAGCATTGTAATCCGGAAGATCCCGGTATCTGTCTTCTGGGTTCCATCCCCTACGAGCGTCGGGACGTACGGGGGACAGAACGGCGGGAAATTTGAAAATGACGAAAAGTAACATTCACTAAATACACTAAAATCACATAGTAAAACATTACTGTATCAAACCATTCCACATACATTTTGTCCATGGTGCTTTGTCCTGTGTCCTGCCTGCATTTTTACTGTTCTTATTGTCTGGAAACTGAGAAACGTCCATGGCGTCCAAAAAGCGTCCCTTTAGGTCAAAATCGGTTTTAGACCAGCTAGAGAACAGCGATAGTAAATCAGAACCACTTGCAGAATTGAGTGATAATGATTTGTGGGGGAAATTCGTCATCAGACACTGAAAACAATTTTGCGACTTTGCTCAGTGATGTGCGAACTTGGCGCTATATTTCAAATTTCAGTGTTTTTGGTTTGATTATATTATTGAATTAAATTTATTATTATTATATTTTTATTTTTTATGATTATTTATTAAATTATAATTTATGATTTCGTGTTTCAAGTTTTATCCTACCTGGGATGTTTACTAGTCTCTTGTTCGGACAGATTTCAGTGAGTTATTCCTAAGAATTACAGGCCTACAATATATAATGCCAAATTTCCATGCAAAATAATGGTACCGCTTTCAGCACCAAAAATCTGAAATAATCATACCGCCAGGGAGGTTACTTATAATGTGGAACACTCTCCTTTAGTAGTTTTTCCTTAAATTGGGCTCACCTGCTGATCTAATTATCACAGGTGTCTGAGATTGTTTTCAGAGATCAAAAGAGCCCTGAGACACAATGCCATCCATGAGTTAAACTGGAAAACAAAATATTTAATCTTTGTGACACTTAAATATAATTTGCATAATAATTTGGAACAGGGTGTAGATACATTGACATCTATTCACTGGACACAAAACCACTGCAAGATAAACATCAACAGGCTTATAAATATCAAAAGCAACACCTTGCCACTGTGTAATTATTAAGTGTACATAAAGAACCCTAAGTGTTTGCCTCCCATGGATAAAATCTAGGTCGTGAAAGGCATCAGCAGGGCTTGACGTAAATATACTGTACATAAAAATATTAGTGCTCCAGGTGGTCTTACAAATTATCCACCAGCCATGACTACATACCTACTAGGATTGATTCCTTTCTGCAGTATACAGATACAAATACACATGCTACATTTTTTCAGTTTTTTTGTTTGCATATCCAACAAGCTAATGCAAACTCACAAAGACAGACTTGTGTCGCATCACTCACCACCAGACCTTCTCCTACTCTTTCAAAGCATATTTCCCCATAGGGGCTTAGCCATGAAAAAAAGATGGGTGCATCTTTACTTACACTTTACACCTTTTATGTGACTGAGTAGTAGTACTACTCCTATCTATGTCAGATCCTCGTCTAGTATAAAAATGAAGAAATGTCTCCAGCACACCAAGGATTCCTCAAAACGAGTCAAAAGCTTTATTTCGTGGTCACGTGGTAATCATAAAAGCAACGTTTTGGAGTCACGCTGAGCCCTGCGTGGCTCTGAAACGTTGCCTTTGTGTTTACCATGTGACCACAATATAAAGCTTTGGACCCCTTTTCAAGAATCCTTACTGTGCTGGTGATATTTCTTCGCTTTCATTGTCTACGGTTCCCAGCCTGTGGTCACTGCAGCACCCAGTAATACTGAACAGCCATATTCAGGAACGTAACGTTGGGAATATTGATACTGGACTCGTCTAGGGTAAGAAGCCAGAATAGTGGAAGGGAATGCTGAGCTGCTTTGTTTACAGAGCTGTCACTTTGTGGTCATTTAAACTGCATTTTTTATATTTTTGAATGGCAGTTTTACTGTAGTAGGTTGTATACAATGCACAGGTATGTCACTTTACATACAGATTAAGGGTATCGCCCAGGCATGTTATTTAAAGAAATTTGGCATTATTAATGTTGCTTTTTAAGCATTAATATCCAAGTCGGACCAATGTAAACAAAAAAATCTATATCTGCAATTCTAGGTAGCTATTAAAAAAGGAAAAACATTAGTGCGATTATGTATTAATTAAATCATTATCAAATAAATTAATAGAAGTAAGTTGCAAAACCACCTGCCTTGTAGTACAACTTGCGTTCAGCCCTGTACAGCATCATACAGAAAAGAAAAGGAAGGGGTAGCATTAGGAACTAAGGAGTGCTGCATGCATATATGCTGACAAAAAACACACTGAAAGGAGGAAAGAGCAGTGAAATGACTTATTAGTCTTCTGTTGCTCTTTTACTGTCCAATCCCAGGCTGGGGGCAAGAAAATGACCTAGCTACATTGCTTATAGGGACACTACACTCTGATTTAAAAAGAAAAAATGCTATTCAAGTATGTATTCTTAACTCAAAAAAGTACCTTCTGTTACTTTTAGCCTCCTCCATATTCCTTTTCTTGTTAGAGGATGGCTGTAATCCAGGATTGCTGTGTTTTCCTGCTGCTACTATGCTACTTCCTAGTTTAATGAGGTACAGTATCATCCAACTTCTTCCTGATGGCCCTGGATGTCAAAGACACATATCCTGTAATCCTCCAAGGCTACTGTGGATGTTACTGCAAGTGGTAATGAGCAAAATGATATCTACCTAGTAATACTCAAAGAAGCCTGTAAAGGTGTGAGTTAAAAAAACATATAATGTGTCAGCCTACTTATCATTGTTTAGGCGACACCTACAGCAATGACAGAGCTTTCCATGTGAGGAGATGGGATCTAAAGGAAAGCAATGCATGTACAAACATGCAGACTCACTACCACTGTATTTGCCTACACACACCAATGCTAAAATTGTGGAATAAAAAGAAGCAATTGCATGGTCATTATGAGCCAATTGTTTTTGTATTTGGGCCCTTTTAGGTTTATCAAATGGAGTTAGACACACACACAAAACCATGTATATAGTAAAATGGGAGAGGGATTTGGGAATAGAGATAGATGAAGACAAATAGAGATGAGCGAAGTATTCAAAAATTCGATTCGACTGATTCGACGAATTCGTGGAAAAATTTCGATTCGAGTCGAATATATTCGCTGTGAATTTAACTTAAAAAAGGGTGTTTCTAGGCTTCAGAGAGACTTAATATTAGTGCAGAACACTGTACCTTTAATTTAAATGCCCTTGGAGTCTGCTGGGGAAGAGAAATAATACTGTCAGTCAGTATGACATGCAGATGAGTGCCGTCGATCTTAGAATCACCGCACACTTCACTCATTTGGGCAGTCACGGGGCCAAAACCAGAGTGTGGAGCCACAGTGTGACGGTGGAGGCAGCAGCAATGGGAGGCCATACAGCACCCTATGACAAAAATGGAAACCACCAGCAGTGTGAGGAGACCTGAAAGTGGCACATGGCAGAGTGTGGCGATAGAGACAGCAGCAATGGGAGGCCGTACAGGGACCCATGACACACTCTGGACCTGGCAGCAGCATGAGGAGGCGGTACAGGGGCCCATGACAGATTACGGGCCTGGCAGCAGCATGAGGAGTCGGTACGGGGGCCCATGGCAGATTACGGGCCTGGCAGCAGCAATGGGAGGCCGTACAGGGACCCATGACACACTCTGGACCTGGCAGCAGCATGGGGAGGCGGTACAGGGGCCCATGACAGATTACGGGCCTGGCAGCAGCATGAGGAGTCGGTACGGGGGCCCATGACACACTCTGGACCTGGCAGCAGCATGAGGAGGCGGTACAGGGGCGCATGACAGATTACGAGCCTGGCAGCAGCAACTTGGACAGGAGGACGTTCAGTTTCTGCACCGTCTGGTGCGTGCTCGCAAACTGTTGTCTTTTGGAAACGGATTCCAAGAAAGACTGCTGACGGAATCCGTGAAGAGGAGTACCAGGAGAAGGAGCATCTGAACGAGCGGAATATGCCAACAAGCGACAACAGGGGCCCATGACAGATTACGGGCCTGGCAGCTGCATGAGGAGTCGGTACGGGGGCCCATGGCAGATTAGGGGCCTGGCAGCAGCTATGGGAGGCCCGTAATCTGCCAGCACCCTATGACAAAAAAATGGAACCCACCAGCAGTGTGAGGAGACCTGAAAGTGGCACATGGCAGAGTGTGGCGATGGAGACAGCAGCAATGGGAGGCCGTACAGGGACCCATGAGAGACTCTGGACTTGGCAGCAGCATGAGGAGGCGGTATAGGGGCCCATGGCAGATTAGGGGCCTGGCAGCAGCTATGGGAGGCCTGTAATCTGCCAGCACCCTATGTCAAAAAATTCAACACACCAGCAGTGTGAGGAGACCTGAAAGTGGCACATGGCAGAGTGTGGCGATGGAGACAGCAGCAATGGGAGGCCGTACAGGGACCCATGACAGACTCTGGACTTGGAAGCAGCATGAGGAGGCGGTATATAGGGGCCTATGGCAGATTAGGGGCCTGGCAGCAGCTATAGGAGGCCCGTAATCTGCCAGCACCCTATGTCAAAAAATTCAACACACCAGCAGTGTGTGAGGAGACCTGAAAGTGGCACATGGCAGAGTGTGGCGATGGAGACAGCAGCAATGGGAGGCCGTACAGGGACCCATGACAGACTCTGGACTTGGCAGCAGCATGAGGAGGCGGTATATAGGGGCCTATGGCAGATTAGGGGCCTGGCAGCAGCTATGGGAGGCCCGTAATCTGCCAGCACCCTATGTCAAGAAATTCAACACACCAGCAGTGTGAGGAGACCTGAAAGTGGCACATGGCAGAGTGTGGCGATGGAGACAGCAGCAATGGGAGGCCGTACAGGGACCCATGACAGACTCTGGACTTGGCAGCAGCATGAGGAGGCGGTATAGGGGCCCATGGCAGATTAGGGGCCTGGCAGCAGCTATGGGAGGCCCGTAATCTGCCAGCACCCTATGACAAAAAATGGAACACACCAGCAGTGTGAGGAGACCTGAAAGTGGCACATGTTTGGGGCATGATTCATGGCGGATTTAGTCAGTTGTGTCAGGAACTGGTGGTTTGAAATCCAGACTAATCCACGCCTGATTCATTTTCACAAACGTGAGTCTCTCCACACTTTGGGTGGACAGTCGTGTCCTCCGCGGAGTTACAATACCTCCTGCCGCACTAAACACGCGCTCCGATGCCACGCTACTGGCCGGGCATGACAGCCTTTCAAGGGCAAATTCAGCTAGTTGGGGCCAAAGGTCAAGTTTCGTTGCCCAGTAGTCAAGGGGATTGTCTACCTCGGTTGGCAGGGTGCTGTCCAAGTAGGCCTAAGCCTGTTGTTTGAGGTCCTGCTCCAGGTCCACCTGATGCTGCTGCTGCTGCTGCTGCGGCTGGTTAGTAGTTTCCTCACTGCGCTGGTGAAGAAAGCTACTCATCATCGACTGCAGACTGAGGCAGCTGCTGCTGGTGGAGCTGCCACTGCTCCTACCACCCCACCCCTCCCCTGCTGCCATGGCAGCGGAACGCGAGCGCACAGGGCCCACAGTGTCTGAGGATGGACGTTGGCGCAGACAGGCAGAGACCAGCTGACTACATAGGTGGTTTTTATAGTACGTTATTTTTGCCTCCCTCTCAGCAGGTGTGAAAAAGGCCACCATTTTTGAAAGGTAGCGAGGGTCCAACAAGGTGGACAGCCAAAAGTCATCCCTCTGTCTGATGGTTATTATTCGGCTGTCGCTACGCAAGCAAGCGAGCATGCTATGGGCCATTTGTGCCAAGGAATGCGAGGGACTCCCTGCCTCCATCTCCACAGCATACTGCCACGGTGCGTCTGGGTCCTCTGTCTCCTCTTCCTCCTCCTCTACCAGATGCTCCTGCTCCTCCACTCCTGTCTGCTGAGTGGAAAAACCACCCATTTCACTCAATAATTCCTGAGCACCAATGTCCTCCTCTACCTCCTCCTCTTCTTCCTGTCCTGCCCCCACAGGGGTCATGTGGCGTTGAGATCTGTGCGCCACGTCTACCGCACCCTGACCAGCCATTGTTAACAGCATTTGTTCCAGGACGTGCAACAGAGGAATGATGTCGTTCATCCCATAGTCCTGCCGACTCACGAATAGCGTGGCCTCCTCAAAGGGCCTGAGCAAGCGCAGGTGTCACGCATGAGCTGCCAATGGCTGACATCTAAGTTACACAGGGAGTACCTTTATCCGCTTTTAACATCAGGAAATCCGTGATGGCCTTTTGCTGTTCGTAAAGGCGGTCTAACATATGTAGGGTTGAATTCCAACTTGTTGCAATGTCACAGCATGAGGAGTCGGTACGGGGGCCCATGGCAGATTAGGGGCCTGGCAGCAGCAATGGGAGGCACGTAATCTGCCAGCACCCTATGTCAAAAAATTGAACACACCAGCAGTGTGTGAGGAGACCTGAAAGTGGCACATGGCAGAGTGTGGCGATGGAGACAGCAGCAATGGGAGGCCGTACAGAGACCCATGAGAGACTCTGGACCTGGCAGCAGCATGAGGAGGCGGTATATAGGGGCCTATGGCAGATTAGGGGCCTGGCAGCAGCTATAGGAGACCCGTAATCTGCCAGCACCCTATGTCAAAAAATTCAACACACCAGCAGTGTGTGAGGAGACCTGAAAGTGGCACATGGCAGAGTGTGGCGATGGAGACAGCAGCAATGGGAGGCCGTACAGGGACCCATGACAGACTCTGGACTTGGCAGCAGCATGAGGAGGCGGTATATAGGGGCCTATGGCAGATTAGGGGCCTGGCAGCAGCTATGGGAGGCCCGTAATCTGCCAGCACCCTATGTCAAAAAATTGAACACACCAGCAGTGTGTGAGGAGACCTGAAAGTGGCACATGGCAGAGTGTGGCGATGGAGACAGCAGCAATGGGAGGCCGTACAGGAACCCATGAGAGACTCTGGACTTGGCAGCAGCATGAGGAGGCGGTATAGGGGCCCATGGCAGATTAGGGGCCTGGCAGCAGCTATGGGAGGCCCGTAATCTGCCAGCACCCTATGTCAAAAAATTCAACACACCAGCAGTGTGAGGAGACCTGAAAGTGGCACATGGCAGAGTGTGGCGATGGAGACAGCAGCAATGGGAGGCCGTACAGGGACCCATGACAGACTCTGGACTTGGCAGCAGCATGAGGAGGCGGTATATAGGGGCCTATGGCAGATTAGGGGCCTGGCAGCAGCTATAGGAGGCCCGTAATCTGCCAGCACCCTATGTCAAAAAATTCAACACACCAGCAGTGTGTGAGGAGACCTGAAAGTGGCACATGGCAGAGTGTGGCGATGGAGACAGCAGCAATGGGAGGCCGTACAGGGACCCATGAGAGACTCTGGACCTGGCAGCAGCATGAGGAGGCGGTATATAGGGGCCTATGGCAGATTAGGGGCCTGGCAGCAGCTATAGGAGGCCCGTAATCTGCCAGCACCCTATGTCAAAAAATTCAACACACCAGCAGTGTGTGAGGAGACCTGAAAGTGGCACATGGCAGAGTGTGGCGATGGAGACAGCAGCAATGGGAGGCCGTACAGGGACCCATGAGAGACTCTGGACTTGGCAGCAGCATGAGGAGGCGGTATAGGGGCCCATGGCAGATTAGGGGCCTGGCAGCAGCTATGGGAGGCCCGTAATCTGCCAGCACCCTATGTCAAAAAATTCAACACACCAGCAGTGTGAAGAGACCTGAAAGTGGCACATGGCAGAGTGTGGCGATGGAGACAGCAGCAATGGGAGGCCGTACAGGGACCCATGAGAGACTCTGGACTTGGCAGCAGCATGAGGAGGCGGTATAGGGGCCCATGGCAGATTAGGGGCCTGGCAGCAGCTATGGGAGGCCCGTAATCTGCCAGCACCCTATGTCAAAAAATTTAACACACCAGCAGTGTGAGGAGACCTGAAAGTGGCACATGGCAGAGTGTGGCGATGGAGACAGCAGCAATGGAAGGCCGTACAGGGACCCATGACAGACTCTGGACTTGGCAGCAGCATGAGGAGGCGGTATATAGGGGCCTATGGCAGATTAGGGGCCTGGCAGCAGCTATAGGAGGCCCGTAATCTGCCAGCACCCTATGTCAAAAAATTCAACACACCAGCAGTGTGTGAGGAGACCTGAAAGTGGCACATGGCAGAGTGTGGCGATGGAGACAGCAGCAATGGGAGGCCGTACAGGGACCCATGACAGACTCTGGACTTGGCAGCAGCATGAGGAGGCGGTATATAGGGGCCTATGGCAGATTAGGGGCCTGGCAGCAGCTATGGGAGGCCCGTAATCTGCCAGCACCCTATGTCAAAAAATTGAACACACCAGCAGTGTGTGAGGAGACCTGAAAGTGGCACATGGCAGAGTGTGGCGATGGAGACAGCAGCAATGGGAGGCCGTACAGGGACCCATGAGAGACTCTGGACTTGGCAGCAGCATGAGGAGACGGTATATAGAGGCCTATGGCAGATTAGGGGCCTGGCAGCAGCTATAGGAGGCCCGAAATCTGCCAGCACCCTATGTCAAAAAATTCAACACACCAGCAGTGTGTGAGGAGACCTGAAAGTGGCACATGGCAGAGTGTGGCGATGGAGACAGCAGCAATGGGAGGCCGTACAGGGACCCATGAGAGACTCTGGACTTGGCAGCAGCATGAGGAGGCGGTATATAGGGGCCTATGGCAGATTAGGGGCCTGGCAGCAGCTATGGGAGGCCCGTAATCTGCCAGCACCCTATGTCAAAAAATTCAACACACCAGCAGTGTGAAGAGACCTGAAAGTGGCACATGGCAGAGTGTGGCGATGGAGACAGCAGCAATGGGAGGCCGTACAGGGACCCATGACAGACTCTGGACTTGGCAGCAGCATGAGGAGGCGGTATATAGGGGCCTATGGCAGATTAGGGGCCTGGCAGCAGCTATGGGAGGCCCGTAATCTGCCAGCACCCTATGTCAAAAAATTGAACACACCAGCAGTGTGTGAGGAGACCTGAAAGTGGCACATGGCAGAGTGTGGCGATGGAGACAGCAGCAATGGGAGGCCGTACAGGGACCCATGAGAGACTCTGGACTTGGCAGCAGCATGAGGAGGCGGTATAGGGGCCCATGGCAGATTAGGGGCCTGGCAGCAGCTATGGGAGGCCCGTAATCTGCCAGCACCCTATGTCAAAAAATTCAACACACCAGCAGTGTGAGGAGACCTGAAAGTGGCACATGGCAGAGTGTGGCGATGGAGACAGCAGCAATGGGAGGCCGTACAGGGACCCATGAGAGACTCTGGACTTGGCAGCAGCATGAGGAGGCGGTATAGGGGCCCATGGCAGATTAGGGGCCTGGCAGCAGCTATGGGAGGCCTGTAATCTGCCAGCACCCTATGTCAAAAAATTCAACACACCAGCAGTGTGAGGAGACCTGAAAGTGGCACATGGCAGAGTGTGGCGATGGAGACAGCAGCAATGGGAGGCCGTACAGGGACCCATGACAGACTCTGGACTTGGAAGCAGCATGAGGAGGCGGTATATAGGGGCCTATGGCAGATTAGGGGCCTGGCAGCAGCTATAGGAGGCCCGTAATCTGCCAGCACCCTATGTCAAAAAATTCAACACACCAGCAGTGTGTGAGGAGACCTGAAAGTGGCACATGGCAGAGTGTGGCGATGGAGACAGCAGCAATGGGAGGCCGTACAGGGACCCATGACAGACTCTGGACTTGGCAGCAGCATGAGGAGGCGGTATATAGGGGCCTATGGCAGATTAGGGGCCTGGCAGCAGCTATGGGAGGCCCGTAATCTGCCAGCACCCTATGTCAAGAAATTCAACACACCAGCAGTGTGAGGAGACCTGAAAGTGGCACATGGCAGAGTGTGGCGATGGAGACAGCAGCAATGGGAGGCCGTACAGGGACCCATGACAGACTCTGGACTTGGCAGCAGCATGAGGAGGCGGTATAGGGGCCCATGGCAGATTAGGGGCCTGGCAGCAGCTATGGGAGGCCCGTAATCTGCCAGCACCCTATGTCAAAAAATTCAACACACCAGCAGTGTGAGGAGACCTGAAAGTGGCACATGGCAGAGTGTGGCGATGGAGACAGCAGCAATGGGAGGCCGTACAGGGACCCATGACAGACTCTGGACTTGGCAGCAGCATGAGGAGGCGGTATATAGGGGCCTATGGCAGATTAGGGGCCTGGCAGCAGCTATAGGAGGCCCGTAATCTGCCAGCACCCTATGTCAAAAAATTCAACACACCAGCAGTGTGTGAGGAGACCTGAAAGTGGCACATGGCAGAGTGTGGCGATGGAGACAGCAGCAATGGGAGGCCGTACAGGGACCCATGAGAGACTCTGGACTTGGCAGCAGCATGAGGAGGCGGTATAGGGGCCCATGGCAGATTAGGGGCCTGGCAGCAGCTATGGGAGGCCCGTAATCTGCCAGCACCCTATGTCAAAAAATTCAACACACCAGCAGTGTGTGAGGAGACCTGAAAGTGGCACATGGCAGAGTGTGGCGATGGAGACAGCAGCAATGGGAGGCCGTACAGGGACCCATGAGAGACTCTGGACTTGGCAGCAGCATGAGGAGGCGGTATAGGGGCCCATGGCAGATTAGGGGCCTGGCAGCAGCTATGGGAGGCCCGTAATCTGCCAGCACCCTATGTCAAAAAATTCAACACACCAGCAGTGTGAGGAGACCTGAAAGTGGCACATGGCAGAGTGTGGCGATGGAGACAGCAGCAATGAGAGGCCGTACAGGGACCCATGAGAGACTCTGGACTTGGCAGCAGCATGAGGAGGCGGTATAGGGGCCCATGGCAGATTAGGGGCCTGGCAGCAGCTATGGGAGGCCCGTAATCTGCCAGCACCCTATGTCAAAAAATTCAACACACCAGCAGTGTGTGAGGAGACCTGAAAGTGGCACATGGCAGAGTGTGGCGATGGAGACAGCAGCAATGGGAGGCCGTACAGGGACCCATGAGAGACTCTGGACTTGGCAGCAGCATGAGGAGGCGGTATATAGGGGCCTATGGCAGATTAGGGGCCTGGCAGCAGGTATAGGAGGCCCGTAATCTGCCAGCACCCTATGTCAAAAAATTCAACACACCAACAGTGTGTGAGGAGACCTGAAAGTGGCACATGGCAGAGTGTGGCGATGGAGACAGCAGCAATGGGAGGCCGTACAGGGACCCATGAGAGACTCTGGACTTGGCAGCAGCATGAGGAGGCGGTATAGGGGCCCATGGCAGATTAGGGGCCTGGCAGCAGCTATGGGAGGCCCGTAATCTGCCAGCACCCTATGTCAAAAAATTCAACACACCAGCAGTGTGAGGAGACCTGAAAGTGGCACATGGCAGAGTGTGGCGATGGAGACAGCAGCAATGGGAGGCCGTACAGGGACCCATGAGAGACTCTGGACCTGGCAGCAGCATGAGGAGGCGGTATATAGGGGCCCATGGCAGATTAGGGGCCTGGCAGCAGCTATGGGAGGCCCGTAATCTGCCAGCACCCTATGTCAAAAAATTCAACACACCAGCAGTGTGTGAGGAGACCTGAAAGTGGCACATGGCAGAGTGTGGAGATGGAGACAGCAGCAATGGGAGGCCGTACAGGGACCCATGAGAGACTCTGGACCTGGCAGCAGCATGAGGAGGCGGTATATAGGGGCCTATGGCAGATTAGGGGCCTGGCAGCAGCTATAGGAGGCCCGTAATCTGCCAGCACCCTATGTCAAAAAATTCAACACACCAGCAGTGTGTGAGGAGACCTGAAAGTGGCACATGGCAGAGTGTGGCGATGGAGACAGCAGCAATGGGAGGCCGTACAGGGACCCATGAGAGACTCTGGACCTGGCAGCAGCATGAGGAGGCGGTATATAGGGGCCCATGGCAGATTAGGGGCCTGGCAGCAGCTATGGGAGGCCCGTAATCTGCCAGCACCCTATGTCAAAAAATTGAACACACCAGCAGTGTGAGGAGACCTGAAAGTGGCACATGGCATAAGAGACTGTGGACCTGGCAGCAGCATGAGGAGGCGGTATCGGGGCCCATGGCAGATTAGGGGCCTGGCAGCAGCTATGGGAGGCCCGTAATCTGCCAGCACCCTATGACAAAAAATGGAACACACCAGCAGTGTGTGAGGAGACCTGAAAGTGGCACATGTTTGAGGCATGATTCATGGCGGATTTAGTCAGTTGTGTCAGGAACTGGTGGTTTGAAATCCAGACTAATCCACGCCTGATTCATTTTCACAAACGTGAGTCTCTCCACACTTTGGGTGGACAGTCGTGTCCTCCGCGAAGTTACAATACCTCCTGCCGCACTAAACACGCGCTCCGATGCCACGCTACTGGCCGGGCATGACAGCCTTTCAAGGGCAAATTCAGCTAGTTGGGGCCAAAGGTCAAGTTTCGTTGCCCAGTAGTCAAGGGGTTTGTCTACCTCGGTTGGCAGGGTGCTGTCCAAGTAGGCCCAAGCCTGTTGTTTGAGGTCCTGCTCCAGGTCCACCTGATGCTGCTGCTGCTGCTGCTGCGGCTGGTTAGTAGTTTCCTCACTGCGCTGGTGAAGAAAGCTACTCATCATCGACTGCAGACTGAGGCAGCCGCTGCTGGTGGAGCTGCCACTGCTCCTACCACCCTACCCCTCCCCTGCTGCCATGGCAGCGGAACGCGAGCGCACAGGGCCCACAGTGTCTGAGGATGGACGTTGGCGCACAAAGGCAGAGACCAACTGACTACATAGGTGGTTTTTATAGTACGTTATTTTGGCCTCCCTCTCAGCAGGTGTGAAAAAGGCCATCATTTTTGAACGGTAGCGAGGGTCCAACAAGGTGGACAGCCAAAAGTCATCCCTCTGTCTGATGGTTATTATTCGGCTGTCGCTACGCAAGCAAGCGAGCATGCTATGGGCCATTTGTGCCAAGGAATGCGAGGGACTCCCTGCCTCCATCTCCACAGCATACTGCCACGGTGCGTCTGGGTCCTCTGTCTCCTCCTCCTCTACCAGATGCTCCTGCTCCTCCACTCCTGTCCGCTGAGTGGAAAAACCACCCATTTCACTCAATAATTCCTGAGCACAAATGTCCTCCTCTACCTCCTCCTCTTCTTCCTGTCCTGCCCCCACAGGGGTCATGTGGCGTTGAGATCTGTGCGCCACGTCTACCGCACCCTGACCAGCCATTGTTAACAGCATTTGTTCCAGGACGTGCAACAGAGGAATGACGTCGTTCATCCCATAGTCCTGCCGACTCACGAATAGCGTGGCCTCCTCAAAGGGCCTGAGCAAGCGGCAGGTGTCACGCATGAGCTGCCAATGGCTGACATCAAAGTTACACAGGGGAGTACCTTTATCCGCTTGTAACATCAGGAAATCGGTGATGGACTTTCGCTGTTCGTAAAGGCGGTCTAACATGTGTAGGGTTGAATTCCACCTTGTTGCAACGTCGCAGATCAGGCGATGCTGTGCAATTCCGTTCTGCCGCTGCAGCTCAAGGAGGGTGTGCTTTGCGGTGTAGGAATGGCTGAAATGCATGCAAAGTTTACGTGACATTTTAAGGATGTCTTGCAGTGGGATGGTGGATTTTAGGAACCGCTTGACAACCAGATTGAACACGTGAGCCATGCATGGCGCATGGCACAACCTTCCTTGACGCAGAGCAGACACCATGTTCTTTCCGTTGTCGGTCAACATGGTTCTGATTTTCAGTTTGCACGGAGACAGCCATCTACGATTTCTCTGTTCATTACACTCAGAAGTTCCTCCCCTGTGTGACTACGTTCGCCAAGGCATACCAGGTGCAGAACAGCGTGACACCGTTGCGCCCTGCACATGTGATATGCCGGTCGGGTAATGGGACTTGGCACGGGGGTGGCGGCTGAGGACACGGCGGAAGAAGAGGTGGTAGAGGCGGACATCTTTTGTGGACCAAGGACGTGCAAACGTGGAGGCAAAAGCGGCGTGACCTGTCCAAGTTGCTGGTGCGGCTGTGACGGCACCACGTTCACCCAGTGGGCCGTAAATGACATGTACTGTCCCTGACCGTAGTTACAGCTCCACACGTCGGCGCTGCCGTGCACTTTGGCAGAGACCGACATGCTCAAAGACTGGCCCACCATGTCTTCTACATGTGAATGCAGGGCTGGCACTGCCTTTTTGGCGAAGAAATGACGGCTTGGCACTCTCCACCGCGGCGCGGCACAAGCCATCATTTCTCGGAAAGGTGCTGAGTCCACCACTTGGAAAGGGAGGGACTGCAGCACCAGCAACTTGGACAGGAGGACGTTCAGCTTTTGCACCGTCGGGTGCGTGCTCGCAAACTGTTGTCTCTTGGAAACGGATTCCAAGAAAGACTGCTGACGGAATCCGTGAAGAGGAGTAGCACGAGAAGGAGCATCTGAACGAGCGGAAGATGCCAACGAGCGACAACTCCCCTCAGCAGAGGTGTTGGAGCCTTGACTGGCTGATGGAGGGCGATTGACGTCGGGTGACGGAGCAAGTAACGGAGCAGGTGATGGAGCGGGGGCTGGGGCGGGCAGAACCGCCGTATCTTTATCACGGTTTTCCCAGGCCACCAAATGGCGACGCTGCATATGCTGCCGCAACGCTGTAGTCCCAACATGGGCCCCCTGGCCACGCTTGACTTTCTGGCCACATAGTCGACATACGGCTACGTTTACTTCCTCGGGCGGCTTGACGAAAAATTGCCACACCGCCGAGTAGGAAACTTTGCCCCCGATACTCCTCACTGGCTGACTGCTGCTTCCTCCGTGCACACCGGCACCACTACTGGCCGTGGTGGTAGGCTGCAGTGGAGCTGGTGCTCTACTCCGTGGCCGTTTGGCTCCACTGACACTGCTGCGACCCTGCTGCTGTCTCCTGGGCAACCCACCGACTGTTTCGCTCGCTGCCAAGCTGCCACCCTCTTCTCCTGATGATGCGGAAGAAATTGCCTGATGACGACGAGGCTGCCAAGTGCGATCAACCTCCTCATCATCAAGTAGGGTCTCCGCCTCACTACTAGCCCCCTCGGCTGCGTCTGGGTCAGGAGACAGACCTGTCTTTAGACCGGCTACCGAGCCACTCTCCTCGCCACTACTTCTTCGCCTGGCTGCTGAAAAGGCGGATGTCTCCCCCCGTTCCTGACCGCCCTCTGTTAGCTCTTCCTCACTGTACAGTGGGGCTGAGCCCACAGCATGCGATACTTCGCTTGGTGAGGGAACACCAAAGGACAGGGGCAGGTAGAGGACACGTGATTTCAGTGGGCTTGGTCCCGGGCCATGCCAACTAATGGTTGTGTCTGACGTACCCACCGACCGTTGGCTGTAGGTGTCAGAGGTGACCTGGGAAGAGGAAGACGACCGAGCCAACCAATCGACGACAGCAGGGTTGTCGGTGGAGACACGACCGCTGGATGACACCGGGAGCACTGGCCTCTGGCTGCGAATAGTGCTGCCTCGACCCCTTCCTCTGCTGGCACGTCTGCTCGCTCCTAAAACATTGCCTCCTCTGCCACTCCTCTGCATGTTGTCTGACATACTCTTTAATTCAACGATTCTGTGTCCCTGAGTAACAACTCTGTGTCCCTGAGTAACAATTCTGTGTCTGTCCCTGAGTAACAATTCTGTGGCCCTAAGTAACGGTTCTGTGGCCCTCAGTAACAATTCTGTGTCCCTCAGTAACAATTCTGTGTCTGTCCCTGAGTAACAATTATGTGGCCCTAAGTAACGGTTCTGTGGCCCTCAGTAACAATTCTGTGTCCCTGATTAACGTTTATGTGGCCCTAAGTAATGGTTCTGTGGCCCTCAGTAACAATTCTGTGTCCCTGAGTAACAATTCTGTGTCCCTGAGTAACAATTCTGTGTCTGTCCGAGTAACAATTCTGTGGCCCTAAGTAACAGTTCTGTGGCCCTCAGTAACAATTCTGTGTCCCTGAGTAACAATTCTGTGGCCCTGAGTAACAGTTCTGTGGCCCTCGGTAACAATTCTGTGTCCCTGAGTAACAATTCTGTGGCCCTAAGTAACAATTCTGTGGCCCTCAGTAACAATTCTGTGTCCCTGAGTAACAATTCTGTGTCTGTCCGAGTAACAATTCTGTGGCCCTAAGTAACAGTTCTGTGGCCCTCAGTAACAATTCTGTGTCCCTGAGTAACAATTCTGTGGCCCTAAGTAACAGTTCTGTGGCCCTCAGTAACAATTCTGTGTCCCTGAGTAACAATTCTGTGGCCCTAAGTAACGGTTCTGTGGCCCTCAGTAACAATTCTGTGTCCCTGAGTAACAATTCTGTGGCCCTAAGTAACAATTCTGTGGCCGTCAGTAACAATTCTGTGTCCCTGAGTAACAATTCTGTGTCTGTCCGAGTAACAATTCTGTGGCCCTAAGTAACAGTTCTGTGGCCCTCAGTAACAATTCAGTGTCCCTGAGTAACAATTCTGTGGCCCTAAGTAACAATTCTGTGCCCCTGAGTAACAATTCTGTGGCCCTAAGTAACGGTTCTGTGGCCCTCAGTAACAATTCTGTGTCCCTGAGTAACAATTCTGTGGCCCTAAGTAACAGTTCTGTGGCCCTAAGTAACAGTTCTGTGGCCCTCAGTAACAATTCTGTGTCCCTGAGTAACAATTCTGTGGCCATAAGTAACGGTTCTGTGGCCCTCAGTAACAATTCTGTGTCCCTGAGTAACAATTCTGTGTCTGTCCGAGTAACAGTTCTGTGGCCCTCAGTAACAATTCTGTGTCCCTAAGTAACAATTCTGTGGCCCTAAGTAACGGTTCTGTGGCCCTCAGTAACAATTCTGTGTCCCTGAGTAACAATTCTGTGGCCCTAAGTAACGGTTCTGTGGCCCTCAGTAACAATTCTGTGTCCCTGAGTAACGTTTCTGTGGCCCTAAGTAACAATTCTGTGGCCCTCAGTAACAATTCTGTGTCTGTCCCTGAGTAACAATTCTGTGGCCCTAACTAACGTTTCTGTGGCCCTAAGTAACAGTTCTGTGGCCCTCAGTAACAATTCTGTGTCCCTGAGTAACGTTTCTGTGGCCCTAAGTAACAATTCTGTGGCCCTCAGTAACAATTCTGTGTCTGTCCCTGAGTAACAATTCGGTGGCCCTAACTAACGTTTCTGTGGTCCTAAGTAACAATTCTCTGGCACTCAGTAACAATTCTGTCTGTCCCTGAGTAACAATTCTGTGGCCCTAACTAACGTTTCTGTGGCCCTAAGTAACAATTCTCTGGCACTCAGTATTAATTCTGTCTGTCCCTGAGTAACAATTCTGTGGCCCTAAGTAACAATTCTGTGGCCCTCAGTAACAATTCTGTGTCTGTCCCTGAGTAACAATTCTGTGGCCCTAACTAACGTTTCTGTGGCCCTAAGTAACAGTTCTGTGGCCCTCAGTAACAATTCTGTGTCTGTCCCTGAGTAACAATTCTGTGGCCCTAACTAACGTTTCTGTGGCCCTAAGTAACAATTCTCTGGCACTCAGTAACAATTCTGTCTGTCCCTGAGTAACAATTCTGTGGCCCTAATAACGTTTCTGTGGCCCTAAGTAACAGTTCTGTGGCCCTCAGTAACAATTCTGTTTCCCTGAGTAACAATTCTGTGGCCCTCAGTAACAATTCTGTGGCCCTCAGTAACAATTCTGTGTCTGTCCCTGAGTAACAATTCTGTGGCCCTAACTAACGTTTCTGTGGCCCTAAGTAACAATTCTCTGGCACTCAGTAACAATTCTGTCTGTCCCTGAGTAACAATTCTGTGGCCCTAATAACGTTTCTGTGGCCCTAAGTAACAGTTCTGTGGCCCTCAGTAACAATTCTGTTTCCCTGAGTAACGTTTCTGTGACCCTAAGTAACAATTCTGTGGCCCTCAGTAACAATTCTGTGTCTGTCCCTGAGTAACAATTCTGTGGCCCTAACTAACGTTTCTGTGGCCCTAAGTAACAATTCTCTGGCACTCAGTAACAATTCTGTCTGTCCCTGAGTAACAATTCTGTGGCCCTAACTAACGTTTCTGTGGCCCTAAGTAACAATTCTCTGGCACTCAGTAACAATTCTGTCTGTCCCTGAGTAACAATTCTGTGGCCCTAATAACGTTTCTGTGGCCCTAAGTAACAGTTCTGTGGCCCTCAGTAACAATTCTGTTTCCCTGAGTAACAATTCTGTGGCCCTCAGTAACAATTCTGTGGCCCTCAGTAACAATTCTGTGTCTGTCCCTGAGTAACAATTCTGTGGCCCTAACTAACGTTTCTGTGGCCCTAAGTAACAATTCTCTGGCACTCAGTAACAATTCTGTCTGTCCCTGAGTAACAATTCTGTGGCCCTAATAACGTTTCTGTGGCCCTAAGTAACAGTTCTGTGGCCCTCAGTAACAATTCTGTTTCCCTGAGTAACGTTTCTGTGACCCTAAGTAACAATTCTGTGGCCCTCAGTAACAATTCTGTGTCTGTCCCTGAGTAACAATTCTGTGGCCCTAACTAACGTTTCTGTGGCCCTAAGTAACAATTCTCTGGCACTCAGTAACAATTCTGTCTGTCCCTGAGTAACAATTCTGTGGCCCTAACTAACGTTTCTGTGGCCCTAAGTAACAATTCTCTGGCACTCAGTAACAGTTCTGTCTGTCCCTGAGTAACAATTCTGTGGCCCTAAGTAACAATTCTGTGGCCCTCAGTAACAATTCTGTGTCTGTCCCTGAGTAACAATTCTGTGGCCCTAACTAACGTTTCTGTGGCCCTAAGTAACAGTTCTGTGGCCCTCAGTAACAATTCTGTGTCTGTCCCTGAGTAACAATTCTGTGGCCCTAACTAACGTTTCTGTGGCACTAAGTAACAATTCTCTGGCACTCAGTAACAATTCTGTCTGTCCCTGAGTAACAATTCTGTGGCCCTAATAACGTTTCTGTGGCCCTAAGTAACAGTTCTGTGGCCCTCAGTAACAATTCTGTGTCTGTCCCTGAGTAACAATTCTGTGGCCCTAACTAACGTTTCTGTGGCCCTAAGTAACAATTCTCTGGCACTCAGTAACAATTCTGTCTGTCCCTGAGTAACAATTCTGTGGCCCTAACTAGCGTTTCTTTGTCCCTAAGTAACGATTCTGTGGCCCTCATTAACAATTCTGTGTCCCTGAATAATGCTTCTCTGTCCCTAAGTAACGTTTCTCTGTCCCCAAGTATCGTTTCTGTGGCCCTAACTCTGTCCCTAATACAGAGCGGTCTGCCTCTCTTGAATGACTGGAGACAAATGAAGAATTCTAAAATGGCCGCTATTTATAGCTCGACCATTACACAGTGCTGGCTGCCTGGCTGCTGATTGGCTAATGCGATCACATGTCATTAAGGAATGCATTATGGGTCAGCGCGCCTTGTCTGCGCGCCTTCCCAGACATCCCCGCTCCGTCGCCGCACATGTCCGCCGCCATTTTAGGAAAAATTTCGATTCGCGCGTCCGAAGTAGGCTATTTTTCCAATATTCGACTCGAATTCCACTTAGCCTACTTCGATTCGCTCATCTCTAAAGACAAACAAAGGAAAATATATAGACTAATACATGAGAATATAAGCATGAGAGAGGTGGAGGTAAACTATAAGTGTTTAACAAGATGGCACATTGCACCGAATGTGGAATACAAAATGAGTGGCGAGAACACACCAGAGTGTTGGCGGGGGTGTGGAAAGATAGGTACGTTATATCACATATGGTGGGAGTGCCCAAAGATTCAAGGTTTTTGGGAGACAATAGTTCATTTAACTGGGATAATCTCTGGGATAAAGATAGGATTGGATCCAGAGTTGTGTCTATTACATAGTACAGAGCTATCGGTCAACAAATATAAGTATTCGGGTATATGGTACTATCTGAATGCGGCAACGGGTCTGATACCTAAGTTTTGTCATAGTTCAGAGGTGCAGAGAGAGGAGCATTGGGTGGAAAGAGTGAACCAGATATGTAGGATGGAGAAATTGTATTACATGCTAGAAGACAAGATGGGGTTATATTACAGGAGGTGGGGAAAATGGGAAGATTTTGTGTTCAAGGTGAAATATATGAAGTAGTAGAGTGGGATATGTGAAAGTACACCTTACTTAGGAAAAGATGTAAATGGAGAAATGCAGAGTGGGGGGGTTTTACTTGTGGGGGGGGGATTGGTTTTCAGGGTGGGTGGGGATATTAGATAGGTGGGGGGGGGTTATGGGAATAAAGATAGAAATAGGGATACATTTAATGGTTTGGATACAGCTGACAGTTTTGTATGTTATATGAGAGTAATGATGTAATATATATTTATATGGAAAATGAATAAATATTTAAATTTAAAAAAAAAAGGTTTATCAAAAGGAGCGAGAAGATATGAAAAGAGGGTTAGAAAAAATGACTATGGTTTCTGGATTGAATCTTGGAGCTGGGCTCAAATTAATGACGCATCTGAATAACAAATTTTTATTTGGCTGATGCATCATGCACATGGATTGTGAAATGCTGAAAATGTGCTGAGTGTAAAATTCCAGAAAGCTGCAGGTGCCAAGTACAGCCTTCAATACAAGTGAATGGTTGTACGTGGCCATTCCCTACTTATATGTACTTCTGAGCATCTGTGTATACCTGCAAATGCACATGCAACATAATGTTTTTCCAAATCGCAAAACCTCTGCATTCAGGAATTGCATTCTACATGTATACAATGGTAAACCCCAATGCACAGAAGCATCTGCATTTACTATGGCTGCGTACAGCTATTCACATAAATGGCAGATTGTACATGGCACCCGTGGCTCGCCTGGCATATTTTCAGCCTCTTAGCATCTGTGTGCATGAGGCCTAAATGTGGTTGTGACAGACCCAACAAATGTGACACACTGCTTGTCACCCTGTGGGTGATTCCATCGCGGGCTTCCTTGCCGCTGGGACACAGGACCAAGTTATTATAGCTGGGCATCACACTCAAGACTTGACAACACTAGCTTAGGTGCAAAAACTGAAAAAGAAAATACAGGTTTTTATACACTTCAGAAATATGGGCAGTCCCCACATGAACAATAAAACAAATATTACACATTGGGATAAACATCCTACACTGATTAGGTAACGAGGTAAAATTGACACCAGATTAATCTCATCATGTATGAACCTCTAAGAGGAATAGTCAACAGACAGAAACAATGCTCAATTAAATCAATTAACAATGGAACAAATACACAATGGAAAACACATAACACCTTAAATAACAGATTACAGCAAGAGATCTCAGCATCAGGTTGTTTTGAGCTGATTATGTTAACATCTGCCCTGAGTCTAGGAGGGGTAGAACCAGTCAATGCTGATTTGGGCACAGAGGCCCCAAATCTGTATCTTGGGCCTCCAGTTATTAGAGTCTGTGTGTTTTGGGGACACATGGACTTGAATGCAAAGTAAAAGATCCCCCCAGGCACACACCTCCCAAAGAATAGAGCCCCCTCAGATACCAGAGCCCAGTCACAGTGCTAAGCAACCAAATAAATTTAATCTTCTAAGCTTGTACCTTTATACCCATATTGGACCATTTTTTGAATTTCCACTACAGGAAATTAAAGCGATAACTTTGTCATTACTTAACAACTTCCTGCCTGCCCGCAGTATGTTTGCTGCCGGCAGGTGGCATGGGCAGGCTGGTTGACGTACATGTACATGTTAGTGGTGTTGGGGTGTGCAGCGCGCCGCTCCTGTGACCGTTGTGTCCACTGGACACAGCGGATTACAATTACCGGTAAATAGGTATCCTGTCATCACTATGACTGGTCATAGCGATCACATGATAACAATGTAAACAAACTGTCATGAATGGATTTCCATTCACGAACAGCATGCTTACAGTTGTGATCTGTGATTGGCCCACAGCAATCACATGGTGCCTGGCTACCTGTCACCAGTCAGTGTACCTGATCACCACCACATCGATCATATGATAATGCTGTACTGCACTGGTGACAGTATGTAAAAACAAATTGTGGAAAAAAATCACAGCTTCAAAAAACTCACCATGCCTCTTACTAAGTACTTTGGACTGCCAACTTTCCAAAAAGGGATCATTTAGGGGATATTTGTACTGTCCTGGCAGTTTAGGGTCTCAAGAAATGAGATGGGCCATCTGTACATCAGACTTAATCAATCTTCAAAAAATATATAATATAGTTTGTAGACTCTATAACTTTCAAAAAGACTAAATAACATACACTGATTTGGGTGATTTTTACCAAAGAAATGTAGCAGAAAACATGCCTAAGTGTATGAAGAAGGATACAAAATTTTATAACAGTAACTGTGAAAAATGTGGTTTTGTTTTTCAAAATTTTTGGTATTTTTTTGTTTATATAGAAAAAAAAGAATAAACCCAGTGGTGATGAAATTCCACCAACAGAAAGCTCTATCTGTATGAAAAAATATTATCTAAATTTCATATGGGTACATTGTTGCATGACCAAGCAATTGCCAGTAGCACAGTGCTGAATATGAAAATGCTCTGGTCATGAAGTGAGTAAAAACGTCAGGAGGGCAAGTGGTTAGCAAAGTAATAATACATTGTTTTTACTGGGGACAAACTGGGTTTCTTTCGGCATTATTATTTTGCAAAAAATGTTTTTACTTTATGTAATCTATAGACAAAAAGACATAAAAAATAAAAAGGCATTAAATAGGAATGCAATTTATTAAAACAAAACATTTTGATTGTAAGGTTTAATTGATGTCTCACCTTCATCTACAAATGTATAAAATAGCAAACTACATGCAAGTGTCATTTTATACAGTATAATAGTGGCAGGGGAGCATCAATGGGGGGAGAGCAGCAGAATGAAAGAGACACTGTTTGTATGGACTAGAAACTTTGTCATGGTTTTTCAGGATGTATCCCCTTTCTTTGAGTGAAACTGAATTAACAGTGATATGGCTACAGATGTAGGGGTCCCAAAGCAATGTTTAAACTGCACCCTATGCCGACTCCTCTTTTATTGTGCATGACTGCTAGCTTTTCCCCTTTTCTTAAGTGTATGCCTCTCTCGTTTAAAGCCCCAGATTAAAATTTACAGATATCTATATTATGCTAGTAGAGCTGCATGGGAAACAATCGTCATAGTGTGCTATCCAAAGTGCAGCGCTGTCTCGGGAATTCAGTATGTGATGTTTTTAACACTTCAATAATACCATGGATTTTCTCATGGATAGTGTGCCGATCTCCTAACTTTTTGTTTAGGCTGATGCTAGGAAGGGCCTAGCTGCAGTAAGATAATCAGTTAATAGCGGAATCTGGTAAAGAACAAACAAAAAACTGCCATTTTCACAGATGAATAGATTAAGGCTGTCATTCTAAATCAGCGTTTCTGATACCCTGTCATTGTGTTTAATAGGATAGGTGTTAGATAAAATGATCCTATCTGCAATATGGATAAGACATAGCCAACTCTATGATGTTATAGAAAATTGATCTATTTAAGCTACAATAAATAGCAATAGGCAAGTCTGTTAAGTAGCATTAGAGAAGATTAAGGCTGATTTAGAATCAGAAGATTATACAGGGAAAAAAAGAACCAAGACATCCTTTAATCAATTATACTTCCCCTTGTAGAATTAAAGCTGATTTTATTATTATGCAATTTAATAAAGGACTTCAATAAAGTTACTGAGCACAGGCCATTTTTCAAAAGGCAGATTACACAGACAGAAATGTCAGCTTTGTTCTACACTGACATATGGTAGAAGTCTTCTGTACAATAAGAGAGGGCGGATTGGAACTAATTGCTGCAAAGGCAGTAATTTAGTTTACATTCCCTTGTTCTCGAAGGACTGACATGATAACTGTTTTGTTCTGTAATTTTCTACATGCTCAATGTCAGTTCATTTTGTTACTGTTTTAATTGAAAGGGCAATGTGAAAATCTTAGGTATTGTTTTAAAAATTGTGAGGAAAGCAATGTGAATTGTTGAATAAAAGCTATCAGGAAATGAAGTGGAAGTTTCCATTAAACAGACTTAATAAATATATTTAGATACAGAACCCAACAAACTAAAGTTTAGATATACACAATACTGTTCAACCACTTAAGCACCAGAGGTTTGCGTCAACTTAATGGCCAGAGCAGTTGATTAACATTCTAGTATCTTTTATATTGGTGAAAGTTGTAACCCTAGACCTAGTCCCAATGTTAACATAATCATAGTCTTAAGCAAATTCTAACTGTAAACCTAACTGTAAGCCTAACCCTAGCCCAACCTAAAGCATTAAAAAAAACTTGAACCCACATGTGCATTAAATCAAGCACTGTCTTGCATCAAGTCCAGCTGTATAAGAGATGGAATGAGCGGTACATACCGCAAGTCATGTAGTCCAAAGAAAATTTGAATCAGTTTTAGTTAGAGTGGTGCAAGCCATAATAGGGATTATAGATGCAGTGACTGCAATCAATAGGGTGCTTTTAGTACTATATGCATATAATAAACTGCAATATTAGCATACCTCCAAACTATCCTTTCAGAGGGATTGTTCCTCTTTTGGTACTGTAGTGCTATTTGTACCCTCTTTGCGGCTACTGGGGTATGATGGCACCACCTGTATAGTATTTAAGAGCAGAATCCTTATAATCTGTGTGATCAGGACAAGATCTCTAACAAGCGCTAGTGCCTCCACTCAATTGGGGCTTGTGGATAACAAGTGAAATCCCAACTGAGAAATGTATCATCCACAGACAGTAATCCACACAGCATTGTATATGAAAGTCCATGTATTGAAGAAATAACATTCAGTGAACCATCAAACATAAAGTATCTTCAAAACAGGAACATTAAAGCATTAACAGTCTTTTCTGCATGTCTCAGTGAGGGGAGGCTGCAACACTTACAGTCTGAGTTCTCTCTCTCTCAGGAGAAACCACTCTCTGATGACCTCATCCTCAGTGCCCAGAGAGCATAGCAGCCATATTGGAAAAGGGCAAAACAAACACTGCATAATAGAAGTATACACTGGAAAATGGGCAAAGAAATTATCACATCACTACAGTACCAAATCCCGCTCTCCCGCTTTCTTTCACCATCATGCCATGCCATCAGGGAGGCATGACTTGATTTGGATCTTTATTCAACTATTTATAAATACCTTTATTGTGTCTTTCTATTTATAAGTGCTCACATAATCTCTGCTGCGTAATGGGCTTAGAGAGCTAGGGTGAAGAAACAGCAGCACACTGATCCTCCCAGCAAATGGCTGAGCCGGGGGGGGGGGTGTCTGACCACTGGAGGACAGGCAGTCTGTGATCCCAGCACAGTCAGAAAATTGACTGTGCTGGGAAGGGTGTGCTCTCATGCCTAGCTTGGTCAGCTTTAAATAGGAGAGCATGGAGACTGGCCGGATCACCAGCTATTTCATGCAAAGGAAGCAATACAAAGAGAACAGGAAACATTACATTACAAGTACGTTGTACAACTCAACTGACACCTATCAGGAATATGAAATATTGGGGTAAATATTCGCAGGGACATTGCTGCTGCTCAGACCTCCACCCCACCTACGTCCTCTCACACAGCAACCCCCTCAACACCTCTCCCCCTTGGCCTCACCACTGTTTAGACCTCCACCCCATCTAACACCCATTTAACCCCATTGAACATCCCTCACACATTAGCCTCCTCAACACTCCACTCCTTCAACCCCACCACCACTGAGGACGGCACCAAGGTCTTCTCTGAAGCCCATCTCACAACCTGCCCCCTCGACCCTGTCCCCTCACCACTCCTACGATCTCCCTCCTTCTCCATCCTATGCTCCCTCACTCACATCTTTAATCTCTCCCTCTCTTCTGGCACATTCCCCTCCCCTCTGAAGCATGCACACATCACTCCCATACTTAAAAAGCCCTCCCTGGACCCCACCGACCCGAACAACCTTAGACCCATCTCCCTGCTACCATTTACGTCCAAACTCCTTGAGCGCTTGGTCTGTACTCGCCTAAGCTCCCACCTCAACGACAACAACCTCCTCGACCCCCTACAGTCCGGCTTCCATCCCCTACACTCCACCGAAACCGCCTTACTCAAACTCACAAACGACCTGCTAACCGCCAAAGCTAATGGCCACTACTCAGTGCTCCTACTCCTTGACCTCTCCGCGGCGTTCAACACAGTCGACCACCCCCTCCTCCTCAAGAAACTACACTCCCTTGGCCTCAGAGACTCTGCTCTCTCCTGGCTCTCATCCTACCTATCACAACGCTCCTTCAGCGTTAGGTATAACACTATCACCTCCCCCCCACTCCCCCTCTCTGTTGGGGTCCCTCAAGGCTCTGTCCTTGGGCCCCTTCTCTTCTCCATTTACACCTCCTCCCTTGGCCGACTGATACACTCTCACTGCTTCAACTACCACCTCTATGCCGACGACACGCAAATCTATCTCTCAACCCTTGCCTCACCCCTTCAGTCTCCGCCCGAATCACCAGCCTACTGAATGACATATCAGATTGGATGTCGCTCCACTTCCTTAAACTGAACCTCTCCAAAACCGAGCTCCTAGTCTTCCCCCCAGCCCGCGCACCCCCCCCCACTGACTTCTCCATAACGTCCAACCATGCCACCATCAAGCCCACCCCTCAAGCCAGAGTACTTGGTGTCATACTAGACTCCAATCTATCCTTCCAGCCCCAAGTCCAATCGCTAACAAACTCATGCAGACTCCACCTCCGCAACATCGCCAAAATACGCCCATTCCTAACCCCAGAAACTACTAAGCAGCTCATCCACTCCCTCATCATATCACGACTTGATTACTGCAACTCCCTCCCCACTGGCCTGCCTCACAACAGGCTATCCCCACTTCAGTCGATCCTGAATACGGCGGCCAGACTCATCCACCTTACCAACTGCTCTGTTTCCGCCACCCCCCTCTGCCAATCCCTCCACTGGCTTCCGATTGCCCAACGGATCAAATTCAAACTGTTAACACTGACGTACAAAGCTGTCCATAATTCTTCCCTAAACTACATCACCGACCTAATATCCAAATACCACCCAAAATGCACTCTCCACTTTTCACAAGACCTCCTTCTCTCTAGTTCCCTGATCTCCTCCTCCCATGCCCGCCTCCAGGACTTCTCCAGGGCATCACCCATCCTCTGGAACTCCCTACCCCAATCCATCAGACTATCACCCACTCTCCTCTAATTTAGGTGCACCCTAAAAACCCACCTCTTCAGGGAAGCCTACCCCTCCCTCCTAGATTGTAAGCTCCAAGGAGCAGGGCCCTCAAACCCCTCGTGTATCGCACTGTATTGTTATTGTACTGTCTTGTGTATTGCCCCCCATTGTAATGTACAGCGCTGAGCGAACTGTTGGCACTATATAAATACTGTATAATAAAAAAAAATAATAAAAAACATTATTCAATGATATAATGTGTCCCTCTTTTCCATCTCACAACATTGGGAGGTATGTATTGGCAGTATTAGCAGGTTGCATACAAGGGTATGGTATGCAGCTTCAGGTTCCTACGTGCACCACTCATTTTGCTGACAACCTCCCTGGGAGAGCCCCAAAACCTATATCATGTTACGCATTCATTGTCTGTGTTTTTTTTTTTTGCCTTTAATAATTTTGTCCTTACCTTACTCCACAATGCTCTATATACTGTAGTTAGTCCTACCCTTATTCTTCATCTTTAGCCTCCATTCATCACATATACTGTATGCTGCTGGAGCCAGACACGTTGTGATTTTTTGACCTACCTGATGTTTATCTGTTAAGATCTGAACATGTTTTGAGTTAAAGCTTTCTATGCTCTGCAAGATATCATTTGAATTAAGTCACTGTTTGTCAAGGTACTTTGACTTATTTGATTTATTCTAAAACATTTGAGATTTCTAAGTTATAAGACACTAGGGCTTCCAAGGTCCCAACGGCACTGAATGGTACATAAAGGAGTCTGCATTGCATCCTGGCTACAACTTTATTATATTAGCCATAAACTGTCTGATTTCGTCAACATTACTCATTGATGTGCATAATGCCTTTACAGGCACTTGCTATGCTGTCTTAATGTGCAGGCAGCTTCAGAACTACATTCTCCATGAAAACAGTCAGAGAGATGAGAAGGGGATATTGTGCCAACTTAAGTAACATCAGTATTGTGTTTTGCAGTTCAGCCACAGACTTAACATTCAGAGCTGACAATGCTGCTTACCCTTTCAATGCAGCAGTGTCAGTGTTGTCAGACCGTGCAAAAAAAGTAAGGTGGAGCTTTTATTTCTATTAGGATTACCTGGCATATTTTACTATATTAGCAGCTCGACAATTAAATAACGGAATAATTTAGTTTTCGACCACACATGCACTTTAAATACTTACCAGTATAAAGTTTATTATTAATATCCAAATTTTTATTAAACTGGGAAGATCCCAATCATAGAACAACCACAAGCCTAAATTTACCTTGTAATTCTGTCTCCTATCTTTTATCATTTTTACTTCCAGCTGGGGAGAACAGGCTATGATCCACCATTATTTTTCAGGGACCATTAGAGACAGTTTCCAGCAATTAAAGCTGGTTATGACATGCTGTGTTGTTAATGTAGCAAGAAAACAGAAATTTAATATTCATGAAAAGTCTTATAAGAAATATTAGACAATGATAGCTTTACTATAATCACTTGCCTGGGAATCTGTAACCACGAAGGATATCTCCTGCTAAGAACATGTAAGAAAGGACTGAGGTCTGCACAAACTCTTTTCTGAGATTTTCTAAAGGACTGTGCCTATTACCTTTTAGAGTGGTAATACTGTATAAATTAAATATCTGACCATGTGGGGAACATTCAATGGATCAAGAGTTTACACCACTCTGCCTGGGGAAAATGACCAGAAATCTTAATCTAACCACCTTAATTTTATCCCTAACCCAAATTCCCACTGTTTAGGACCATTTGCAGTCTGAAATAGACATGGCCTGAGTGTAAAAAACAAGTTAACCTCCCTAGCGGTATTCCCGAGTGTAGCTCGGGGTAAAATGTCAGTGCCAAAAGCGGTAACCCTGAGCTACACTCGGGCTTACCATGCGGAGCTGCATAGGGAGTCCCTGTAGAGCTTACCTTGTCCTTCGCTCTCCCGCAGCATCCCATCTCCTCCGGCCGATACCGGCATCCGGCTTCAGTGTTCCGGTCCCTGTGACGTCGGGATGTCACATTTTTTAAAAATGTCATTTTTTTCTAAACAAATTTTACAAAAAACGATTTTGCGACTTTGCTCAGCAATGTGCGAACTTGGCGCTCTAGTTCAAATTTCAGTGTTTTTGGTTTGATTATATTATTGAATTAAATGTATTATTATTATATTATTATTTTTTATGATTATTTATTAAATTATAATTTATGATTTCGTGTTTCAAATTTTATCATACCCGGGATGTTTAATAGACTCTTGTTCGGACAGATTTCAGTGAGCTATTCCTAAAAATTACAGCATAAAAAACTACATATTTCCATGCAAAATAATGGTACCGCTTTCAGCACCAAAAATCTGAAATAATCAGACCGCTAGGGAGGTTAAAACACAGTACACATCATGGCCTGTCCAGCAGAAGCTTTTCACAAATGGCCCACCAGAACAAGCTTACTGTATGTCATTAGCAAACAATAACCCCTCCTCCAAATGGTAAATATAAAGTGCAGCGCTAAAGTGGAAAAACATCAAACCAAAAGTTTGTTCAGAAAAGTTTGTGCAGTATGTCAGTTCATATATGGTGACAACCAGGTACTAACACAGCTGTAGATAGTCCAAAAAAGCTCGTGAAGGAGAATGACAGAAATGCGCATTCACCGACCGCGCATAGGAAATGCGCATTAATATATCAAAATCAGCGGGTGCAGTTTCCCTCAAGGAGAGGTGTCATCAAGCAATGGTCGGCTGGGCTCAGAGGACCTCCTTAAGATCAGGATGAACCATCTGGATAAAGGCTCCCTCCTCTGGATGCTGTATGCAGTGAAGGCTGTGTATGTTGATCTAGTAACCCCTCCTTGCTGTTCTTTCACATGTGTGTTTCTCTGTGCTCACCTGAAAAATTCAGTTTCTGACTGCTCTTGCAGCGTGGATGAACCTGATCACACTTTACTAGAGAGGCTCTGTCCAATAGTCCATGATGAGAATACCCAAGCTTCACAGAAACTCTCTACGGAATTAAGATGGCCATACACAGATCAAAATTTGGATAGTTCAACAGTGACCAACCAAATTTGTTTCCATGTATGAGTGCTCTGGTTGTACAGAAGTTGATCTACCAATCTTGTGTACATCCACTCTGTTGGGTTTTCCCCACTCAATTGGTTCGACTGTCAGACAAGAGTTTAGCGGAGAGGAATCCCCAATTCATATTGAATGTATGGAAGGGGAAATTGAGTCTTTGATGGGCTGTTTTGCTTAGAGATATCAGAGAAATCAGTCAACGCACAGTATAACTTGAAAAATGACTCGACAATTCAACAACCTTAAAAGAGGGCCATGAAAAATAATCAAAGAACTACAGGAAAAGATATCTACATTGAAGGATAAACAGGAGGAATTTGAGAACTGACCCACAGCAGTAATCTAAGCTTTTGTAATATTCCAAAAACCATAGTGGATCTCAAAGGATTGATCACAGCGCTGTTCTGAAAGCTCTCTCTAACATACCATTGGAAAGATTGGAAATGATCCTCCAAGAGACATCACTGTTAAATGTAACTCTTTTTGCAAGCAGCATGATCTAATGTTAATATACAAATGCTTAGGATCCAATGTTAGGGAAAGTTTCATTCGCTCTGTGAAATGCAACAAAGAAACTCTAACACACACAAGACAAAAAATATGGGTATTTTTTGTTACACTTGCTTGAATGTTGAGACATTCACAACGCAAATCAATTAATATTAGACCCCCTAAGATGTATTGTTTATTAGGGTGGATATATGCATGTATTTTATAGATGTACATTGCATCTTTTTTTTACCTCTCCTCATTGGAGCCATTGGCTCCCACTGCTGTCAATCACATCCAGTGAGTCAATAAGAAAAGAGGGGGTGGGGGGCCTAGCCACATCCCTGTGTGTTATTTTTAGAAAAAAAAATGTATGCTTTTAGTATCGCTTTAATTATACACGGTATTCTATTATATTTTTGTATATTGAACATTCCCAAGTGTAGTCACGGTTTGAGATAAATGCCCAGGTGCTCAATCACAAAGAAATGTCCTTATCTCAAGACATCTTGAGGAAGACTGAGCTTCTGCGAAACATTGCCAATAAAATGCTATTGCTTTGATTTATCTGCACTGCAAAACCTCTGAGTTCCTCTATACGTACCTGTTTTGGATTTGTATGTTTCTATTTCAGTTAAACCAACATTTTATGAATATTTTTAAACTACGGTTTTAATGAAAGGATAATACATCATTGGAGCTTCTTTATTTTATGTTTTGTGACTGGAAGTATTAGCCACAACATCCAACATTTTGAACCTGGGATGGTTTAAGGATCCAGGATTCTTGCATTCCAGCCCTAAGGATAGGTTCTGAATGAGCTTTGACCTCTTTTATTCTGCGAGGTCCTACTGTCTGGTTAGTTCTCACTTGTAGCTTTTGGTGGCAGTGTTATCTTCTCTCCATATGGATCTTCTGAGTCCTAGTCACGATTTTACAAGATTGGAGGTTGCTTTGTTTCTTGCCTTGATTATGAATGGAGAAAGCTATAAGGGGATGAGAGACGCTGCACACCACTAGCTCAACAGGTGAAGGGAAATGTGAACAGCCTCAGCCATGAGCTCCTCCTGAGCCTTGCCTTTGATGCATTTCACCCCGATGAGGGAGTGGAGCAAGACAATTCTATTTATACATCATTAGCCACTCATAAAACATAAAATGAATTGTGCAAGCAACACGTGGAAAAAATGCTGACATTTTTTTCAAAGAAATAGCTGTCTCCCGACAATGATGCAACCAGATTATGAGCGGCGCTAACACTGACAAGAAATGGAAAAGGCTTTTGACATGGTCTCATGGCCATATATATTTTGATATACAATATGTCACACAAATATTTCACACAATTATTGAGATACAAAAATTCACACATCCCTAAGAGCAATGGTCAGAGACTGTGGATTCCAGGCTAGCCTATTCCAAATTAGTCGACATCAAGGATGCAAATTATTACCATTCTTTTACAGCTTTCACATGGGTAGCTCTGATGGAAATATGGGCATCTCTTTAAAGAAACGTAACCACTTGCCTACCAGGTACTTTTACTCCCTTCCTGCCCAGGACAATTCTCAGCTTTCAGCACTGTCGCATTTTGAATAACAACTGCGTGGTCATGCAATATTATACTCATATTACATTTTTATATTTTTTTATCACACAAATAGAGCTTTCTTTTGGTTGTATTTAATCGCCACTGGGTGTTTTATTTTTTGCACTATGAACAAAAAAAAGGAAAAAATTTGAAAATAAAAGTTTTTCTTTGTTTCTATTATAACATTTTACAAACAGGTAATTTTTCTCCTTCACTGATGTGTGTTGATGAGCCTGCACTGATAGGCAGCACTGATGGGCACTGATAGGCAGCACTGATGGGCACCGATGAGGTGGCACGGATACACAGCACTGATGGGCACTGGTGAGGTGTCATGGATAGGCAGCACTGATGGGCACTGATAGGCAGCACTAATGAGGTGGCACTGATGATGCGGCACTGATGCTGCTGCTCTGATATGCAGCAATGATGGGCACTGATGGGCACTAATGGGCAGCACTGATGGGCACTGATGAGCAGCAATGCTGAGCAGCAATGCTGGGCAGCACTGCCGGGTGGCACTGGTGGGGGGCACTGATGGGCAGCACTGATGGGTGGGCACTGCTGGGTGGGTCTGCTGGGCATAGGTGGGTGGCACTGTTGGGCACTGGTGGGTGGCACTGCTGGGCACTGGTGGGTGGCACTTCTGGCACTGGTGGGTGGCACTGGTGGGCGGCACTGCTGGGCCCTGATGATCAGTGCTGATCTGTTTTCTGATAATTGCTGGTTATCCTCAGTTGTTTTCTTATGCTGTTACAGCGTGAGGAAAGTGCAGCCGATAACCGGCAACTGTATTTACCCGGTGATCTGCTGTGTCATTGGACACAGCTGATCACCTGGTAAAAGGCCACTGTGATTGGCCTTTTACCACATCACATGATCAGCTGTGTCCATAGGACACAGCGATCATGAAGATCGCCAGGTATGCGCCACTGGGGGTGCACAGAGGGCGAGTTCTGGGAGGACATCATATGGCCTAAGGATTGTGGAGGATGGAGATGGATTGAGGAACATCTGGCAGCTGGAGTAAGGACTACAGCCATGGCTTATGTGTCTCCTATTTAAAGGGGAAAAGCGCATGTGACCTAACATTTGTTAGGTCAGAATATAAGGTGAGAGCTTAAGTATGCTGGTGAAGGGATACGCATTAGTGGTGGAATACATATCTTAGAGAATCACTGTCACAGTGGAAACCTGGAAAAACTTTATTTGTCATTATTATGAAGAGTTTATGGCACAGTTTATTATGAACATTCACATTTTGAGTTACTGTATATATAATGTGAATACACAGACATATTGAACTTTTATTTTGAAGTTTTTGTATTGTGGAATTATTGCTTATATCACAGGATATTCATTATTTATGAATAAGTGCTGTGCGGCACTGATTTAATATATTTTATTCTTTGTTTGCACTTGTGGGAACACAGGCAGTGTGGGGAGCAGTACTAATACTATTATATAAACACAGTTTGTTTCTATCTTTTGACTTTATGTTTATGCATCTTATGTATATGTATATATATATATATACATATATATATATATATATATATGTTTTAATATTGGTACTTTTGTGGATTATTGGAGAATTGAAGGTTTATTGAGTTACTGCTTCATATGTATACTCTCCCTGATAGAGATTGTGTAAGGGAATTCCCGTGAGACGGCTGGTGAATGGACGTGCACATGTGCACAGAAATTCACGATCACGCACACACACATGCACATGCACATGCACGGTGAAGATTTGCCCAAGACGGACTATTTAAAAGGTGCTTCTGCCTGTGCTGAGTGCTGACTGGTCTTCAGCTGATCCCTGTTTCCTGCTTGTTCCTGTGTGATTTCCTTGTTGCTGACCCGGCTTGTTCCTGACCTGACTCTGATTCCTCTAATGCTTGATACTGGTTCCTGACTTCGGCTCTGCTCCTGACTTTGGCTTGCTTATGATTTGGTACCTCGCTGTCTGCCCGTTGTTGACCCTGGCTATTCCTTTGACACTGCTCCTGTCTCCTATCCCTGCTTCCTTCCTTGATCTGGTGCACACCTGGCGATCTACCATACCAGCTCTGCATATTACTACGGTGCCTGAATCGGAGGTTCATCAGTCTTCCAAAGTCTCCAACCGCAAGAGCTGCAAACAACATCTGCTGGCGCTCTTGTCCCCCTGGTCCCTAGACACCCTCTGTTCCATTTTCAGTGGGGTCAGGACTAGTGACACAAGTGAGGCCTATCTCGTCATTTCAGTCTCCAATCAGGTACGTGACAGTACCAGTCAGCCAGTGATGGAGTCTGAAAGGGAGGCCTCTGTAATGGGGGACATCTGTCAATCAATCTTTGCCTTGTCTTACATGGTGCAGAGTTTGCAAAGAAACCTTGAGCACATGGAAAACTACCAGCCAAGTCAGATGTCTCAACAGCCATGGGTCCTTCTGCAGTCTCAGACATCACTACCCAGACAGAGCTCAGCATGATTCATGGAACTTCTCCTCCACCAGAACCCTGGGTTCAAACATCTGAGTTTTTCACGGGGGACCGCAGGAAGTTTCGAACCTTTCCTAACTCCTATGAGCTATATTTTTCTCTGCTACCAAGAACCTTTGCATCACAAAGCAGCAGAGTGGGATTCATTATTTCACTCCTTCAGAATGAACCTCAATCCTGGGCACACCACCTTCGTGAGCAACATGATCCGGCTCTGACTTCAATGGACTCTTTTTTCTCAGCGATGTCACAACTTTACGCTGATCCCTTCCGTCATCAGACTGCGGAATCTATGCTTATAAGCTACAGCAAGGCCAGTTGAGGTACCAACCAGGTTAGAGGACCAGATAAACCTTGCCATTCAAATCGATCGACGGATCCGGGAAAGGCGGGATGAAAAAACTAACAGGGGTGTTTTGATATGCTTAGAGATGGAGACTCCTGTTCCCTCAACCACTGCTGTCACATCAGACATACTCCCCAGCAAAAGAAGGATCATACCCTCAGACCATGTGTAGACTACCGTGATCTGAATAAAATAACAGCCAAGAATCGCTACCCTCTTCCCCTGATTCCCGAATTGTTCCAAAGGCTATGAGGGACATATGTCTTTTCAAAGCTGGATTTGAGAGGTGCTTACAATTTAGTCAGAATTCGCAAAGGGAAGAGAAACAGACTATTCAGTTCCTTGGACTTGTGATCACGATGGCATTGCTATGGATCCCCAGAAGGTGACCTCCATATTAGAATGGCCCGTTCCAAGAGACAGGAAAGCAGTGCAACGTTTTGTGGGATTTGCCAATTTTTACAGAAAATTCATGAAGAACTTTTTAGGTATCATTGCACCAGTAACCAGGGACCATTTGGAAACTCGGGCACTGCCCGAGGGCCCAGGGTCAGTAGGGGGCCACATGAGATGCCCCTGGTACCTTTTTCATAGGCTTTTTTGAGTTTGGCAAGGACACAGGGACCCCATGATCCCCTATTGCCCGGGGGCCCATGAGTCATCAGTCCGCCCCTGCCAGTAACACAGCTTACCAGGCAACATGTTACTTTCAAGTGGACTCCTGAGGCTCAAGTAGCCTTTGAACGATTAAAAACCTTGTTCACCTCTGCTCCTATCCTGAAGCACCCAGATCCTGCCTTAGCCTTTGTCCTTGAAGAAATCGCTTCTGAAAATGCTGTTGGAGCCATTTTGTCACAACGACAGAGACTCAAATCCCTCCTTCACCCTGTTGCCTTCTTCTCTAGAAAGTTAAACTCCTCTGAAAGGAACTATGACATGGGAGACAGGGAGCTGTTAGCCATCAAGGAAGCCCTTGAGGAATGGCGCTACTTGCTGGAGGGAGCTTCCCATCCTATTCTCATTTTTACAGATCACAAGAACCTAGAGTACTTGAGAACTGCAAAACACCTAAGGCCACGACAGGCAAGATGGGCACTGTTCTTCTCCCACTTTGTGTTTCACTTGACATACCGTCCAGGATCAAAGAACGGTAAGCCTGATGCACTCTCACGTATGTTTCATGACCCAATTGCACCATCCGAACCTGACACGATTGTGCCAGCTAAGAACTTTTTTCTCTTGCAAAGAGACCTTGTAGCACAAATAAGAGAAGTGGTTGATGATCATCCACCCCCCTTGGAGATGCATCTTCGGCTAAGAGACGGTCTGTGCCTTCACAAGGAACAAATTTACATACCAGAACAACTCAGAATTCTAATCCTTAAAAGATGTCATGATCATCCTTTAGCGGGTCACTTCGGGATCCATAAGACCTCAAATTTGGTCTCCCATTCCTTCTAGTGGCCAAACTTAATGTAGGATTGTAAGAACTATGTTAGATCTTGCTCAGTATGTCTTCGAAACAAGTCTGATAAAGCCAAAACCTGGGGCCTGTTGGAATCTCTGCCAGTACCCGAAAAGCCATGGAGTATGATTTCTCTGGATTTTATTGTAGAGCTTCCCCCATCTGAAGGGTTTATCACTATTTTTGTAGTGGTTGATTGTCTGTTAAAGATGGCGCACTTCATTCCCTTGAAAGGGACTCCTTCTGCCGCTGAGACTGCTTCTGCTTTTATCAGAGAAATAGTAAGATTACACGGTGTTCCTAACAATATCATGTCCAATCAGGGAGTACAGTTCACTTCTAAGTTCTGGAAAGCTCTGTGTGAGGCACTGGAGATTGAACTTCGCTTCTCGTCTGCATATCATCCGCAAACAAATGGACAAACGGAGAGAACAAACCAGACTCTGGAACAATACCTACGGTGTTTCTCATCTTATTCACAGGATGACTGGGTGTCTTTCCTTCCGTTAGCTGAATTTGCATATAACAACTCCATCCACTCTGCTACCAAACAGTCCCCTTTTTACTCCAACTATGGATATCACCCTTCCTTCCTGAAATACCGGTGGAACCCGCTGTCCCGGCAGTACAAGAAAGGATGGATTTCCTCAGTAGGAATAGCCAAATACTACAAAAAAACTATTTTCGAGGCTCAAGCAAGTAACAAAAATTTTTTTGACAAAAAAAGAAGGGGCAACCTAAATCTGAAATCAGGAGATAAGGTATGGTTATCTACCACAAACCTAAAATTGAACTGTCCTTCAAAAAAGCTTGGTCCAAGGTACCTGGGACCATTTACAATTAAGATAAAAATTAACCCTTTTGGCTTTCGTACTAATACTACCAAAGAATATGAAGATCCATCCGGTATTCCATATCTCCCTGTTAAAACCAACAGTTGCAAGTCTATTTCCGGATTGAGGTCCAGAATCTCCTGCTCCACTGCTGGTCGAAGGTAATGAAGAATATGAGGTGAAGGCTATCCTGGATTGTAGGAAGAGGGGTGTCGGACCCAGTTCCTCATCAAATGGAAAGGCTACGGTCCAGAGGATAATTCCTGGGAACCATCCGCTAATGTCCATGCTCCACAATTAGTTTGAGCTTACCTTCATCGTCATCCTGAAAAACAAGCTTTAGTGGGCATCCGGAGGCTGCCCCTAAGGGGGGGGCAATGTAAGGGAATCCCCGTGAGACGGCTGGTGAATAGATGTGCGCATGTGCACAGAAATTCACAATCACGCAGATGCACACGCACGGTGAAGATTGGCCCAAGACGGACTATTTAAAAGGTGCTTGTCACGGTGTAAGGTCAGGTTCAGAGACCAGTTGCTATAGCAGTAAAAGGCTTACCTGGAACCAGCAGGATAGGTACACCAGCGGATCCCCCTGGGAATGACGCAGGCTCACCTGAGGTGCGGGGTCTAAGTATTAACCGGTATTCACCAGAGCTCCTAATGGTGGAGATGGATTGGGCTGCGTGTTAATACCAGGTCGCAGATCTCAGGATCACCCCACCAGGGAATGAGCAGACTGGGAACCAATAGCGGATCAACAAGTTAGGGATCAGACGAAAGCAGAGTCGGTCACAAGCCAAGGGTCGGTCACAAATGGTAGCAGATCAATCGTGGTCAGGAACAAGCCAAAGGTCAGTAGCGGAGGTGTAGACAGCAGCAGGAACAGTAGCAGGATATTGGCTGGAAAGGCACAATAATCTGGCAAGGAGGAAGTCCAAGGACATGGCTTATATAGGAAGTTCATGGGAGGAGCAAGGAGTTCAAGGTTCAAGAGCAAACAAGGCACAAGGCAGGATTATCCAATAGATGAGGCAAAGTGTTGTCCAGCATTCCAGGTAGCTCAGTGAGTAGAGTTACTGCCTGACACAGTAGAAGTCCCAGGTTCAAGTCCAGGCCCTGACAGTGCTTCTGCCTGTGCTGACTGGTCTTCAGCTGATCCCTGTTTCCTGCTTGTTCCTGTGTGATTTCCTGGTTGCTGACCCAGCTTGTCCCTGACCTGACTCTGATTCCTCTCCTGCTTGATACTGGTTCCTGACTTTGGCTTGCTTATGATTTGGTACCTCACTGTCCGCCTGTTGATGACCCTGGCTATTCCTTTGACACTGCTCCTGTCTCCTATCCCTGCTTCCTTCCTTGCTCTGGTGCACACCTGGCGATCTACCATACCAACTCTGCATATTACTACGGTGCCTGAATCGGAGGTTCATCAGTCTTCCAAAGTCTCCAACTGCAAGAGCTGCAAACAACATCTGCTGGCGCTCTTGTCCCCCTGGTCCCTAGACACCCTCTGTTCCACTTCCAGTGGGGTCAGGGCTAGTGACATAAGTGAGGCCGACCTCATCATTTCAGTCTCCAATCAGGTACGTGACAGATTGTGCTTAGGTTTTTTTCATTTATTGGTTATAAAACACTGTTTTTTCCTATATCTTTCCCCTCTAGGATCGCCACATGTCTAGCCTAAAAAAATACTGTAGGTGCGGCTTATTCAAAGGGTGTTGCACGTACAGAATTTTTCGGGCAGTGCAGAAACAACATATTTGCATCCTGAAGTCTGACGGGTTGAGGAAAAAGGAAGGAAATAGGGTATTAATTGCAGAAAACAGGGAAAATGCCTAAAAAGCCATCAAATCTAATAATTGGTAAGTTGCAATATATATTTCATTTTTGGTTTTTGGTTTAATACTGCTTTAAAAACATTCTTTTGTAGTTGAGGTACTGTAATAATCTGTAAAGTAAGCTGGTAAAATGGTAGGAGAAAGGGTGACGGCTACATCCGTTTGGACCATCTATTCCCAAAAGGACTTGTCCAGGGGATGAGGTCGCTTCCATGTATTGTGTGATTGACATGCCATTTATTTCATGTCCTTTGTGAGTACACATCTACTTTTTATTCCAATAAAGTCAATATTGAGGTAATGCGCTAGGTAGGTGGCCTTCTGTTTTTTGTGTTTTTATAGTTGCATCTCTGGTTTCCCCTGACCTGTCAAAGGGCAGCACAGCCAGTACCATCTTTGACCCACTCATAGGCCATTCAACAGTTCCATGGTGCCAACGCATTGTTCTTGCGCTCAGGAGGTGTTTTTCTTGGATGACGGCTACAGGCCTGACATCCGCATCCCTTATAAAAAAAAACAATGTACACATTCCCTTATTGTCACTTCATGTGAGCTTACAAAACAGCTAAAGCAGGGCTATCTTTCTTATATACCCTACAAATCCCATCTCTGCCCATGTAAAGGAGATGAATAAAAGAAGACAATCATGGCCCTCTCTTTATGCCGTTGAGGAGTAAGTGTTGTCACCCAGGGATAGGGATTAGTTTTGAGTTCAGGAAGTCCATGAGTTGGACCCAAACCCAAACTTTTCACCAAATGGCAAACTAAATATCTAGATTTGGCCAGTGTGCCTGCTCACCTGTACCTCTGGCTTCTGCAGCCAGTAGTCATTTAGTAACATATGACTGTTAAAGTTTTAAATTGTAAACAAGTTGGCAAGCATTCTGGGTGACATCATTGATCAAATAAGGTCATGACCATATTTGCCAATGAAGGCACCCGGTATCCCTGGCTGGTTTCCTGACATTCAGCAGCTGGCTGGGGAGATGGCATTCTACTGTGACAGTAGAAGATCAATGTGGCATGGGTTATCAAGTTGGCTTGCCTAGGGGGCAACCTGGCAGGTAACCCTCCCAATGTTGAGGACATGTAGCCTGGTATCAGTAGGGGGGCACATCTGCTGCTTCTGCCTGGTAAGGAATTTTTAGGGGCCCCACTCCCCTTTTTTTTTTTTTGGGGGGCCCAGAATGGGTTTTAAGGCCATGATGTAAGGTTCCCCTTCAAAATCTATATTGAACCTTTATCTTAGATAGGGGTCTGGTATGAACTTTTAAGGGGGGGACTTAATGAAAAAAAACCCCACAAAAATAAGGCATGGGGTCCCCGTAAAAATTCCCTCAATGCACTCTCACCACAAATGATAGTTCCCAAGCCGACTACCAAAATGAAAACAAAGCAGCCAAGGATGCTGGCTGAAGTCATTGACCACATATGGTCCTGACCATATGTGGTCGGTGACATCCCCAGGGATTCCCCAGCTGCTTTCTTTACAAATAGAAGCCAGCGCTGCTAAACTGTAATTTAGCAGCGATGGTTTTTTTTTAAATGTCACTTTCGCTGGAGTACATTTTACAAGTGTACCACATCATTTGCAGGTTTAAGACATCCCCAAAAAATGTTATTTAAAGAAGTTGTGTATTTTTATGTTGCTCTTTAAGCCTCATTAAAAGACCAGCTCCTTGCTGAACTATATATTTTTTTCTTGCATTGGAACACCATGGCAGTTTTCAGCTGCCCATGCATTTTTTTTAAAACAAAAGACTGTAAATTTAAATTGGCCTTGAAAAATGCCAGAAAAAAATTGCAAGAGTCGGCTCCCATAGACTTCAATGATTTTCAAGTGTTCGAAAATTGCTGATTTTTATAAAGTGTTTGATAAATTCTGCTCAGTTCACTCATTACTACACAGTGGTTCTCTTTTTCTTACACAGTACACATGAGCTGTATTGATTCAGCGTGAGCATGAACTATTACCTAGCCAATTAATTATTTTACCGCACCACGCACTGGTGCACATAGTTCGTAAGCACTTCTCTAATTTAGCACACATCTCAGGCACATTTATTGAGGCCAGAAGTCATGTGGCATTATTGCCTGTTTTTGACACTGACAGAAGGTGCAAGTCCACCTGTACCACATCTGGCATCCAGGTCTGTTTCTCTTAACCCAGCCGATAGACTCCAAGCATTTTGAGAACGTAATATAGATGATCACTTTCTCCTCCAGTCTTATGTCACATCTTCACTATGTGTCACTCACTTCCCAAGACTTACTGCCATTCCTTCTGTATGTTATCTCACATCCCTCAAACATAAAGGTTGCATAAAAAGGCCCTAGTGCACACACATAGCCTCAGAGGTTATCTAGAACACATATATTCCAGAACAAGATTTCTCTCTCTCTCTCTCTCTCTCTCTCTCTCTCTCTCTCTCTCTCAGAAGGTTAGATATGACTTCACTCCCAGCTCTGTATGATACACAACGGGGTTGATTACTAAAGGCAAATAGACTGTGCACTTTGCAAATGCAGTTGCACTAATTTTTCCCAGAGCTTAGTGAATGTGGTGAAGTTTCACTTTGTAAAGAATATCCAATCAGGTGCAAAGAAAATGAAAAAACTGCATTTTTGTTTGCACATGATTTTATGATGGAAATTAGCAAAGCTTTACCACATTCACTAAGCTCTGGTCAAAATGAACACAACTGCACTTGAAAAATTCAGACTATTTGCCGTAGTAATTCAACCTCTATGAACACACCACTGTATATATTGCTTCCCTTTCATTAACTTCAGACTGGGCAAGTGACTTATTGTTAAATAAGAATTTTACTGCAACATACTTCTCCACATTACATAAGTAACATAAGTCCATCCTCCACAGAAATAATATAAAAGTCTTTGGCTGTGTTGTACAATTGAAATATTATTATTATTATTATTATACAGGATTTATATAGCACAGTTTGCTGAGCACTTTACAACATAACGGGAGATAATACAGCAACAATACAGTTCAATACAAGAGTGATAGGAGGGCCCTGCTCCTTGGAGCTTACAATCTAGGAGGGAGGGGCTAGTGGTACAAAAGGTAGTAACTGTGTTGGATGGACTGGTTGGAAGAGTAGAAGATTCCATTATTAGCTGAGAACAGGATAGGCTTCCCTGAAGAGATAGGTTTTCAGAGATTACCTAAAAGTGAGCAGAGTAGGCGATAGTCTGATAAATTGGGGTAGAGAGTTCCATAGGATGGGGGAAGCTCTGGAGAAGTCCTGGAGATGAGTATGGGAGGAGGAGACAAGGGAGCTAGAGAGCAGGAGGTCTTGTGAGGAGCGGAGAGTACGGTTTGGTTGATATTTGGAAACAAGATTGCTGATGTAATTTGGGGCAGAGTTATAAATGGCTTTATATGTTATTGTTAATGTTTTTAATTTTATCCGTTGGGCAATGCGAAGCCAGTGGAGGGATTGGCAGAGAGGGTTGGCAGATACAGATTGGTTAGTAAGGTGGATGAGTCTGGCAACAGCATTCATGATAGACTGAAGAGGGGATAGTCTGTGATTAGGTAGGCCAATGAGGAAGGAGTTACAATAGTCAAGGCGAGATATAACAAGGGAGTGAATAAGTTGCTTAGTGGTTTCCGAGGTTAGGAACGGGTGTATTTTGGAGATGTTGCGGAGGTGAAGTCTACAAGATTTAGACAGTGAATGGATTTGGGACTGAAAGGACAGATAGGAGTCTAGGATTACACCTAGTACCCTGGCATGATTATGTTATTGATCTTGATGGAGAAGTCAAGGGAGGGGCACAGGCTGGTGGGAATACTAAGAGCTCAGTTTTGGAAAGATTGAGTTTGAGGGGAGAGATTCTGTCATAGAGTTGGTCAGTTGCAGAGTGGAAAGGAGTAGGGTTCAATTTGTGAAAGTTTCTGTGGGTAATTGTTTGCTGATTGGAGGGATAGGTGTTTGAAGACGAGGACACTGTAAAGGTGATGAGATTGTGATCAGAGAGAGGAAAGGTGGTGTTTGTGAAGTTGTAGGGAGTGCAAAGGCAGGAGAAAACAAGGTCTAATGTATTCCCATCAGAGTGAGTGGAGGACTGTATACATTGCGCTAATGCAAAAGATGAGGTTAAGTTGAAAAGTTGGGATGAAGCTGTGTGGTTGACATTAATAGGGATGTTAAAATCTCAGAGAATGATAGTGGGTAGTTCAGAGGAGAGAAAGTAGGGTAGCTAGGCAGAGAAATCATCAAGAAAGTGGGACACCGGTCCAGGAGGCTGATAGATCACTGCAATCCTCAGAGAAATGAAATAAAACAGCCGGATGCAGTGAGTCTCGAAAGAAGAGAAGGATAGAGAGGGAGGGCTAGAGAGGACTTGAAAAGTGCTTAGTGGGGATAGAAGTAAACCAACTCCACCATCTTTCTGACCACTGGGTCTGGGTGAGTGGGTCCAGAGAAGACCTCCATAGCAAAGTGCTGCGGGAGAAGAAGAATCTGCTGCTTGAAGCTAGGTTTCTGTAATTGCTAGTAGGTTAAGGGAGCGGGAGACAAAAAAGTCATGGACAGAGGTGAACTTATTACAGACAGAGCGGGCATTCCAGATCGCTAATGAAAAAGGGAGGGTGGTTTTTGGGAGCACGGGGACTGATATTAAATTGAGGGGATTGTGGCTATTCCCAGAAGAAAGAGGATGCCTGGTGTGGGGGTGAGATACTGGAGGACCAGGGTTTGGGGAGATATCCCCAGAGGTTAGGAGAAGAAGAAGGGTGAGGAAAGTAAGATTGGAGCGGGATGCATACGAGTGCACATGCCTTCCTGTCCTGGTGTTTGGGTCAGCAGGTCAGTGAAGTATCAGCAGGAGATGATGAGAGCAGTAGGGAGATGGTAGCAGTGAGGGTGAGATGTACAAGTTTTGGGGTGGAGCAGAGGGTTAAGAAGTGAGATTTTGGGAACGCAGGATAGTAATATGAAAAGGAGGAGTAGAGGGGACATATTAAAAGGAGTGGGAGTCAGACTTGTAAGAGATGTTTCCCAGGGTGTTTGCTTGCAGTCTGTCCAGCGTGCAGTAGAGTTTCTTGCTGTTGTTGTATCTTCCTGCTGCTTCCATTATCCTGATTTAGTTAAACTGCTGTGTTCAACTGCTTCTTAGCACTCCATCAAAAACAGTACTCACGCATAAAACAGCACCCCATCTGTGACTGTGCCCCCCATGAGCTGATCTAAATTTATAGGGAGATGGTCAAATGAGCACTCTTCCCCGCCCTAATTAGGAACTGATAAGGATCACATGAATAGGGGGGATGTTTCTCAAACACAGACCAGACACAGGCCACAGTCATAAAAAGAGTGCAGCAAGAGGTGAGAACTAATCAACATAGACAAATATATATATACACTATTTGTTCTGAAATTAACAGGAGTCCATGCGTTGTTGCAGTTTAGAGTGGAGAGAGCAGATAGCAGCAATTTACCCAGAGAGAGCAGGAGTCTATGCGTTGTTGCAGTTTAGAGTGGAGAGGGCAGATAGCAGCAAATTACCTGTGAAAAGCAGAGAAGCTATGATTAGCCATGATTAGACTGCTGTGTTCAACTGCTTCTTAGCACTCCATCAAAAACAGCACTCACGCATAAAACAGCACCCCATCTGTGAAATAAAGGCTGTGTGACCCTTGGTGCCTTGCCCTGGGGTGCGGTCATACCCCCTCTGTTATAGTTGATAGCAACATAAATCCATATTCTGGAACCTCGAACCAGTTCCCGCTGGAGGGTGCTGCACATGAAAAAATAGCAAAAACATTTTCATAGGTTCCACCGGCTTCCATTGCCTGAACAGACTTCCCCTGGTATTTTGTCTTCTACATGGGGGCAGTGCCATGAACACCAGGGAAAGAGCATGACTCAGGAGTTAAAACGGATTTCCACTCACTCTGTAAAAAAAATAAAAGCCAGCAGCTACAAAAACTGACTTTTAAAAAGCAACCACTCACCTTTCCCATGATCCCGCGTTGCCCCCGCCACAGCCCGTTTCACCGGCCAGGATGTATTCCAGGAGGCCGGCATCTTCAGTGTGGGCACCCGGCTGTGACAGCTTGCGGCTTCACAGTCGGGTGCCCACTGCACATGTGCGAGTAGTGGTGCGCCTCCTGAATGGCTCCATCATCTTCTGGGATCTGTCACGTGTCCCACAGACTTCGGGGAGGGAGGGTAGGAGGACAATTTCAGTTTCTGATCGCCTAGGCAATTGCAGCGGAAGTGGGAGCAGGTACCTGTCAAATTCGGGTACCTGTCCCCCCCCCCTTCTCCCCAAAGGTGCCAATCCTTAATGGGGAGCGGGGGACCAATCTTTAAAGCAGAACTTCCCCTTTTGGGCGGAACTTTGCTTTAACTCTCTCCCTACCGCTAGTACAAAGATTATCACATATAGCTAAGTAAAAAGAATAGTATTAACAGTGTATGTCATACCGTGTGTTATGTTAATTATATGTTATTCTAATCCCCTTTTCCAAAGTGCCATGGAAAAGTAATTAAAAATGCTGCATTCATTTAATGACTTCTCTGCTTACCAGCCCTTCAGTTTAAGCACTTGTGATGTAGTCAGTGCCTTCCCTTTCACTTTCACACTGAGGAGTTTTTGAAGCGTTTTTGCGTTAAAAAAAAGCACATGAAAAGCTCACAAAAAATGCTTCCCTGTGTATGTAAATTTATATCTATGTATGCTTTCACACTGAGGCATTGCGCTTGCAGTGCAGTGTAATAACTCCTGCTTGCAGCATCTTTGGGGCATGATTGGTGAGTTAAAAAAAATTACCCAAAAACGCCTCTTCCCATTGAAATCATTGGAAAAATCCTGAAAAAAGCCTAAAAAATGCTTGAAAAGTGCTACAAAAACACCTCTGAGAAGTGTTTTTGGTGCAGTTTTCGAGTCACATGTTCAGTAAAACACGCTCAGAAAGCGGTCAAAAATTGTGGTAAAAACGCCTATTTGTTTTTGCTGTGTTTTTGCAGTGGATCAGTGTAAAAGTAGCCTGGGATAGCTACATCACTAAAGGCTGCAGGCAGATTTCAGGAATGTAATAGCCAAATCTTGTAAGATTTTGTCAATTTAACTTCAGATGAACATACATAGAGATGCATAAAAAAGCACACACACATATATATATATATATATATATATACTACATGTAAAGTTGAAATCTTGTTAGACTGTACATGCACGAAGATACACCCTGTGAGATCTTGTGAGATTTTGTCATTACATTCCCGAGCTCTTACTGCAGCCTCTTTTAACATAGGCTTTCCAGATTTGTCCAGTTTGGGGTGAAATGTTTGCTTTCTGAAGATCATGGCTTTGCTGACATGACTTTTCTTAAATGTGATGCCAGAAAGCAGGTCACTATTTTGCAAAAAGAGAACAGCGCAATAAAATGTAATGGAATTGAAAGAGATGACCATGTTCAGCAACAAAAGTAAATGTAGAAGGTGATGACAGTGTAAATCAGAATGTAACACTGGCAAGGAAAAACAAGATATGGAAATGTTAAGCAATCTATATATACAGTTGCAAGAAAAAGTATGTGAACCCCTTGGGATTACGTGGAGTTTTGCATGAATTGGGCATAAAATGTGCTCTGAACGTCATCTAAGTCAAAACAATAGAAGAACACAGTCTGCTGAACATAATACTACACAAACATTAGATGTTGCCATGGTTTAATTGCACATAACATGTAAACATTCATAGTGACCCTCCTTTGGCAGCAATAACCTCAACCAAACGTTTCCTGTAGTTGCAGATCAGACCTGCACAACGATCTGGAGTCATTTTGGACCACTCCTCTTCACAAAACTGTTTCAGTGTAGCAATATTCTTGGGATGTCTGGTGTGAATTGCTCTCTTAAGGTCATGCCACAGCATTTCAATCGGGTTGAGGTCAGGACTCTGACTGGGCCACTCCAGAAGGCATATTCTGTGCTGTTGCAGCCATTGTTTTGTTGAATTACTTGTATGCTTTGGGTCATTGTCCTGTTGCATCACCCATCCTCTGCAAAGCTTCAGTTGGCGGACAGATGGTCATATGTTTTCCTGCAAAATGTCTTGATAAACTCTGGAATTCATTTTCCCATCAATGACAACAATCCGTCCAGGCCCTGAGGCAGCAAAGCAGCCCCAAACCATGATGCTCCCTCCGCCATGTTTTACAGTGGGGATGAGGTTTTGATGTTGGTGTGCTGTGCCTTTTTTTCTCCACACATAGTGTTTTGTGTTCTTCCCAAACAACTCAATCTTGGTTTCATCTGTCCACAGTATATTTTGCCAGTAGTGCTGTGGAACATCCAGGTGCTCTTTTGCAAACTTCAAATGTGCTGAAATATTCTTTTTGGACAGCAATGGCTTCCTCCGTGGTGTCCTCCCATGTACTCCATTCTTGTTTAATGGTTTCCTTATTGTAGATGTATCAACAAAAATGTTAGCATGTGCCAGAGATTTCTGTAGGTCTTTAGCTGACACTCTGGGACTCTTCTTTACCTCATGCAACATTCTGTGCTGTGCTCTTGCAGTCATTTTTACAGGACGACCATGCCTAGGGAGAGTAGCAGCGGTGCTAAACTTTCTGTCTGTCAGTCTGTCTGACACATGAACATCAAGGCTTTTGGAGATACTTTTGTAACCCTTTCCAGCTTCATGCAAGTCAACAATTCTTGATGGTAGGTCTTCTGAGAGCTCTTTTCTGCGAGGCATGGTTCACATCAGACAGTGCTTCTTGAAACCAGTAAACCCAAAACAGGTGTGTGTTTTTTAAGGGCAGGACAGCTGTCAGCAACACATCCAATATCATCACACTGATTGGAGTTAAGGTTGGCTCACTCCTGGCTGCAATTAGCTCTGGGCGAAGTCATTAAGCTAGGGCCTCACATACTTTTTCCTCCCGGCACTGTGAATGTTTACATGTTATGTGCAATTAAACCATGGCAACATCTAATGTTTGTGTAGTATTATGTTCAGCAGACTGTGTTCTTTTATTGTTGTGACTTAGAGGACGTTCAGAGCACATTTTATGCCCAATTCATGCAAAACTCCACGTAATCCCAAGGGGTTCACATACTTTTTCTTGCAACTGTATGTAGCACCTTCTAGTGTGCTACAAGTGTAGTGTAGTGTAGTGTAGTGTAGGTAAATATATTGTGTATGACTCATGGTAACTGTGTCTGAGTCTGTGATTAAAGTCAGGTTACTGCAGATCAACCTGGATGGCTTAACAAGTTGGGACTCTATCGTCTCCACCTGGCTCTGGAGGGCTATATAACCTTCCAGAAGCTTGTGGGCAGAAGAGGTGGAGAAAAAATCTGCATGTTTATGGAAATCTGACCAATCCTAGGTTTGGAGGCCCTGGTAGAGTGGTGAGACCAACCCATAAAATTGGGATAGTCTTCGGACCAGTCGCCTGAACTGGAGCTCCGACGGCTCATCTCCTCATCCACCGGCATCCACCATACATCAGAGGGCGGGAGTGAGTGTGAGACTCACCCGTCCCCGCGACATCCCTGCTGGGCAGCTTCGGGCGCTGTTGGCGCCACTCGGAGGCGGTGACCAGGTGCGGCCTTGTTGCGGCCGGGTGGAGCCGCGGAGCTCACCGGCATCCACCATACATCAGAGGGCGGGAGTGAGTGCGTGACTCACCCGTTCCCTCGACTTCCCTGCTGGGCAGCTTCGGGCGCTGTTGGCGCCACTCGGAGGCAGTGACCGGGTGTGGCCTTGTTGCGGCCGGGTGGAGCCGCGGAGTCCTCCGGCTCACATCGGGCCGATCGGTGGTGACAGAGCACGCGGGGCAGAGGTGGGAAGGGGGAGGACTGGTCGCCCCCCCTCCCACTCGTTCAGTGAACGATCCGCCTGTCGTCCCTCCGTTCCAGACGGGACGACAGGAATATAAGTGTCACCCTCCCTCCCCCCATATGTGAAACAGGGGCGGTGTGGAGTAGTGAGGCCTAGTAAACCCTGGACCTCTTCCATCAGGGTACAGGCTGAGTGCATTTTCAGTCCAGGGAGACATATTATCCATGAGTACATTCCTTCTCCCACAGAGAACTGCCAGCACTTCCCGATCCATTGGGTCACCCCCCACACAAACCCAGGAAATATCGGCATATTGTAGAGGCCTTGCTACAGCCTTTACAACAGGTAGCTGTGCTGAGGATAGGCCTATAGAAGACGTCCCATACAGATTCATATAAGGGGAAGGCTGTGGTAATCCCTGTATCCGTACGTCCGCACAGCAGAAACCATTGACCCCCCCTGTTTCGCTTATCCTTTCCTGCACGCTGAGGCATATAGTGCAATTCTGGGCCTGTTGTAAACTACCTATTCTCATTTTCACATATCTGTTCTGGGGGATCCAGCTTGACCCCAAAGAAAATGGCAATATAATACCGTGAGCCTTGACACACGTAGGTGGGGCTACGCAATCTTCACAGAGAGGCGACGCAAACATGGGGAAGGCAGACAAGAAAGCTACTACTCCTCGCTCCAGATCCCCTCGCCGTACAGGTGGTCCTGCTAATCTCAGTATCCCGGAGCTATTCCGGTCTCACACTCCGGATCACGCAGAATCCTCTTCTATTGCATCACCATTACATTCGCCTACAAAGGAGATTCCATCACAGTCTATTAGTTTGACAACAGTTGCCACAACAGCGGCCATACCTGGACATGTCGAACCTCCCCCTCTCACCATCGGGGATTTGAAAGCGGTTGCATCAGATATTAAAGGGACTCTTTCAGCGGCAATAGCTGAGCTACATATTGACCTGCAGGCAGTGGCGCTTAGGCTGGACGCAGTGGAGGATAAAGTTAGTATGCAAGGCCTTGCTATTCATGAGGTGCGCAAGCAGGTTGACACGCACTCAATGCACCTAAGAGAGCTCGATCGTCATATTGAGGACTTGGATAATAGGGGAAGACGACATAACTTGCGGGTGCGCGGTGTACCGGAAGCAATAGAGTCTGGGCAGCTCGCCCAAGTTCTTTTAACCATCTTTAATGATCTTTTGGAAAGACCGCATGAATCTCCTATTGAGATCGAACGTCTCCATAGGGCCCTACGTCCCAAAGGCAGAGACACGGACCCACCGAGAGATATAGTTTGCTGCCTAGTCGACTTCCGACTTAAAGAGGAAATATTACGTAGAGCTCGGGACAAACAGCGCTTGTTTTACCAGGAAACGGAAATTAAATTATTTCAGGATCTCTCCCATCTCACTCTGCAACGTAGGAAAGACCTGCGCCCCTTACTAGATTTACTTCGCTCTAAAGGTATCGCCTACCGTTGGAAGTTTCCGTTTGGTCTTGCTGCAACACATATGGGGAGATCAGCTCTCATGAGATTTCCGGAAGACCTTGCACCATTCTGTGAAACCTTGAATATCCCTTTACCGGATATACCTAACTGGTCCAGTGCTTCTTCTTTACAATTGCAGCTAGATGACAGCCCCATGGAAGCACAATCTGCTGGCCACTTATCTGGTGAAAGACGACGCAAATCTTCACACCCAGCTTCAACTTCCCCGGTACGAAGAAGGCTTATTAATGATGACAGTTTACCAGCATCGCCTGCACACCGTAAGGCGCGTCATGAATGACCTTTTCCCGTTTTCTGATATTCATGCTCATGAGTATAAACACCCCCACAGTCTGAGGCTGCTTTACTAGTGAATCGAGTAGGTTTTGTTATTTTTTATCCACGGTTCCTTTATGTGACATAACTAACATCACCTGTACTTCTCAAGGGTATGTGTATCGCTTCACATTGCCAAGCTTCATATATGTAATATGTATCGATCATATATATTCGTTTTGTAGGCATGTAAGGGCTGAGGTATCCTTATTTGTGTTATGAAAGAGAGATGTTGGGATCTGTGGAGCTATTGGTTGTGTACCTGCTGGTATTGAAGGGCTCTTTTTTGCTTGGCTAGTGCGCAATACTATGGTTCTGAAAAGCTATTTGTCTTGATCTTGCAGATAAATTCTCCATAAGCCTTGAATTGCCTCGGGACTAGCCTATACACTTGTGCATACCATCTTTGGTGGGACGGGGGATGGGGGCTTGTGCGGATCAGTAGTGTACCGAGATGTGTTTATCTCTCCTGAAGCATCCTAAACAATAATACCATAATCTGGATTCATGGGATTTCGTACCATCTTGGTGTACTGCTGTACGTGCTTGCCTCTGACCCTTGTCTCTTAATTAGATCAATGCTAATATCATATTAATAGTCTATTCGCATTATTTATTTGCTCTCCTTACATTATGTTGGTCTTACAAAACTCTTGGGATACCTCTATATGCAATTCAGTTTATGATATGTTACATACCTCCTAACTAGATGTGAGTACTGTGGTATTTTTGATTTGGAGTATGAGTCCATACTATATGATTTTCACATGTATAGTTCACTCCGTGGATGGGTGCAATTTGGCCCTATACATTTAGCTGCTCTACTTTGTCGCAGACTCGTTGGGCCACAGATTGTAGATGCTTCTTCCCCAGCAACCTATCTTTGTTTTGTAGGCGATGGGGTGTTTAACACTACTTAGAATCCCTCAGTTGGGATTATTACTTACATTATCTTTGGAAAACGGTTTCAGGAGATATTTGGCCCTTGGCTTACATCTCAGTTTCGGCATATGGGATTATGTTGCTCCTGCCATGCACTTTTTCATGTACAGTAGCTATCTTTATCCGAAATTGATATGACCTATGCAGACCCTTTTCAAGTGACTCGAGTGTTTATGTGGTACGATTTAAAGTATCTTTTAGGAAATGACAGATCACAGATTGCATTGTATATGACTCGTGATAACATAATATGTATATGGTAAAATAGGTTACGCTCAATTGCATAACGTATTTCCAATGACTGTCCAAGTTATGTCATACAGTTTTAAATATTGGGTCTTCTCCTTTGGCATACATTCACTTTTACACCTATTGTTGCACATCACTGTTTACGAGCCTTGATAGGGTCCAAGTGACTACCTACAACATTGAGTTTATCATGATGTTGCATATAATACTTTTAGCATACATCCCTCCCCTGTTACACTCCACTTATCTCTCGATACAAGTCAGCTACTTCCCACCTACGTATATGTGTCAAGGACACATCATATTGGATCACTCCCCCTCTACAACTTTTATTCAGGAGAGTTAGGCCTCTTTAGAACTATACTGTATATTCTTAATACGGCCGTTTCTGGGTTTGACACCTCTCCGACAGTTTATTCGAGATTCTCACACAACGTCTTGCAAACAACCATTCCATAGGAGCTTTACTATGAGATAGAATAGCTGGACTATTCTGCCTCTGGAGTCGAGTTTTAAAGGAAGTTGAAGGAACATAGATTAATACATACATACGGACATATATGAAACACACCTGACACTTCTATCTTTTTTTCTACCTAATTTTTTGACTCTGTTCCTTTATAATTTAGTTTCTATTCCAACAGTTTAGAAACTCTATATTAATCTTTTTTCTTCTGATACCCCCTTGTTGTCATCGTCGTCCCCCCCCCCCTTTTTTTTTTTTTTTTTCTCTCTCTCTCTCTCTCTCTCTTTCTCTCTTCGCCTTCCCCTTCCTCTCCCTGCCTCAGCGATACGTATTGAGTACACTTATAGCCCTCCAGCAACCAGTTCGTGTAGATTTCATAATGGCTAATAAACACGCATCTAAACAGTCATTTCGCACACTTTCCGTGGCCTCTCTCAACGCAAGGGGCCTAAATGTGCCTGAAAAACGCTCGCAACTACTCACTTATATGAAGAGCCTACGTGCAGATGTGATCTTTGTCCAAGAAACTCATTTTCGAGCAGACCAAGTCCCTAAATTCTCTAATGTTAACTACCCCACGGCATTTCACTCAGTTAATGCGGAAGTAAAAGCTAAGGGGGTATCCATTTTGCTTTCTAAAACGCTCCCGTTTGAACTTGCTGAGTCTCTTGAAGATCCCGAGGGCAGGTTCCTTTTTCTCAAAGGCACCCTCTTTAATAAACCGCTTACCCTAGTCAATGTTTATAGTCCCAATACTGCACAAGTAAGCTTTTTTCGTAAAATCACCAAGTTACTTGCTACATTTCAATCGGGTATCCTGATTCTGGGAGGCGATTTTAATGTGGCTCTGAACCCACTGGAAGATACGTCCTCGGGGTTTTCCTCCATACCGTTCCAAGCACTCAAACAAATCAAAATTGAATTGAAAGACCTTCTCCTTCATGATACATGGCGTACCCTTCACCCTTTGGACAGAGATTATACCTTTTATTCTGCTCCTCACAAACGCCACTCTAGAATCGACTACTTCTTTCTCTCGCAAAACGATTTAAATACCTTGCAGTCTGCCTCGATCGAACCAAAGATCCTCTCAGATCACCACCCGATTATGATAACGTTGCAATTCCTGGATACACCAGGCATAACCAAAATATGGAGACTGGATCCATTTCTCCTTACGGATTCCTCAGTTACCCTCCAGATCCGTGATTCTTTGACAAACTACTTTCGAGAAAATACATCCTTGGAAACGACCCCTCTCGTACGGTGGGAAGCACACAAATGTGTAATACGTGGACTTATAATGTCAATCTCAGCTGCGCGAAAACGTCGGGCTCAAGCATCATTTTCTTCTTTATTGCAAAAGTTCGCTCACTTGAGTGCGCACATAAACGATCTATAGCCTTAAGATCGGCTACTGAACTAGATCGAGCACGACAACAACTCCGCGATGTCGTAGAGAAGAAAACTAAGCGTAATTTTACTCTACAACAGAAGCTTTTCTATGAACATGGCAATAAGAGTGGCAAATTTCTTGCTCGGGCGCTACAATCTAAAAAGGCAGCTCGACACATTTATCAGCTCCATTCCAAGCATGGACGCCTACTGAAAACATCGTCGGAAATCGCGGCGGAATTTGAAGAGTTTTACTCTAACCTATACAACCTACCTTTACAGCCCAAACCAACAGGTGACATTAGGCCACGTAAGACCATTATACAGGCCTTCCTCACGCAATATCTCCCCAAACCAGTTTCAAGGACACAAGCGAAAGAATTGGAGGGAGCTTTGACGCTACAGGAACTACAACAGGCTATTACACAGTTGAAACCTGGTAAAAGCCCAGGACCCGATGGCTTTATCAACTCTTACTACAAATCTTTTCTTGACATTTTAGCGCTTCCATTTCTACAGGCCTTCAACACATTAGACACGCCAGGACAATCTATGAGTCATCTTTCGGAGGCTCACATTACGGTTATACCCAAAGAGAATAAAGACCAAACTTCTACAGTGAATTATCGTCCGATTTCGCTATTAAATGTTGATCTAAAGATCTTTGCTAAAATTCTGGCTAACCGCTTACTACCTGTTATAGAATCCATCATATCTCCGGACCAGGTGGGCTTTGTTCCGGGCAGAGAGGCCAGAGATAACACAATTAGGGCCATTAATATACATCACTGGCTACTTCAAAAGCGACAACCTGGATTTTTTCTCTCTTTAGATGCCGAAAAGGCGTTTGACAGACTAGCATGGGATTACCTGGAGGCAGTTTTGATTGGACTAGGACTACCTTTGCGCTTTTTGACTTTTATTATGTCTCTATATATAGCCCCCACAGCACGAGTGCGCGTTAATGGTCACCTTTCGGACTCCTTCTCAATTGGCAACGGGACTAGACAGGGATGCCCCTTGTCACCCCTCTTATTTATCCTTACATTGGAACCTTTATTGAATTGCATTAAGGATAATGCTAACATCAAGGGGATTTTGATCAATGACAAACTACATAAAGTGGCAGCCTTTGCTGATGACATACTTCTTTTCCTAACAGACCCGCATATCACGTTGCCAAACTTGCTACAAGATTTCAAACTATTTCAGTACTTGGCTAACTTTAAAATCAATTTTTCTAAATCTCAAGCACTTAATGTATCATTAACTCCGGATGTGTTGAAACAAGCGACATCAAATTTTCCTTTTACTTGGCAACGTGAAGCTATCACTTATTTAGGAATCCAATTACCAACACATCTTTCGGAATTATATACAAAAAATTTTCTACCCCTCTTACATGACATCTCCAAAGACCTACAGACATGGAATAAACCCTGGTTTTCTTGGTTTGGTAGGGCAGCTATACTAAAGATGAACGTGCTCCCCAGAATATTATATCTTTTGCAGACAATACCAATCCAATTACCAAACTCATTCTTCAAATCCTATAGAACGCTCTGTACCTCCTTTCTTTGGTATAATAAACGCCCAAGAATTAGCTTTGCCCAACTCACCATGCCCAAGAGGAGTGGAGGTATAGGACTTCCGGATATTCACCGTTATTACAGGTCCTGTCACCTAGCCAGAATAGTGGACTGGACAACAAACCACACTCGTAAGGTGTGGGTTGGTGTAGAGGCTGATTTCTCAAAGATACCACTCTCCACCTCCCCGTGGCTGAAAACCTCTCACGTCCCTTCCGAGTTTCGAGAACACCCACTTATAGGTCCCACTCTATGCTGTAGTGCTCAGTTGTTCCAGAAAAAAGAACTATCTTCCTTTCCGAGCCCTCTTACTCCGATCAAATTGAATCCGGACTTTATTCCAGGGATTTCTCCGACCTTTCTCGCTGGGTATGGCCGTGATGAGAGTCTTACAGTGGGTCAATTCTTCAAAGATTCTAGCCTCTTATCTACAGAAGACATTGCAAAGACGTGGCCATCCATTACACTAACACCATGGATGTATAGACAAATACACCATTTCTTACGTAACTCCCCACATCTAAAAGACTATTCAAGACCGCTTACTGCATTTGAGAAGCTCTGCTTTACGGACATCCCCCAGCGGCATGTTATATCTAAGCTCTATTCCTATCTTGAAAGTACTAACACATCTCATTCGCGGAAGACCTGTTCAGCCTGGCAACGTGACCTACAACTTCAAATCTCACCAGAGGACTGGGACCACATTTACGACCATATGCATAAAGGCTCCATTTGTGTCTCTACACAAGAAGGCAATTATAAATTATTTTCCAGATGGTACAGAGTTCCGTCTTGGGTTAGTAAATTTGATCCTAACGCCTCAGATCTATGCTGGAGATGTTCCCGGGCAACAGGTACTCTTCTACATATCTGGTGGGACTGCCCGCGGCTGCAACCCTTCTGGAGAAAAGTTTTGGACATAATCACTCAAGTAACTACATACACCCTAGACTTTACCCCAGCACAATGTCTACTTCATCATTCCTCACTTTCTGTGCGGACTTATCGTAGGTCGCTTGCTTTACACATGATAAATGCGGCAAGACAGTGTATTCCGGTCCATTGGCGATCGGAATACGTTCCCACCGTGCGAGAGTGGATTCTTAGGATCATCAGGATCGCAGAGATGGAGGAGCTGATTTCAGTGGCAAAAGAACACCCCGAGAGATTCAGGAAGACTTGGGCGTGTTGGAATCATTTCCAAACTACCGATACTTATCATTGTCTAATGAAGGAATGAGCGAGAGGAGATTTGGTGACACGGATACCCCTAGAACGTTCACTTCAGGAATAGTTCCATTACGGGACTTTAACGAAATTGTATTTCTAAGTAATGATTGAATCTGTCTCAGCCTGGAAGCTGCTAACTGATATGACTGGTTTGGTTATGCCTATTTAGTTATATACCTCATCCTTCCCCCATTCACCTCCCCCCCCCCCCCCCTCTTCCCCCTTTTTTTTTTTTTTTTTCTCTCTCTCTCTCTCTCTCTCTCTCTCTCCCTCTACCTCTCTCTCTCTCTCTCTCTTCATCTGTATTCGTCCCCTACGTCCCTCCTCGCCCCACTATGATATTTTTTCTCATACTCTTCCTCCATTCCCTTGCTCATTTCATTCCCATCTCTTCTTTCTCTCTTTTTCACCTCTTTACCATATTCTAACTAACTATATTTTTCATAAGGTACAGAGTACTTACAGACACACAGGTGTAACAATACTCCTCCAATCTAATCTATAATGTTCAAGTACGGAATCCTAAGACATATATGCCTTGAGTTGACACGACTATTGCTATATACCTCACTGTCCTGTTTCTTTAGATCTCCCTACACAAGGACTATTGTACCCCGTATTTCTATAAATTACTTACTGCTAACATCATTGCTATGGGTATATACGGTGCCTTCCCCTTAGGACTGTATTTCAGGTTGAGCTACGATTTACTTCTATGTCCTGAACCCGTCTGCGTTACGGGAGAACATGCTTAAAGACTTGCGCGGACTGCGATCCGTATTTGTTTATGACTTGTTATGCCTTTCATATCTCAATAAAATTTCTTGGAAAAAAAAAAAAAAAAAAAAAAAATTGGGATAGTCAGGCCGCCAACGGAAGTCAGGTGGATGATGGAGTGTTGTGGAGACTGTCGGTGTCCTGGGAGGGGTCCCCATGGTCTAAGAGGGCTGGCCTAGAGACTAGACTTGGGCTGGCACAGGAGGGTCCATTCATCAGTGCGACATGAACAGGATCAAGGCCTGGGAGCATTGGGAGCAAGAAGAACAGAGTGAGTACATGAGCACATGCAGGGATTCACAAGAGGAAAGACTGCCAAATGTAGCCAGCTTTCAAAGGACTGCACTATGTATAATCTTTTGTCCCTGTCCTGGGAGATCTTCAGAGCAGCTGGGAGGGTTGGTAGTGTCTGCAGACTGTGGATACAGGGGAGAGAAGATATCTCTGCATGTAGTTTGCAAGAAGTTGAGCTGATTTTCAGAGGGGCTGAGAGTCCCTAGCCTGTATGGGGCTGTTGCTACTGATCCGCAAAGATTGATCGCTTTCAAGGAAAAGAACAGTCCAGGATCAGTTTCTGTATATAGGAAGGAAGTTGTCCCTGTGCATTTATTCAGTCAAGTTGGGCAACCCATAATCTCTATTACCCTATCCAAGTTATTTCCCCTAATAAAATAGCAAACAACAAACTCATGGACTGTTCACTGATTGTGCATACAAGTTTAAAAAATGCTTATTGCCTGGCTGTGCAGAGCTCAGGGGAACCTAGAAACACAGCAGCCCGCACTAGGGTAGTACTACATATACATTAAAATAAACAGCAGGCATGCAGAGAGCACATGGTCCCAGATTCCAAAGGGATCACATCCTAGGACACTTGGGAAAGAGAAAGCATGACTGGCTTTTAATATATTGCTATCAAGGATTTAAACACATATGCATTGCAGTAATTCACAGCATCTAAAAAGGTAGAAAAAACAGATTACCGGTATGTAGCAATCAAAGCAAAGATGAAGAAGCAAACATGTTTGTGATTAACATGTTTTCAAGAAAAAGAACAAAGTGATATAAAAGTGAAAGAAAATAACATACCAGGTTCCAAAAGTTTGAACACCCCAAAATACGATATTTTTCATGTGGTCAATATGCAAAGAAACAGTGGGCAATTACAAAACACAAGAGAAGCTTTTCAATATTCCTGTACTAGGTCCACAGAAGAGCAAATGACACTGATTAAGTTATTGGAAAAAGATTATGACTGCCAAAGCTCAAACTACAGATGAAAAAAACTAAAGAAAGATGAACATAATGTCTCAAGTTATTGAATCCATATATGATCAGTGCAATGTCAGAACAAAAGAACAATTGAAGAAGTTGCTGTTTGAATTAAAAAGCGTAAAGGTTACCTTTTCTTTGTTACTTTATTACAAATAATTATTTTTTTTCTTATATGAAACATTAAAAGAAAAGTATTTCCTGACTTTCAAAAGAAAAATTAATAAGGCAGAAATTGTGACAAGGTAATTTTTTTTACATTTGTACTTTATTTTCCAAAAGTTCAAAATAACTTTTTATAACTTTTAATAAATGTGTCATTATCCACCACCTCCCTCACCGCAGCTGAGCACATTAACTACCATTCCAGCTGTCTTGACTTGCACTCTTGACTGGCATCAAACAGCCTTTTGGTTAGAACGGCTCCTCCAGCTGCACGTTTCAGTGCGTACATGCGCCACTTTTGTATTCATTACTATAGATGAATCATATTACATTTGCTTGTTTGAATACAGCTCACCTATAGTAAAAAATGGGGAAGAGACTTAATTTCGTACTAAGAAAGTGAGCCAACAGAGCTGTTTGATGACAAGCAAGGCCATGGCACAATGGCGAGGGAGATTGTGTGTAATGGTCTGCACTCTGGGTAGTGTGTGGGAAAAGGGGGGTGGTGATATTTATTAAATTACACATTCATTAAAATTTAATGTGTGCATTAAAGTTGTTTTAAACCCCTATACACGCACCCAATGAAGTGACTGGCCTCGGGTGATACACAGAGATGAAAGAAATCCTCCTGCCAAAGTTGTATCTGTTTATCTGTAGCATTCTCTTTTATACAACCATTCAAAGACCAGCATTTATAAAGCTTGTCTGAGCTTTCAGAAAAGAGGACGGAGAGTTGAAATTACACTCTGCAGAGATCATTAAAGAGAGCTGAGAACTGATTGAAGGGAAGAGACACACCCCCTTCCACAGAACCCTCATGAACAGAGTTGAGGCTGTAAATGTGCTGTAGTTCCCTCCCCTGTCACCTTTTTTCTCTTGGTGTCAGGAAAACATGTCAGAAGTGATTTGTGCTGATAAACACAGGAATGAACACTCAGTGCTCTTAACTGAGACAAGTACACATTATAGAGAGATTGCTTTGTTCATATTTCATGTCTGAGGTTTACAACCACTTTAAAGTGCAAATTAGGGTAGAATAATGCACATAGCAAGCAAAAAGAGCACAGTGGTTTTGTTCATATAATGACAACACAAATAACCGTTATCATGGATGGACTTGGTGGTGGTGTTATACTTTTTAAATGGTATTATTTTTAAATAGTACACAGAGCAACATTGCACTTCAAGATGAATATTCTGTACATATTTACATAGGTTCATGTTTTCAACAATTCATTTGTTCTGTTTCAGATTTTTGAGATTCTAATTGTGGTAGCGTAAATCAGTGCATGAATGTTACTTTGACAATCCTGTACAGAAGCAAATCACGTTTGTTTAGGAGTGCCTTATCTGTACCAGTTTAACTCTCAATCATATCAATCCACTAAAGATTTCTTGAATGCGGGACTAAAATCTCAAAAGATCATTTTAGCAATGTACATATAAATCATTTCTTTAAAATCTCAACAACACATTAAATATTTAGGTGAGCTTAAGGGGTTAGATCACCTTTACTGACTCAGTTTTGTAAAAGAATGTGTGCTTTCTCAGCTGCTCATTTCATTGCCCCCCTCCCATCTGTTCTGCAGATGCAGGATATACCGAGCATTGCATGTGTAGCCCTGAAACTCACAAATGAGCACTCTGCTTCTTTCCCCATGCATGCATAGAGAGTCTACTCTCTTTCACTCTTGCAGAAAGCTGAGCTATGGGAGAGAGCGGACTGTGTATGTGTGGATAGGGAACACAGCTGAGTGCATGTTCATGAGATTCTGGTGCCACCCATGCAATGCTTGGTACAACCTGTCATCTGCGGTACTGAGAGGAGGCAATTAAACTGCACTGAAAGTGAAACTTTCTTTCATCAAATCTTTTTTTGAAGAAAAATGTGACGTGTTTTTTTTTACGTATTCAAAGATACCAGTAGATTCCCTATATTTCAGAAAATAAACAAATTGTTTTATTACATTAGAAACATATACTATATTGCCAAAAGTATTGGGACACCCCTCCAAATCATTGGATTCAGGTGTTCCAATCACCTCCATGGCCACAGGTGTATATAATCAAGCACCTAGGCATGTAGACTGCTTCTACAAACATTTGTGAAAGAATGGGTCGCTCTCAGGAACTCAGTGAATTCAAGCGTGGTACCGTGATAGGTTGCCACCTGTGCAATAAGTTCATTCGTGGAATTTCCTTGCTACTAAATATTCCACTGTAAACTGTTAGTGGTAATATAACAAAGTGGAAGCAGCTGGGAACAACAGCAACTCAGCTATGAAGTGGTAGGCCACGTAAAATGACAGAGCGGGGTCAGCGCACACTGAAGCACACAGTACGCAGAAATCGCAAATTGTCTGCAGAGTCAATAGCTAATGACCTCCAAACTTTGTGTGGTCCTCAGATCAGCACAACAACAGTGTATAGAGAGCTTCATGGAATGGGTTTCCATGGCCGAGCAGCTGCATCCAAGCCTTACATCACCAAGTGAAATACAAAGTGTTAGATGCAGTGGTGTAAAGCACGCCGCCACTGGAATCTAGAGCAGTGGAGACGTGCTCTCTGGAGTAATGAATCACACTTCTCTGGAAGTCTGATGGATGTGTCTGAGTTTGGCGGCTGCCAGGGGAATGGTACTTGCCTGCATTGTGCCAAATATAAAGTTTGGTGGAGGTGGGAATATGGTGTGGGGTTGTCTTTCAGGGGTTGGGCTTGGCCCCTTAGTTCCAGTGAAGGGAACTCTTAAGGTGTCAGCATACCAAGACATTTTGGACAATTTAATGCTTCCAACTTTGAGGACGTGTTTGGGGATGGCCCCTTCCTGTTCCAACATGACTGCACACCAGAGCACAAAGCATGGTCCATAAAGACATGATTGAGTGAGTTTGGGGTAGAGGAACTTGACTGGCCTCAACTCAATAGAACACATTTGGTATGAATTAAGCGGAGACTGTGAGCCAGGCCTTCTTGTCCAACATCAGTGCCTGACGTCACAAATGTGCTTCTGGAAGAATGGTCAAACATTCCCATAGACACACTCCTAAACCTTGTGGACAGCCTTCCCAGAAGAGTTGAAGCTGTTATAGCTGCAAAAGGTGGGCCAACCCAATATTGAACCCTGTGGACTAAGACTGGGAGGCCATTAAAGTTCATTTGCATGTAAAGACAGGCATCCCAATACTTTTGGCAATAGAGTGTACAGTATTTTGCACTGTTTTTCCTAGAGAAGGAGAAATATAACAATTGTAACCCAAGGTGTGTGACTGACTGGCTATAACTCTCTTCCATATACAAAAATCAACTAAGAATAACCAAATCGAAATTAATTACAACATCTCCTACAAATGAAAAAAAATCCTACACCAAATTCCAGTATTCCACAAAAATAACATTGCTGGCCAGAATATATAGGATAGGTACACCTATAGAGTGAGTCTGTCCACATTGCCACACTCAATTATTGGGCTGTTCCAATCAGGTAAAGTTCCAACTCTTTCTGGTAGTATCAACATTTGCCCTCTTCCACGTATCACATTGCTATTGGCCTATGCCTATGTTGGGCTGCATGAGGCATGAGGGAGCAGGCAAGTTCTGACACTACTGTACTGGGAGCTGTTGGAGCTTTGTCATGAGGATGGTAGTCAACTCAAGGTGTTAAACATATCTGGATTCCACCCTTCCTCCTAAAAAAGGAAATATGGTGATTTTTTTGTGAGTTGTGCAGATTAGAACATATTATAATCTAGTGACATCCAACAATGAAAAACTCTTGTTAAAAAGTTACATAGTTAATCTGGTTGAAAAAAGTCCAACCAGTTCAGCCAACAGAGAGGAAAAAAACACACACATTCAAATAAAAAAACTTCAATAAATGCTGTCCAATACCCACAATTGACCAAAGGAAGGCAAAAAAATCCCAATAAAGCAGGATACAATTTTCTCCAGCAGGGGAAAAAAATTCCTTCCTGATTTCCAAGAGGTAATCGTATATTCCCTGGATCAACTTTACCTATAAATGTTAGTATCCAGTTATATTATGTGCATTTAGGAAAGAATCCAGGCCTTCTTTTTTTAACAATCTACTGAGCTGGTTAATTCTTGAGGGAGGCTATTCCACATGTTCACAGCTCTTACTGTGAAGAAGCCTTTCCATATTTGGAGATTAAATCTTTTTTCCTCTAAACATAAAGAGTGACCCCTTGTCCACTGTGATGACCTTAAAGCGGTAGTAAAGTTTAAAAAAAAATTGCATACTCGCACATATGAAAGATTTACCTTACCTGTGCGCTGTCACTGCTGCAGAGGCTTCTTTCTTTACCCGGTCTTCCTTCTGGATTCCCTTGTTGCGGCTGCTTGAATGGCTGAGTTGTCACTCCCGCACATCCACGGGGGGAGCTCACTAGAATATCTCCTGAGGCTTGGTTCACATATATGAATTTTGCATTTGATGCTTTCTCTAGTAATTTTGCAGTTTGTTTTGAGTTTTTCTACATGTATTTTTGACACATTTTTGATGCGTTTTTACCACTTTTTGCATTTTGTTTAGCTCTTTTTTTTTTGTTGAAAGATAATTTTTTTTGCTGCTGGGAAGAATAAAAACACAAAACGCAGAAGTGGCAAAAACAGCAAAAACACACTACCATACATTTCAGCAGCTTCTCCATTGAACTCCACTGTAGCAAAAATGCTGCTTTTTGCTTTTAACCTCTTCACACCGACCATACACAAAAATGCGGCCTCTCGGCAGCTGGGCCTTGATGCCAAGCGGACGCGTATTTGCGTCCCATTTGTAAACTAACTTGCTGACAGTGCGCCATGCACGCTCCCAGCACATGTGTCGGCGTCCCACGGAAAGGTCCTGATCTCTCCTTCACGGCGGTCACATGACCCTAAACCCCGCCTCCCAGCATCAGAAACCCCTTAAAGGGCCGGGAGGTGCCAGCGTGAAGGGGTTAAAAAAGTCCCTGACCCTGTCCAAAAACACAGCAGCTCAAAAAAGCATAGATGTGAACATGTTCCATAGGAAACCATGTTAAATGGACTGTAGTGCGTTTGTGAAAAAAGCAAAAAGAACTAAAAAATACAATGGTGTGAACGGAGCCTAAATGGTGCACGTTAGAAGATATTAATTTTCCTACACGCAAACTTTATTATAAGCTTACCTGTAGGTAAAAATAAAAAAAACTTTAAGGTGAATAAGACCTCATGTACGCATGAACTGCCCTAGATATTTAGCTCTCCTGGCAACAGAAAAACGGTAAGCGCGTTTACCTGCATTTAGCGCTTGGATGTTTATTCATTTGATTGGTCACAGTATTTTCATTTGACATGAATAAACACCCAAGCACTAAACATGGCTAGAGTTTAGACATGTTTACAAGCGTTTTTGCCACGTTTAGTGTTTTGTGGCCAAAATGTTCCTCTTCTAAATGCAGAAGAATCGCATTCAGGAGAGGAACGTTTAACTGCTGCTAAACTCTGCTGCACCTAAACTCTGGTAAAAGCCTATTTGTACATGAATGCGTAGACTTTTATTGAGTTAAGTTCAGGGGCTTTGGCAAAAAACCCCATAAACTCCTAAACTTACATTTAGGAGCAGCAGTGTACATGAGGCCTAACTCTACACTGAGCTCACTATATGAACCACTGATGTATTTATACATGTTGATCATATCCCCCCTTAATCTCCTCTTCTCAAGAGAGAATAAATTCAGTTCTTCTAATCTTTCCTCATAGCTGAGTTCCTCCATGCCTCTTATCAGTTTGGTTGCCCTTCTCTGTACTTTCTCCAGTTCCCCAATGTTCTTTTTGTGAATTGGTGCCCAAAATTGAACTGCATATTCCAGATGAGGTGTTACTAATGATTTGTACAGGAGAAAAATATATCATTTTATATCACTCTCTCATATCTCTCTCTCTCTCTGGAGTCTATACCTCTTTTAATACAAGAGAGGATTTTGCTCGCTTTAGAAACCGCAGCTTGGCATTGCATGCCAATATTAAGCTTGTGATCTACCAGAACTCCCGGATCCTTCTCCACCATTGATTCCCCCAGTTGTACTCCCTCCTAGTATGTATGATGCATGCATATTCTTAGCCCCCAAGTGCATAACCTTACATTTATCAACATTAAATCTCATTTGCAAAATAGTTGCCCAATTAAACAGTGCATTGAGGTCGGCTTGTAAGTTTTAGACATCTATAAGGATGTTATTCCACTGCATAGATTGGTGTCATCTGCAAAGCCTGAAATAGACATGTGCAGTTCAATTCGTTCTGAATTGAAACTGAGACAAATTTTTCTTATTTCATTAATTACAATAGTAACAAATCTGAATTAACAGAATTAAATTCGGACGAAGTTTGGATTCTAATCAAATTCAAATCAAATTTGACTTGAATTCAAATACAAGAAGAATATGATATAATATAAAAGAATAGAAAATAAAAATAATAGAATAGAACAAAATAGAATAGCATAGAAAGAATATAACTGTCTTCCGAAATTCGAATTTCAAATGGAATAGATTAGCATACAACAGAAAAGAATAGAACAGAATAGAAAAAACAATAGAATAGAATAAAATAGAAAGAATATAACTGTCTTCCAAACTTTAAATTTTGAATGGAAGAGATTAGCATAGAATAGAAAAGAATAAAACAGAAATGAATAGAACCAGATAGAAAAAACAATAGAATAGAATGAAATAGAAAGAATATTACTGTCTTCTGAAATTCGAATGGATAGAAGAGAAAAGAATTGAAAAGAATAGAATAAACAATAGCATAGAATTCAATAGAATAGAACAGAAAGAATAAAACTGTCTTCCGAAATTCAAATTTCAAATAGAATAAATTCAAATTTGAATAGAAAAGAATAGAAAAAAAAAAGAGAATAGAACAGAAAAAATAATAAAATAGAATAGAATGGAATAAAATAGAAAAATATTTTTAAAATTTTTTGAATAGAATAAATTCGAATGCAGATTCAAATTGTTTCTGATATCAGTTACATTAAATTCAAATCGAATCAAATTTGAAAATGAATGAATTCAGAAAACAAATTTTAAAAGACATGAATTTAATGAAACACAATTATTTAAATAACGAATGTAACACCCCCTTACTTCCTGAAGGTGGTTAGGGACCCCCAAGTAGCTTTGTGGGCTAGAATTTCACCTCAGGGTGGAATTCTTTATTCTTCACGGGAGGTGGAAGATTTTGGGCACCAATCACTTCAAGAAGATTTAAAAGAGTTTATCATAGGACCAGAAAGCTCAGGGAGAGAAAAACTGGGGCACAAAATAATGAAAGGACCAAAAATGTGCAGACTCTATATCACCAGTCACAGTAAATACAGGAAAAGCTCCTTTGAGCCAGACCAGTATTATTATTATATTATACAGTATAGTATAATATATTATACTGTATAGTATTCTGTACTATTCAAACTATAGAGCAGGTTCTATTGAACACACTTGCTTCCTGGATGGGCCACCCAAACATCCTGCAATGTCTATCAGCAGAAGCTTCCACCTAGCTTTCCAGAACACTCTTCACCAGCCAAGTCTCACCCCTGTTGCTCAAATCCAGGTAACCATATTCCTGTTTCACTTTCCCTTGATGTTCAGTACCCTTCAACAAGTCAGCAGGAGCCTTCAGGCCTCAGACTAGAGTATCTCAGAACACCATACCATAGTTGGCAACAAAAAAATGGCGTGGCGAAAAAATGGTTGTTTAAATTACACTAAATATTGGGCGTGGCTTAAAGGGGTGTGGTTAAACAGTCTGAGATTCTTTTGCCCCCTCCCATGCAATTTTGCTCTCCACACCAACATCCCAAAAAATAAATAAACACAATGATAGACTTATCTAAAAAAAAATTAATGTAAACATAAAGAACTAGTTCACACTCACTGATTGGTTGCTAGAGGTTACAGCACATCATTACTGCTCACTGATTGGTTTCTAGAGGTTACTGCAGTTAGTACACGACTATGGTCTGAGACTGCAGGCATATTACAGAAGTTGGTCAGAGACTGCACACATAGTAAAGGAGTTGGTCAGAGACTGCAGGCATAGTAGACGAGTTGGTCAGAGACTGCGTACATGGGATAGTCAGAGACTGCAGGTGTAGTACAGAAGATGGCCAGAGACTGTGTACCTGGCACAAGAGATGATCAGAGACTGCAAAAACGGCGCAAGAGATGGTCAGAGACTGTGGACATGGTGCAAGGGATGGACAGAGACTGCGGACATGGCTCAAGGGATGGACAGAGACTTCGGACCTGGCTCAAGGGATGGACAGAGACTGCACAAAAAGCACCTGAAATTTACAAACTGTCCCTAAACATACAAACGGTTGGCACCCCTGCATACACACTTACTACATTCACACATACTACATACACACATGCTAGGGGTCGGGCACGATTATCTGTGAGGCTGGCTACACCTTCTCCCACCCACTCACGCTACCAAGCCTCACAGGAAATCCTCAATCATAGTGCCTGGGGTAGGAGGGAAAGAGGAGGAGGAGTGACCTGTTCTCACATCTCTCAGTTCAGAATGAACAATATTTGTGGTGCCAGCCGTCCGGGTCAGCGGACACTGTACAATCCGGGAATATTTACTATTTTCAGAACGGAGCCTGGGACGAAGACTGGCTGTGACAGGGCTTTAAAATCTGGGACCGTCCCGGGCAATCTGTGACAGTTGGCAACTATGCCATACCCAGGCAGCAGGCCTGGAAGATCAAAAGAGCGGCACGTATCTCCTCCCCAGCCAAAGCCTTGGAGGCAAAAGAACTTTTCCAAGGTTTCTCCCTCATTCCCATTTACATCCATCCCCAGCATGCACCACTGGCACTAAATCTCCTAGTGGTTGGCCAGGGAAACATAAATATTTACAACTCAGGTTATGGGGTCTTCTCACACTCTTGCCAGGGAGACTCCCCAATAGCAGATATAAGTAAACAATAAGAATGACTTTAAGGAGAACCTTAGGAAATCAGACCTATCAATCCATTCTCAGGCTTACTACAATCATGCAACACTGAATTTAAAGAGACAGTTGTGAGCAGCCTGTCCAACCCATAATACTGCATGTGCTATTGACTAACTGCTTTTGCACACCATCGGCACACTACCAAGGAAAGTCAAGCATGTCAACTGTACAGGATATTCACTCAAATCTTCTATTCTAATAGAATTTCTGTGAGGCAGCCGATTATTCACAGGACCGTGGCAAAGGGTTTGATTCATACAATGAAGACTTGTGCCCACACACAGACTGACCATCAGATACACTGCACAGGTTTAACTATAGTTTGATAACAATATTGTGTAGACCTGAAAATGATGATATTTCAGTATATACAGTTAATGTACAACTTACTTTAAAGCCTGCAGACTGATTCAGAAATTCTGCTCAGGTAGGGAAGGTTAGGACTTCTCAGGAGAAGATATCTGGTGCACATCAGGCTGATTAGATTAGGAGACTAGGTGTAACTGTATAGGCACATAAAGGAAACAAAATAATTCATTACAAGCAGATTAGCCCCCAGTGCACACTGTGTAACAATCTATAAAGCAGCTCATAAATCCTTATATCCATTTCCACATTTACTTCCATAATCACAGACTCCAACATGCTTTACAAAGTACAAATAACATGAAACATGGGACAACACATCAAGTAATGACAACCATATAGTGGGCAGCTGGATCTCCCTATCTTTTTTTTTTTACCTACTTGCCCTGCAGAGGATTTACCCCCCTTCCTGACTAGGCAATTTTTTTGTGATATGAAGCTGCGTTGTTTTAACTGACAAATGCACGGTCATGCAACGCTGCACCCAAATGAAATTTATGTCATTTTTTTCCACAAATGGAGTTTTCTTTCCGTGGTATTTGATTGCCTCTTCATTTTTTTTGTGCTATAAACAAAAAAAAACAACAATTGTGAGAGAAAAACTATATGTTTGACTTTTTGCTAATAAATATGTCCAGTAAAAAAAAATAAAAAAATCAGTTTTCATACTAAATTTAGGCCAAAATGTATTCTGCTACATCTTTGCTAAAAAAAAATCCCAATACGTGTAAATTAATTGGTTTATGAGAGAGGCATAGAGGCTACAAATGGCAGTATATATACTGGAATTTTTTTTTATGCTAGGAATGGCGGCGATCAGTGACTTATAGTGGGACTGCAGGACTGTGGTGGGCATTCTGACACTGGGGGGGAACTGATTAACTGTCACTGACATCCCCAATGACACTAATACAGTGATCAGTGCTCATAAAAAGCACTGACACTGTACTAATGACACTGGGCAGGAAGGGGTTAACATAGGGGGCAATCAAAGGGTTAACTGCTATGCAGAGCAATACAAAGCAGGGTTCTGGAGCTGACAGGGGAGAGATCTGTATTGTTTACATAAAGACTTCTCCCCCATCAGTGATACTCGGCGATCGTCGAATGCCGGCGGGGAATCACCGGCCGAGACCCAGTGATTAACAGCTGAGCCGCCAATGTCCCCTACCCGGACATGCAAAATCACGTATATATACGTGATTTTGTGCACCCGTGCCGCCCTGTACCAGTATTTCTGCTATAGGGCGGCGGGCAAGCAGTTAAACTCATCTCATCTTTGTTCAAAATTTCCAACACCGGGGGCGCTCGTGAGCAGCAGCCAGGATGGCTGCCTAATAATCTGCTGTCTCGGCCGCCGGACATATCGGCCGATTTTTGACCTTCGGGGGGGTCCCTCCGCTTCCTCCCTGGCTCCCTGTCCCTCTGGCACCCTGATGGGGAAAAAAACGCCGGCCGCCCGCACCTCCAGCGCCCGGTGGACCGTGCGGGAAGTTGCGGCCTACCCGCCGGAGATCACAGGTGAAGCCGCGGCCTCGATTTTGGGCCGGCCGCCGGAGGCTTCCAGGACCCCGGCCGCGGATTCGCGGTTCCCGCCGGGGACAGCAGCTGAAGCCCTGGCTGCAAGTTTGGGTCCCCTGCCATCACTAACTGCAGGTGAGATGGATCCTGGCAGTGGGGAAGACCTGGATTCGGAGCCAGCCCAGCAGTCGCACATTCCATCCCTGCGGGATGCTGAGCTCCTGCGCCGCTTTAAATGCATGCTGCAAGCAGAATTGTCCTCCGCTACCTCCAAGCTGGCCGACCGTCTTTCGCGGGAAATTCGGGATTTGGGCAATCGGACGAATGATCTCGAGGATAAATGGACGCTGCAGCCACGGTCATTGAAAACCATGAACAGGACCTGTGCGACCTTAAGAAGGAATTGGCGGATGCACTATTGCGGCTTGAGGATTTCGAAAATCGTTCCCGCCGCGGCAATTTGCGGTTAAGGGGTATCCCGGAAACGGTCACGGATCTTACCTCCACTGCTACTGCTCTGTTTCAGGAGCTGACACCCGCTATTCCCATTGACAGGCTCGAATTTGACCGCATACATTGTTCTTTGGGCCCCAGACGACCGGATGGGCCCCTGAGGGACATTATCATCAAGTTTACTTATTACCGCACTAAGGAAACTATCCTCTTGGCGGCCAGAAATAACCCTGATCTCAGCTTCCAGGGGCACCACTACCAGCTTTTTGCAGACCTCTCTCAGACCACTCTCCAGAAACACCGCCAGTTGAAGCCCTTCACTTCGGTCCTGGTGAAACGAAGAATTAAATACGCCTGGGGCTTTCCGTTCCACCTCACCTTCACCTACCAGGGCCGCAGTCATTCTGTGGCTACGCCGGAGGAGGCCCATTCTCTCCTGGAATCTCTACATCTTCTCTCGCCAGAAGCTGCTGATCGGAGCCCAGCTCATTCATCTGGATCCTCGGCGAGGCCTCCTCCTTTGGGCCGCATCTGGGAGCGGTCATCCAACAGGAGGGGGGCTCTCCCTCAGACCCCTTCGCGATCAAGTCCTTCCTGTTCTTCTCCAGGCTGAAGATGCGCCTTGGAACTCCCACATATCGCCTCACCGAGGGACTACCCTGACGAGATCGTGAGTTTGGCCTTAGGGTCTTCCCGGTTTGTTGACATTCTAGGTTGGGACTGCTCCGGCTTGCTCCTTTAGGTTACATCCCGGGTTAGGGGGGGTCTTTTCCTGGACTTGAGAATCTGGACTTTTTGCTGCCGTAGCCTATTTTGGGTCCATATGCTGGTAATTGGGTCTACGTTGGTGGCATTGGGTGATGGTTTCCTTGGGCTCCGGGGTGGTAGGTTGACCCGGTGGGCCTGGTAGGATGGAAGGGGGTTGGCCCCTATGGTTATCCGGGTTTCTATGGAGAGGTTATCGCGGAGGTCCCTGCACCTGGGACTTTTAGTTTTATTAAGTTTTACTATATTATATTATGTTCATTGCCTTTTTGCCTCCTGAGGGCTTCTGTTTGATGTTTCCATTTGCAGCCATATGTCCAGTGGTAGAGTTACCCCTAATTGTATCCTTCATGTGTAGGATGCACGTCACCATTGGTGTGACACGATTGCACTGTTGTGTATACTTTTCTTGTCTTTTTCCTTTTTTCTTTCTCTGTTCTTTTCTTTTTCTCTGTTTTTTTTCGTTTTTGTTTTCTGCAGGGTTCCGGGACGCCATGGTCCGATCACCATTGGGAGTGGAAATTGCTGGCTGCTTTGGGTTTTTTTCTGCTGAGCGTGTTGCGTTGATACCGCCATGGCCTCGCCGCTCTTGAAAATACATTCACAAAATGTTCAAGGCTTCAATTCGCCTCAGAAACGGGCTAAAGTTTTTCATCACCTCAAATCGCAACAAATTGATGTGGTGTGTCTACAGGAGACCAGGTTTTCCTAGTCCTCCGCTCCGCGTTATCTTTCACCTCACTATCCCACCTTTTACAGGGCCTCGGCTCCTGAAAAGCGTCGGGGTGTTCTGATAGCTTTTAAACGCAATCTCCCCTTTGTCTGTTCTAGGCATATAGCGGACCCCACGAGCAGATATTTGCTTCTGCAAGGCACCCTCTGGGACCAGGAGGTTACTTTTGTCTCTTACTACGCGCCTAACCGTTTCCAGCATAAATTCTTTTCGCATCTTTGCACCATTGTTTCTCGACACTAAGGGTCTTCTTCTTGTTATGGGGGATTCGAATGTTACCTTGGATTCCACATTGGATAGGCGCTATGCACGGGGAGCGACTCCCTCTCATGACTTGGTGCTGGAGGAACGTATGCGCTCTCTTTTGCGGATGGCGGGGCTAGCGGATGTCTGGAGGGAACTTCATCCAACTGAACGTGACTTTACGTTCTATTCCAATCCTCATGACAGCTTTTGTAGAATTGATCATATATTCATGCAGGTCCAGCAGCTCCCCTCGGTCCGGCGGATAACTATTCCCTCCTCACCCTGGTCAGATCATGATCCTTTCGTACTCCTCCTTGCCCTTTCTGGGTCAGAACGGCGCCCCTTTCATTGGCACATCAATGACTCTTTGCTGACCACTCAAGCTACCTGCCAACAAATAGAATTCTTTTTACGGACATATTTTACGGAAAACTCGGGATCGGTCTCCTCAGCAGTGCCTCTATGGGAAGCGCATAAGGCCACGGTGCGGGGTCATGTTATACAGCTGGCTGCAGTTCGGAAGCGGGAGCGGGAACGCCGACTCTTGGAGCTACATTCTCTCCTGGCCTCTGCGGATGCGCGTTGGAAGTCATCTCCATCCGTGGCCCATAAACGCGCTCGGGACGCTCTGGAGACAGAATTGGACCTCCTCGCCTCTTCGGAAGCCGAAAGGGCCCTGCGTTGGACCAGACATAAATTTTATTCCTGTGCTAATAAGCCTGGTCCCATGCTAGCCAGGAAACTCAGTTCTGTGGGGAAACCCCATAAACCGATTCGACTTCGACTTTCCACGGGTGGCTGTACTTCTAATCCTCAGCAGATTGTTTCCCGATTCTTGGACTTCCTTTCGCGCCTCTATGCTGCCCCAGATCCCTTCCCTGTGGCCCAGGCAGAGGCATTCTTTCAAGACCTCCATCTTCCTGGATTAACCGAGGCAGCACAGGCAGCCCTCAACGCTGGTGTCACCGTACCAGAAGTGCTCCAAGCGATCAAATCTTTACGGTCCTCCGCGGCCCCAGGTCCCGACGGCTTCTCCGGTCTCTATTATAAAAAATTCTCAGTCCTATTGGCGCCCTTTTTAGCGGCCTATTTCAATGAGTTACGACAGGGCTCCTTGCCTTCTCCGGACGCACTTAGGGCACATATCTCTATGATTCCTAAAACGACCGATGGTGTCCAGGAACCGCAAGCCTTCCGGCCCATTTCTCTTCTTAATGAAGACCTAAAGATATTGGGCAAGATCCTTAGTTTTCGCATCAATAAATATTTGTGTAGCCTGGTCCACAGGGACCAAGTAGGGTTCGTCCCCGGGAGGCAGGCGGGTGATAACGTCCGTAAGGTGGTCCATCTTATACATTTTCTGCAACAACGGAAAATCCCAGGTTTCTTACTGTCCTTGGACATATATAAAGCTTTTGATTCTCTATCCTGGGAATATCTGCGGTTTGTGCTGTCTCGTTGGGGTTTCGGGGATTCTATTCTCTCTTGGATTCAAGCCTTATATTCCTTCCCTTCGGCCTCCGTTAAATAGTATGGGTATTTCTCGGATCCCTTTCCTGTTGAGCGAGGGACGAGGCAGGGCTGCCCGCTGTCCCCGGCGCTTTTTGTCCTGGCGCTTGAGCCACTGGCTTTAGCGCTCCGGACCGATTGCAATGTATCGGGGGTTCCATACGCGGGACAGGAGTTTAAGCTGAGCCTCTTTGCGGACGATGCCCTCTTGACTCTTACTAATCCTCTGACGACGCTTCCTAACTTGCAACGGGTTCTTGAGCGCTTCTCCTTGATCTCGGGTCTATGTATCAACTTGGATAAAACCGTCGCTCTCAATATTACCTTGGCTTCAGACTTGGTTTCACACCTACAATCTCACTTCCCTTACCGGTGGGCTTCCTCTTCTCTTGAATACTTGGGCATTCGCTTGACCCCCACCTATGACTCCCTTTTTGGTGAAAATTACTATCCTTTGCTTAGCTCTTTATCTTCCCTTATGCATTCCTGGCAATTTCCGCACCTGTCTTGGATAGGACGGGTCCATTCAGTGAAAATGACCATCTTGCCGAAATTGTTATATTATTTTCGCACCCTCCCAGTGCGGGTTCCCCCTCATTTTCTTCGGTTGCTTCAGGCGAAGTTTATGCGGTTTATCTGGGCCAATAAACACCCCAGAGTCTTTAAAAATACGCTCTTTGCTCATAGACTCTAGGGTGGCCTTGGGGTACCTAATGTAATTAAGTATTATCAGGCGAGCCAGATTGCTCCGCTGTCTATGTTGCACGCTTCCTCTGATGTTCCTCTCTGGGTCCTGCTGGAACTACCTAATTGTGCCCCTATCGCACTGTCGACACTTCTATGGCTTCCCCCTGCCCTGCGCCCTATGGCGCTGAGTCCGATGTTGCTCCATGGCCTACAAGTCTGGGACTCGGTACGTTACTCCAGTGGCCTGATGTCACCCTTCTTGCCTTTGCTTCCAATCATTAACAACCCTCTTTTCCCGCCGGGTCTAGATCACCCGAGGGCATTTTCTTGGTGGGTGGCTCATGGTTTCTCACAGGTGCAACACTTTTTGATTTTCCGGTCCTTTCCCACCTGGAATGTCCTTCGGGAGTCTCGAGATGTTCCCCCAGCGGAATTTTTTCGGTACCTTCAATTGCGGCACTGGCTACTCTCGCTGAGGGCCACTTCTGCTTTCCCATATCAGAAATCTGCCTTTGAACGGCTTTGCCAGCAGCGCCCAGGTGCCCCGGGCCTTATCTCCCCTCTTTACGCAGCTTTGAACAGACGCTCGTCGCACACTTCTCTTTCATATGTAGTTCAGTGGGAACGCGACCTGGGAGTGGCTGTGGATCCGGAGGACTGGAATAGGGCCTGGTCACTCATAGCTAAATGTTCATTTAATACGACCACGCTGGAAGCAGCCTACAAGGTATTGTTTCGTTGGTACTGGGTTCCGGCTCGTCTGGCCCAGGCTAACCCTGCCTGTAGTGATCAATGTTTTCGGGGTTGTGGCCATTGTGGCGATGTACTGCATATCTGGTGGTCATGCCCGAGGTTGGTTCGTTTTTGGTCTCGTGTGTTTGGCCTCCATTTCACTTTGTTCCATCTCTCCATACGCCGTGATGCTCGGTATGCTTTGCTTCATTGCCCCATACCGGGCCTCTTGGCCCGTCAGCAGCGGTTGGCCTCCTATTTGTTTTTATCGGCCACTAGGACAATTGCTCAGGCCTGGAAGAGTCCGTTTGTACTCTTTCAGGGGGTGCGGGATCGTATGACTACTATGATGCTCAACGAGCAGATGTCGAGTATATGCAACGACTCTCAACATAAATTTATGAAAATATGGGAGCCGTGGCTTTCCCACGCTCCCCCCGGCCAGTGTGGGAAGGTAATGGAGTTTCGTATTGGCGTTCGTGGACCCCTGCTCTTTGGTGTGTGTTGTTTTTTTTTTTTCTTATTTTCTTTCCTCTCTGCTCTTCTTCTCTCTTTTTTGTTTGTTTTAGTGTGACAGTGGACAGCTGCTTTTAGTTGCGTTAGTCAGCGTTTCACTGATGTTATTGTAACCTATGTGCCATTGATAGCCCCTGCGTGGGCATACGTTTTGCCTTATTGGAATTAGAGCTTTGTCTGCTCTATTATGCCTTTTTTATCGGTGCAATTGATAGCCCCTGCGTGGGTGTGTTTTGTTGCCTCTGTTTTCTACTGTTTAAAATTAATAAAAACCATTGAAATACAAAATTTCCAACACCCATACAAAGAGCCATCCCATACACCCATTACACTATTGTGTGCCAAAAGTCTAAACCATTCACAGGACACACAACAGAGCACACAGATACTCCAAAATGTACCATTTCAGTATTATATTTGATCACTGGAGGCATGAAGCAAACAACCAGTACATTTTGTCATTTGCATGACATTGAAATAGGGCATTTAAATCATAAGGCTACATGCATAATTACATATAGTATGTTGACAGACTTCAAACCTGCAGATTAAATTACAATGTATATTACAATTATGTAACTTTTAAATACATCTTTGAATAATAAATTAAAGAAATGAAGATAAAAAAGAAGATATTTTGTGTTTGTTGTGTTTATTCAGACTATGTTATTATCTGACATTGGGTAAAGACCATGATGTCTAAAGCAGTGTTTCTCAACCTTTTTATTAATCAAGGCAACCTTTAAAATCCTGCAAAATCTTGAGGCACCCCATTCTAAAATGTAAAAAACAAAACTATTAGTTTTCCTAGTGCAGCAAAATAAACATGCGTAGGACAGCCAATGTTAGAGGTGATTTATTCTTCCAAAGAAAATACACCTTTGCACACTGGTACTGACTAGTATTCCAATATTTCTCTTCTTCAGTTTCTCTCCCTCTCTCAGCTAATGTGACCCGAGTACTGATAGGGATGGACAGGGGAGGGGAAAATTTTGTAATCACCCAATGTCATCCTTATCGACATCATACTTTGTTAGGACTAGAGATGAGCGAATTATTCAAAAATTCGATTCGGCTGATTCGCCGAATTTGAGGAAGAAATTCGATTCGATGCGAATTTATTCGCTGCGAATTTAACTTATAAAAAGGGTTTCTAGGTTTCAGAGAGCCTTTATATTAGTGCAGAACATTGTACCTTTAATTTAAATGCCCTTGGAGATGAGGAAGGAGAAGGAGAAGGAGAAGGATGAGAAGGAGAAGGAGAAGGATGAGAAGGATGAGAAGAAGGAGAAGGATGAGAAGAAGGAGAAGGATGAGAAGAAGGAGAAGGATGAGAAGAAGGAGAAGGAGAAGGATGAGAAGAAGGAGAAGGATGAGAAGAAGGAGAAGGAGAAGGATGAGAAGAAGGAGAAGGAGAAGGATGAGAAGAAGGAGAAGGAGAAGGATGAGAAGAAGGAGAAGGATGAGAAGAAGGAGAAGGATGAGAAGAAGGAGAAGGATGAGAAGAAGGATGAGAAGAAGGAGAAAGATGAGAAGAAGAAGGATGAGAAGAAGAAGGATGAGAAGAAGGAGAATTCCAAGCCGGCAAAAAGTGTATCTGCAGAGCTCCGCTATTTCTTAACGGAGCTCTGCAGATACACTTAGCGGAGCTCTGCAGATACACTTTTTGCCGGCTTGGAATTCTTCTTATTTTCATCCTACTTCTTCTTCTTCTTCTTCTTCATCCTCATCCTCTTCCTCTTCTTCTTCTTCTGAGGATGAGGATGAGGATGAAGAGGAAGAAGAAGAAGAAGTAGGATGAAAATAAGAAGAAATCCAAGCCGGCAAAAAGTGTATCTGCAGAGCTCCGCTATTTCTGACAGTTCTCTGACATTCACATTTACAGCGGTAGAAACATTGTATTTATTTGTTTCCATAAATGGAAACAAATAGATACAATGTTTCAACCGCTGTAAAATGTGAATGTCAGAGAACTGTCAGAAATAGCGGAGCTCTGCAGATACACTTAGCGGAGCTCTGCAGATACACTTTTTGCCGGCTTGGAATTCTTCTTATTTTCATCCTACTTCTTCTTCTTCTTCTTCTTCATCCTCATCCTCATCCTCAGAAGAAGAAGAAGAAGAGGATGAGGATGAGGATAAAGAAGAAGAAGAAGAAGAAGTAGGATGAAAATAAGAAGAATTCCAAGCCGGCAAAAAGTGTATCTGCAGAGCTCCTCTATTTCTGACAGATACACTTTTTCCCGGCTTGGAGTTCTTCTTATTTTCATCCTACTTCTTCTTCTTCTTCTTCTTCTTATTCTTCATCCTCATCCTCTTCTTCTTCTTCTGAGGATGAGGATGAGGATGAAGAAGAAGAAGAAGAAGTAGGATGAAAATAAGAAGAATTCCAAGCCGGGAAAAAGTGTATCTGCAGAGCTCCGCTAAGTGTATCTGCAGAGCTCCGCTATTTCTGAGTTCTCTGACATTCACATTTACAGCGGTTGAAACATTGTATCTATTTGTTTCCATAAATGGAAACAAATAGATACAATGTTTCAACCGCTGTAAATGTGAATGTCAGAGAACTGTTAGAAATAGAGGAGCTCTGCAGATACACTTTTTGCCGGCTTGGAATTCCTCTTATTTTCATCCTACTTCTTCTTCTTCTTCATCCTCATCCTCAGAAGAAGAAGAAGAATGAAAAGAAGAAGAAGAGGAATGAAAAGAAGAATGAAAAGAAGAATGAAAAGAAGAAGAAGAGAATGAAAAGAAGAATGAGAAGAATGAAAAGATTCTTCTTCTTCTTTTCATTCTTCTTTTCATTCTTCTTCTTCTTTTCATTCTTCTTCTTCTTCTTTTCATTCTTCTCATTCTTCTTTTCATTCTTCTCATTCTTCTTTTCATTCTTCTTCTCATTCTTCTTTTCATTCTTCTTCTTCTTTTCATTCTTCTTTTCATTCTTCTCATTCTTCTTTTCATTCTTCTTTTCATTCTTCTTCTCATTCTTCTTTTCATTCTTCTTTTCATTCTTCTTCTTCTTTTCATTCTTCTTTTCATTCTTCTCATTCTTCTTTTCATTCTTCTCATTCTTCTTCTCATTCTTCTTTTCATTCTTCTTCTTCTTTTCATTCTTCTTTTCATTCTTCTCATTCTTCTTTTCATTCTTCTTTTCATTCCTCTTCTCATTCTTCTTTTCATGAAGAAGAAAAGAAGAATGAGAAGAATGAAAAGAAGAATGAAAAGAAGAAGAATGAAAAGAATAATGAGAAGAAGAATGAAAAGAAGAATGAAAAGAAGAATGAGAAGAATGAAAAGAAGAAGGAAAAGAAGAATGAAAAGAAGTAGAAGAAGAATGAAAAGAAGAAGAAGAATGAAAAGAAGAATGAAAAGAAGAAGAATGAAAAGAAGAAGAAGAATGAAAAGAAGAAGAAGAAGAATGAAAAGAAAAAGAAGAAGAATGAAAAGAAGAATGAAAAGAAGAAGAAGAAGAATGAAAAGAAGAATGAGAAGAATGAAAAGAAGAAGAAGAAGAATGAAAAGAAGAATGAGAAGAAGAAGAATGAAAAGAAGAAGAAGAAGAATGAAAAGAAGAAGAAGAAGAATGAAAAGAAGAATGAGAAGAATGAAAAGATTCTTCTTCTTCTTCTTTTCATTCTTCTTTTCATTCTTCTTCTTCTTTTCATTCTTCTTCTTTTCATTCTTCTTTTCATTCTTCTCATTCTCCTTTTCATTCTTCTCATTCTTCTTCTCATTCTTCTTCTCATTCTTCTTTTCATTCTTCTTCTCATTCTTCTTTTCATTCTTCTTCTTTTCATTCTTCTTTTCATTCTTCTCATTCTTCTTTTCATTCTTCTTTTCATTCTTCTTCTCATTCTTCTTTTCATTCTTCTTTTCATTCTTCTTTTCATTCTTCTTCTTCTTTTCATTCTTCTTTTCATTCTTCTTCTCATTCTTCTTTTCATGAAGAAGAAAAGAAGAATGAAAAGAAGAATGAAAAGAAGAATGAGAAGAAGAATAAAAAGAAGAATGAGAAGAAGAAGAAGAATAATGAAAAGAAGAAGAAGAATAATGAAAAGAAGAATGAAAAGAAGAAGAAGAATGAAAAGAAGAATGAAAAGAAGAAGAAGAATGAAAAGAAGAAGAAGAAGAATGAAAAGAAGAATGAGAAGAATGAAAAGAAGAAGAAGAAGAATGAAAAGAAGAATGAAAAGAAGAAGAAGAATGAAAAGAAGAATGAAAAGAAGAAGTAGAATGAAAAGAAGAAGAAGAATGAAAAGAAGAATGAAAAGAAGAATGAGAAGAATGAAAAGATTCTTCTTCTTCTTCTTTTCATTCTTCTTTTCATTCTTCTTCTTCTTTTCATTCTTCTTTTCATTCTTCTCATTCTTCTTCTCATTCTTCTTTTCATTCTTCTTCTCATTCTTCTTTTCATTCCTCTTCTTCTTTTCATTCTTCTTTTCATTCTTCTCATTTTTCTTTTCATTCTTCTTTTCATTCTTCTTCTCATTCTTCTTTTCATTCTTCTTCTTCTTTTCATTCTTCTTCTTCTTCTTTTCATTCTTCTTCTTCTTCTTTTCATTCTTCTTTTCATTCTTCTCATTCTTCTTTTCATTCTTCTTCTCATTCTTCTTTTCATTCTTCTTCTTCTTTTCATTCTTCTTTTCATTCTTCTCATTCTTCTTTTCATTCTTCTTTTCATTCTTCTTCTCATTCTTCTTTTCATTCTTCTTTTCATTCTTCTCATTCTTCTTTTCATTCTTCTTTTCATTCTTCTTCTCATTCTTCTTTTCATTCTTCTTCTCATTCTTCTTTTCATGAAGAATGAAAAGAAGAATGAAAAGAAGAATGAAAAGAAGAATGAAAAGAAGAAGTATTCCAGTACAGCAAAAAGTGTATCTGCAGAGAGCTCCGCTATTTCTGACAGTTCTCTGACAGTTCCTTCACATTTACAGCGGTTGAAACATTGTATCTGTTTCCGAATAAAAACATCTGTATCCTAAATGGAAACAAATAGATACAATGTTTCAACCGCTGTACATGTGAAGGAACTGTCAGAGAACTGTCAGAAATAGCGGAGCTCTCTGCAGGGACACTTTGCCGGCTGATCGGGAAAAATCCGATTCGCGCACCCGAAGTATGCTAATATTCGGATTCGCCGCGAATCGAATTTTTCCTGAAATTCGAAACGAATTCCACTTCGCCTGGTTCGATTCGCTCATCTCTAGTTAGGACACCAGAGGCTAGAAAGTTGTGATGCTGCACAATGAATTTTTGGGCATTTTGCCAAGGCACCCCTGAAGACATCTGATAGCACCCCAGGGTGCCTGGGCAACCTGATTGAAAAAGGCTGTAAAAGATGATGAGGAAAAAAAATATATAAACATGGGTTATCAGCCTATCCTTTTGAATTTTTTGATTAAGGCTGGTCTAAAGGCACCTACAGACCTCAGCAGTCACCCCCAGTCAAAAGAATATGGGTGAAAAAAAATCTATCAATGAGGGTTATCAACCTATCTTGTTGAACCCGGTTGAAAAAGGCTGGTCTAGAGGCACCTACAGACCTTAGCAGTCACCCCCAGTAAAAAGATGATGAAGAAAAAAAATATATCAATGGGGGTTATCAACCTATCCTGTTGAATCTATTTGAAAAAGGCTGGTCTAAAGGCAGCGTCAGACCTCAGCAGTCACCCCCAGTCAAAAGATTATGGGTGAAAAAAAAAATCTGTCAATGACGGTTATCAGCCTATCCTGTTGAATCAGATTGAAAAGGGCTGGTATAAGGGCCAGTTCACATCACATGTGTTTCAGTGTGCTTTTTTTCTGAATCCAAAATGCACAGAAAATAGGTTTTATGGTTGTCAATGTCATAGTTCACATCAGTGCTTGCAGTTCCTGTGCGTTCCGGTTGCAGAAAAAAAAGTAGAACAGGCTGCATTTTTCCTGCACAGAACTGTACTGGAATGCGGTAAAATGCACCAAAAAGGCACTGGAATGCACGTCCCTATTTAAATTGAAGAAAAAGAGAGGTGAAAAAATGAACCAGAAAGCACCCAAAACGCACTGGTACGTGTCAAAAATGCTTCAAAAATGCACCCAAAACACGCCAAAAACGTGCATGCAGAAACGCATCTGTAACGCACCTGGATTGCATTTCTAGTGTGAACCGGCCCTAAAGGCACATTTAGACCTCAGCAGTCACCCCCAGTCAAAAGATTATTGGGGAAAAAATCTATCAACCTTGGTTATCAGCCTATCCAAAACATCATTTACTGTTTTCCAATGTAAATAAACATAGTTTACCCAACTACCCTCTAATGTCTGTGGCCAGCTAACCAAAATAGTAAACATGGCAATTGTCATCAGGTTTTACTTTACAAGAACAATTACATGGTTTTGAAATTGGGGAAGAGCCTTTAGTGGCCATTCACATACATGACCACTAAAGGCTCCATTCCATGTGACTATATTGATTCAGTCATCATCACTGGATTCATTATCCTAACCAGTTAGTATTTGAACACCTTCTGATCAACCACAAAAACCATTTGTATCCCGAAAACTGTTAACTACCATCAGGGGTGGACTGACAACTCATGGGGCCCCCAGGCAATAGGGGATCATGGGGCCCCTGTGTCCTTGCCCAAACTCAAAAAAGCCTATAAAAAAGGTACCAGGGGCATCTCATGGGGCCCCCTACTGACCCCAGGCCCTCGGGCAGTGCCCGAGTTTCCAAATGGTCAGTCCCCCCCTGACTGCCAGAAGTCCTCATTTATAACAGTGGTACCTAAAACATAATTAATTATTAATCTCCTTAGAGACTTTTGCCATTTTGTGCCCTTTTCCCGATATGACATACCGTATTTTTCGCCGTATAAGACGCACTTTTTGTTCCCCCAAACTGGGGGGAAATGTCAGTGCGTCTTATAAGGCGAATATGGAGCGGCAGGTCCGGTATTTCCACCGTGGCCGTGTCAGAATACCGGGCCGGCCGCTCAGGTCTGCAGCGGGACCTTACCTGTTCCTCTATCCAGCGGCGTGCTGTCTTCCGGCTTCTGTAGTGTGGGCACTGGGCATGACAGCCGGGTGCCAAGTGCGCATGCGCAAGAAGCGGTGCGCTTTGTGAATGGTAAGGCGGCACCTGGGACACATGACAGATCCCAGAAGCCGCCGGACCAATCACAAAGCGCAAGTGCTTCTCGCTCATGCGCACTTGGCACCCGGCTGTCATGCCGAGCGCCATTACAGAAGCCGGGAAGACAGCGCACGGCTGGATCGAGGAACAGGTAAGATCAAACAAAAACTCTGCGGAAGTAAGATCGGGTACCTGTCAAATTCAGGTACCCGCTCCCCACCTCCCCAAAGGTCAGCAGTCATCTGTGCTGTCTGCAGTCTCTGGTCATCCCTGTGCTGTCCGCAGTCTCTGGTCATCCCTGTGCTGTCCGCAGTCTCTGGTCATCCCTGTGCTGTCCGCAGTCTCTGGTCATCCCTGTGCTGTCCGCAGTCTCTGGTCATCTCCTGTACTGTGTCTGCAGTCCATTAGTTCAGAATTTTTTTTTTCCTGTTTTCTACCTCTAAAACCTAGGTGCGTCTTATGGTCAGGTGCGTCTTATACGGCGAAAAATACGGTATGCAAAAGAAATCTACCAGATGTCTTATTAATAATCATCAGAGTTTGGTAAAGTCAGAACAGAGCACTGTCTAAATGTTTTAATACATTCACTAAAAAAACAGAGCGCAGTTTCTTTGATGATAAATAGTGCCAAGTGCATATGGACAACGTGCAAGAACCTGTCAGCTGATTTAACCACGTGCCTACCAGGCACCTTTACCCCCTTCCTGCCAATTTTCAGCTTTCAGCGCTGTCGCACTTTGAATGACTATTGCGCGGTCATGCAAAACTGTACCCAAACAAAATTTTTATCATTTTTTTGAGACAGATAGAGCTTTCTTTTGGTGGTATTTAATCGCCACTGGGTTTTTTTTATTTTTTTGCTAACTAAAAAAGACTGAAAATTTAAAAAAAAAAAAAAAATTTTCTCAGTTTCTGTAATAACATTTTGTAAATAGGTAAAACAACAATCTACTACCATCTAGAAGTCCGTATTGGACATACTCTACCTTTAAGGTGGAAATCTAAATTTTCATCTGCATTGATTTTTTTTTCAGCTTTCAGTGGCAGGACAGAACACTCACACACTAACACTGGTTGGACTGGATGGACTGGTGTCCTTATTCAGCCTTACCAACTATGACAGTTTAAACCAGCATATTAGTCCTAACCAGTATATTTCAAACCTCAAGAAGAAAGAGGGGTGCAGTGAATGTGAGTGAAATATAGTGAAGTGGTTTAAGTGCACTTTATTTTTGCACTTGGTTGTTTTCTTTCAAGTGATCAACAGTGTGTTGCTAAGAAAAGGCAGCTGCAAGAACAGATGGGCTATAAAAAGTGAATGCTGGGCTCTGAACACCCTATCCTTAAAGAGGTCCTGGTAATATAAAATGAAAAATGTATGTATACAGCTGGAAGAATTTAAAGCTACAAAATATCACCTTCCTTTTTTAAGGAAAGTCTTAAAAAAAATAACAATTTGCTATGGATGGGACAGTAACTACAAGTTACAGCTGCCCTCAAATCGACTACAAATTAAGGTTTTAGAAAAACGAATCCCCCAATAATAACATTCATTATGCTATTTCTTTATAAATAGACCATTGTTAGTGATTGCCAGCATCAGGGGTGCGGTTATAAATCATGGGGCCCCATACAACCTACCTGGCAGCCCCCCAGGAATAGTATTAAAACAATATTTTTGCTAACAAACCATAAAATCATTAGCGGACACATACACAAAATAACTTACAAAATTCCTGCTAAATGTAAAGATAAACCAGTATTGACTTAATAAGTAAAGTTCTGTGTATGTATAAGGTCTTAAGTCTCATTCACATGGGTGCAATGGCCTGTACAGTGTGAATCAGTGTTTTTTTATGTGGCTGGAGATGTGTTTACGCAGGCTCAGGGGCGGACTGACAACTCATGGGGCCCCCGGGCAATAAGGGATCATGGGGCCCCTGTGTCCTTGCCCAAACTCAAAAAAGCCTATGAAAAAGGTACCAGGGCCATCTCATGGGGCCCCCTACTGACCCCAGGCCCTCGGGCAGTACTCGAGTTTCCAAATGGTCAGTCCGCCCCTGGGCAGGCTATGTTACTCTATGGGGACACAGTGGCTCTATGAACACAGTTGCAGGTCCTAATTCGACAGGCGTGTGGGTGTAGGTGTACTGCCATGAACACATACAGTGTGCATTTGGAGCCACTCACCCACACCTGCAAACCTGTTAAATTAGAACCTGTGCCTGTGTTTGTAGAGCAGTTGTCTCCTCATAGAGTAACAGGTGACCCCACCCACTAAAACAAACCACTCATTCACACTAAATGGGCCAGAGAACCCATGTGAATGAGCCCTAAAGATTTAAAATTGTTATTTGAATTTTGTTTTATTTTTATTTATTTTTTCACAACGCTGTTGTTGGTGGTGGGGCTTTGGTGAAATATCAGGGTCTCATTTTTGAGACAAAGAAAGGCACTGAGAACATAGATTACTTCATCCCTTTCTCTGCAGCCTCAGCTGTACTGGACAGTGAATGAACAGAAAGCGCTCTGTACTCAGGCTCCTGTTCATTCACAAACTGAAGCACAGTAAATACAGTTTGCTATGCTTTGTTATGAATGAATACAGTGAGTGATTGGTAACGATCACTCATTGTGTTAATTCGTAAAATATATTGGCACTTAAATATCACATACTTAACGACCACTGCCCTGCTCTCCATCCTGAAAAGATCCCCTGCCCTGTGTGCTGGCGGTAGAGGCAAGCAGGCAAACCGGCAGTGCTTCGGGAAGAGGTGGCACACGGGAACCCGAGCAACAGGAGAAGAGGATGGTGCACAGGGAGGATTATTGTGATGTGGGGGGGAAATTACAGGAACTGATTCGCTGTGTGACTGTCCCTGCAACAGTTAAAAATCAGCAAGAGGGAGAGGAGGAGAATACAGATTTCAGCTGATGCAGGGACAGACAAATAACAGATCTGTTCCTGTAATTGCCCCCCCCTGTAGCACCGATCATCCCCTCTCCTGCCCACATCTGCCCAGACACCCTACTGGCCCAAGCCGGGTGCAGGAGGACTGGTACTACCACCTTATCAGCGGCCCTGGCCATCTTGCAATAAAAGATTACAATCATTCATGCAATTTAGCCCTAATATCCTCATATATAAAAAGAGGCTATGAACAATGGGTGTATAACCTTTTCACTCCTGCGTAAAATAAAATCCTGAAAGCAAATTACAGGAGCCTGGATTAAAGGTGTGCATTAGTGGTAAACACTCAGATCTTTATAGAACTACGTAATAACGATGAAGGCTTCAAGTACAGTAAACATGCCTGTAAATTGAGTTTGAAAGTGTTTCCTTCCTTCTTTGTTCCTTTAAATATCCCTGGCTGCACGCAGCTGTAATACATACCGTGATTGAAGAAAAATTACTGGTGTGGGTCGGCTGGACGTTTCACTTTTTATGTCCCTAGATGAACTGCTGGAACATGATATGCTTAGTAAATATAGGTTGCTGTTCTAAGTAACATCACCCTGTGCCTCTCTGTAGCCTTCACCATCTCGCACGCAATCATCCATAAGGCTAAATGAGTTGACAGTGTCATCCCCGTGTTTAATCATTTTCAAGGCAGCAGCACATTTGATCATGTTTCATACTATACACATTGTTATGCAGCTATATTTAGAGCAGAGGAGCTTACAACCTAAGATGAAAATAGAGATAATTCTGTAATGAAAACCCCTGTTTTATAAACAATCTATCTATATAAACAATGCGTTGGTATGAACTTTTGCAAAATGCCCTTACTTTTTATCTAAACTGTACATATTTATTTCACCTTTCTAAACTCCCTACGTTAGCACGTGATGGTGGTGGTGGTGGTGGTGGCATCATTGCCATTGGTGTATTTAGGTTTTGTGCTGCCCTAGGCAACACAAAAATCGTCTGCCCCCATGGACACCGACCAACAACCTCCCTCCCCCTCCCGTGGAGAGAGCCTGACATTGACCAACAACACCCCTGCCTCCACCTGGGAGAGCCTTCTACTACCCCCCCCCAGCGGCGATTTAGAGAAAGACACTTGTCTTCATCTCCGGATACCCCCCAGGAATGAGAGTCAGGCTCTACATACACCATCAAGCAGCCCGCAGCCTCTCTCAGATCCCACCTGGTTCCCATGGAGCACATGTCCCTTCTTTCATCCCTTCTTCTGGGGGGAGGTGCTGAACCCTAAAAAATGCCGCCCTAGGCAAGTGTCTTGTTTGCCTTGTGGTAAATATGCCCATGATCATTGCCGTGATCATCACCCTGGGGTGTTGCCTGTTCTGGAGCCGGATATACCCAGGTTTTAGTTCCTGCAAAAAGCATTAAGACATTGTCTACAGATCATACTACCAAACAACTACTTAAAGGCTTATTCATTGCAAGGGCCTTGCTTATTATGAGTACTTTGGTGGAAACTGCCATGTGTTTCAGGAAATTTATTACAGCCTTATACTGTATATCTGGAGGATACTTTTTTACAGAGAATGTTGTCTTTGTGATTGTTTTTAAGAAATGCATTAACGTCTTTTATCCTTGATTTGTAACAATATGCTTTGTGCGGGGGAATTACCCCCTTTTTAAATTTGGTGTGTTAGGTGAATACTTTAGAGCGCCTCTAAAATCCTTTTGTAATCCATCTTGATATATAGTTTTCTGTTTCTTGTCCTGATTAGCCTTTTCTGCTATAAACATTCAATATTTGCTTGAGAAATTTTAGGAATGTGATGTATGTTTATGTACTAATTTTTAACACTCCCCACAGACAACAGATACTTGGTGTGCAATTGTAGGGAAATCTTTAGAACCAGGCTTCAATAAAGATTCCCTTTAGAAGACATTTTTGGACAAAAAGCTGTTGGTTGGGTTGGGTTGGGTTGGGTTGGTTTTACCACTAAGCACTAATTGCATCTGCTGAGGACATATGGTGGCCACAAGCATTGTAATTTTCAGGCAATTGCAACAACTGTATACCAGATTTTCAAAAATAACTGCAAGGATCAAAGCAACATAGCATCAGAACCTTGGATCATTTTATGGTGTTGTTAGAGACTATTTGTGGCAACTTGGATTAATTCATTTTGTCATTTTAGTGATCAAAAGCTTGTCAAAAGTGGTTTAAAACTATGAAATTGCCTGTAAAATTGAAGTGTATGACACTTAAAGGAACCTTTACAGATAAACATGCAGGCTGCCATTGCTGACCTCTACTTCTAAAAAACTGCTAATTGTGTGGCTGTCCTGTTGGTACTCTGACTTCAGTGACACAGAACAATCATGGGAGGAGTGAAGTCAGAGGTAGAACTCCTCATCTACAGATTCATTTTTTGACAGTGACCCCCCAAAAATGTGATGAAACATTAGTTCAGCACTGCAGACAGGGAACTGACACTTTCAGAAGGAGAGGTTAGTAGTGGTGCCCCCAGCATTTTTCCAAGCGCCCTTAAAGTGCCCTAGGTGAAGTCATACATATGCAGACTTGACCCCATAACAGAGCTTCTGCACGGGTATCCTGATTTGTAATAGTGGCCAGATATACAGTAACAGTTGCAGATAGTCCACCCACACCAAACATCTTGATCATGCAGCAGACAAGCATTGTTATCTATATAAACATAGGCATAGAATCATATGCCACATAACCATAGTCATTGAATCACAATATAACCACATGTCATACAACTATTTCCAGACAACTGTATGCAACATAATCTTATCTGTAGAACCACAAACTGTAGAACCATACGTCATGTAACCATATCCATAGAACTGTATAAACCACAAAGCATATTCCCGTATCCATAGAACCACATGCCATATGCATAAAGCTGGGTTATTATAACCACATCATACAACCATATCCATCGAACCACAAGTCATATAACACATGGCATATTATTATATCCATAGAGCCATATCTAGCATAGCCATACCCATAGATCCACAAGTCATATAACACATGGCATATTATTATATCCATAGAGCCATATGCAGCATAGCCATACCCATAGATCCACAAGTCATATAGCCATGTCCATAGAACAATACAAAAATTCTCCAGTCTACAGCTAGTCAACATGGAGCAATAATGTAACATGCACGGTCTTAGGAGCAAACAAGCAACTGTTTCAAGCAGTCCCCATTCTTTTTCAGCATTGGAGCTTGAGAGAGAATAGGGATGCTCTAAACTGTTGCTTACTCATAAGACTGTGCTTGTTAAATTGTTGACCTTAGGAAGGATTAATAAAGTATGTGAACCCGGAATAAACTGGGTTTCTACAGTAATTTGCCATAAAATATAAACCAATCCTCAACTAAGTCACAAGAATAGACAAAAAATACAATCAACAATAGAGATTTACTAAAACTGGTCCACAATGAATCTGGTGCAGCTGTGCACAGTAACCAAACAACTTGGATTAAGCTTTTTAAAACCTGGAAGCTGATTGGTTACGATGCACAGCTGCACCAGATTCTATGTGCACCAGTTTTAGTAAATTCCTCCATATGTGCTTAAGCTGATATTTAACAATCAATTCTAATTTCTCATGTCTTTATTGAACACACACATTAAATATTCATATTGCTGGAGGAAAAAGTAAGTGAACCCTTATACTAATTACTAATGAAACTAATTGATGTCAGTAGTTTGCACACCTGGAGAGCAGTGATTGAAATGAGCTTGGAGATGTGGTTTAGAGCTACTTTTCTTACCAAAAAACACTTAAATATTTTGACTGCGGTTCATAACAAGCATCAGCTGATGTGAACCATGCCTTGCAAAAAGGATCTCCCTGAAGATCAAGAGTAGTTAATTTGCATAGAAGTGGGCACCCAGCCAAGTTGACTCCCAAGGCACAACACAGAATACACAATGATGTGTAAAGAAGGAACCACAAGTGACAGCAAAAGACTTGAATTCATCACTGGAACTGGCAAGCATACCTGTTCATGAGTCTACCATACTTATGTCTTTGAACAAGTAGGGTGTCCATGGCAGAAAATCACGAAGGAAGCTGCTGCTCTCCAAAAAACAACTTTGCTGTGCACCTAAAGTTTGCCAAAGGGCAGCTTGGCAAACCACAACACTCCTGGGGAAATGTTTGGTGGACCAATGAAACAAAAGGTGAATTGGTGGGGAAGAATTCTCAGCACTATGTACGGCGTGAAAAGGGAGGGCACAGGGTACCCACATCAATACATCATCCCAACAGTGAGATACTATGATTTGGACTTACTTTGCTGCCTCAGGGTCTAGACCATTTGTCATCATTGAGGGGAAAATGAATTCCCAAGTTTACTAAAATATTCTATAGGATAATGTCACGGTGGCTGTGTACCAGCTGAAGCTTAGCAGAAGTTGGGTGATGTATCAGGACAATGACCTTAAGTAAATCCATCACAGACTGGCTTCAGAAAAAGAAAATACGCCTTTTGGAGTGGCCCAGTCAGAGCCCAGATCTTAACCCCATAGAGATGCTGTTGAATGACCTCAAGAGAGCCATTCACACCAGACACCCTACAAATGTGTATGAGCTGACAGAGGAACGGTCAAAAATCCTTCCTGAACATTGTGCAGGTCTGATCCAGAGCTACAAAAAGCACCTGCTTTAAGTCAATGCTGCCAAAGGAGGTTCGACCAGCTAATAACTGCAAAGGTTCACTTACTTTTTCCTCAAAAACTGTGAATGTTTAATGGATGTGTTCAAGAAAAACACAAAAAAGCAGAACTGTTTGAGTGTTGTCAACTTAACCACCTCCCGTCCGGCCGTTGTACATAAACGGCTGGACGGTGGCAGTGCAGCAATCCGGTGCCGACTGTGTCCCCCAGATACAATGCAACATCGATCATCGTACGGGACCTCTGTGCGAGGTCCCGATCATGTGATCACTGATTGGCCAATCAGTGATCACATGCAGAGTAGTAAGCAAGATGTCACTTCAGACATCATTGCTTACTACGTGTGAAATCTGTGAATAATCACAGAGGTCACATGGTACAAGGCTATTCACAACAGCCTTGTACCATGTGACAAGCTGTGACTAATCACAGCTCACACAGTATTTCTCAATGGCTGCAAGACTGCAGCCATAGAGGAGAAATGATTGCTTTTACAGCCTTTTTGGGTGTAAAAGCAATCAGTGTAAAAAAAAAAACAAAAATCTTCACCACCTCCCCAGAAATAGTACAGTTTCACCATAGTGACACTGTTCTGCTAGGGTAACAGTATGTAAAACAAAAAAACAAAAAACAAAACATAATATAAAAAATTTAAACAAAAATGTAAAATAAAAAAAAATTATAATTTTTGGTTATAAACCAATTTGGGTTATTTTTTAAATAAAAAAAGATAACTGAATACATTTTGGGCAAGATTTATGATGAAATATTATTTATTTGCAAAATGTTATTAGAAAAACATTTTTTTTCAAAATATTTAGACATTTTCATTTATATAGCAAAAAAAATTAAAAATCCCAGTGGTGAATAAATACCACCAAAATAAAGCTTTATCTGTCTCAAAAAAATGGAAAAAAATTCATATGGGTACAGTCTTGCATGAACGCGCAATTGTCATTCAAAGTGCTGAAAGCTGAAAATTGGCCTGGACAGGAAGGGGGTAAAAGTGTCCGGACTTGAAGTGGTTAAGCTAATTGTGTTATTGCTGTGACTTAATGACTTAGATGAGGATCAGAACACATTTATGGCAGATTCCATCAAAAAGAAAGGGGGGTTCACATACTTTATATATATATATATATATATATATATATATATATATTACAAGTTGGGTTTGTATTAGCACTATAGCACTATAGTGCCGCACTTTATAATAATTTTTTGACCAGTGGTGGTCAACTTGAAAATCATAGAGCCACTAACACTTCTTCCAGAGGACCGCACAATAGCAGTCCGTGTTTGAACATCAACACCTAAAAATTTCAGTCCTGCTGCATTTTTTGCAGCATATTGCAATGTACAATGAAGAAGTTACAGTAAAATAACCCCCAGCATTGGTGTCAGTTAGTGCAATAATGGCCCCAAAAATCAGTGTCAGTGAGTGCAATAATGACCCTCAACACTGTTGTCAGTGAGTGCAGTAATAACCCTAGCATTGATGTCTGTGGATGCAGTAATACCCCCAGCACTGGTGTCATTATTATTACCCCCCCACACACACACACACTTAGGTGGCCATGGCCAGTGAATGTCAACCCCCCCTACCCCCTGCATTGGTGGTATCTGGCAGTGAAAGTTAACACTCCCACCACCCCCCTACTGGTGATCATGGAAGGGAAAAAAAATATGAAATTTTCTCTGCTCCCTATAACAAAATATTGTTGATATCATCACATGGACGGCTTTTGAAAGCAGATGTTTCCAAGGTGAGGGGGAGCATCTCGAGTCTGTATAAGTTGTTTGTCACCACTCCAGGAAAACTGCCACATATGCTGGCTTGGAAGAGGGATATAGGCTCAGAGGTAGACGAGGAGGATTGAAGGGACTGGTCTCTGAGAATTCACACACTCACACATTATGAATGTCTCCCTTGTAGAAGCATGCTATAAGGTGCTTTGTGTTGTTGATACCTGGTTCCTGATCGCTTTTCGAAAATGTACCCAGGTTCCTCCTTGCATGTTTTTGAGGTTGTGTGCAAGTAGGAGCGATGTTTCATGTGTGGTGGACTTTCCCTAAAGTCAAGCGGTTTTGGATATGAGTTCATGCCCTGATTTTTATGGTGACCATGATCAACATCATCAAAAACCCCAGAGTTGCGCTTCTGAATGAACCTGTAGCTGATGTCTCTAGACCTACTCAGACTCTTTATACTTTATGTTCCTGGCATCTTAAAATTGGCTAGTGGTGGATTTCTTGATGATGAAACACAAACGTTCCTGGATTATGATCAATGAGAAGATGGTTAGTTAGCATCTTTCATGATACCACAACTAACTTTGAGTGCATCTGGACCTTGTGGATTCATTACTTACAGAATCCATCTTAATATTACATCCCTCTTTTCTGGGAGGGGTGGGCCTGGTGTGTAGGTGGCTAGTGTCTCTCTCCTTGTTCTTTCTTTCTTCTCTTTCTTTTCTTTCCTCTTTGCTTGTTTTTTGATGTCCTTTTGTGATTTCATAAGGTTGGTGTAGCACCCTGTCAATTTTGTGTCTAATATTTATTTCAACTACCTAGAGCAGATTTTAGGCATTAGAATACTTGGGCTGCTCCTGTGGCATTGATGTACAGTATGTATCCCTAGACTTCTTTTTCTTTCTTTGTTTTGTTGTGTTTCCCTTTCAAGGGTAATTTTTCTCTTTGGGTTGACTACACCTATTGTACAATATACTGTGTATCCTTAGTATATGCTTCCTTTCATTTGTGTCTTTACCTTCATTGCAACTTCCTTTGCAATTACCATCAAAGACCTACAGTTGTATTGTACAGTATTTGTCTGTTAACCTTCAATAAAAACACAATGCACTGTGCTTTCACAGTGCACTGTGAGAGCCATGATTGGCCAAAACAAAACACCTGCCCACAGGTTAGGTGCAATGCTTTGGCCAACCAGAGTTTTGTGGAGTTAGTGGTGTGTTAGAAGTGTAGTGTATTGTTCTGAAGAGCAGTGTAGTGGTGTCAGTGAAGTGTCAGTGTTTTCTACAGCACTTCTGTGTCACTGTTCTCATTTTTTTTCTTTTTAAAATGTTCTTTTTTTTTGTACCGTCAGGTTCTGTTTCAGCATCAATTTCTGTTGCTGCATCATTAGTGTTCCACCTGCACGTCACAGGTGTTCCTCCTTCTGCGTCAGCAGTGATTCCCTTTTTTTTTTTTGGCTTTCTAAATTGTTTTTGTTTTGTTTTTTTTACAGCAGCAGCAAAAATAAAATTTCTCCATAGTTGCTGTTCCTCCTTCTGAGTCGCAGGCGTTCTTCCTTCTGTTTTTGGCTTTCTTAAAATTTTTACATTTACAGTACAAAAAAATCTCCATAATTGCTGCACCCCCTATTTTCATTATTAAAAATAAATAAATAACTAAAATGGCTTATAGTGCACCAAGCACAAAAGTATTACACCCAAACACCAAATTCCCATCCCTAAAATAAAAAGTTATAAAAATCCCCCCAAAAAATCCCCATCATGTTTGAAAGGCCAACAAGGAGAGGCAGACACTCACAGGCAGCTAAAAGAGGACAAGCAGCCTCTATGTCCACAGTGAAAAATGATGGTCGTGGACATGGTGCATCCTCTGCAGGTAGGGTATGCTTGCCCTTTTTTTTCCAGTGCTGGCCGTGCTATTGAGCCACAACATACAGAAGAGGTGGTGGAGTGGATAACTAAGCCATCCTCATCCTCTGTCACCCAGACTCATACTAGTTCACCTTCCACCGCAGCTGCCAAAGTGGCCTATTCCACAGGCTCCTTGTCCACAGCTACTCCTTTTGTAGCCCCCCATCATGCATGGAGGAGTCAGCTGAATTATTCGAACATAGTGTCAGTCCATGCTGCTGGAGGATGCGCAGAAGTTTAAATGCTCCGATGTTGGTTCCTAGGTTGAGGAAGGAAGTGATGTGATCCTAGAGAAAGGAGGTGCCAATGACGGAGAAGAAATTGGCAGTCATGTTCTCCCCGCTGCAGCATACTGCCAAGTTGGTTCCAGTGATGAGGAGGGAGGGGATGAGGAGGTCATTGACTGTATTTGGGTGTCTGAGAGAACAGAGGAGGAAAGCGAGGAGGAGGCACAACTCCAATGAGGCAGGATGTCCTCCAGGGCAAGTGTAAGGGCAGCCACCCTATTGCATCACATGACAGAGCTCAACAGGTGCAGCGCACTGCTGACTCCCTGCTGACTTCCAAAAGTTCATCAGTGTGGGCTTTTTTCAACATATGTCCAGCAGACATCAGATCTGCTGTTTGCAGTCTCTGTCTGAAGAGGATCAAGCGTGGCCAAAACACCAGCCGCTTGGGCACCACATGCTTGACAAGATATACATTGACCTGCCATGCAGCCCATTCGCAACAGCACCTGAAAGACCCACATCATAAAAAAGTACAGACTTCTCCTTGCTCCTCATCTAGGATCTCTACTCCTACTATATTTCAATCCTTCTCAACAGCCTCCACTGAGAGGGATGATGGTATAGCAATGGGTGCCACAGGTCCTCACAACTAATCTGATAATCAGTCGCAGGTTCTGAAAAGAAATTTATTTTCATGTAAGGCCATTCCAGCTCTGTACCATCATGTGGAAGGCAATGTTTTGGCCTCATTGGACAGGGTAGTCACCAGCAAGGTCCACATTACTGCTGACACATGGTCCTGCAGGCATGGTCAGGGACATTACATTTCCTTTAGGACATACTGGGTAACTCTGCTGGCAGCTGGCTAAGATGCAGGGCAGAGTTCAGTGCTGGAGCATGTTCCACCACCATGCCTCCAAAAAGCTGGTGGTGATTCTGCCACATCTGTCTACATCACCTCCACCTCTTCCTCTATGGTCTCTTCTGCTGAATTGTCCTTTGAACCATCAGTTCTCCATAAGCGTTCAAGGGGCTACACAAGCATTCAGGCTAAAACATGCCATTCGGTGCTTCAGCTGGTCTGTCTAGGGGACAGGGGCCACACTGGAGTAGAGATTCTGTCAGCTTTGCAGGGGCAGGCTCAGAGATGGTTGATGCCATGGCAGCTTGAGCCAGGGATGGTTGTAGGTGACAATGGCACCAACCTTCTCTCCGCCCATCAACAGGGACACTTGACACATTCCATGCTTGGCACACTCCCTGAATTTAGTGGTGCAGCATTTCTTGAACAGGTACATAGGCTTACAGGAACTTTGAGGCAGGCCAGAAAAGTCTGTAGCCATTTCCGGTGGTCAAACACAGCCAGTGTTGGACTGGCTGACATTCAATGGGAATTCAACCTGCCCACCAACCGCCTCATTTGTGACATGCCCACTAGGTGGAGCTGAACATTAGCAATGCTGCAGTGGCTGGACACACAGCAGAGGGCCATCAATGAGTACCTGTGTAAGTATGGTACAAGGACAGGCTCAGGGGAGCTTGGCTTCTTTTTGCCATGCAAGTGGCTGCTGATAAAAGATGCATGCATTGTCCTGTTACCATTTGAGGAGGCAACAAGGATGGTGAGCCGTGCCAATGCATGCATCAGTGACACTATCCCTCTAGTCTTCCTACTGGAGCACATGCTGTGTGGAATCATGGACAGTGCACTTGAGGCAGAACAGCGGGAGGAAGAGGAGGACTTCCTTTCCTCTCATGGCCCCCTTCAGTAACCCAGAGGACTCAGAATCTCATGCCTTCTGAAACTTTCGCTGCATGGGCTCCTTGATTCTGCAAAGCCTGCGAAAGGACCTGAGGATTTGTGGTATCAAGGAGAGGGAACATTACTGATTGACAACCCTTCTTGATCCACGTTACCCTACCCCAAAAATATTGGGGGGAAAAATGTGGGGTTCCCCTAAATTCCTACCAGATCCTTGATCCGAGCACAGGCCTGGCAGATGACTGTCCTGTCACAATTTGAGGAGGCCAAAAGGATGGTGAATCATGACAATGCATACATCAGTGACACTATCCTTCTAGTCTTCTTGCTGGAGCACACGCTGCATGGGATCATGGACAGGGCACTTGAGGATGAACAGCGGGAGGAAGAGGAGGACTTCCTTTCCTCTCAAGGCCCCTTTATACAGATACCAGAAGAGGAGGAGGATTGTGGCAGCGTGGAAGTAGAGGATAACATACGGCAGTCTTCAAGTGATGGTTTTCAGTCCCCAGAAACACCAGGCGTAGTATGTGGCCCGGAGGAGGTAGTTCCTGACAGTTTCACCTTCAATGACCCAGAGGACTGAGAATCTCATGCCTCCTCAAACTTATGCTGCATGGGCTCCCTGGTTCTGTAAATCCTGCGAAAGGACCTGAGGATTGATAGTATCAAGGAGAGGGATCATTATTGGTTGGAAACCCTTCTTTCATTCTACCAGACACTGGGAGGATACCATTTCCTGGACAACGTGTTTCTGAGGCTTTGTTCAGTCAAAAGAAGAGCAGTGGAGAAAGCGGCTGGCTGACTGATGTCTCTAAACAATTCTTTAATCCTCTGCACCCAGGGCTGTTAGGTTTAAGCACCCATTGCCAGCGTCTGCATCATATGGTGCAGGATTATCTAGGGGTTAGGGTAGACTTGGAGACCTTTCCAGCTGAGGATCCACTGGGTTACTGGGTCTTGAGGATGGATCACTGGCCAGAACTTGCTCAATATGCAATTGAGCTGCTGGCCTGTCCTGCATCCAGTGTGCTTTCCGAATGGACAGTCAGTGCTGCTGGAGGTTTTGTGATGGATATAAGAGTGCACCTGTCCACAGACTCTGTTGACCAGCTGACATTTTTCAAAATGAATCATCCTGGATCAACAGTAGCTATCAAGCCCCTGATGCTGATGTAACTGATTACATTTGTTAGGGATCTGGGATCCCTTGAAGACTGCCTATGCTGCCTACCCTATTCCTGATTATGCTAGCTTTCAACAATGTTTTTGGTTTAAGGCACCCCAACACCTAAGGCCCAATTTTTCTGCACTTGTTTGACAGGTGCATCTAATTTAAATTTTTAAATGTTTTTTTCTAATTTTTTAATAACGTTTAACCATTGTCAACAGCAGGGACCATTCCTGAACTTACCAAGAGTAATTGTGAGGGGTTACAGTGTTCAGTCACCACCAACACTCACCTGCATGTGACAGGTGCATGTCATTTACATTTTTTTTTTATTTTTAACAATTTATTACAGCAGGGCCCATTTCTGTGCCCAGCAACAGTAACTCTGAGGGGTTACAGTGTTCAGGCACCACCAACACCCAAGGCCCAATTTTTCTGCACCTGTTTAAAAGGTGCGCCTAATTTAAATTGTTTACAATTTTGCTCTAATTTTCAAAACATTTTAACAGCAAGGCCCATTCCTGCGCTCACCAAGAATAATTGTGAGGGGTTACAGTGTTCAGGCACCACTACCAATGCCCAATGTTTTGCACCTGTATGACAGGTGCATATAACTACAGTTTTTTAGAGCAGTGCCAATTGCTGCAGTCATCAAGAGTAACTGTAAGGGGTTACAGTGCAGAGGCACCAACACCCAAGGCCCATTTTTTCAACATATGTGTGACAGATGCATATAATTAGAATTTTTAGAGCAGGGTCCAATTCTGCACTTGTCAAGAACAACTCTGAAGGGTTACGGTGTGAAGGCACCACCAACTGTTTGCCCACCAAACACCGAACAATGCATTGTGCGCAGTCCCCACCCCACACTATATAAGGCTGCTTACACTGCAACCTTATGCAGTGTATTGCTGGACACTGCCGAAGACGGGGTAAAATACTCATCCTCCCAAAAAAAATAAAAAAATAAATAATAGTAATAAAAAAAAAATATTAAAAAGACAAGTATGGAAAAAAAAAATACATTGAAGGAGGGATCCCCCAGTAAAAAGTTTAAGGGGAACCCCACCAACAAAAAATGGGGAGGGGAAAGCATGCCCCCCCCAAATTCTTACCAGACCCTTGATCTGAGCACAGGCCTGGTAGTGCAGGAAGGGGGGGGGTGATTGAGAGTGCTCACCCCTCCCTGCAGCTTACCCGACCATGTGGGACAGTGCCCCAATGCCGATGGGGACAAGGACCTGTTCCCCACAATCCTGGCCTGGTGGTTGTGGGGGTCTGCGGACAGGGGGGCTTATTAGCATCTGGGTATCCCCTTAAATACTTAAATACATTCACTCAAGGGTTAAATGTAGAAAACATAAAGACGCCTGACTTTTTAAAAATTCCTTTAATTGAAAAAAAACAAAAAAAAACTGTTTTTAAAAGTCATAAAAAAAGCCAAAAAAATTGTTCCATCGATATAATCCAGCATTAATCACAGCATCCAGCATTGTCCTGACGATGCCAACTTGTCAAAACAAGAAAACTCTGAAGCACACCAACCCATCTGCACCCGCTGAGCACTCACCGCAATATGACAGGTGTGACAGTTGCCGGCCAGATGTAAACAATTGGGGCAGGGCTAGTGGTGACATCAGCGGTGACATCACTGCTAGCCACGCTTATTGGTTACATCTGATTGGCAAATGTCAGACCTGTCATATTGTGGCGAGTGCTCAGCGGGTGTGGAAGGAATTTAGGGAGGACCCCATGCTTCCCACCCACTTTTATCAGGTGGGGTTCCCCTTAAAAGTCCTCCCAGGCCTAATGGGCCTGGTATGGTTTTTAGGGGAAACCCTACACCCCCCCCATTTTTTGGGAAATGGGGTTCCCCTTAAAGTCTTACCAGGCCTAAAGGGCCTGGTACAGCTTTTAGGGGGAACCCCACGCACTTTTTGCTTTCATTTTTTTACTATGGGGTCTCTCCTAACCTTCATGCCAGACCTGATATGTCTTTTATGTCGCCTGTTTGTTCGCTACATTTCATTGAGGGAAGAGTGAATGGAAAAATGTACCAAGACATTCTTGATAAAAATCTGCTGCCATCTACCAGAATAAAGAAGATGAAATGATGATGGACATTTCAGCAAGACAATGATCCCAAACACAAAGCCAAGGAAACTCTCAACTGGTTTCAAAGAAAGAAGAAAAAGCTGTTAGAATAGCCCAACCAATCACCTGACTTGAATCCAATAGAAAATCTATGGAAAGAACTAAAGATCAGAATTCATAGAACAGGCCCACAGAACCTTCAAGGTTTGAAGACTGTTTGTGTAGAAGAATGGGACAAAATCATACTGAACAATGCATGCGACTAGTTTCTCCATACAGGAGGCGTCTTGAAGCTGTCATTACCAACAAAGGATTTTGTATGAAGTATTAAATAAATTTCAGCTAGGGTGTTCAGTACTTTTTCCCTGTGTCATTCCATTTTATTACATATACCTTAATTTCTGAACTTTTTTGTTTTGGTTTCCTTATATATGGATTGCATGGGTTGTTACCAACAATTGGTGAAAATTTAATGTCAATTGCACCTTTAGAAATATTTTTGATGAGAAAAATGGTGACGTGCGCAATACTTATTTTGACGGCTGTATATATATATATATATATATATACAGTTGCAAGAAAAAGTATGTGAACCCCTTGGGATTTTGTGGAGTTTTGCATGAATTGGGCATAAAATGTGCTCTGAACATCATCTAAGTCACAACAATTGAAGAACACAGTCTGCTGAACATAATACTACACAAACATTACATGTTGCCATGGTTTAATTGCACATAACATGTAAACATTCACAGTGCAGGGAGGAAAAAGTATGTGAGGCCCTAGCTTAATGACTTCTCCCAGAGCTAATTGGAGCCAGGAGTGAGCCAACCTTGACTCCAATCAGTGTGATGATATTGGATGTGTTGCTGACAGCTGTCCTGCCCTTTGAAAACACACACCTGTTTTGGGTTTACTGGTTTCAAGAAGCACTGTCTGATGTGAACCATGCCTCGCAGAAAAGAGCTCTCAGAAGACCTACCATCAAGAATTGTTGACTTGCATGAAGCTGGAAAGGGTTACAAAAGTATCTCCTTGAGCCTTGATGTTCATGTGTCCTCGGTAAGACAGACTGTCTACAAATGGAGAAAGTTTAGCACTGTTGCTACTCTCCCTAGGCATGGTCGTCCTGTAAAAATGACTGCAAGAGCACAGCGCAGAATGCTGCATGAGGTAAAGAAGAATCCCAGAGTGTCAGCTAAAGACCTACAGAAATCTCTGGCACATGCTAACATTTTTGTTGCCACATCTACAATAAGGAAAACATTAAACAAGAATGGAGTACATGGGAGGACACCACGGAGGAAGCCATTGCTGTCCAAAAAGAATATTGAAGCACGTTTGAAGTTTGCAAAAGAGCACCTGTATGTTCCACAGCACTACTGGCAAAATATACTGTGGACAGATGAAACCAAGATTGAGTTGTTTGGGAAGAACACACAACACTATGTGTGGAGAAAAAAAGACACAGCACACCAACATCAAAACCTCATCCCCACTGTAAAACATGGCGGAGGGACCATCATGGTTTGGGGCTGCTTTGCTGCCTCAGGGCCTGGACGGATTGTTGTCATTGATGGGAAAATGAATTCCAGAGTTTATCAAGACATTTTGCAGGAAAACATATGACCATCTGTCCGCCAACTGAAGCTCTGCAGAGGATGGGTGATGCAACAGGACAATGACCCAAAGAATACAAGTAATTCAACAAAACAATGGCTGCAACAGCACAGAATATGCCTTCTGGAGTGGCCCAGTCAGAGTCCTGACCTCAACCCCATTGAAATGCTGTGGCATGACCTTAAGAGAGCAATTCACACCAGACATCCCAAGAATATTGCTACACTGAAACAGTTTTGTGAAGAGGAGTGGTCCAAAATGACTCCAGATCGTTGTGCAGGTCTGATCTGCAACTACAGGAAACGTTTGGTTGAGGTTATTGCTGCCAAAGGAGGGTCAACCAGTTATTAAGTCCAAAGGTTCACATACTTTTTCCTCCCTGCACTGTGAATGTTTACATGTTATGTGCAATTAAACCATAGCAACATCTAATGTTTGTGTAGTATTATGTTCAGCAGACTGTGTTCTTCTATTGTTGTGACTTAGATGATGTTCAGAGCACATTTTATGCCCAATTCATGCAAAACTCCACGTAATCCCAGTTTAGCTGAAGTCATAAGACAGCTCTAACCACTGATGAGAAAAGGTATTTAGCAGTTTATATCTACTAAAACAATTGCACTGCCATGTTATGTATACTATGGTAGACCAGATATAGTGAATCCTGGGTTTAGTAACACTTTAACTGACCAGATCAATATCCCAGGAGTGTAACTGACTTGATGCTATACTCTGATTAAAAAGTGTTCCTTTAATTTTTTGGAGCACTGTGTATATATATATATATATATATATATATATATATATACAGTTGCAAGAAAAAGTATGTGAACCCCTTGGGATTACGTGGAGTTTTGCATGAATTGGGCATAAAATGTGCTCTGAACATCATCTAAGTCACAATAGAAGAACACAGTCTGCTGAACATAATACTACACAAACATTAGATGTTGCTATGGTTTAATTGCACATAACATGTAAACATTCACAGTGCAGGGAGGAAAAAGTATGTAAACCTTTGGACTTAATAACTGGTTGACCCTCCTTTGGCAGCAATAACCTCAACCAAACGTTTCCTGTAGTTGCAGATCAGACCTGCACAACGATCTGGAGTCATTTTGGACCACTCCTCTTCACAAAACTGTTTCAGTGTAGCAATATTCTTGGGATGTCTGGTGTGAATTGCTCTCTTAAGGTCATGCCACAGCATTTCAATGGGGTTGAGGTCAGGACTCTGACTGGGCCACTCCAGAAGGCATATTCTGTGCTGTTGCAGCCATTGTTTTGTTGAATTACTTGTATTCTTTGGGTCATTGTCCTGTTGCATCACCCATCCTCTGCAGAGCTTCAGTTGGCGGACAGATGGTCAGGGAGAGTAGCAACAGTGCTAAACTTTCTCCATTTGTAGACAGTCTGTCTTACCGAGGACACATGAACATCAAGGCTCAAGGAGATACTTTTGTAACCCTTTCCAGCTTCATGCAAGTCAACAATTCTTGATGGTAGGTCTTCTGAGAGCTCTTTTCTGCGAGGCATGGTTCACATCAGACAGTGCTTCTTGAAACCAGTAAACCCAAAACAGGTGTGTGTTTTCAAAGGGCAGGACAGCTGTCAGCAACACATCCAATATCATCACACTGATTGGAGTCAAGGTTGGCTCACTCCTGGCTCCAATTAGCTCTGGGAGAAGTCATTAAGCTAGGGCCTCACATACTTTTTCCTCCCTGCACTGTGAATGTTTACATGTTATGTGCAACTAAACCATGGCAACATGTAATGTTTGTGTAGTATTATGTTCAGCAGACTGTGTTCTTCAATTGTTGTGACTTAGATGATGTTCAGAGCACATTTTATGCCCAATTCATGCAAAACTCCACAAAATCCCAAGGGGTTCACATACTTTTTCTTGCAACTGTATATATATATATATATATATATATATAATTTAAACATTGCCACATGAAATATAACCATATCTGTAGAGCCACATGCCAAAAACAATATCTATAAAGCCATATGTCATATAATCATAACCATAATATATTTTAGCCATTCAATATCCAAGCATTAATTGACCTAAAAGGTTTTGGGTGACTCATAAATGCCATAATATATATTAGGTTCAGATCATGTTTACCATCTGATCAAGGTGTGTTTATTAACAGGGCTAAAAATTTCAATTCCTAAGTTACTAGTCAGGCCTTAGAAGTTACTCGCCTCCAGTTGCCCCACCCAACCCTTCCCCCTAATCCCCCCCAAACACACCCTCATAAATTCTGTCATTAAATGACACTGTTAAATATTTTATGCAGAATAAAGTTACAAAAATAAATATACATCCCTCTTCACCCCCACAGCCATGCCTTCAACCTCCTTTTCACCCCCCCAACACTCTGTTTCTCAGTACTCTGGGCACAGACAGTTCTCCTTCATCCAACTGTTACATGCTGAGTTCTTACCAGTCTATGAAGTGTCCTCCTCCTTGGGCTCTGTCAATCTCTCTCACCGAGCCGCACTCGGAACACACTTGCACAATCAACCCTGCAGCCCTCCCCATCCTTTCTGGAGCCTGTCATAGGACCCCCTAAGGACCCTGGGCCCTCAAGTAATGTGTGAGTGCCTGAATGTCTGAAAGCTTATTTCGCCCCTGGCGCCGGGACACCGCTCCACATCCATTGGCTGTCTGATCAATCTGGCCCTTGCCACCATGTTATTTTCACTCGCCAAATGCGAGCAGGCGAGTGAAAATTTTGAGGCCTGTATTAAGAGAATAGTTTTTAGCATATTGTCACAAATGTGTGAGTATGAAAACAATGTTCAATTTCATTATTTGAATTTAAAGGGTAACTTCACTTTTGTGTGGAAACAAATAACACATAAAAAGGCAATACAGCACATACTATTGCTACACAAGTCATGTTGCAATTGAATGTTATTAAAAATCATCTTGCCTTTTGAAACTGTGACAGTGTCATTTTCTGTAAGATGCAATGCAATATGGCAGCCTGAAGGTGTTCTGTACACAGATTATGTACAGAACACCCCCCAAATATGTCATTTCCTGCTTGTGTGATAGGCTCATTGATTTAACCAGAAGCACTAAGATACAAGTCAAATTTTGGGCATCCCCTGCAACAAAAATGGCAGTTTTGGTGAGATACCTCCAATGGGAAAGCACTTCTAAAGGGATGCAGACCCTGCAATTTTTCTCATTAGAACCCTGCAGGTGCAGCAGCTGATCGATAATTATTAAGACACTCCTATTAGATTCACTTTCTGCATGGACACAGACAAACAGCCATTTCTCCAGAATAACAAAAGTTGGAATCTGCAACCAAGTTGGTTACAAGCCTTGCAATGTTAATAGATCACCCAGAGGGGAATTTTTATTCTCAACAAAAGTGGACGTACTCTTTAATCATCTCAAATCAATAACACCATCACAGCTGCATCCGTGAGTCACATGAACATGTCCATTCCTTACAAGTGTCACTGAAGTGTATTCTGAGACCCAGTGCAGGCCACCAAGGCTCAGATTAAACACATATAAATAGGCTGGATTCTTCATAATTTAAATAATGTTACAGCACAAAGCTTTGATTCTTTGAAGTCACGTTTATTTGATTTTAGTTTCATCCTTTGTTCAGAAATTCTTCAATGTTTTTGCTGTTGATCCCTTTGAGTGGTACTACATATGGTGGACAGAACATTAAAACCATGTTGCAACTAAAGACAATGCTGGGTGACTTGACTTCAGCCACACATGAACAACCAAAAAAATGTTAAAGTGAAGTTACCATTTGAAACAGAAAAGCTACTGAGAATACTATGACCTGAGATGCAGTAAATATACCTTTCTTGAACTCTAACCTGTAAAAGAACATTTGAGCTGATAGGATTTAGTAGTGCATTGCGTATTGCGTTGATTATTACAGTAGAAGGATAACAAGCATGATCTTTGCTAGTAAATGTGGTGCACATACTCCCACAGACACTAATCAATATATCGTTTTTTTTCTATCTGATGGAAAATTCAGATATTCAGTCTTGTTAAAAGAGACACTATAAGAAGCTAAACAGATATAACACTCAAACATTTTATATATACAGTTGTGCTCAAAACTTTACATACCCTGGCAGAAATTTTGAAATTTTGGCATTGATATTGAAAATATGACTGATCATGCCAAAAAATGCTCTTTTATTGAAGGATGATGATCATATGAAGCCATTTATTATCAAATAGTTGTTTGGCTCCTTTTTAAATCATAATGATAACAGAAATCACCCAACTGGCCATGATCAAAAGTTTACATATCCTGGAATGTTTGGCCTTGATACAGACACACAAGGTGACTCACACGGGTTAAAATGTCAATTCGAGGTTAATGTCCCACATCTGTGGCTTTTTAAATTGCAATTAGTGTCAGTGTATAAATAGTCAATGAGTTTGTTAGCTCTTATGTGGAAGCACTGACTAGGCTAGATACTGAGCCATGGGGATAAGAAAAGAGCTGTCAAAAGTCCTGCATAACAAGGTAATGGAACTTTATAAAGATGGAAAAGGACATAAAAAGATGTCCAAAGCCTTGAATATACCAGTCAGTACTGTTAAATCACCTATTAAGAAGTGGAAAGTTCGGGGATCTCTTGATACCAAACCAAGGTCAGGTAGACCAAGAAAGATTGCAGCCATAACTGACAGAAGAACTGTCTGGGATTCAAAGAAAAACCCACAGGCAACCTCAAAAGAAAAACAGGCTGCTCTGGAAAAAGATGGTGTGGTTGTTTTGAAGGAGTACAATATGGTGATACTTGAACAAAAATGAGCTGTTTGGTTGAGGTGCCAGAGAGAAGCTTTTACTGCACCAATGCCACAAAAAATCACAGTTACAATATGCCTGACAACACCTTGACATGCCTAACCAGGCCTTTTTGTGTCATTGATGCAGTAAAGGCTTCTTTCTGGCACCTCGACCATGCAGCTCATTTTTGTTGAAGTGTCATCATATTGTGCTCCTTCAAAACAACCACACTCTCTTTTTCCAGAGCAGCCTGTATTTTTCTTGTGGTTACCTATGGGTTTCCCTTTGTATCCCGAACAATTCTTCTGGCAGTTGTGGCTGCAATCTTTCTTGGTCTACCTGACCTTGGCTTGGTATCAAAAGATCCCCGAACTTTCCACTTCTTAATAGGTGATTTAACAGTACTGATTGGCATATTCAAGGCTTTGGACATCTTTTTATGTCCTTTTCCATCTTTATAAAGCTTCTTTACCTTGTTACACAGGACTTTTGACAGTTTTTTTCTTATCCCCATGGCTTAGTATCTAGCCTAGTCAGTGCTTCCACATAAGAACTAACAAACTCATTGATTATTTATACACTGACACTAATTGCAATTTAAAAAGCAACAAATGTTGGACATTAACCTTGAATTGGCATTTTCAATCGCGTGTGTCACCTTGTGTGTCTGTGCCAAGGCCAAACATTCCAGGGTATGTAAACTTTTGATCCGGGCCATTTGGGTGATTTCTGTTATCATTATGATTTAAAAAGGAGCCAAACAACTATTTGATAATAAATGGCTTCATATGATCATCATCCTTCAATAAAAGAGCATTTTTTGGCATGATCAGGCATATTTTCAATATCAATGCCAAAATTTCACAATTTCTGCCAGGGTATGTAAACTTTTGAGCACAACTGTACACTCTATTGCCAAAAGTATTGGGACACCTGCCTTTACACACATATGCACTTTAATGGTATCCCAGTCTTAGTCCGTAGGGTTCAATATTGAGTTGACCCACCATTTGCAGCTATAACAGCTTCAACTCTTCTGGGAAGGCTGTCCACAAGGTTTAGGAGTGTGTCTATGGGAATGTTTGACCATTCCTCCAGAAGCACATTTGTGAGGTCAGGCACTGATGTCGGACGAGAAGACATGGTTCGCAGTCTCTGTAGGAACAGGAAGGTGTCATTCCCAAACTGTTCCCACAAAGTTGGAAGCATGAAATTGTCCAAAATGTCTTGGTGTGCTGACGCCTTAAGAGTTCCCTTCACTCAAATTAAGGAGCCAAGCCCAACCCCTGAAGAACAACCCCATACCCTAATCCCACCTCCACCAAACTTTACACTTGCACAATGCAGTCAGGTAAGTACCGTTCTCTTGGCAACCGCCAAACCCACACATGTCCATCAGATTGACAGACAGAGAAGTGCGATCTATCACTCCAGAGAACACGTCTCCACTGCTCTAGACTCTAGTGACAGCGTGCTTTACACCACTGCATCTGACGCTTTGCATTGCACTTGGTGATGTAAGGCTTGGATGCAGATGCTCGGCCATGGAAACCCATTCCATGAAGCTCTCTACGCACTGTTGTTGTGCTAATCTGAAGACCACATGAAGTTAGGAGGTCTTTAGCTATTGACTCTGCAGAGAATTGGCGACTTCTGCGCACTGTGCGCTTCAGCATGCGCTGACACCACTCTGTCATTTTACATGGCCTGCCACTTCATGGATGAGTTGCTGTTGTTCTCAGTTGCTTCCACTTTGTTATAACACCACTAACAGTTCACTGTGGAATATTTAGTAGCAAGGAAATGTCACGGATGGACATATTGCCCAGGTGGCAACCTATCACGGTACCACACTTGAATTCACTGAGCTCCTGAGAGCGACCCATTCTTTCACAAATGTTTGTAGAAGCAGTCTGCATGCCTAACTGCTTGATTTTATACACCTGTGGCCATGGAGGTGATTGGAACACCTGAATCCAATGATTGGAGGGGTGTCCCAATACTTTTGGCAATATAGTGTATATTGTACATATTAAAGAATATGTCAACCCAAAATGTCCTATTCCTGATATGTGCCTGTTGCACCATATACTTGTATGAAAATGTATCCTGTTCTCTTGTATTGCTTCCTTTGTGTGAAATCTCTGGTGTTCCTGTCAGTCTCTCTGCTTTCCTATGAAAAAAAACCTGACCACACTAGGCATGAGAGCACAGCATGGTCAGTTTTCTAGCTGTGCTGAGAACTCGGCCTGCTCTCCTTCAATAATTAGACTTGCGCTGACACGCCCCCACCCCGCCTGCACAGCCATTCACTGGGAAGGTCAGTGTGCTGCTGCTTATCCTCCCCCCAGCTCTTTAAGATCCTTCTGAAAACTGAGAAGAGAGGGTATGTGATAATTTATAAAAAAGGGAAAAAAAGGTATTTATCATTTTTCTTATATGTATACAAAAATTTGTTTGTCTTGCATTTTTGTTTTAAACTGAATGTGTTGTTTTACAAGGTGAGGATTCATATATACTTACTTGCTCTGTCTGTTATACATAAGAAGCAGCATATTGATGAGACCTGTCACATATTAAGGGCCAATTCACATTATAAACAGTGAAGCACCTGTCACCACAAGGGCACACAGAAAACAATTGTTTCCTATGTGTCCCATTCATACTGCAACATAACCTAGCGCTGCACTGCAGCACGAAGCATTAAAATGCAGACATGCTGCATCTTATCACAGCACACTGGGCCAAATCGCACTGCAATGTCTGTGCTGCCCAACACTGCAGTGAATTAAGTGTACGTTTTGTACACTTCACATAAAGTTTGTTCAAAACAAAAAAAATAAAAACAAAAAAGAGAAGCCATGTGATGCGTTGAAATGGCCATCATAGCCCAGAGTACTCAACCTGCTTCAGCTGAGTTTGTTATCCCCTCAGTGAGCCCAGCAAGCTTACCACCCAGCACAAAAATGAAAGCAGTTTGTATATTGCCTGAACTTGGGACCAATACTGTATATAGTCCATCCTGGACACAACCAATATTTTTTCCTGGCTTTCTAGTTGTAAGTTAAGGTGGCTGCCACTTTTTTGTACTGTCAAACATTGATATTATTTCATTTTCCTCCACAACTTAGCTACCACATTAAATGATTTTGAACAAATATTATATTTCTAGTCCTCACACATCTAACATATGCATGCTCAGCACTGCTCTGTGAATATGAGAAGAACTCCCAATTTCATAAGACTGACAGTCAATTCTGACAGTAAGTGGCCATCATCTGCAGTTGACTGTTGTATTAAGTAAGGTTCCTTCCATCAGGCCATTCCATTTATATCTACATATCAGTTTTTCAGAGGGATCTGAACGGAAGCTCAATGGCAGTCTATGGGAAGGCAGATGTAAATGGACGCATTACCTCTGAAAAAAAAGGAAAAAAAAACCCAGAAAATATTTGATTCTTTTCTTTTGATTTTAAGACCTGAATATGACAGAGGAGAGGTAAAAGAACATAAACAGAAAATCAAAAGCAGAAGCAGAAAAAGCATTTTTTTTCCTGCTCCTAGAAGCTGAAAAATGCTTCTAGCCTATAATAGTGTGCATGGACCCATACGAACACCCATACGAAAACACTCATAAAAAGCTACTAGGAGCTTTAAAAAAAGCTGGTGTGCATGGAGCCTAAAAGCATAATTAAGACAGGATTTTTAGCTTATACCCAGCACCAACCAGTCCATTTTTAGAAACCATATTTTTGTTCAAATTTAATTTAATCAGTAATTCCTTAAAGTGAAATTTGTAACTTTTTACATTCTTACTAAGAAAATGAACATAATTGCTTGCAGATGTACTAAGTAAATTAGATATTGTAGTCCTGTTAACTCGGCAGCACAAGTTCCAGCCCCCAGCCTTTCCTAATCATGAGCCTTTATACCTTGACACAATACAAAAGGATCAGTTTGCTATACTGAATTAATATTTATTGATGTGAACTTATAACTGGTATATTTTCATTTCTCATTAGCTTTTGGATGGATCACACTGCTAATATGGAATTTATTTTATAGGGTACATTAGGGATTTCCTTTATAAACATGGTCCCCAGCTGGATATTTTCTTCATGTGTAACTTTATTATGTAAGACTTAGTAAAATGGATCAAAGTTTAAATAGCTGTTAGAACCCCAAAAGAACTTGTTAAGACATTGGCCAGACACAAGAGCATCTCTTGAAGAGATGTTTTAGTATCATGGTCTTTGTGAAAACCTGCACAGCTTTTTAGCTAAATTTGATGCATGGTTAATGCGCATCTAAACCTCCAAACGAAAATGTATTATCATGCAGCTTATTAGCCCCCGGATGTGGTGGATAACTTAGATTTCTTTTTTTCAGGCTTTTCCCCTTAATTTTCACTGTGTTATGCTGTTAATACTCAATCTTAAATAATAAAGTGCAGCGCTAAGAAGGATGAAAAGTCAATAGGGTGATAATCTAGTATCACAATGGTAAACTGTAGAGATACGGATTCCCACGGCCTCCACTCTGTCAGAGTAACAGAAATGCGCACTCACCGGAAACGCATGGGTTATGCGCATGTGTGATTATGCATCACGGGCAATGGGTACATCAGAATCCAGGCAGCCAGGCGTCTCCCTCACGGTGGGTCATCACAGACTCCTATAACAGGTCCGGGGGATCCCCTTAAGGTAAGCCAGGTGTTTCAGGAGAAACCTCCTCTCAGGATGGCAAAGTGCTTTCTCTATGGGAGTGAAAGCTCCAGACAGGAGCCCCAGAAAACAAATGCCCAAAATAGTGTAGTATGTCCAAAAACTCTGGTTTATTTATAAAAACAGCAGCAGGGCAGTATGCATATAGTACATCATGGATATGGTGAAAAGCATAGAGTAAAAGATGCAGTACTGACCCCAATAGTATAGACCGCCGGGCCTCCTCGTGGCTCCGGCGGGTGAATGACGTCACGCTCTGTACAGTTCCTCCTTAGGCCTTTCGTGCTAAAGGCACATCATCAGAGGGGACAGTGGCAGGGACCACAGGAAAATGACACTCCTGGAAGTACTGGATCTTCAGCTGATGATTTCACTTCACTTTTACAAAAATTGGCAGTGCGGGAAGTAGGAGAGGTTATTATTACATGTCTTTTTTGGTAAGTTTTTTTTGACTGTTTATTTTTGTGATACAGTAATAAAAAATTGTCAGGCACACACTGCAGATCTTTAGCTGCTTTTAGCAAGTCTGGGCTTTGATGTGTAGAAGGATTGGGGTACCTCCAAGGCACAGCTACTCTCCATTTATACACTGCTATATATACAGGATGGCGACATTTTTTAAAGAACCCCTCCACTATAGGGTATTGCTTTGCAAAACCTTTAGCAAGTGTAAAGACTTTATCTGGGTTAGGCTATTAACTATACAAGACCAGCTGCAATAGGTTGAGGGCTTTTTAAGGAACTTAGGCTGGTAACCTTAGTTGTAGCTGACACAGGGAGCTCCAAGTCTAGGCATGTGTGGACTGTGTCAATAAAGACCAAAATTGTATCCTTACATTTTGGAGCAGATTAAGACTTCTCCTGTACCAATTCCTTACATAAGGTACAATCCTCCTTATACCCGGCTGATTTTACACAAGCAACTGCAATCCCAGGGAAATCAAGGACAGACTCTGGAAGAGCTATGCTTGAAACATTTGCGGTCTGAGTCAGTTACCATGGTTGCAATTTTTCCAATAGAGTGTGACATAGTAGCTGTGAATTTTTCCATCAATAGATTTGGACAAGGAATTACCCTAAAAGTCAACCTTGATGCCTCGCAGGCACATATGGGAATAGAAAGGTAGGATCCAAGGAACATGACACTTCACCCAGGAACATGGCACTGCACTTGTCTTTGCCCTGCCGGTGGGCATTCCCCAAAGGGGTCTTCAGTGACAGGGCTCCACCAAACAAATGCAATACACAGATGCAATACAGCCCTGGTCCTGTAGAGCACTCTGCAGCTGACTCACAAACTGCACATATGTGCCTAGATGAGTGTTTTCAGCAGAGTTGAGTGCCAAAGGACATATTACAAGATGGTTCTGGTTATTCTACAGCAGAGGCCAGTTATGGCTTCAATGGTAATGCCAAGCCTCAGCTGATTTTGAAAGCTGCACAAGGAGGCCCTTCTGGATCTACAGCAACATAAGAAACTTGCTAGATTGAAGAGAAGCTTCATAAAAATTAGGAAAAGGTGTTTCTTCTCTCAGAGGAGAGAAGACATCCATTTTGCTTGGACACTAGCAAAAAATTGAGAAAGGCTGGACTGCCCTTAAAGTGTTACTAAACCCAGGACCCTGCATTCATTCTATCTGGTCTCCCACAGTACACACAACACGGAAGTGCAATTATTTTAGTAAATATAAATGACAAAATACCTTTTCTCATCAACAGTTACAGCAGCCTTGTGACTTCTATCAGTGTTCAGCAGAGCACTGGTCAAAGCTTGTAGGAGGAGTTTTCTTTTTGCTCTAGCACGTTGTAAAACCCCTGACCTCTGTCTGGACAGTGCTGATTGGCCCTGTGTTGATCACGTGTACTCTCCCAAGGAAAAAAACCTCTCTAGTAATACATACAAAACTGAGTATGTGCAGAGTGGCTCCACACGATATGTCTTATCAGGAGATAAGAGGGGGGCCCTAAAAGAAGAGGAGGATCAAAGAAGTCAGGATCAAACAGCATTTTTACGCAATGCAGAGGATTAACCCATTAGGTTCCACAGCGAGTATATCAAGCATTCTTTACTGAATATACAGACTGATTTTACTGTTGTGGGTTCAGTAACGCTTTAAAGTCCAAACTCCTGCTAGCAGCAGCCTAGTCCATTGTACCTAAATATCTTGTGTCCCTTACTGTGCTACATATATTTTGAGTTTACTGACACTTTAAATTGCTGTCAATGTCAGCAAGCTAACAGGCACAATGTCTAGAAACACCCTCAGGCAAGAATAACCCAGCAAGCTATTTTCTTCTGCACAAATGCACATTGTTTATTGACTTTTTTACAAAGTTTATTACTCAAAAATAAAACTGCCAAACAAAGATATTTGAATGCAGTCATTCTCTCAGCATTTCTCTCTTGCTGAATGGCAGCTTTGGTCTTGGCATTGGATGAAAAACTATCATGGCTGACCTGTATTAAGGTGATAGTGCACTGTCATACTGTAAGTAATGTGAAGGTTTGTATCTAATGGGTGTTTAGACCCCCCTGACATGCCTAATATTTGCCAATGATGAGAATGTCATATAATTCCTTTAGGAGCTCATAATTTGATTAGAAGACATATGAGGTTATATTAAACCTAGTCTCAAGAAAATTGGGTTATGTATGGGATGCAGGTGATTTGTATCTGCTCTACTTAAATTCTGGGATTGTGGGCTTTACAATATAGGAGATAGCCAATCTACTTTTTAAAGGAGAAAGCATGGAAAGTCACTTAAGGAGGCTCCTTAGATGGGGGCCCACTGCAGTGCACGTTAATGGAATGGAATAACCACAAGATCTGGATGATGGCTTGAAGTATCCTGAATAGGATGGACTATAAATGCAATACGGGTAAACAGTAGGGGAGAGAGAGAGACCTGCATTACCGCAGTACTGTATTTTATCCAGACCAGAAGCAGGGACTATTAGGTAATTGTTCCTGTGTTCTGGCTGTTTAACTGTAGCTGCCCATGACTCCTTCATCTTAATCCAGGGACAGACAAGTTTATGTCCTGTTGTTATTGTCTCACATGCCCAGTGCCAGATAGCTAAATCTGTGCTACTCGATGCATGAACCGGTCACCTTCCAGTATATTAGCAGGTGAACCCGTTTATTGCAATTCATTTTATATGCTCTCCTTCATTCCTCCTACCACTCCATCCCCCACAGCCACTTCCTCCTGTACCACTACCCCCTCCCTACTAGATTGTAAGCTCGAAAGAGTAGGGCCCTATAACCCCTCGTGTGCTGTTTGTAGGTGCTGTAATGTTTCATGTATTGTCCACCCCTCTATTGTACAGCGCTGAGCAAACCCTTTGGCGCTATATAAACTAGATGTAATAATAATAATAATAATAATAATAATATGTAGCTTCTGATATGTTATTTTTGTTAACCCTGTCCCTTCTGGTCTGGGATTGTATAGCTGATGATTTTAGGTCAGGGCTCGATAACCAAATTGGGCTAGAGCCGGGTTAGGCATCTGACAGACACTTCTGATAGTTAGAGGTCCAGTTTAATGTCAGTTTAGAAACTACTAAGGAGGAACTAAAGTGCATAGTATATAAGTTGACTCCACTGAGTTATAGTGCCACACCACAATTTCTGCGTGTGGGAAGCTGAGTTTCAGGCTAGTTGTACAACAGTCAGAGGATATCCCCATCACCACTAGTGATGGGCTGAACACCCCCCTGTTCGGTTCGCGGTCAAACATTCAAACAAGCCAGTTAAAGGCATGAAAAGGGCCAAATAGCAGCACAGTGGCTAAATGATTTCCGCCTGGCAGCACTAGGGTCATTGTTTCAAATCCCAACCATGGCACCACCTATCTGGAGTTTGCATGTTCTCCCTGTGCCTGCGTGGTTTTCCTCCGGGTACTCCGGTTTCCTCCCACACTCCAAAGACATGCTGGTAGGTTAATTGGCTCCTGTCTAAATTGGCCCTAGTATGTGTATGTATGAATGTGAGTTAGGGAACTTAGATTGTACACCCCCCTGAGGGTTAGGGACTGATGTGAATGCGCTATACATATGTAAAGCACTGCGTAAATTGATAGCGCTATATAAGTACCTTAAATAAATAAATAAATAGGGTCCATAGGCTGCAGTTTGGAGACCACCAATCTAACATCTATGGGTACCTTAAGGGCCTGTACCGACAGGCTTTGGGTTGTGTTGATGGCATCCGTTTGACATTAAGTTGAGGTGCTTCTTAGATCATTCAGAATTCAGCTGCATTTATCTTGTAGTTGACCTCCTTCTATGTGCATTAACATGCTTCAAATGGGTTTTAGACTTCCATTGATTAATATGGGAATGCAAAACACATATAAAGCAAAGAAAAGCCTGTCACCACAAGCCCTGAACGTGACCAAACCTGTTAACCTGAGCATGGTTGGGTACCATAACATGTCAGAAAAAGGTAAAAGGTAAGTCCAGACAAAGCAATTTGGTAGATTGGGACAGACAACAAGCATCGTTTATCAAATCTACTGAAATTACAGTCTGTAGTATCAACAATTACCATTTATGTTTAACTTCTTCAGCAGTGTAGAAAATGAAAGTTAGGATATGATATTTTCATTCAGACCCTTTGATAAATATGGAGCACTGTGAGCACAGAACAAGAGCATGCAGCCAAGTGCAGCAGACAGAGGAGAGAATGGAATAAGAAGGGGTGCTGAAAAGTCAGCTGTATATGCTTAGCAGAACTTACAACAGCCAATGTTTCCATGGTTACTTACACGGTACGAAAGGAAAGTGTTTTTTTTTTTATTATAATAAAACAGAGCTTTTTTTCTAGCAGGAGTCTTGCAGTGGAACACTTCTGGTAAGATTTTTTCTCTTTTTTTACCGTTTAAGAAGAGAGCATAAAAATTACAGGGTTAATGTTCACACCACCCTGGCATCTTGATCTGCTTGGCATAGGACATTCTTACTCAACACTACACTTCTATCTGGCAATCTACATATAACAATCAAGACATTTTTAGCTCACAGGCAAATATTTAATGTTTTAAATTAGAGCAATCTATGCATTTGTTATATTTAGTCTTTCAATGCCACTGGCATCATTCCAAATTCTGTTGGGACATACAGAACCAATCTAATGTATGATGGGGCCACATAGTAAATCCATTAAAATATGTCTCCCCAATGTCCTGCCCATCTCCATATCTAAAGCAATTTCTCTAGTGGCAGAGATTGCAAATTGTTTTCATAGCAATTGGTTAGAGATCCCCAAATGTTAGATACATTTTTTTCATCCAAATGATTTTTTAAATGCAATTGCTACCTGCATAAATCCAGAGACTCCCTTTGTTTCTGGATCCAATTGCAGCTGCATGGCCTGCAATAATATAAAGAACTTCGTCAGTGCACTAGAGGCTCATATCCTGTAAATATACAAAAGTCCATGAGTCCATAATGTCCATAACTGTGTAATCACTTAAGTGCCAGCCATCCCAGGGTAAGCCAACTCTATAAGGATAATATGTGGAAATAAAAAGAGAGAGATGCCTACTAAGTGCAGTATTACACAGTTTAATAAGCCACAAAAGTTATAAAAACTCACAATAGGGAAGTGGTTAAAAAGCCCATCAGTGAAAGGTGATCTCTGGGTATGCCGCCGTCGTCTACATCCTGCAGAGATCCGTCCAACTGCAATAGGGGTCACCGTGGATAGAAAAGGTCCCAGAATGCTGCAGATGGTAAGGAGAATGTTCTCTACCATCCACGGTGGCCCCTATTGCAGTCAATCAGATCTCTGCAGGATGTGGATGAGGGCGGCATACCCAGTGATCACCTTTCACCTTTAACCACTTCACTATTGTGAGTTTTTATAACTTTTGTGGCTTATTAAACTGTGTAATACAGCACTTAGAAGGCGCCTCTCTCTTTTTCTTTCCACATGGCCTGCAATAACTTTGGGTACACCTTTGAATATACATACTGTATAAGGATAAGGGGATCAGCCAATAGAATTTATCAATTTTAGTTCTATCATCCCATCTCCATGTCTTGTTAGAATCTTTTTTTAACTGTTTCTTTCAGATTTCACTAGATATGGGAATGTCTGCTCACTGCAGCATGCATGACAAGTAGACATGTGCATATGCAAATACATCAGGACTCCTATCCCAAATCCATTAGAAATGCTTTAATATTACAGTGGGATAAGGCTATATAAACCCCTATTCAATCAGTGCAACATACCCTAAAATAATATGATAGTTCTCTAAATAGTTGCTGCTAAAACACAGTTAGTGACTTCACAACACCTGTACCAAAATGAATAACAATAAAGTTTAGCGCAATAGATTAATATCTCATATAAAAATAAATATTAAACAATAATTAAAGTCTGATTTAAAAAAGTCTCTTATAACACCTCTGTGCAATGTGTGTAAGATAAATCTTCTCTCTTCTTCAGTGCTAACCGTGCCACTACCATTAGATGAAAAACCTGCTCACCTCATCAATAGGTCATTATGCGCTCAACATATGGACAGACTTGTGTACACCCTCTGTGGTCTTCCTCCAGCTCCTCTACCAGCACCGCAACAGTATACACTCCTGACGCTCTCATATAATATGTATTATGGAAGTGATGTCATCAGCCATCTTGGATCACACTCGAAACTGGAAGTGATGTCATCGACCATCTTGGATCACCTTCGAACCTGGAAGTGATGTTCATCCTTCTTGGGACACCTCTGGACCAGGAAGTGTAGAAAAATGGATCCCTCAAAGCTGGGGACACACTAATAAAAACTAAAAAAGATGAAAAAATGCATATAAAATATATAGCAAAATATATTTTAAAAATATTACTCCGATGACCGACACTCACTCTTCCGAGTGCTATATTATCATATCACCAGGCAATATATTACTTTGTTAAAAGCATAATAATAATAATCAATAAACTCATTCAAATTATGACTTAATAACATAGTACTCTATTACTGATAAATACATTTAAATCAAATTTCACATTTCATCCCAATGGAGAAAGGACCTTCGTTTCATAAATCCTAAAAGATTCTAATTTCCTTAATTGCCTAATGTAATTCCCACCTCTCCAATGTTTGACCACCTTTTCTATCCCACAAAAACTTAACTCTTTGGGGTCTCCACTCACCAGCTCACCCCCTCAATCTCCTCACGTGTCACAAATCTACTGAGGGACATATCAGTATGGATGTCACACCACTTCCTCAAACTCATTCTTTCTATAACCAAGCTTGTAATATTTCCTCCTCCCCAATCCCCCCTTATGACTTTACTATTAAGATCAACAACACAATCATTGGTCCCACACCACATGCCAGGGTGCTAAGCGTAATCTAGAATCTGATCTCTCCTTTGGGCTCCACAAATCCTGCTGCCTCAATCACCACAACATTTCTAGAATTCGCCCTTTCCTGTCTAAAGACTCCACAAAACAACTTATCCACATCTTGCTTATATCCCGCCTTGATTACTTCAACTCCCTTCTCACTGCCCTACCGTTACACAGGCTATCCCGCCTTAAGTCTATTATGAATGCTTCTTCTAGACTTATACACCTTACCAACCGATCAGCATCTGCTGCCCCTGCCTGCCATTCCCTTCACTGGCTTCCACTAGCCCAACGTATAAAATGTAAAATACTAACTACAACGTACAAAGCCATCCACAACACTGCCCCTAGCTACATCACCAACCTCATCCGCAGATATCATCCATATCGTCCACTCCGCTCCTCGCAAGACATCTTGCTCTCTAACTCCCTTGTCACCTCCTCCCATGCTCACCTCCAGGACTTCTCTTTAAAAACCCATTTATTCAGGGAAGCCTACCCCATCTCCACCTAAAGCAGAGCTCCACCCAAAAGAAGAAGTTCCACTTTAAAGACTGGTCCCCATTAAGGATTGGCACCTTTGGAGAGAGGGGGGGATGGGTATCCGAAACTGTCAGGTACCCGCTCCACTTCCGCTGCAATTGCCTAGGCAATCAGAAGCAGAAGTTGTCCTTCCCCCTCCCTCCTCATAGTCTTCTGGGACACGACAGGTGCCAGAAGACTATGGGACCATTCAGAAAGTGCAGCGCTACTTGTGCATGCGCAGTGGGCACCCAGCTGTGAAGCTGCAAGTTGTCACTGCCAGGTGCCCACATGGAAGATGCCAGCGCTGGGAACACCAGACGGCTGGTGAAACGGGCTGTGCGGAGGACACCGCGGGACCGAGGGACAGGTAAGTGGCTGTTTTTTAAAAGTCAGCACCTACAGTTTTTGTAGCTGCTGACTTTTATTTTTTTAGAGTGTGACTGGAACTCCACTTAAGAACTGTACTTGAATCACCTCCATCAGATCATCCCCTACAGCTATCACCTTTTGTATCATCTCCCCTTCCTTTAGATTGTAAGCTCCATGGGTAGGGCCCTCCTGTTCCTTCTGTATTGAACTGTATTGTAAATTTTACTGTCCCCCTTTATATTGTAAAGCGCTGTGCAAACTGTTGGTGCTATATAAATAATAATAATAATTTTCATAGTTTGTATCATTTCTAAAAAACAATGTGAGGTAGTCAACGTACCTAAAGGTATCACATTCCAATGCATATGAATACCAATTAAAAAAATGGAATGTGATTTTAAAGGTACCTAATACAGACACTAAATTTGTTTTAAAAAATCATAAGATTTTATTTAACAATGATATAATATTAGAGAGTGTCTGATACCTTTAAAATACCATTCCATGTTTTTTATTTGTCTGTAAGCACAAAAAAAAAGATATTTCCAAGGGACACAACCTGGGAATCATCCATCAGTGAAGTTGATTATCCCTTGAAAAGTGTACTGGTTAATAAAATGCAGCTCCTTAAATTATGAAATTCATTATACTTTGCATTATGTTGGACATATTTTTTATTAGTTGATTTTCACTTGGACTTTTTTTTTTATTCCTGGGTGTGTTACATGGACACTTATCACTCGGCTCTTTGTATGTGAATTTATTTCACTATGTTTGTGCATATTATACATGATTTTTTTGCACATAAGCATTAGTATATGTTGGATTTTGTGATATGGTGATAGCGCTGTACTATATGAAGATACCTTTTACTTCATATTTTGTTTTGTTCCTAATCATGTGTCACTATCTCAACTGTGATGTAATGATCACAAACAGGCTAAATTTATTAATGACAAAATAAGCCTTGAGCCTGTGTAATGTAAATGTCTGATACAGTTACAATACTAAAAATAGTATAAACATATTATAAGCATCATAAAAAAAGCAAAGCTGAGTTTTGTTTTATTCTTGTTAAAACAATGCATCAAATAAAACTGGTGTATGTTCTTAAAAATACAACAATTATTTAGGTAGGGAAATTAGTCATGTAGTTCTATTGTCAGGTCAACCAACATATTCTGACAGCTAAATTTGTCCTGGGAATCTAGGCATTAATGACGCCTGTCATAAAAGGGTAAAAAACATGACTGCCTAATGTAAAAAACCTGTTCTGAGTTCCTTTAAGGGATAGATCATACTAGAGAAGCCAGGACAATGTTCCTTGGAGGAATGTCTGGATCTACCAGTGCAGTTTCACTGTTTTAGTAATTGAACAATAACATTTTTCACTTTTCCAATCTATCATTCTCTGCAATACATTTTTGCCACAATCACCAAGATAACAGAAGTTTCAAAAACTGAAATTTTTGTTTCAGCATCCTTCAGGAGTCACTGCGTGGTGTCACAGTGACAAAAATGTCCTAGGAATAAAAGCATCTGAATTTCCAGGGGATTTGTTCTTCCTTGTTAACAAATGTAAGAGACTTTGGCAAGTCATATCAGGGTATTCTGTGTTTTCTAGAATGCAGCATAAAATATAGCAAAAAGAAGTCTAAACAATTACTGAAACTAGAAAATTTATCAGAAATTCATTATACATTTACTGATGGGTCTTTTCATTTGAATTCACTTCTTCAACTCCACCAACATCTTAAATTCACCATCTTAATTTTATACAACAGCAGCTGATTTCCTAAGGAGAACCACATTGTTTTGATTAATTTAAACGTTTGCTGCACATTCACTGAAGATTTACTGCAGATATCTCACACCTTCATCTGTGTTCACTAGCTTGCTCCCCTTGGAACAGCTGTGTAATATAGATGACATGAGTGCATAACCTTCCCTACTGCCCAGTTTTCATACAAAAGTGTTACTTTCAATAAATAAATACATTTTAAAACACATACTAGCTATATATTAAAATAATCTGGCCCTACAGTTGTATGTCCACATAAATCCACATAATTACACTGTGCAGTGGCATAGGGACACCTAAAGTCCAGGTGTCCATTTAAGTGTACACTTGTTGTGATTGCAGGCAATAGGTGAAAGCATCTATACATTATATATGTATATACAGTATGTGTGTGCGTGTTTTTTTCCCTTTATTTCTATTTTAAACTGAATGGGTTGGTTTACAAGGTAAGATTTTACATATGCAGTGCTTAAAACTTTCTCCCTATGTGCATCACCAATCGCATTCAAACTTCCAAGTTTGTCTGAATAGGCTGTGACAAATTTCTTAGTAATGGCCTTTTTCAATCTGAAATTGTATGCAAAGGGCAGTAAAGAGGGTGGTTCAGGATGACTAGCTAGTAGAGATGAGCATGACGAAAAAACATTGTTTAATTTCATATTCATTCTTTAAGTTAATAATTTTGGTTTGTCATATTCATTATGTTAGATTGATTTGTCTATTCAAATTTATTTCATATATTCATTATTCCGAATTCATTCATTTTTTCAAAAGGTATTTCAGAAGATTGGCTATATTAATTTTTTTCACTTATGCACTCTCAGTCATCCCTGCTAGTCCAGCCCACAAAGAAAAAATGAAATGAGCTGATTGGATGATATAGACTGGAGTCACTTGCATCCAAAGGCACTAATGGAACAAAATTAATTTCGGATTCATCCGTTAGGTTATGATTCGGAGATTCTGATGGATCCAATTCCATTCAGCCCAAACATGATATATAGAAATCACCATCTTATTTCACTTGTATTATGTTTCTATTTCACATGTAGTGCATATTTTATAATAATGAAAAATGTTAATGCAAAATAAAAATGAAAAATATTCATAATTCATTTTCTGAATATCCCTAATTCTGAATGCAGGACAGTGTGTTCAATAATTTAAGAACCATGAAAGTGAAAAGACCAATTGATCAATTAGGGTCTTTTGTTATGTTTTAACATTATTTTGGATGCTTCAAAAATTAATAAAAGGCCAAAACTATTGTATTGTTTCATCCAAATTAAACAAATGAATACATATGAATTTTGTTATAATTTATTTTGGATTTGTTGAAATTCATTACTGTTGTGGTTCAGACATTCGTATACGTCCGAATCTCCAAATAATGAAAATTTTGTCTGAATTTTAATTCATAACAAAGCAAATCACGCATGTCTACTAGCTGAATAGAGATGCAGCATCACCATTTTAGAGACCAAAAGGAGAAGAATGTCTGGGAGAAAAATAAGTAGCCTAAAGTCTTTCAATAGATCTCAAAGATTATTTTTCAATTTTAAATGAAGTGTACCATCAAGAGTTATGGTGTATGACATTGTCCATGCCAGGCCCCAAGGCCATCTACCTCCACCATGCATCCCTATCCACAGCAGATATGCTCACAGCATAAGGAATTTGTATGCTGAATCAGCAGAGAATATTCATATTTTACTCAATCCTATGGTGATATAAGCAATTTATATTTTTTTCTCATGCTACCAAAATGTTTTATTAGGTGAATATGGGAAACAGTAAAAACACATAATTCTCTTTAATTTGGACCCAAAGCAGATGCGCTGGAATGACTTTTCTTAAAGTTTTGCAACACATTTTGGTATGTCATACAGAAACAATTCCAAGACAAGGTCACATGCAAATTTAATTATATTTCAATTCAGCAATAAACAGAACAGCAATTTAAATTATTCACAAAACATATTAAATAAATCACAATGGCCCCCAGCACTTCAGGGTCTTCCAGGTAAGGTTCAGTTCTTCAAGGTCTGTTTTGAGCCTAGTACACACGATCAGGAAATCAAACAAAAAATACCATGATTGTATGATAACCTGATCATTAGTACACAGCTTTCATCCTAAATTATTTGAAGGGATAAACACAATTTTGTTTTGTAAAATAATAGATCATATGATTTAACTTTAATCAGTACAGTATCTGAATAAAAAAATCAGAAGAGCAAGACCACGCATGATCAGAAACGAAAGAATACATTACTATACAATACAACACATTACATCACTTAGACCTAACAACATTATTTATTTATTTATTTATTTATCGAGTTTATATAGCGCCAAAGGGTTTGCTCAGCGATGTACAATAGAGGGGGGACAATACATGAAACAGTACAGTAACATCAAACAGCACACAAGGGGTAAGAGGGCCCTACTCTTTCGAGCTTACAATCTAGGAGGGAGGGGGTAGAGGTACAGGAGGAAATGGCTGTGGGGGATGGAGTGGTAGGAGGAGGGAAGGGCAGCGGCTGTTAGGTGAGGGTGGGGTAGGCTTCCCTGAAGAGGTGGGTTTTCAGGGAGCGCCTGAAGGTGAGGAGGGAAGGTGACAGTCTGATGGATTGGGGTAGTGAGTTCCAGAGGATGGGGGAGGACCTGGAGAAGTCTTGCAGTCGTGCGTGGGAGGAGGAGACCAGGGAGCAAGATAGAAGGAGGTCCTGTGAAGAGCGAAGGGTACGGGTAGGGTGGTACTTGGGAATCAGGTCGGTGAGGTAGTTAGGGGCAGTGTTGTGAATGGCTTTATAGGTCAGAGTGAGCAGTTTGAATTTAATGCGTTGGGCAATGGGGAGCCAGTGGAGGGAGAGGCAGAGGGGGGTGGCAGAGGTGGAGCGGCTGGTGAGGTGGATGAGTCTGGCAGCTGAGTTCAGGATGGTCTGAAGCGGGGAGAGTTTGCACTGGGGTAGGCCGATGAGGAGGGAGTTGCAGTAGTCACATTTGACAACATGCAGTCTATAGTGGGAACAGGTCTCTTACATCTTGCTGGCTGGCTGTGTCTCCCTTCCCATGCAGCAGACTGTGTCTAGACAGAGCCCTCCCCCCTTTTATCATCAGCACAGAGAAAGAGGCAGAGTCCAGAAAAATGTGGGAAACTAGGTTAACTCTTTCCCTCTTAGCTGGGGCAGCATTTAGCTATCTAGTGGTGGACAACCTACCTACAGGCTTCAGCTAGACAAGGGTGACGTTCTCCTTCTTCCAGCTTGATCTAGAAGAATGTTCAGTGGCCCAATCTCATGTCATCATTGTGCTGCAATGTCTTCTCACAAGATTTAGGCTACTCAGTATTCCCAGGGTTCTTACAGGTAGGAGTTTGACTCCGCAGAAGGGGGGGGGGGGGCATTGAATAAGCAGGCTTTACCTGAAGTACAAGGTCCACTTTAAGTGTACCAGAGTAAAAAAGAAATATATATTTTTTAATAATTTTAGCGCTTACCATAATAAATGCAAAAATTTTAAACAAATATACCGGTACATACATATACTGCGTATATATATATTTATATATATATATTGTATATGTTGAATGTAATTTATGCATACTGTTTAAAGCCTATAAACTTCAATATTATGTGTAACTTCTAAAACACAATTGAGTTCAAATACCTATAATGTTTATTTACTATATTACAAGAAATGGGGATACTTTGTTCGGAATGGACTTTTATCTGAACAGATGAAGGTAGATATCTCATATAAATTGTATACATTTTGTGAGAATTAAAATTCCATCTACTTTAATGAGACTTTACAGATTACGGCAGAGCAGAAAGGGGAAACTCACTCATGGAAAACCTCACCTTATTGCACATTTTTCATTACAATGTAAATTTTAATCCAGACTCTCCATTTTCTTCTTTAATTCAGCTTCTTGATCCATAACAGCAATAAAAGAGTACTGGATAAGAATGCAAAGCAACTTTCAGTTTACAGATGGCAGAATACAGTAAAAGTACACTCCAGTCAAACATGAAAATGTTGTATTATGTCATTCATGAGACAGAGCCTACCCGTATAATGGCTCTAATTTTCATTTTCACCTGGTTAAACTATGTATAAATGGCTGCCATTATCTTCATTTTCTGAATATCCCTAATTCTGAATGCAGGACAGTGTGTTCAATAATTTAAGAACCATGCTATCTCTTAGCCCACTGCATAAAATTATGGCACAAAATTGTGAAAAAGTTATTGAAGCAGTCCATAAACCGCTCACACCTAATATTCAGATTAAAACAACCTTGCCAATAAATAATATGTAAACCCAACATTTCATATTCCTGATACACTATATTGCCAGAAGTATTGGGACACCTGCCTTTACAGTCAAAGGAACTTTAATGGCAACTCTTCTGGGAAGGCTGTCCACAAGGTTTGAGGGGTGATAAAAATGATCAGCTTTTATTTATTCATATAAAACCTTTATCCCAAAAGGAAAAAAATATGTTTGCTGTAACATATTATAATGCGTGGCCTGGAGTTTGTCTTTAATTTGTTATTGTATTCAAATCTGCTAATACATTTAACACTCCTATCTCCCCTTCCCCCAGACTGACAATGTCTCTGTCTGCTGTGTCCTGTGCTCATTCCTCTAGTGTGGTGTCTCACTAATACTGAAGGTACTGGCCAGATCACAAGGTGAAAACAGAGGGAGAAAAGCCAAAGAAAAGAAAATTGATGCAGCCACCACATCTAATGATTGGTAAGCTGCAACATCATACATTTTTGGTTTTGGATATAATATTGCTTTAATGTTACATTTTTTTCTAGAGTTTACCTCTGCTAGAAACATGTGTACATGGATGTTTGTATTTTTTACTCCTGACTTGTGTTTGTGAAGCAGTAAGGCTATATTTACACTTGCAGTAAGGGAGGCAGTAAAAACAGGTGGCTGAGACACCTTTTTACTGCCTCCCAACTGCTCCCCCTTAGGCTGCTTTCACACTGTTATGTAGCAGAAATGCAGTAAAAACACACATGCGTTGCTGATGCATTTCTGGTGTGCTTTCTGGTTCCCTGCACCTTTGAAAAATGGACATGTGACCAAAAAAAAGGCACCAAAAACACAAAACATGGTGCATTTCTTATGTGTTTTAGATTCATTTTTGCATGTTTTCCATTCACTTCAATAGGGAGCTGCATTTTTGGTGCAGTTTTGAAAAACACCAAAGATGTAGCATGCAGGACTTTTCAAAATGGGTTCCACCTACAGTGCAGTGGTGTAGGATTTAAAGGGGAAGAGTTTTGATACACTTTTGTTGTACTGGAAAGGTGTGTTTTAGCGCGGCAAAAGCACATCAGTGTGGAAGCATCCTTAAGCTTCAAAGGCAGCATATGGACAGCAGTACTGAACAAGGAAACCGTCTTTCAATAACATGCAATGCAAGTGGTTGTGCAGCAGTGGTTGTGCTTTTTAGAGGTTAAAATACGCAGTGAAGAGGTGACATTGCTCTTTCTCACCCCCTGCCAAACACCCTCTTAAAAAGCAATCAGCTGCAAATTACTCTTCAGAGGATGAAGCTTGCATAAATGAGCTCTTAGGAAAGATTAGACGCACAGTCCCTGGAATTCACAAGGACTGGCGCAGGCAGATTTTGCGAAAGTGTCTCTTATGCATTCTAAAAGTGGTGTTAAATGTGCCAAATTTGTGTACATGTCTAGAATTTGTACTTGAATTAGGCTCGTGCTACACCTCTTTTAGAATGCACTCGAGACACTTTAACAAATTTTCTGAGTCAGTTTTTCTCTCTGTAGGCCAAAAGAGAGTTGGAGTCAATTAGTACTTTTACATTTGGTGCATTCAACGCGACACAAAGTTAAAGTGGCGCATTTTAGAACTATGTGAAATTGGTGCACAATTCGCTGTCAGAACCAAAAGTGTTGCAAAGGCTTCATGAATTTGGCGCACTATGTTAACAAGAGGGGTTAAAGTGTTACTAAACCCACAACAGTAAAATCAGTCTGTATATGCAGTAAAGCATGCTTGTTATACTCACTGTGGAACCTAAAGGGTTAATTCTCTGCATTGTGTAAAAACGCTGTTTAATACTGACTTCTCTGATCCTCCCCTTCTTCCAGTGTCCCACCCCCCTCTTATCTCCTGATAAGACATTTCATGTTGAGACACTCTACACATGCTCAGTTTGGTGTGTATTGCCAGAGAGGTTTTTTTTTTCTTGGGAGACTGCATGTAATCAACACAGTACTAATCAGCACTGTCCAGACATAGGTCAGGGGTTCTGCATCCTTCTAGAGTAGAAATAAAATTCCTCCTACAAACTTTAACATGTGCTCTGCTGAACACTGATAGAAGTCACAAGACTAAATAAATATATTGTAGCTATCTTCTGTGAAGTATCACTATGAAATGCATATATATACTGCAATCCTTAAATTAATAATAGTACATATTGTGCATGATGGCATGACATGGACAAAAACAGAGTATTAAAACACAATTGTGAGAATGTCTTAACCATAAAGTCCAGCCAAATTCAGTGTCCCATCTATAGGGAAATTAAATTCAAGTGATAATCTCTTGTGAAGTACTCACACTTTCCGGACAGTCTGTGAGAGAGAGTGCTTGATTGGCAGGTATGAGATTACTCTAATATAATCCTTTTTGATGATGAAGAGGGTTAATCTCCTCAGTGTTCCTGAATGTGTTGTTGTGGATGATTGCAAGGTATAGATCCTCCCTTCCACAGGCTGTGTGATCCTTCTCCCTATTGCTCCATGAATGGTGCCAGGAAGAAAAGAGAAAGGAATAGTGCCTTATCCTCAATAAAAGATCAACTTTTATTTGTGCCAAATTTGCACTCACATATTATAAAACATAAAGCGCTTGTAGTGGAAATCCACTAGTATCGTAACACGGTGTGTGGAGAGCGGTGTGACCAGCCTGAGCGGCGTGTTGACACACACTGCCTACACTCGCCGTTCCTGGGAGTCTGGTGCGTGGTGACGTCTATGCCCCTCCTTGGATTCCCCAATGACTGTACTGTTCTACTGCATCTGAACTTTTTTTTTCCTTACAAGACAACCTGAATTTAAATATTATTATCATGTAAGAAACAAGTCAGAAGCAACCCAAACTAATCTCAAATAGAAGTACCTGAAAGCATGCTGTGTTTGATGTGTCTGGTTTCTATACACACAACCTAAACAGTGGCTGTAAGAAAATGGTTCAAAACAGTTCCTGCACACAAAAATACAGCTGTTCATTTACATCTCACATTTTATGTACTGTCTGTCTGAGAGTGCAGGTAAAAGTCAAATACCTTCACTCTTAGGCTTTATGTATACTGGCATAAAATAACACCACTGCTCTTGGTAGAAAAAAAAGCTAATTTTGAGTGTTTTTCGTACTAGTGTTTAAGAGCGTTTAGCGTTTTTTTCTGCCAGAAAAACACTCTCAAAAATGCAAAACAGAACTTTTTTATCTTTCTGTTTCTAAATGCTGAGCTTAAAACACCTGTAGACTACCTAATATGCATGGTCACATAGGATAACATTAGTTGCTTCTACAGGCTAAACACTAAATTCCTCTAGGAGCATTGTTTTTTTTTAACCTCCCTGGCGGTATTCCTGAGTGTAGCTCGGGGTAAAGTTTTAGTACCAAATGCGGTAACCCCGAGCTACACTCGGGCTTACCATGCCGCGTTGCACAGGGATTCCCTACAGTGCTTACCTTGTCCTTCGCTCCCGCGATGCGTCCCCTGCAGCATCCCCGGCCATCTCCTCCGGCCGATGCTGGCATCTGGCTTCCGTTGTTCCGGTCCCTGTGATGTCGGGACATATGGGGGCCGGAACTGGCGGCAAATTTGAAAATTTAAAAAAAATGACATTATTTCATAGCAAAACATTCCTGTATCAAAGCATTTCACATACATTTTGTCCCTAGTGCTTTGTCCTGTGCCCTGCCTGCATTTTGACTGTTCTTTCTGCCTGGAAACTTAGAAAAGTCCATGGCGTCCAAAAAGTGTGCCTTTAGGTCAAAATCGGTTTTAGACCAGCTAGAGAACAGCGATAGTAAATCAGAACCACTTGCAGAATTGAGTGATAATGATTCATGGGGGAAATTCATCATCAGGCACTGAAAACGATTTTGCGACTTTGCTTAGTGATGTGCGAACTTGGCGCTATATTTCAAATTTCAGTGTTTTTGGTTTGATTATATTATTAAATTTAATTTATTATTATTATTTTATTATTTTTTATGTATTTATTAAATTATAATTTATGATTTCGTGTTTCAAGTTTTATCATATCGGGAATGTTTACTAGACTCTTGTTCGGACAGATTTCAGGGAGTCATTCCTAAATTACAGGCCTACAATAAAAAAAATACATATTTCCATGCAAAAAAATGGTACCGCTTTCAGCACCAAAAATATGAAATAATCATACCGCCAGGGAGGTTAGGCCAGTGTACATGGAGCCTTAACCACTTCAAGTCTGGACACTTTCACCCCCTTCTTGTCCAGGCCAATTTTCAGCTTTCAGCGCTATCACAATTTGAATGACAATTGCGCGGTCATGCAACACTGTACCCATGTGAATTTTTTAGCATTTTTTTTAGACAGATAAAGCTTTATTTTGATGGTATTTATTCACCACTGGGATTTTTATTTTTTTTGCTATAAAAATGAAAAAGTCCAAAAATTTTGAAAAAAGTGTTTTTCTTATAAAATTTTGCAAATAAATATTATTTCATCATAAATTTTGGCCATAATTTATTCAGTTATCTTTTTAGTAAAAATAAATAACCCAAATTAGTTTATAACCAAAAATTATAGTTTTTTTACATTTGTTTTTACATTTTTTTTTTTTTTTTTGTATTATTATTTATGGGTTTTTACATACTGTCACCCTACTGTACTACTTGTGGGGGGTGATGAAGATTTTTTTTTTTTTACACTGATTGCTTTTACACCCATAAAGGATGTAAAAGCATTAATTTCTCCTTCTCTCTGGCTGCATTCTTGCATCCATTGAGAAATGCTGTGTGAGCTGTGATTGGTCACAGCTTGTCACATGGTACAAAGCTGTTGTGAATAGCCTTCTACCATGTGACCTCTGTGATCACTCACAGATTTCACAAGTAGTAAGCAATGATGTCACAAGTGACATCTTGCTTACCACTCTTCATGTGATCAGTGATTGGCCAATCAGTAATCACATGATCGGGACCTCGCACAGCGGTCCTGTACGATTATTGGTGTTCCACTGTATTCGGAGGACACAGCAGGCACTGGATCGTGGTGCTGCGGGCCCCCAGGGAGCGCGCACAGCTTGAAAATGCGGGCACCATTTATGAACGGCCACCGTCCGGCCGCTGTATATAAACGGCCGGACGGTGGCCGTTCATAAATGGTGCCCACATTTTCAAGCTGTGCGCGCTCCCTGGGTGGTTAAGGGGGTAGTAAACCGCAGAAAAGGAAAAAAAGTCCCCTGCAAAGTAATGTCATAATGTGCTAGCATGCATCTCATACTAGCACATTATTTATTACAGGTACTTATATAGCGCCATCAATTTACACAGTGCTTTTACATATATATTGTACATTCACATCAGTCTCTAACTCTCAAGGAGTGTGCAATCTAAGGTCCCTGACTCACATTCATACATTCACATACTAGGGCCAATTTAGACAGCAGCCAATTAACCTACCAGCATGTCTGTGGGGTGTGGGAGGAAACTGGAGTACCCAGAGGAAACCATGCAGGCACAGGGAGAACATACAAGCTCCAGGCAGGTGGTGCTGTGGTTGGGATTTGAACCAATGACCCTAGTACTGCCAGGTGGAGGTGCTAACCATTTAGCCACTGTGCTGCCCACATTTTGAAGGACTTACTTTAAAATGAAGCCCTCGAACGGCGTACTGTCACTGCTGCAGAGGCTTCCATCTTCACCCGGTCGTCCTTCTGGGTTCGTGAGCTTCAGCAGTCTGACAGGCCGGGCTGCAATTACATCACTGACGTGCAATTGAGAGTCCCAGCCCATGGCACACAGCTCTGAAGGAACAGGATGGGCATGCCATTCCTGCAGAGCACATGCGCTGGCTTTAGGAAAGAGAATATCTTCTAAACGGTGCATGTTTAGGAGATATTCATTTTACCTGTATATAAAATGTAAAAAAAATTACTACCACTTTAATGCAATTTTAGTTTTGAATAATGTCTAGTTTTCCTTTTGCAGGAGACGTAACTATCCCAGGACAATTGCTGCATAAGCTGGAAGAGTGAATACTTGGTGGTCTATTAAAGAAGCTAAAAATATTTCAGCATTTAGTTTATAGCCCACGTGTTCTCTTTTCTTAAAGACCACTATTGCTCATCACTTGAAAACATTGCTTACTGCTCCTAACAATGGGAAAGTGTTTTCCTCTATTGCTGGTTCATGCTTCTGAAAATAGACCATTGTTTCAGAGGATCATGCTGGAGACTTGGCATTACTTAGCAGTATCGTGCTATATACATTGCGTTGAAAAAACCAATGTAAAAGAAAAGTCTGGAATGTGAAGTTCTAACATTTAAATTGAGAATAAAATTACAGATTTTTGTTTAATAAATATATTTTATAATCTATTAATTATTTTATATGCTTGAAGCATGATAAGAGAAGATTCTAAAAACATACATGCCAATTTGCCAATATCCCTCTCTTGGCAGGGAAAATGATTGATCATGCTGAAGTTGATGTCAACAGCTTGCCAATAAAACAGCTGCTTGTGTACAGTAGTCACATTTTTTGGTCCTTGTGAATGACCTGAAACAAAACTCTATAGGGCTATGCACTCTGCAGCCCATCCCATTCCAAAAAATCAGCCCAAGGTGTGTAGCCAGTGACAGCCATACAGAGTTTCTTCATTGAACAAAAAGAGTTCCATGATTGGACGAGACATTGACAGTTCCCAACCAGACTATCCTGCATTTTTTAATTTCAGTTATTTTTAAGTGCTCTTTCCAAAGCATGCAGAGCACACAGCACATGTGAAAAGCATATTGTTGCACTTTATAAATAAACAAAATGTAAGTCTGCTTCTTTGTTTCATTATACACAATTTTAAATTGAGAATTTGGCTATAGGGCAATTTTTTAAAAGTTTTATCATGCTGGGTAGAAACAATTGAGTACTGTCCGTGATACTTTTTTTATTTGCACTAACATACAATTTTGAGGACAAGCTTTCGGGGTATGTCCCCTTCTTCAAGGTCTAAGCAGTACTATTAAAAATCACAAAGTTTAAGCAGAATGTTAGAATGGATTGAGAGAAAAAAAAAAAAAAAAAAAGAAGCAGTTAACCAACCTAATCACAAAGGAAACACAGATCAACAGTGATATTTTCTTTCTCTCAAGATGCAAAAAGAGGAATCTCATACCACAAGGCCTGCGGATTAAAAATCCTTGCGTAAATACAATCAACTCTCCTTATGCAGAAGGACTTTGCAGACGCACCAGTGAGAGATTAAGGAATCACCTCATTCACAAACTGTATGGAAAAAGGGTAATTATCAGGATACAGAAGCAGTCTTTGTTTGAAACCCTAACATCATTGGACCCTACCAACATTAACCAAATCAAGAATGAATTGGAAACTTTACAAAGACAAACACAAAAACTTGCCATGAATGGGAAACAAAAAAAAACTTCAGAAGCTGCACCAAGAGCAGACCTTTTGGATACAACCTAAACATAAAAGCAACCCAACATCTATACCTCTTACCATCAGTGACCTGGAATCTAATCGGGAATCCCAAGGTATCCCTTGTGTAAATGCTGACCCGACTGAAAATGTGGATATTACAGAGGAACTTGGAATCATCAACTTGTCAAATCATAAACTTTCTGAACCAGAATTAACTATCCTCTCCAAAGGCCTTACATTCTGCCCAACCACCAAATTGGATCATTTACAAGTATTGTCAGATATGGAGGATTTCTTCAGGAGACTAAGGCTCAAAGAATATTTCCACAATAATGAAAGGAATCCTAGGACAATGGAGTGCTACACAAAGAAAAAGAACAGCTGCTTCACACCAGCACAAGGACGCAACCCCAAACTGGACACCTATATTGATAGCTTCAGATTGCGAGCTACATCCCTGATATCCACCCAGCAAAAGAAAATTCTGTACAATCTTTCACCACTAGAGCGAAGGGCTATACACGATTTGCGCAACAATCAGGCCATCACCATCAAACCAGCGGACAAAGGGGGAGCAGTTGTTGTGATGGATACAAACAAATACATACAAGAAGGCCAGAGGCAGCTGGAAAATGCCATCTACTATAAAAAACTGGATCATGATCCAACCCAGGACTTTACAAAGCAATTAAAAGGTCTCATTAAAACACTTCCAGCCCACCTACATTCAGAACTTATAAATGCGATTCCGGATCATCCAGAAATCGGGGACTTCTACATGCTGCCCAAAGTCCACAAGCCAGGAAATCCAGGCAGACCCATCATAACAGGTATGAATACACTCACCGAACAAATCTCAGGCTTTGTAGAAAAAATTTTAAAACCGTTAGTCATGAATACTGCTAGTTTCCTGCAAGACACAACTGACTTTCTGAACAAGATCAACAACATCCAGCAATTACCATCTAATACACTTCTAGTGACTATGGATGTAGTATCCCTGTATAGTAATATCCCTCACAAGGATGGATTAGCTGCATGTCACAGATCCTTATCATCCTCACCAAACAACAAATACACTGCTGAGGATGTTACACAGCTCATTGAATTCATACTTACACACAACTACTTTGCTTTCAATAAGGACATCTATCTTCAATGTATGGGCACTGCGATGGGAAGTAAAATGGCACCCCAATATGCAAATTTATTTATGGCTGACATGGAGGAACAATTCCTGAACAGCATGGAACAAAAACCATACAGATACTTTCGCTATATTGATGATATTTTCATCATATGGACGGAAGGTGAAGAAAATCTAAAACAATTTTACTCATTGATGAACACTTTTCATCCATCAATCAAACTAAAAATGGAATACTCAAACACACACGTTAACTTCCTAGACACCACAGTATACATCAGGGATGATACGCTTCACACCTCAATATACAGGAAACCCACTGACAGATGCAACTACCTCCACAGTTCTAGCTTCCACCCCCAACACACGAAACGTGCCATCATACACAGTCAGGCCATCAGATACCACCGAGTATGTTCTGACCCAAGAGACAGAGATAAACATCTTGGGACACTAGCAGACGCCTTCCATAAGAAAGGTTACAAGGACAAAACTATCAACACCAGCATAAACACAGCCTTGAGAACCCGAAGGGAAAATCTGCTTCAGTACAAAGAGAAAAAAACAAACAACCGTGTACCTCTAGTAACTACATACAACCCGGCACTAGAAGGGATAAGAAAAATAATCAAAGATTTACAACCCATCATAACAGAGGATGGAACTCTGAAAGAAATATTCCAGCAACCCCCAATACTGGCTTTCAGACAACCCCCCAACCTCAGAAATAAACTAATCAGTAGGAAACTTCCTTCTGATTATGATGCCACAAATAATGGAAGCAAACCCTGCAATAAGAAACGCTGCAAGCTGTGCAACCAAATCAATCCATCAAAAAGTGTCAGACACTCAAAAGGGATCTTCAATATCTCCGGATCATACAGCTGCACCTCCAGTAATGTTGTATACCTTATCCAGTGCAGAAAATGCAGCAAAGGATCTTATGTTGGTGAAACAGGACAGAGGTTGCAAACACGGATGAATTTACACAGACATACCATCAAGGAACATAAAGAAAATGACCTCTGCACACCTGTAGGACACCATTTCTCACAACCAGGCCACAATATGGAAGACCTCAATATTTTAGTTCTGAAAGGAAAATTTAAATCCATCCAGGAAAGAAAAACATTTGAACTAAGAATGATAATTCTATTTGACACTAAAGATAACGGTCTTAATTTGGACATGGGATTCCTCAACCACTATCCGACAGCTTTATGACTATCTATTAGCTAAAACTTGACCCCCTCTGTGTGAGTGTTGTATCCCCCCTCCCCCCCTCACTTTTGATGTATCTTATCTGTAGCCCTTTTTTTTTTTTTTTTTTTTTCTCTCAATCCATTCTAACATTCTGCTTAAACTTTGTGATTTTTAATAGTACTGCTTAGACCTTGAAGAAGGGGACATACCCCGAAAGCTTGTCCTCAAAATTGTATGTTAGTGAAAATAAAAAAAGTATCACGGACAGTACTCAATTGTTTCTGTCGCAAATGCACTAATACGGCTACAATCACCTCAAGCATCATGCTAGGTAGAAATGAAAGAAATGAATGACAATGTCCTTCCATTCGGTCTTTGGCTCTTTTTTTCCTAAATATGCCATATAATTAAAGAGGATCAAAAGCGGAAAGATTAAAAGTCAGCAGCTACAAATTTCTGCAGCTGCTAATTTTTAGTAAGAGGACTGTTCCCTGTCCAAAAATCCAGCTCCATCCTCACCCAGGCCAGTTCTTCACTGGTTTTGGGTTCCCAACACTAGCATGCTTACAAGTCGGTGGTGACTATTTGTGGCTTCACAGTCAGCTTCCAAATGTTCTGCAATTTGTGAATGGTTCTGCAACCTTCTGGGATCTGTGATGTGTCCCAGAAGACTGCGTTTCACTTGGAAGTGGGAGCAGGTACCTATCAAAAAGTACTTGCTCCCCAAAATAAATTATAATGTGGCAAATGTGGTAGAGAAGGGTGAGGAGGACATAAAGTGGGAACTTCTTCTTTAGGGTGAAGTCTTGCTTTAAGCTTATTAAATTACATTTTACTTGAGCTGCAGAGTCTTGTACATACCTGCATCAGCCCTTGCACCCCTCTTCTGATGCAGCATCTTACACACAAGTATCCATGCATGCACATACAACATACAATCAATTTAAAAAAGTAAAAGAAAAAAAAATATATATACTGTATACAGGTGAAACTTGAAAAATTAGAATATCATGCAAAAGTTCATTTATTTCAGTAATGCAACATAAAAGGTGAAACTAATATATGAGATAGACTCATTATATGCAAATCAAGATAGTTCAAGCCGTGATTTGTCATAATTGTGGTGATTATGGCTTACAGCTCATGAAAACCCCAAATCCACAATCTCAGAAAATTAGAATATTACATGCAATCAATAAAACAAGGATTGTACATAGAACAATATCGAACCTCTCAAAAGTATAAGCATGCATATGTACTCAGTACTTGGTTTGGGCCCCTTTTGCAGAAATTACTGCCTCAATGCGGCGTGGCATGGAAGCTATCAGCCTGTGGCACTGCTGAGGTGTTATGGAAGACCAGGATGCTTCAATAGCGGCCTTCGGCTCTTCTGCATTGTTCGGTCTCATGTCTCTCATCTTTCTCTTGGCAATGCCCCATAGATTCTCTATGTGGTTCAGGTCAGGCAAGTTTGCTGGCCAATCAAGCACAGTAATCCCACGGTCATTGAACCAGGTTTTGTTGCTTTTGGCAGTGTGGGCAGGTGCCAAGTCCTGCTGGAAAATGAAGTCAGCATCCTCATAAAGCTTGTCTGTGGAAGGAAGCATGAAGTGCTCCAAAATCTCCTGGTAGATGGCTGCATTGACCCTGGACTTAATGAAGCACAGTGGACCAACACCAACAGATGACATGGCTCCCCAAATCAACACAGACTGTGGAAACTTCACACTGGACTTCAAGCATCTTGCGGTGTGTGCCTCTCCATTCTTCCTCCATACTCTGGGTCCTTGGTTTCTAAATGAGATGCAAAAGTTGCTCTCATCAGAAAATAGGACTTTCTGACGTTGTTTGTTGTTCAGGAGCGGCTTGACAAGAGGATTATGACATTTGAAGCCCATGTCCAGGATCCATCTGTGTGTGGTGGCTCTTGATGCACTGACTCCAGCCTCAGTCCTCTCCTTGTGAAAGTCCCCAACACTTTCGAATGGCCTGTTCCTGACAATCCTCTCCAGGCTGCGGTAATCCCTGCTGCTTGTGCACCTTTTTCTTCCACACTTTGCCCTTCCACAAAACTTTCTATTAATGTGCTTTGATACAGCACTTTGGGAACATCCAACTTCTTTTGCAATTACCTTTTGAGGCTTTCCCTCCTTATGGAGGGTGTCAATGATGGTTTTCTGCACAACTGTCAGGTCAGCAGTCTTTCCCATGATTGTGATTCCTACTGAACCAGACTGAGAGACCATTTAAAGTCTCAGGAACCCTTTGCAGGTGTTATGGCTTAATTAGCTGATTAGAGTGGGACAATTTGAGCCGAGAATATTGCACCTTTTCACAATATTCTAATTTTCTGAGATTGTGGATTTGGGATTTTCATGAGCTGTAAACCATAATCATCACAATTATGACAAATCACAGCTTGAACTATCTTGCTTTGCATGTAATGAGTCTATCTCATATATTAGTTTCACCTTTTAAGTTGCATTACTGAAATAAATGAACTTTTGCATGATATTCTAATTTTTTGAGTTTCACCTGTATACACACACACTATATCACCAGTTGTTCCAGGTCTTTCTAAAATACACTACATTGCCAAACGTATTGGGACGCCTGCCTTTACAAGCACATGAACTTTAAGGTCATCCCAGTCTTAGTCCGTAGGGTTCAATATTTGGTTGGCCCACCCTTTGCAGCTATAACATCTTCAACTCTTCTGGGAAGGCTATCCACAAGGCTTAGGAGTAAGTATATGCAAATGTTTGACCATTCTTCCAGAAGCACATTTGTGAGTTCAGGCGCTGATGTTGGATGAGAAGGCCTGGCTCGCAGTCTCCGCTCTAATTTATCTTAAAGGTGTTCTATCGGGTTGAGGTCAGGACTATGTGCAGTCCAGTCAAGTTCCTCCACCCCAAACTCGCTCATCCATGTCTGTATGGACCTTGCTTTGTGCACTGGTGTGCAGTCATGTTGGAACAGGAAGGGGCCATCCCCAAACCGTTCTCACAAAGTTGGAAGCAACCCCACACCATTATCCCTCCTCCACCAAACGTTACACTTGGCACAATGCAGTAAGGCAAGTACTGTTTTCTTGGCAACTGCCAAACCCAGGCACTTCCATCTGATTTCCAGACAGAGAAGCATTATTCCTCACTCCAGAAAACACTTCTCCACTGCCCTGGAGTCCAGTGGCAGCATGCTTTACACCACTGCATCTGGCGCATTGCATTGCACTTGACGATGTAAGGCTTGGATTCAGCCTCTCCGCCATGGAAACACATTCCATGAAGCTCTCTACACACTGGATTATATATATATATATATATATATATATATATATATATACAGTTGTGTTCAAAATAATAGTGTGTTGAAAAAAGTGAATAAAGCTCAAAATCCTTCTAATAGTTTTTATTTCCATACACACTAAATGCATTGGGAACACTACACATTCTATTCCAAATCAAAACATGAAGAAAAATATATCAAATTCGTGTGGTTCCTCTAAAAAAACTGAAGAAAAGTGAATATTAGACTGTTCAAAAAATAGCAGTGTTTGTATTCTTCTTTACAAACTCAAACTTCACTTTATAAACTGAAAAATGTTTGAAGATTTTGCTTTTCTTTGAATCACTTAATTAATATTTAGTTGTATAAGCACTGTTTCTGAGAACTGCTGTACATCTGTGTTGCATGGAGTCAACCAACTTCTGGCACCAGTGAACAGGTATTCCAGCCCAGGATGATTGCACTACATTCCACAGTTCTTCTCTATTTCTTGGTTTTGCCTCAGAAACTGCCTTTTTTATGTCACCCCACAAGTTTTCTATTGGATTAAGATCCGGGGATTGGGCTGGCCACTCCATAACGTCAATCTTGTTGTCTGGAACCAAGATGTTGCACGTTTACTGGTGTGTTTGGGGTCGTTGTCTTGTTGGAACACCCATTTCAAGGGCATTTCCTCTTCAGCATAAGGCAGCATGACCTCTTCAAGTATTCTGATGTATTCAAACTGATCCATGATCCCTGGTATGCGATAAATAGGCCCAACACCGTAGTATGAGAAACATCCCCATATCATGATGCTTGCACAACCATGCTTCACTGTCTTCACAGTGTACTGTGGCTTGAATTCAGTGTTTGGGGGTCGTCTGACAAACTGTCTCCGGCCACTAGACCCAAAAAGAACAATCTTACTTTCATCAGTCCACAAAGTGTTGCGACATTTCTCTTTAGGCCAGTCAATGTGCTCTTTGGCAAATTGTAACCTCTTCAGCACGTCTTTTTTTCAACAGTGGGACTTTGCGGGGGCTTCTTGCAGATAGCTTGGCTTCACATAGGCGTCTTCTAATTGTAACAGTACTCACAGGTAACTTTAGACCTTCTTTGATCTTCCTGGAGCTGATTGTTGGCTGAGTCCTTGCCATTTTGGCTATTCTTCTATCCATTTGAATGGTAGTTTTTCACTTTCTTCCACGTCTTTCAGGTTTTGGTTGCCATTTTAAAGCATTTGCAATCATTTTAGCTGAGCAGCCTATCATTTTCTGCACTTCTTTATATGTTTTCCCCTCTCCAATCAACTTTTTAATCAAGGTACGCTGTTCTTCTGAACAATGTCTGCAACGACCCGTTTTCCTCAGAATTTCAGAGAGAAATGCACTGTAACCAGCATGTACCACATTTGCTGCCTCCCTTCCTTAAATAAGGGCAATAATTGCCACTTGTTTTTCAATGAATGAATGACCTCACTAATAGAACTCCACACTGCTATTATTTTGAACATGCCCCTTTCAATTAGTGATTCAATTACACAGAATCAGCAGCATGCATGTCATGACTGTTGGGTCTGTTGGATTTCTATTACTCTACTACACCTGCTAGTAAATTATTTACCATGTAGAAATATCATTTCTACCAAAAACAATGATTGATCAGGTTAGTGATGTCTGACTGCTATTATTGTGAATACATATATTATCTATATTATCCTTTGATGTATATTCCCTGCATAAACCCTGTTGCCCTATTCATTTGTATTCATTATGTTTCATAACTCTATAGGTCTTTTTTCACAGGCTGATAACTCTGTGATTGGCTACAGAGAAACTGCCCTCCAAAAGGTGTAGGGATCAGGCGGGTATGGCCTATGGATCAGTCAGCTTGGAGTGAGTTGCTGAAGCATTTTCTCCATCCTCTTCGATTTCAAGGCTGCAAAAGAAATCACTGGTACTTTTGAGAGCACGGTAGCATGTTACTTTCAACAGTGCAGCACTTGGCTCTTGTACAACCCAGGCACATTATACATTATATTATACATTGCACATTAGGTAGGAGTATTTCCAAGTGGTTGTAAAGCCTAAACATTTTTTATTTTAATGCATTCAATGCATTAAGGTAAAAAATGCTTCAGTATGCGTATCGCCCCCTTATACTTACCTGAGCTCGATCTTGATCCAGAGCTGTGCTTGTCTGTGGCACTCACTGGAAGACTCACAAGCCTAACAAGGCAGCCAGTGGAGATTATACACATGACACAGCTGTGATACTTTGAAATGACAAATTTGACAAGGTTTATTGAGTTTGACATGTGACATCACCTGTCAAACCCACCTATTGAAGCCAATGGCTGCATTCACAAGCTAAATGCTTCTACATGCAAAATTACTGTTCTGCAAAAAAAAAAAAGAAAAATAGACATTGAGTACATGGCACTTCCTGAATGCCTTGTAGCTGCTGCTCTACCACTCTGTGAAACGTTTCTGTGTGATCATAGCCAAAAATCATCTAGAGAGGTGAGTGAGGGTATGTTTTAAATCTTATTTAGGCTACGTTTAGAGTTGTGTGTAAACTATCGCACCCCTGAAAACATCCACATTTGCATCGCTTTTCAGAGGCAATTGACAGGTGGTGAGGTGAAGAGATTGCACTCAGTTGAGGGACATTTGTAGTGCTTTCACATTCACTAAAATGGTCGCATTTGGTGGGCTTGTTGCCTGCCAAACACGACAGGAGTGATAGTTTTGCCATGGGCATGAGTCAAAACATCCCAACCGTGGCATGTAAACATTTTTGTCCACTACCTTTGCAGCTTAATGGGGAGTGGTTGGGGTGGATCCACTGTACGTTTTATTAGGAATGTAGCGCACAAACCTCTGAGGGGTCCCACTGTTTGTCTCAAGTTCTGTTACCTAGTGGGTGCATAGCAGCCAGGCACACAGTTTCTCAAACTCTCAACATATTAACCAGGTAGCAAGTGTCTTTTTGATGTGTAATTCTGGTTAAACTTGGTTGTGGGAAAGGTGAGCCTTGGGATACTCCACATTATGTGCAAACTGAAACGGAGGACACTCCGTGATAGTATTTAAACTCCTTAGGATGAGTCAAAGGACTCCCAGTTTGGAAGCAGCCCTATGCCAGTACTCTGTAACAGTCTCTCAAAGGGTTAAAAAGCAAGTCTTTCCATGATCTCTCGCGCTCTCTGACCTCCACTAACTCTCTGTGTGCATGGATGCCTCTTTCTTGTACCGGACAGACACTGTAACCTGTGTTCCCAGAATCTCAGCAGACTTTCTCTGAACTGTGCTCAGCAGCTTTAGAAGTATGCCCCCAGCTCTGCTTGATCTGGGACCTTGTTGAAACTCCTGTGGTCATTAGCAGCAGCCCTTCAGGCTGGGTCTTCTCCTCCAGGACAAGGACCCTGCTGTTCCAGGCCCCCAACTATTTATACACACCTTAGCTCCCTGCTGAACACCCCTTGACCAGGGATTGGCTGAGGCTTAACGAATATACAGCCAAGGGTCTGCCTCTCCCAACCCACTATATTCTAGAATTTACTAGAAGACAGAGGAAAGTAGTTGAGCCTGCAACCAGCAGGACTCAGAACAGTCAACAGCAATCAAACTCTACTCCACTGGCTACAGGGGAGTAAAAAGCTAAATTCATCTAATTCTATCAGTAACCCAACTAGGATAACACCACATTTTCTAAACAATGCTTAGGGTTTAATCGTGCAACACTGAAAAAATATCCTTTGTTCCTCTGTTAAAGAATTGTTTCATTTGACTGACAGTTTAAGTGATTGGAAGGTATCAAAAGAGATTTCAAGTAATTTGAACTTGTATTTTCTTCAAATCATCTTCTGAATTTGTCAGCACCACTAAACAAACCCAATGCTTCTTTCCTTGATATTGTGTTCTATCTAACTATGTTCTCTTACTGTCTTATATTATATTCCAAGTTGTCAAACTTACAGCCATATTACACTAACTGTAAATTTTTACTTGCAGTATTTCTGTGGTCTGAACAAGATTGGTACATTTCATTGTACAAGCTATTGGATTAATTTCTATGAATATTTCTTATTCTCCTAGCCATTGCCCTCAATACCCCCTCCTGTGCCTTGTCTGTTTTTTTTGTATTAGTGTGTCTTTATTCTTTTTCTCTACCTCTAGTTTGTCTCTGAACCCTCTTCTCAGGCCCCCCGCCAGTGCTCCTGGCTCCTCCCCAGTGAGCGCCCCGATAGAAAGCCTCTTTCTATGGGGCCACTCATGTGGGCTCACTTTCGAGCCTCATTGTCTCTATCTATATCCTTATTGACTTTAACTGACAGCAGCCCATGAGACCAGGCAGTGAAAGGAGAGAAGAGCTGTAGACGTGTAACTGAATCAAATGAGGGCTCACAACTAACATGCAGCACTGGCCATTTCAAACAAGCAGAATTCAGAGGTAAAGGGTTAAGTTCAGGAGCTCATGTTGGATGTTACAAGAAGGCAGAGAAACAAAGTATGAAATAATTTAATAAACAATAGATTACAGGGCCATTAAGATGTTGTACATAATACAGTGTGGTACTGTACTAAATAGGATCACTTTTTTTTGTATAAACATTCTGATAGGTTTTAGATCTGTTGTATCTACTACTTCCAGTGTTCAATTCTAAAAACAATTCTGTAAAAGTAAAAAAAAAGTATTACATCTGCAATTTATGTGTTGATAGAATACGGTGTCCTTGATGCTGTCCAGGAGAGTTGTGCAGTTTGGTAACACCGCAAATAGTTTAACCAATTCCCGCCTGGCCTATAGACAAATGATGGCCAGGGAGGCATTCACCATTCCGAGTGGACATCATATGACTGGCCGTGCTTTAGAACTATCTGTCACTCACTGGACACAGCGAATGACAGATCAGTGTACTGGTGATTTCCTGTACCATGTGATCTCTGTAATCAATCACTACCAATGACAATTGCACACAATGGATGGCTTTTATTCATTCAGTGATTGGTCACAGCTATCGTATTGTACACACAGGGCCAATCATGGCCCATATGTACCATGTAATTAGCTGTAGCCAATCACAGCTAACCACAATAGTAAACATTGAATGAATCAATTTCATGCCATAAAAATGGTTGCTTATAACAGTGAAATTCACTGGTAAAGCAATCATTATGTGTAAAAAAAAAATCTTGATCACTTCCTCAGAGTTGTACAATGTTACTATGGTAACACTGTATTGCTTTGGTCACAGTGTGTTAAAAAAAAAATCATAAAAAAAAAAGTAATAAAAAAGAGAAAAATGAAAAATATTTTTTTTTTACATACTGTCACTAGTCAGTGTCCCTGATCTCTGCTACACCAGTTATAAGATGATGCTGTAGTGCACTGGTGACCGTATGCAAATAAATAAATAAATTGGGGGAAACAATTGTTTTTTAAATTTCTTCATGTTCAAAAAACTTTAGACAAAAAATTACAACTTCAAAAAACTCACCATGCCTCTTACTAAATACCTTGGACTGTCTACTTAACAAAAATGGGTAATTTGGTAATATTTGTACTGTCCTGGCATTTTCGGACCTCAAGAAATGAGATAGGCCAGCAGTAAATCAGGATTGATCGATTTTCAGATATATACCATAGTTTGTGGACTCTATAAAATTCCTACAAACTAAATAATAACCACTGATTTAGGTTATTTTCACCAAAGAAATGTAGTAGAATACAATTTGGCCTAAATTTATGAAGAAAGATTATCTTTTAACTTTTTAACAGAAATGAAGAAAAAATGTGTCTGTTCAAGATTTTCATCCTTTTTTAGTTAATTTAGCAAAAACTTAAAAATCCAATGGTGATTAAATGCCACCAGAAGAAAGCTCCATTTGTGTGGAAAAAATTATAAAAAAATGTAATATGGGTACAGTGTTGCATGACCGCACAATTGTCATCCAAAGTGCAACAGCACTTAAAGCTGAAAGTTGGCCTGGGCAGAAACGGGGGAAAAGTGCCCAGTATTGAAGTAGCTAAAGGCATTCCCATAACATGTTAAAATTTTTAAATTGAAGGGCTTTCTGCATTGATGCCTTCCCCTATGGCAGTGCCTAGCTCCCTATGCCCTTTTAAAATCCTGGCCAGAATTGATTTTCAAGATTGCGCCCTCCCCCCATTGTCTTCATTGGAGTTTGAAGTAAAGTTCACATTTCTCAGAATGAACAATGAATTTGATGAATAGCCTTCGAATGGAACCCAAGCACAATCGTTCATCAAAAGTCATCAGGAATTGTAGACTTTCTGGAAGACTTTCTGAAAAAAAAACGCATAGTTTGAATGCATGCACTGTTTTTAATTTGTAATTTCAGAGTGTTTACATTAAAAAATAACATTAGTTCTGCTTTAGGATTTTCTGTGGCAAATTTTTAAACACATTATACAAAAGAGTCCTTCCTGAATCACCCTAAATTCTGAAGTTTGTATATGAGCCTATTCACACTCTTGATATCTCCTTCAGTACAACAGTGTACTTTTGGTTGCCCCAATGTTTTGCATTAAGGCAGACCATTCATTATGAATGGGAGCCAACACATGGCACAGGATTAAAAAGTGTAACACTCCACAGTGCACTGTATTGTGGGGCTCTGGATTGTGCTCTATTGTGCAATATATTAGAGATTCACAATGAATCACACGGCACATATGTTGTCATGCATTGTATGCATTTTACCACCTTTTGCTGCAATGCACAAACTTGGCCAATATATTTCCATCCTGTCTTTATTTGTGTATTTTTGCATAAACTTGTTATTATGTAAGTTAGTTACACACGTTCCAAAAAAGCATTAAAAAAAACCCTTAAACATGACAAATATTATTATTTATGACAATTGGTAATACATTAAATTCATGGCATTAAACACTCAATTAGACCTCCTTCATGTGCTAAATAAGCTCCTGGTTTCTGGAAATCCCAGTTACATCTTCAGCCCTGTGCAAACAAACTTCTCTGTAAAGCCTCCCGGGACATCTTGTCACATATAGTTTGTATTTCTTGGTCTATTGAGGTCAATTTTCTTGACAACCATCTCTATCATTTTATGAATGCATTTTCTCCTTGCTCGGTGTGAACCTTTTTCAGAATGAGCCGCAATTATAAAATGATGGATTTTTTTTATGTTGGTAGTTTTCATTACTCATTATTAGCCACTGACAGGTCCAAAGGGTCATGCACTAAATTATTCTCCTTAATTTTGTTACTGCATGATAAGAGCGTGTGTATTATGAGTGTTTTTCAACCGAATAGGGCAGTACTCAGGGTAAAGGGATAAGCATTAGCAGCAGCAGCAATACAAACAGTTGTAATTGATAAACTATATCTTCTTTGCTGCCATTTTAGCCAAATTGGGTCTGTGATTTGCTAGACAGGTGAATACCCACAATCTATCTGACAATTGTAGTGAAGTGGTAAAGAGGTCCTTCAGTTCAGGTGAACACATTTGCTTATTACCACTAGTGATATGTTCAACAAGACTTCCTTACTTGCCTAATTGTTGGTTTTCTCTATAGCTGGTCCTTTTTTTCTGTAGGTATTGACTCTTGTACCTAGAGTAGTTGTATGCTAATCCATAACTTTTATTGGCAACTGTTGCACTACATAAGGATTGACTAGTGGGTGATAATGAGCATTGGACAGAGATGTAGATAAGGGGGGGGGGGGGGGTCAGGGGATTCAACCCCCCCAGAGCATCATGACAAAAATGAAAATTGTCTCTGCCCTGCTGCCTCACATGGTGACAGCACTGCTATAACAGGCTGCACAGCAGACAGTTATTGGTAGGTGGAATGAATAATGCAGAAGGTCGAGTGTAATGCACAGGCACTCGCACTGTTATGGCCAGACTTCTATTACCAACAGCACAGGCACAGTGAGAGCAGGCGGTGCCTGTAGTTCTGCCCACTGACCACCTCTACACTCTGTACTGCTGCTTCCCGCCTTGGTGCTTGGCCTGCAGCGGAGAACACACAAGGGCCAGCTGGTAGCAGTGTTGTGTAGCTGCTGCTCTATGAACTGCTGCTAAGGAGCTGAGCCTTCCTCTTTCCCTTTCTGCTTGCTGCTTCATCACAGATCATTTACCACTGCTGTACTGTCCTTGAGTAAGTGAGACTGTGACAACTGGCAAAGTTATTCACTAATCACTGGGTTACCATTTTCCTCTGCTTAGTACTGACAGTCCAACCTGTTCTGGCAGCCATGTTTTGGTGTTGACTGCAGAGTCAGAGAGCTGAGAGGTTACCAGGCACCACAACATAGCTGCCAGACAAGGCTGTTTGCTGCCCTCAGCACCCTGGCTCTTTTTGTAACTACTTCCCGACTGTGTTATAGCCAAAAGACGCCTACAGCGTGGTTGTCCAGTTCTATAGACGTCCTCCCAGAACCACGCCCCCTGCGCACCCAGCACGCTTTGTGATTACTAGGTCCTTTGGACACAGATCATGGTAAAGTGCCAATCACAGAGGCCCTTTACCAATCATAGCTGATCACATTGTGAACAGACTTGCCAGTTTTTGGCAAATCTTCCTTCACACGCCATCACAGCGTAAGGAGAGGAGAGCCAGTAACCGGTAATTCACACGGGACATTTACAGTGATAATCAGTGCCCTGATAATCAGAGCCACCTATCAGTGCCCATCCGTGCTGCCTAACAGTGCCGCAAATCAGTGCCCATCAGTGCCGCCTCACCAGCACATATCAGTAAAGGAGAAAAAATACTTATTTGCAAAATTTTATAACAGAAACTAAGAAAAACTGTAGTTTTTGGTATTTTTTCATTTGGTAGGCAAAAAAATAAAAAGCCCAGTGGTGATTAAATACCACCAAATAAAATACTGTCTCAAAATAATGCAAAAAATGTTATATGTCTACAGTATTTGCACAATTTTCATTCAAAGTGCAACAGCACTGAAAGCTGAAAATTGCATTGAAAAGACACTAATAATGCTTAAGCCCTGGTTCACACTAGATTCATCCCAAAGGTGTTCTATTGGGTTGAGGTCAGGAGTGCGCAGGCCAGTCAAGCTCCTCCACCCCAAACTCATTCATGTCTTTATGGACCTAGCTTTGTGCACTGGTGCGCAGCCATGTGGACAGGAAGGTGGCATCCCCAAACTGTTCCACTAAAGTTGGAAGCATGAAATTGTCCAAAATGTCTTAATATGCTGACGCTTTAAGAGTTACCTTCACTGGAACTAAGGGGCCAAGCCCAACCCCTGAAAAACAACCCCACACCATAATCCCCCTTCCACCAAACTTTATACTTGGCACAATGCAGTCAGGCAAGTACCGTTCTCCTGGCAACTGCCAAACCCAAACACATCCATCGGATTGCCAGAGAAGGAAGCTTGATTTGTCACTACAGAGAACACGTCTCCACTGCTCTAGAGTCATGTGGAAGCATGCTTTACTCCACTGTATCCAACGCTTCGCATTGCACTTGGTGATGTAAGGCTTGGATGCAGCTGCTCGGCCATGGAAACACATTCCATGAAGCTCTCTACGCACTGTTGTTGTGCTAATCTGAAGGCCACTCAAAGTTTGGAGGTCTTTAGCTATTGACACTGCAGACAGTTGGCATCTTCTGCACACTGTGTGCTTTAGCATGCTCTAACCCTGCTCTGTCATTTTACGTAGCCTTGTTGTACCCAGCTGCTTCCACTTTTTTATAACGCCACTGACAGTTGACCGTGGAATATTTAGTAGCAAGGAAATTTCATGGATGGACTTATTGCGCAGTTGGCAACCTACCACACAGGCCCGGACTGGCCGTATGGCACACCGGGCATTTGCCCGGTGGGCCAGGATAGGAGGGTTGGCACATAGAGGAACCGGGCCATGCATTTCTCGGTTCCTCTATGTGCCACTTGGCCTCCCCTCCTAGCCATCTCCTTCATGCCCTGGGCTCCTGTATGCTCCCCCCCGGGCCAACCCCCCCTCATCTTCCCCCCTCCTTGCAGCTACTGTGGAGCATCTGTCAGCATATTCTGTCTTCAGTGCTGATAGTTCCCCGCCCACCACAGATGGGAAAGGAGTTAGAAAGCTGGTTCTGCCCCTCCACCTCCCACCCTCTCCTCCTGTGTCTGCCCCGCCTACACTCCCCTCCAGTCTTGTTTCTTCTCTCCCTCTTCTTTCTTTCTTTCTTTCTTTCTTTCTTTCTTTCTTTCTTTCTTTCTTTCTTTCTTTCTTTCTTCCTTCCTTCCTTCCTTCCTTCCTTCCTTTCTTTCCAGTCTGCATGCCTAGGTGCTTGATTTTATACACCTGTGGCCATGAAGGTGATCGGAACACCTAAATCCAATGATTTGGAGGTGTGTCCCAATACTTTTGTCAATAAAGTGTATATGCGGATTGGATGCGGTTTGAACAGTATCCAATTCACATAACGTGAAATAGCATTGCTTTCTATGGTGCCTGTTCACATATGCCCGGTACACTCCAGGATTCAGTGCGGAATATGTCTGGGATTCAGTGCTGATTGAAAAAGAGTCATGTCCAATTTCTGAGTAGTACGGTCCAGTTCAGGTGTGGATTGCAGAGTATTGACTTCTATGGGAACTATTTCTAATCTGCACATCATCAGTTGTGAACAGGATAAAATCCTGACCTGAACCTGATCTAAACCTGTCTTAAACCTGATCTAAACCTGACCTGTACTGCTTAACAACTACTGTGTCAATTAGCTGTGAAACCTGAGCTTCAATCCGCACCACACATGTGTGAGTCAGCACTTAAGGACATTTTTTTTTAAACTAAAATAACAAACATGGTATACTCACTTGCTCTGTGCAATGGTATTGCACAGAGTGGACCTGATCCTCCGCTTCTAGGGTCCCCAGCTGGTGATCTTGGCTCCTCCTCTTCTCTGGGTGCCACCATAGCAAGCTGCCTGCTATGGGGGCACACAGTGTATGCTTACTCCTGAGCTGTATGTGTGTATGCAGCCGCACTCCATAGACACACACAGCACAGCCTGGCCCCACCCCCTCCACTTCACCACTTGGTACCTGCTGCTGAAACCCCAGAACAAAAAATTATCTATGGCACTGGCACTGGAAGCATACATTATCATACACATGCTGGAAATTGCCTATTTATAAAATCCAGAAAAAAGAAATAGAGAAAATGCAAACAAATGCTGAGTTTTTGCCCAAAGAGACCAATCTGCTTCATTGCTTTATAATGAATAAAAGACAAAATTTGGTTGGTCATTATTGACAACAATTGCTCCTTAGTTCCCATTTTATTTTTCCAGTTTTCTGTAATCCAGCCCCTATTATAATGTGGCTGAAGACGCTTTATATAGGGAACAAGTTCTTCAGTCAGTAACCACACTGGTAAACCCAGCAAAGCAGAAAGGAACAGGATTCATCTACTACTTATGAGTGAAACCTGAAGAAGGGGATCCAGCACTAGATGGCGAAATCAGGAAAAATGGAACTTCCTTTATTGCAATGTAAACAACATATCCTGATGATTCAATGCACAGTATGGCCAAATACAGTAAAATAAACATACAGTACATAAACGTTATTAACCCCTTGTCTACCAAAGTACATTTATAAATGATATGGCAAACAAGAGCTTAAAGTATATGTAAACCTTCACCTTGTAAAACAACCCATCTAATTCAGTGCATCTAATACAGTCACTATCCCTAGAGTTTCTATAGCTAAAATTGTAAAGGACAGCTAAAGCTTGTAGTTTTACAAAAGCAAAGTTAGCTTGTATTAAAGTTATAGATAAATATGTACAACAGTATTATAATTTTGTCATATTATAAAATATATTTATTTTTATATAAATTTTAGCCAAAGCAATGCTTTACTATACTGATGTCTCTACTGCAGCCTTTGTTTGATTAGGTTAGACTTACTTTATGTTAAGATCATTGTCACAGTGGGCACTGTTAGCTGCTACAGAGCAAGGCTGCCAGGGGCCCCCCGTCAAAATTTTGCTACGATGCCCCATGGTTTGCAGTTACCTCCTGGACTAGTGTTCAGCTAGAAAACACAATGAGAGCTGTAAATTTATAGCAATTAAACATTTGGCATTCCTTCAAAACTATAATATTAAACATTTATTTATATTCAGGATTAACTCTGCCCTGACTGGATCATGACAGACCTGCGTTTAATATGGTTGTAAAAATATGATCCACACTCTTAGCTGGTTCATGGCAAATACTAATAATATCTTTACATTCTGCTCAGGTAACATGGTATAGGCACAGAAAGTATGCTATGGCAAATAGAGATGCGCATGACAGAAAATTTTGTTTCCTTTCATTTTGTTCAGTTAATCATTTCATTTTGTCATATTCGTTATTTTAGAATGATTTGTTTTAGGAATCGGTTTTGTATATTCAGATTAGGTTTGTATTATCGGATTAGTTTTGTATATTCAGATTCATATAATATATCATAAGATTAGCTATACTTGTTTTAAGGTGTTGATTTGTTATTTCAGGTGCTTACTTATGCACTCTGAATCATCCCTTCTAGTCCAACCCACAAAGAGCAATAGAATGAGCTGATTTTTTTTATAATAAAAAATGTTAATGCAAAATAAAAACAAAATGGATCTGAAAGAACAAATGGAACAAAATTAATTTCAGAATATTTTGTTATGTTATGATTCAGAGATTCTGATGGATCTACCTCTATCCAACCATAACATTAAAGGTAGGAATTATCATCTTATTTCACTTTTAAAACCTTACTGTATTTATTCCAATGTTTCCATTTCATATGTAGTGCATTTTCTTAATAATGAAAAATATTAATGCAACACAAAAACTAAATGGATCAGAATCAATTTGGATCATTTGTTATGTTGTTATGTTATTTTGGATGCTTCAAACAACATTATTATTATTATTATACAGGCTTTACATAGCACCAACAGTTTGCTCAGCACTTTACAAAATGAAGGTAGACATTACAGTTACAATACAATTTGGTACAAAAGGAATCAGATCTGAATGAAACAAATTCATTTCTTTGTTTCTTCATCATTTTTTTTCGTATTTATTGAAATTTGTTACTTGTGATTTCGGAGATTTATTTACCTCCAAATAAAGAAAATTTTGTACTATTTTTGATTTCGAATGTCGCTTGAAATTAATTCAAGTTTCCCTTTGCTTTTCACATTCCATTTTCAAATGAATGGACGTTACCAAATATAAATCACATACACTGTTAGAAAGTCATACATTCAAGAAACATTTTCCATCCTGCTCCTTTTTTAATTTTTTTAAAAAACAAATGTTGATTTGACACCACTTATTAGAAAAATGAACAAACATTCTTACAACAAAACATATGGAACTAAATTTTATTATTCTATACCCAGCTTAAGACTTTACTTCCTCATGCCCCCTAAAGACTGGTGACCTGATGACTAGTGAGATAATCAAGAAGCAGCAGGAGAGGTGGGGAAAGAATATATCCAGTGAATGAATGAAACAGAAACAAGGAGACCCTTGCAATGCCGGTCCTCAGGTGGAGCTTCATCTCCAGCTAAGAAAACAGTGAGTAGTGACATCACCAAATCTCATTCCAAATCCTACATACTAGTAGTCATAGGCTGTTTTTAGGAATTCAAGACAAAGATGATTAATCTGGGGTTCTGCTTAGGCATAATTGACACTTCTAAATATCCCCTATATTCCCTATAAGATGACAAATCTTCAGGACTGGTTTAATACTAGCATTTCCTTCAAGATGGTCTGCTAGTGGAAGGATGTGGTTAATCATTTAATTTTCTACCAGTCTCAACTTTGATGTTCTAGAAATTGCCTGTGGGCAGCAGATGGTTAGCTGGTAAATCATGATTTAAATTATAGTCCAATAATGCTTTTAATAATTTTGATGTTAGTGATTAGCTTGTGCAATGATTCATGACAATATAGTGACCTTTTTAACCTTCCCTCATAACTCTCTTCTCTTTTCTGCTGTCACAATTAAATCAATCACCAAACACTTAACAGCTAATGAATTTCAATCTTGTGTTACAGAGGCCACACATGCCTCTCTAGTGTAATATTTATTCAGAATTACTGCTCTCTGTATCATAAATCACCACACTTTTTGAATCTATCCCTTTTTTTAAGTCAAACTACAAGCTCATCTGGGAGGGATCCCGTTGCTAATGATAAAAGAGTGTGTGTGTTTAAAATGGTGTTAAATCCCAAAACAAATCATGTAATATATTTCAGCTAACTAATCATTAGATGTAGTGGCTACATTAGCTTTTTTAGGCTTTTTCCCTCTGTTTTTCCATGATGATCTGGCCAGTAACACTCCTCCTGTATTATACAGACAGACAAGGGTAGATCTTGGCAGCAGCAGTGTCAGTCTTGGGGGAGGGGGGTGTTAGAAGTACTAGCAGATTCAAATACAGTAACACATTGAAGCCAAATTCCAGCTAATAATTTATAATCAGGAAGTTGAAAATAAGTGAGCTCTCAATCAACACAGGGAATAGCGACCATGCACCAAAGGCACCATATAAGACCTTCAGGTAAACAGTAATATACTAAAAGGGTGCAGCGCTGGTAAAATCACAAATATAAAGTATATATGCTAAATTCATATATAGATAATTAATCATCAATAAGGTGACATTGTGCAAATTCATATGCAGCTAGAATCTGTGACTAATAATGCAAAAAAAAAAAAATTTGGAGCATACCAAAAGGTGAGTGTGGTTGAAATCACAGACGGACGCATAGACGTCCACAAATTAATGAGCCTTGTATATAAATAGATAAGTAAGGTGACATTGTGCAAGCATATGTGCCACTGTATTATGTGGCTAATATCGTGAAAGATCTATAACCAATCTAAATGAGTCCAAAATAACAATGTGAACAAGATCGCTGATGATCTTCAGGCGTCCAATAACCGGAAACGTGAAAAAGGTGAGAAAATAAGGTAAAGACTGCGCACTCACCAGATACGCAATCTTTATGCGCATTTGTATATCATAAAACGCATCAGACGCCCTCACATAGGTCTAGTCAGATCTGGTCATGTAGCCTCCACTGCTTCATAATCCATACTCCAATAACATACGCTCTGCAATCATGATGAGCTCCCACAGGGGCTCAAAAAACAGAGGAAGCCAATAGTGTAGTATGTCAAGGATATTTATTCCAAAGTTCAGGCAGATGGGTAAGCTGAATCCCTATGACTACGAGCCATAGCTCGAAACGCGGCAGAATATAGCTACAGCTGATTGACGCTACACCGACGGCACCACGAGGAGTTCTGGTGGCCATCCTGATTTGGTCAGTATTACTCTTTTATACCCATCTTCCAACAGAAGGGACACTAAGTACAGGGGTGGGCAGGGGCTGCTGTCTCTTACCTGGCTCCGGTCCCGCGACGATCCGGTCCAGGAAGCACGGCTGCTTCTTCATTCGGTTCGGCCACTGGATGTTCGCGTGGCTGCTCGGCTCCGCCTCCTCACCGGTGATTGGCTGCCAGAACTGTAGCTCAGGAAAGGCACACAGGCGGCCAATCACCGACGAGGAGGCGGAGCCGAGTGGCCCCACGAAAATCGAGTGAAGGAGCGGCCAGTAAGTGTGCCGTGCAGAGGTGCTGCTGCAACCACATATGCTGGCTGCAGCAGCACCATACTAGAACAGGTGTAATTGGTGTCAGTGGGAGGAATAGTGCCCCATCATTGGTGTCACTGATACCAATGATGGGGCATTATTCCTCCCACTGACACCAACGATGGGGCACTTTTCCTCCCCCCCACTGACACCAACGATGGGGCACTATTCCCCCCCCCCACTGACACCAATGATGGGGCACTATTCCACCCCCCACTGACACCAATGATGGGATACTATTCCTCCCACTGACACCAATGTTGGGACACTATTCCTCCCACTGACACCAATGTTGGGACACTATTCCTCCCACTGACACCAATGTTGGGACACTATTCCTCCCACTGATACCAATGATGGGGCACTATTCCTCCCACTGACACCAATGATGGGGCACTATTCCTCCCACTGACACCAATGATGGGGCACTATTCTTTCCAATGACACCAATGATGGGGCACTATTCCTCCCACTGACACCAATGATAGGACACTATTCCTCCCACTGACACCAATGTTGGAACACTATTCCTCCCACTGATACCAATGTTGGGACACTATTCCTCCCACTGACACCAATGATGGGGCACTATTCCTCCCACTGACACCAATGATGGGGCACGATTCGTCGCTCTGACACCAATGATGGGGCACTATTCCTCCCACTAATACCAATGATGGGGCACTATTCCTCCCACTAATACCAATGATGGGACACTATTCCTCCCACTGACACCAATGATGGGGCACGATTCTTCCCACTGATACCAATGATGGGACACTATTCCTTCCACTGACATGAATGATGGGGCATGATTCTTCCCACTGGTGTGCATTGGAAGAGGGGTAGTCTTATACGGCGAGTATAGCCCAAACACTACATTTTAGCAGGAAAAGTAGGGGGTCGTCTTATACACCCAGTCGTCTTATACGCCGGCAAATACGGTACATTATATTTGTGATTTTTACCAGCGCTGCACCCTTTTAGTATATTACTAATAATTTATAATCAGTTACAGCAAACAGTTTTTCCTGTTAGGATGAAGGTTTAGTATTAATAAATAAAAGCTGATCATAGTAGGCACTCCTGCTAGTGTTAAATAGTCTAACTGAAAGAGAGCTTTTCTGCTGAAAAACAACATACTAGCTAAGAAATGGTAACGTGCAATATAATAAATGCTTGCTTTTGGGTTTAATACTGCTCATTATTTCGTTTTAGGGCTTGTTCACGCCTGTGGCAGCCCTTGCTGCCCCTCTGAAAAGCATTCAGTAGTGGATCACTATTAATAAGGTGGTAGAGCAGTGGCTGGAAGGCATCCGGGAAGGGTTATAGTGCCCAGTAAATGGCATTTTTCTTACAGCAGAATGGAAATGTTGTATGTAAATATTGCACACAACCGCAAGCCAGACATTTGGCTCATGGTGGTGGCACAGCCTCATTCACTTGAATGGGTATTGTTTGATGAAGATAATACTCGTGGTGCGCAACAAAGGGTATATGCTTTACTGTAGCTGCAAAACAAAGCATGCAGCTAGTTTACAGCCCTGAGGTGCTGCATGTTGTCTATTAGATTGGTGGTCAGGTTGTGGTAAATCCTCAGCTCCACTGCCTGTTTTAACTGCCTTCCAGCCGTCTGTGTGATTGAGGCCTTAGGACATAAATGTCCTACTTTGTGCAACTCTGTGGAACATGCTTCTTATATATACAACAACTAGTAACAAATAATTAACTGTAGAAGGTATGCTCAGGTTTCTGATTTATTTCCCAGCTCTCTATACAGAGACTAAACTACAAATTTCTCTAAGGGTCTGATTCCTTTCCAGACAGTGGCATTCCTACCAATAGGTACATTTGAACAATGGAAATGTTCATTAAAAGTAGGATACACAAGAGGGAGCAAAGACTAGTGATTATATGTCAAACTTCAAGTTTAACTAGCTATAACCATCATCCCTTAGCATATACTATGAGCCAGCCACAACATATTTCCAACATTAAACAATAATTATTGTTTAATGTTGGAATGATTGCCTTGATATTATAAACAATGATTGCCTTGATATTATTTATTAAACCCTATTGAAACATTCTAAGAAAAATGGCCTAGAAAGCAACCCGACCTGTAGCTCATACACTCTTGGGTATATTGGTGGTCTAAAAAAGTTCAAAGGATTGGGTAAGTGCCCACTACTCACTCCACCGGGGCATGCCTAGTATATAGGACTCACTCAGGTTCACTCATTGGCCATGAGTATCAACCAGAGCCCATGTAAAATTACACATCTGCCCATCATCCACACAAGTGGTATGTCAGAGACAGTGAGCTGAACTGTTAGGTTCACTGAATGCTCCTGGTCTCTCTTGACAACAACGTGTCTTCTTGCTGGGGATACCAGTGACTTCAGGCCTGAAGACCTCTTGTGGCTCAAGGAGAGCACCTTTCCCTGCCTATCCACCAGTGGCCCCTAGCCAGACCAGGTTTGCAATGCCATTGGGCACACCAATGACTCTTCTTTACCACACAGGAGCTTCATGGAATGCAATGTCTAGTATATTCTAAATGTGTGCTCTCCCACTCCTTAGACATATGAAGCAACCTGAAGCTCATTGCAATGCAATTTTATTGTAAATGTCACAGTTTTAGTATAGTCAACAGCATCTACTCAATCTTCACAGTTCTGATAACACTAAAGCATCACACCCCCCATTCCAGTAAGAACAGTTCCCTTTAAGTGTGGGAGTGTACCATTTGGTGCCCAGCTACAGGGGAGCCCCCTCCATGGGGAAAGCAAGAATAGAGTCCCAGTCCTCTAGATAATCCTTTCTCTCAAGGCCACTCTCTTACCATCAGTCGGCAACTATTCTGACCTAAGATTATTATTATTAATCCTCTCATTTTATATATGAGATCCTGGCAGGTAGGAACTGAAATCATCCTCCATCCTGAAACCCTACCTACAAGTATTTATTTTTATCCATGTCTCCATTGGGTAGATTCATTCCTCTGTTTGTGCTGGTGACCATTATCATCCAGAATGTGCAAAATGGTCTCCAGAACAAGAGGTGAGGGGAAATCTTCCAATGGGGACACCTGTTCCAGAGACAATTGTCTAAATGGGAAATTCAGTAGAAAATTATTTCCACTCATTTTCTGTTGCGCCTCTTGGACAGAAAGTGAACAAAAATTTCCCCAATGGTACACAGCAATAAAAACCAAAAACTCAATCAAACCTTAGAAAAGTTTTGGCTATACATATCCTTTAAAAGTTGGCACTGTGGTATTTATATAGACAAGCGGAGGGAAGGGGGGCATGTAATCATGTTGGGTAGGTACAGCATGGTGTGGCAGGCAGGAAACACACAGAGTCCTGATTTGCCAAAACGATGTATTGTAAAAGTAATTCAATGGTATAACCAGGCCTGTCAGGGAGGCTCACCTGTTCAGAAACACTCACAACAGTGCAGCGTAGAAACAGTGGTATGTAGACTCAATATTGCGGACAGCGTCTGCCACGAGGAGTGGAGTGCGGCATGGCTGGTCCAACTGAAAAGGGAAGCTTTCTGAGAAGGTAGACATAGTCCCTACTCTCTCCCTACTCCACTGGAACCTTACCCTATCTATAGTGCTGTCCCTGATAGACAAGGAACCTGTCCCTACACTAGCCACTCACATAAAGCGCACCAAAACCTGGGGTCAGAGTCTTAAATAGATTCTGCATGGTCCAAGATGGCTGCCAGAGTCATATGTGACAAAAGTATCCAACCAAAACACAGTTTCGTGTGACCAAGGAATTCAGAGAAACCCGGTTTCACCCCACTTCCTCTTCTCTTTCCATTGTCTCTGCTGTCCAGCACTACTTGAACTACAGAATATAGACTGCACCTGTCTACAATCAGGCACCTGCACTTCATTTAGATGCTAATACCAGCAGTGACAATCTAAGCAGATTCCTAATGAGATTTCTTTGTAGGTCACTATGAAGTAGTTCCCACCATACACACCTCTCTGAAATTGCAGAAGGTGTTCAGAATTTTTCTTTTCAAGGAGACATATTTTGTTCTACAATAAACAACCTTCACTATTCTTTTATATGGCTTTGTTTGTCTCTAAATAGGATAAAAACCATTGAAGGAATTTGGATGTTGGTGTATACAGTTGTGTTCAAAATAATAGCAGTGTGTTGAAAAAAGTGAATAAAGCTCAAAGTCCTTGGGAACACTACACATTCTATTCCAAATCAAAACATGAAGAAAAATATATCAAATTTGTGTTGTTCCTCTAAAAAAATTGAAGAAAAGTGAATATTAGACTGTTCAAAAAAATAGCAGTGTTTATATTCTTCTTTACAAACTCAAACATTCACTATATAAGCTGAAAAATGTTTGAAGATTTTGCTTTCCTTTGAATCCCTTAAATAATATTTAGTTGTATAAGCACTGTTTCTGAGAACTGCTGTACATCTGTGTTGCATGGAGTCAACCAACTTCTGGCACCTGTGAACAGGTATTCCAGCCCAGGATGATTGGACTACATTCCACAGTTCTTCTCTATTTCTTGGTTTTGCCTCAGAAACTGCAGTTTTGATGTCACCCCACAAGTTTTCTATTGGATTAAGATCCAGGGATTGGGCTGGCCACTCCATAATGTCAATCTTGTTGGTCTGGAACCAAGATGTTGCATGTTTACTGGTGTGTTTGGGGTCATTGTCCTGTTGGAACACCCATTTCAAGGGCATTTCCTCTTCAGCATAAGGCAGCATGACCTCTTCAAGTATTCTGATGTATTCAAGCTGATCCATGATCCCTGGTATGCGATAATAGGCCCAACACCGTAGTATGAGAAACATCCCCATATCATGATGCTTGCGCAACCATGCTTCACTGTCTTCACAGTGTAATGTGGCTTGAATTCAGTGTTTGGGGGTCGTCTGACAAACTGTCTCCGGCCACTAGACCCAAAAAGAACAATCTTACTTTCATCAGTCCACAAAATGTTGCGCCATTTCTCTTTAGGCCAGTCAATGTGCTCTTTGGCAAATTGTAACCTCTTCAGCACATCTTTTTTTTTAACAGTGGGACTTTGCGGGGGGCTTCTTGCTGATAGCTTGGCTTCACATAGGCGTCTTCTAATTATAACAGTACTCACAGGTAACTTTAGACCTTCTTTGATCTTCCTGGAGCTGATTGTTGGCTGAGTCCTTGCCATTTTGGCTATTCTTCTATCCATTCAAATGGTAGTTTTTCACTTTCTTCCACGTCTTTCAGGTTTTGGTTGCCATTTTAAAGCATTTGCGATCATTTTAGCTGAGCAGCCTATCATTTTCTGCACTTCTTTATATGTTTTCCCCTCTCCAATCAAGTTTTTAATCAAGGTACGCTGTTCTTCTGAACAATGTCTGGAACGACCCATTTTCCTCAGAATTTCAGAGAGAAATGCACTGTAACCAGCATGTACAACATTTGCTGCCTTCCTTCCTTAAATAAGGGCAATAACTGCCACTTGTTTTTCAAAGAATGAATGACCTCACTAATAGAACTCCACACTGCTATTATTTTGAACATGCCCCTTTCAATTAGTGATTCAATTACACAGAATCAGCAGCATGCATGTCATGACTGTTGGGTCTGTTGGATTTCTATTACTCTACTACACCTGCTAGTAAATTATTTTCCATGTAGAAATATAATTTCTACCAAAAACAGTGATTGATCAGGTTAGTGATGTCTGACTGCTATTATTTTGAACACAACTGTACATATTTACTTTGTTTATCTGTGTAGCCCACCATTTTTAGAGCATCTGGATTTGACTGCAGAGTCTTCTACCTTTTCAGCATTGATGATGCCCTGAATGGTACCCAGAATACATTGAAACACCAACTTAAGTAAAATATTTTCTTTTTATTTGGCTGAAACAATAAAAGAGAACTGGTTACTTACCAGACAACTCAATGCGCACATAGTACATGAACAGCAACAGTGGTAAATACTTACACTAGCCACAGACAGTGAACCTTTTAAACTGAGATAACCATGTAAATGGTAAAGGAGACATTGACCTAACTACAACTACAACTGCAAAATCAGTCTCTTTTTCTTCACACTGACCAGTGAAGTGTAGGCACACAAAACATTTGTAAACGTCCACAGCTGGCAAAGTGGGGGGATGGTTGGTACTAAATAAAACAAATATCTCAAATTTGTAATCCACAGGCACAGTGTGTATTTCTACAAGTGCTAAAAGGTGGTTTGGCAGATTTCAGGCCAGACACTCAGCTATGGATTTCTCTGTTTCTGTACCTAAAGAAAAGTTTGGAGCAATGTCCCCTTAATAAATCAGCTACAATGGTGTCTGGGATGTAATCTACCCTGTTGATGCTGTGTAGGTGAAGTAGGTGAAGTTGGCTGAAACAGCTTACAACTCCATCAGGCTGCAATGGGGCCTTGGAACACGGGAGATAAACTCTTATGGTCACAAGTACAAAACAGGTACCTGGGGAATTGTTAGGGATCCGGGTATGACCAGAAATGTGTGGACTGACACAGGGAAGTAGCAGGCTTCAGGAACACAGGCGTAGTCAGGGCTGGATAGGTGGAATGGTCAGGCAGGCTGATAGGTACTGTCAGGCACCGCCCAGTGGGATCTCTAGTACCCACAGAATGGGATTCCCCAGGGCACGGAGTCTAAGCCCCAGTCTGCCTTTTCACCAGAGCCCCTGATGGTGGGGATGGACTTGGCGCAGGACTGAGACCAGGTCGCAGCCCCTGAGTGCACCCAACTGTGGTAGAGGGCTCCACCGACGGTCAGACCTGGTAACAGGGACAGATCCGTGCAGGATGGATGGATGGATCGTCTGGGTAGCGTCAGGCGTAGTCAGGCAGGCCAAGTCAGCAACGTGCGGGCAGCGAGGTACCGGAGGAGCAGGCAGAGAATAGTCAGGGTCACAAGCCGGGTTCAGTAGCTCACGGGCGGTACAGAGGATCAGGCAGAAGGATGGTTAGGCAAGCCAAGGATCAAGCAGGAGAAGTCAGCAGAGGTCAGGATCAGGCAGGGTCGGCAACAAATCAGATAGTCAGCAGAACAGGAACACAGGATACCAGGTACAGGGGCTCATGGGAAACAATACACCAAGGCCCTGATCACAGGCCTGGTCGTACTTAAATACACCTCCTGCAATCAGCTTCAGCTGATGGCTGACTGCAGGAGTGAGCTTCTGGTTGCTGAGAATACTCGCTGGTCAGCCCTGGTACTGCAGCCCACACGGCAGGTGAGTCCGACCACCAGTGCTGAGTCGATTCCTGACAGGAATAGTCATCCATGAGTTAGGCTTAATTTACACATATGGCAGCCTTTGCCGTTCTTTTGAAAAGCAATCCCTGGAGGCAGGAAGCACCTGTTTTAACCTCAAAAAGCCCACACAACCGTGTGCATTTCAGGGTGGATGCAGAGTTGCAGTTTAAATCCCACCATGACCCTAAATGATATGTGTTTAGAAGGCTCTCCTTTTAGTGCTACAGTTCTATTCTCATATGAAAACAGGTGGGTCAGTTGACTCCAGAATGTGTCTGGGTTCTTTTACAACTTTGATAAGGGACATAGGATTGGATTGTAAACTCCACTGAGATGGTAAAGAGTGCAGGCTAATAGAATTAGCAACAGTCTAGATTTAGAAAAGGAAAGCTCTTAAAACATAGCCAAGGCCAATAAAGCAGCTTAAAATGGTGCTTTGGAGCTTCCTTTGAAAGGATATTTGAGCCAGGAGAAATACTTGAGCTGCCATTGTTAGTCTCTAATGTTAGTTGCCTGGCTGTTAGAGATGAGCGAATTATTCAAAAATTCGATTCGGCTGATTCGCCGAATTTGCGGAATAAATTTGATTCGATGCAAATTTATTCGCTGCGAATTTAACTTATTAAAAGGGTTTCTAGGCTTCAGAGAGCCTTTATATTAGTGCAGAACACTGTACCTTTAATTTAAATGCCCTTGGAGTCTGCTGGGGAAGAGAAATAATACTGTCAGTCAGTATGACATGCAGATGAGTGCCGTCGATCTTAGAATCACCGCACACTTCACTCATTTGGGCAGTCACGGGGCACGACGAAGAAGATGAAGAAGAAGAAGATGAAGAAGAAGAAGAAGAAGATGAAGAAGAAGAAGAAGAAGATGAAGAAGAAGATGAAGAAGAAGGAGAAGATGAAGAAGATGAAGAAGAAGAAGAAGATGAAGAAGAAGAAGAAGAAGAGGAAGAAGAAGAAGAAGATGAGGATGAAGAAGAAGAAGATGAGGATGAAGAAGAAGAAGAAGATGAAGAAGAAGATGATGAAGAAGATGATGATGAAGAAGATGATGAAGAAGAAGATGATGAAGAAGAAGATGAAGAAGAAGAAGAAGATGAAGAAGAAGATGAAGAAGATGAAGAAGAAGAAGAAGATGAAGAAGAAGAAGAAGAAGATGAAGAAGAAGATGAAGAAGATGAAGAAGAAGAAGAAGATGAAGAAGAAGAAGAAGAAGAAGATGAAGAAGATAAAGAAGAAGAAGAAGAAGATGAGGATGAAGAAGAAGAAGATGAGGATGAAGAAGAAGAAGAAGAAGAAGATGAAGAAGAAGATGATGATGAAGAAGATGATGATGAAGAAGATGATGAAGAAGAAGATGATGAAGAAGAAGATGATGAAGAAGAAGAAGATGAAGAAGAAGAAGAAGAAGATGAAGAAGAAGAAGATGAAGAAGAAGAAGATGAAGAAGAAGAAGAAGAAGAAGAAGAAGATGAAGAAGAAGAAGATGAAGAAGAAGAAGAAGAAGAAGAAGATGAGGATGAGGAAGATGAAGAAGAAGAAGATGAGGATGAAGAAGAAGAAGAAGAAGATGAGGATGAAGAAGAAGAAGAAGAAGAAGAAGAAGAAGATGAGGATGAAGAAGAAGAAGAAGAAGAAGGAAAATAAGAAGAAGAAGAAGAAGAAGAAGGAAAATAAGAAGAAGAAGAAGGAAAATAAGAAGAAGAAGGAAAATAAGAAGAAGAAGAAGAAGAAGAAGAAGAAGGAAAATAAGAAGAAGAAGAAGAAGGAAAATAAGAAGAAGAAGAAGAAGGAAAATAAGAAGAAGACGAAGAAGAAGGAAAAGAAGAAGAAGAAGAAGAAGAAGAAGAAGAAGGAAAATAAGAAGAAGAAGAAGAAGAAGAAGGAAAATAAGAAGAAGAAGAAGAAGAAGAAGAAGAATGAAAATAAGAAGAAGAAGAAGAATGAAAATAAGAAGAAGAAGAAGAAGAATGAAAAGAAGAAGGAGAAGAAGAAGGAGAAGAAGAATAAAAAGAAGAAGGAGAAGAAGAATGAAAAGAAGAAGGAGAAGAAGAAGGAGAAGAAGAATGAAAAGAAGAAGGAGAAGAAGAATGAAAAGAAGAAGGAGAAGAAGAAGGAGAAGAAGAATGAAGATAATAATAATAATAATAAGAAGAATGAAAATAAGAAGAAGAATGAAAATAAGAAGAAGAAGAAGAAGAATGAAAATAAGAAGAAGAAGAAGAATGAAAAGAAGAAGGAGAAGAAGAATGAAAAGAAGAAGGAGAAGAAGAAGGAGAAGAAGAATGAAAAGAAGAAGGAGAAGAAGAATGAAAAGAAGAAGGAGAAGAAGAATGAAAATAATAATAATAATAATAATAATAATAATAAGAAGAAGAAGAAGAATGAAAATAAGAAGAAGAAGAAGAAGAAGAATGAAAATAAGAAGAATTCCAGTACAGCAAAAAGTGTATCTGCAGAGAGCTCCGCTATTTCTGACAGTTCTCTGACAGTTCCTTTACATTTACAGCGGTTGAAACATTGTATCTATTTGTTTCCGAATAAAAACATCTGTATCCTAAATGGAAACAAATAGATACAATGTTTCAACCGCTGTAAATGTGAAGGAACTGTCAGAGAACTGTCAGAAATAGCGGAGCTCTCTGCAGGGACACTTTTTGCCGGCTGTAGAAGGGATAAAAATCGGCCGATCGGGAAAAATTCGATTCGTGCATCCGAAGTTTGCTAATTTTCGGATTCGGTGCGAATCGAATTTTTCCTAATATTCGAAACGAATTCCACTTCGCCAAGTTCGATTCGCTCATCTCTACTGGCTGTCATTATGATTGCTTTGATAGTATTGATTAGCTTCAATATTCTTGGAGTCCCTGACAAGTGTGAAGATCAGGAACTGTCACTGTCTGCATGCTGTACCCAGGTAAGTAACTTCCAGACATTTTTTTCAGCAGTGATAGCCTAAGTATTTCTTTCAGCTCATCTGTTCCATATACCACGTTGTTCCTAAATATTCAAAGATTACATAAAAGTCCCCGACTTCCAATTAATTCAATTATTGTTCTATGAGTAATTATAAATTTGTAGACTCCTTACAACATAGTCATGAGCTGCTGTACATGTTTTTCATTTTTACTTTGAACTGAATTCTCTTTCTAAAATTATAGAAAATGTCATCTAAAAGTCAACATACACAGCTCCAGTGAATTGCTTAATAAACAGCAACTGATATTAATCAGACTGAATTGCAATTATCCTTGGAATTATGTGACTGTATATCAATTACTTGAAGATTCAAGCGCTAGGTAATTAACATTCTTTCCATTAAAAACAATTTGGTAATAATGAGCTGGCTATTAAAAGTCATGATTTTGATGTCTCATTAACAATCAAATCTAGACTTTTATCATCATACTTTAGGCGAGGAACTTTATACATTATTATCAAAGTCACAATACTTAAAACAACAGGTTAAAATAGCTGTAAAGGTAGAATATTTTTTACCTTAATGCATTCTATGCAATAAAGTGCAACTTTAGTCAGAAACTTAAGTCCTCCTGGATCACTTCAGACTGGCCCCTTTTGCAAGTATACATATTTAAAACATTAAAAATGAGTGCCTATACCACTTAAAATCCAGTAATACACTGTCTCACCCTGTTATGAACATGCTCAGTTGCTCTGTATTTTTAGGCACTGTGCAAAACTTGTAGAAGCTGATCTGCTAGCAGCCTAAAGATTTAATACTGCTCAGGGTTCTGGACTGCAGCAAAATGCCAGGCTGCAGTAAGAAAGAAAAACAGGAACAATGCTGGAGGCAATTTACAGCACACAATAATTTTGGTGGCAGAATTATCAATGTAGATTATGTGTTTTTTGCTAAAGAACATTATTTTTTATCAAATTTTTATAGTAAAAGTTCCACTTTGAGTTAAGAAACCTTCTCTGTGCAGCCCCCCTTATAATGTACTTACCTGAGCCCAATCTAAATCCAGCTCTGTGCAACAGAAGCCAATAATGAAATAAAACAGTAAGGTCCTCCAGTCTGCCCGGCAGCAATGCCCATTCCTAAAGCCATGTAAGATGTAACACTGTGATCTGCAGCAGCAGTGCCTGTCACGATTGAGGCGTCAGACCCCAGACCTTCTCACCAAACTCGTGACCGAAGGACTAGCCGATCTAAAACCGTGATGTCAAGTGCGTAACAATGCCACACCGAGCTGCACCCTGCACAACGATTTTCCAGCTAATTGGACCACAATCGATGTACCAGCAGCCTGAGCGATTGCTACTGGGTCAGGTTAATCACGCAATTAACCCTTCACACTGCCACCACCTCCTTTTTGTACAGAGAAAGAGGAAACTCAGCGATATCAGTTATAACACTATATACCCTGTTACAAATTATTATGCAAATGATATTTTTCTCATTTACCTAAATAATTGATGTAAATAACAGTCAGCATAATTCTCATGTTATCAACTATTAAGAGTACAATTCAAATTTTATTGAACAAACCTCCTAATGATAACAGTATTTTTTTTAAACATAAAAAACTTACAATGCACTGTTCCAAATTATTACGCACAGTAAGTTTCAAAACACTTTATAGGTTGTAAAGAACTGAAAACTGTCATTTGTTGTGTTTGCAGCATATTTACTGAAATCAAAAGCTATTTCAATCAAACTTTGAACAACATTTTAACTTTTTAAACATTTTAACAGGTCACGTTACATTTTAACATAGGACCCCTTATTTGATAGCAGCTTCACGGGTCTTGCATCCATTGAACTTGTGCGTTTCTGGACAGTTTCTGCTTGAATTTGTTTGCAAGATGTTAGAATAGCCTTCCAGAGCTGCTGTTTGGATGTAAACTGCCTCCCACCCTCATAGATCTTTTGCTTGAGGATGCTCCAAAGGTTCTCAATAGGATTGAGGTCAGGGGAGGATGGAAGCCACACCATGACTTTCTCTCCTTTTATTCCCATAGCAGCCATTGATGCAGATGTATTCTTTGCAGCATGAGATGGTGCATTGTCATGCGTGAAGATGATTTTATTACGGAAAGCATAGTTCTTCCTTCCAGGGAAGAAAGTGGTCAGTCATAAACTCCACATACTTTGCAGAGGTCATCTTTACACCTTCGGGGACCCTAAAGGGACCGACCAGCTCTGTTCCCATGATTCCGGCCCAAAACATGACTCCACCACCGCCTTGCTGACGTCGCAGCCTTGTTGGAACAGGGTGGCCGTCCACCAACCATCCACTACTCCATCCATCTGGACCATCCAGGGTTGCACGGCACTCATCAGTGAACAGAACTGTTTGAAAATTAGTCTTCATGTATTTTTCTGCCCAATGCAGCCGTTTCTGCTTGTGAGCATTGGTTAGTGGTGGCCGAATAGAAGGTTTATACACAGTTGCAAGACTCTGGAGGACTTTACACCTTGATGTCAGTGGGACTCCAGAGGCACCTGCAGCTTCAAATATCTGTTTGCTGCTATGTAATGGTATTTTAACAGCTGCTCTCTTGATCCGATGCATGGATCTGGAAGAAATCTTCCTCAATGTGCCTTTATCTGCACAAACCCGTCTGTGCTCTGAATCAGCCACAAATCGCTTAATAGTGCGATGATCACGCTTAAGTTTTCGTGAAATATCTAATGTTTTCATACCTCGTCCAAGGCATTGAACTATTTCACTCTTTTCGGCAGCAGAGAGGTCCTTTTTCTTCCCCATATTGCTTGAAAATGGTGCTCTTCTTAATAATGTGGAACACCCTCCTTTAGTAGTTTTTCCTTAAAAACTCACCTGCCAATCTAATTATCACAGGTGTCCGAGATTGTTTTCAGTGATCAAAAGAGCCCTGAGACACAATGCCATCCATGAGTTACACTGAAAAACTAAATATTTCATCTTTGTGACACTTAAATAGAATTTGCATAATAATTTGGAACAGGGTGTAATGGTTGAGGTAATCATCTGTATAACACGGTTATACAGAGGGTTAAACAAACACAGTAGCGTTCTCTTTAGAGGCAGGAATTTGTAAATTGCAATAAGGCGCTATAGAAACAGTTCAACACGTTCAGAAGGAAAGATTTATTACTAAAAGGTCAAACGGGTGCAATAAAAATATTTACAGAAAAAAGATTTAACTAAGATATATATATAAATATACAGAGATTAACAGCACAGCAAAGAGATGTCAGAGAGAGGTGAAAGGGTTAAGGTACTTGCCAAAGTCCTGGGTTAGCAGATCCAAGTTTCAGAGCGAAAGGGCATGGGTCTCCCCAGGTGGTACTGATGTTAAAATGGGAGACGTCTTCAACTTTTTTTTCTTAGGCCTGACAGTCTAATTTGTAGTTCCCCCACAGGGGGTGTCTCTGAAGTCAAGGACCAATACCCTGTTTAGGGCATAGAGGTCTGGGTGTGGACCTAAACTAGAGCCAAAATCTTGTGTAGTTCATATTTTGGCTCATACCTTTTCCTATGCACAAGTAACATTCCACCCGCGGGTAGATTATTATGCAGACACGTCTGAGGATTGGTTAGATATGAATTATGAAATTATACACTGAACGGTTCACGAGATCTATTTTTCGGCTTTTCAATGTATTCGATACAAGGCGAGTGACCTATCAAATTGTTTGTCTTCTCTTAGCCAATCTGACGATATGCCTGGTTTTTATGTAAGTCTCTCAAATTCCAAGATATGAGACATAGGGGAAAAATGGATTTTTAAAAGTTTTAGCTGGTCCAGGCCTTCCTTGGAATGTCTTGAACTCTGGGGAAAGCTTGCCTTATCTTATACGAGGTGTTACATTTTACAGGTTCTTCAGACAGCTAGGCCCCAGCTCCCTTGGGGACTTTATAGCTCCTAGCCCCCTGCTGGGCCCTGGCCTCCTGTGACACTCCTAACACACATACAAACTGGCCAAATGTCGCTGTGACTTGCAGAAAGGGAGGGGGTGAATGAGGGGGAAATATGTTTGTCAGGATGGTTAACCCCTTTGCCAAGATGGAGGTTCTTAACAAAATGGAGGACTGCATCAGTCTCTGGGTATACACTGTTACAGTGCCCAATTCCTCATAACATTACCAAGCCAACTTTCACCAAACAAGATGTAACACAGAAATGTCCCCCAGAAGTTGACAATGTGGAGTCTTTGTTTGAGGCCTAGTCTGACGTAAGTACCAAACTTTACAATAAATTGCCACTATGCTTGTACTCATACATTTTTAATTAGTAGTATGTGTCACCAACAGGGCACACACACATGTTTCTTTAAAAGGTTATTCACATGTGCAAAAATTGGAGAGGTGCATCAACAGAAAATATGTAAAACCGGTTCATTAATTAGATTGCAGGCTGCCAGAAAAGGACTGGTTGAGGTACAGTGGGGCAAAAAAGTATTTACACAGCGGGCACCAGATCACGGTGCTGCGCGCTCCCAGGGAGCGCGCACAGCTAGAAAAGGCAGGTGCTATTTATGAACGGCAACCCGCCCCTGGAGTGCCAACGCCCTGCCGTTTATAAACAGCAGGCGGACGGCAAGTGGTTAAAGAAGAAGGAACAGGTCTGTGAGAGCCAGAAATCTTGCTTGTTTGTAGGTGACCAAATGCTTATTTTCCACAATTTGCAAATAAATTCTTTCCAAATCAGCCAATGTGATTGTTTGTCTGGATTTTTTTTCTCATTTTGTCTCTCATAGTTGAGGTCTACCTATGATGCCAATTACAGGCCTCTCTCATCTTTTTAAGTGGGAGAACTTGCACAATTGGTGGCTGACTAAATACTTTTTTGCCCCACTGTATGATCAGCTTCTGGTCAACTAAAAATATGCCCACAAAAACACTCTAGTATTTCTATTTCTTAGAACTCTTCTATTCTCATTGGTGGTGACACAGAAAATGTGAGAGTGTGACTGATTCTAAATGTAACAAACTTAGTATTTAATGTTCAGATATGCTTTCAAGCACTGTATCAGCTGTGCAGACATGCTTTCTTCAAGCACTGTTTCTGCAAAATCTGTAATATACTGCTCTGTTAGGCCTTCCACACCCCCAGAGTCTGTAATTTCATCACAAGTTGTGTTTTCCACATATACTGTAAAGAATCTTTATAATGCTGTGTTCAGATATGCTTTGCTTTCTATAAATTCGGAATCTGTTGATGTAGCTTTTAACTGTATATGCTTTCTACTTCTGCAGAATAATCTTCCACATACAGTATATATACCTTTTGCAACTAAGTCTAAGCCATTGTGGTACCAAATCAAGTACAACTACTAAATTATACTTTATGAAAGCACACTCTATCCAGTCTCATCAGATGCAACTAATGTTTTTCCCATCCATAAAGTCTACTTTTGCTGTGTGTCTGGTGCTTGTGCAATTCACAGAAAACTCCTTGTCATGCAACTGTTTATATGGTGTTATGCTGACATTCTACTTGTTCAAGGCCAGGGGCGGACTGACCATTTGGAAACTCGGGCACTGCCTGAGGGCCCAGGGTCAGTAGGGGGCCCCATGAGATGCCCCTGGTACCTTTTTCATAGGCTTTTTTGAGTTTGGGCAAGGACACAGGGGCCCCATGATCCCCTATTGCCCAAGGGCCCCATGAGTTGTCAGTCCGCCCCTGTTCAAGGCTTATTATTAAGTACAGTAGGGATACATACTAAACATGACAATGTACAGTATAAGGCATCCATACATTTTAGTAATTAGACATAAGGCACTGCTAACCAGAAGCTTGATGTGTATAGATACACTATATTGACAAACGTATTGGGACACCCCCCCCAAATTATTGGATTATGGTGTTCCAATAACCTCCATGGCCACAGGGGTAAACAAATCAAGCACCTAGGCATGCGGACTGCTTCTACAAACATTTGTGGAAGAATAGGTCACTCTCAGGAGCTCAGTGAATTCAAGCGTGGCTCCCTGATCCCCACCTGTGCAATAAGTCCATCCATGAAATTTCCTTGCTACTAAATATTCCATGGTCAACTGTTAGTAGTATTATAACAAAGTGGAAGCAACTGGGAACAACAGCAACTCAGCCAAGAAGTAGTGGCCCATGTAAAATGACATAGAGGGGTCAGTGCATGCTGAAGAGCGCAGTGCGCAGAAGTTACCAACTGTCTGCAGAGTCAATAGCTAAAGACCTCCAAACTTCATGTGACCTTCAGATTAGCACAACAACAGTGCATAGACAGCTTCATGGAATGGGCAGAGCAGTGGAAACTTTTTCTCTGGAGTGACAAATCATGCTTCTCTGTCTGGCAATCCGATGGACATGCTGGATTTGGCAGCTGCCAGGAGAACAGTACCTACCTGCCTGCATTGTGTCAAATGTAAAGTTTGGTGGAGGGGGGAAAATAAAGTATGTGGTTGTTTTCAGGGGTTGGGCTTGGCCCCTTAGTTCCAGTAAAGGGAACTTTTAATTCGTCAGCATACCAAGACATTTTGGACAATTTCATGCTCCCAACTTTGTGGGAACAGTTTGGGGATGGCCCCTTCCTGTTCCAACATGACTGTGCACCAATGCACAAAGCAAGGTCCATAAAGACATGAATGAGCGAATTTGGGGTGGAGGAACTTGACTGGCCTCCACAGGGTCCTGACCTCATCCCAATAGAACACCTTTGGGATAAATTACAGTGGAGACTGGGAGCCAAGCCTTATAGTCCGACATCAGTGCCTGACCTCACAAATGCGCTTCTGGAAGAATGGTCAAACATTCCCATAGACACACTCCTAAATCTTGTGAACAGCCTTCCCAGAAGAGTTGAAGCTGTTATAGCTGCCAAGGGTGGGCCAACTTAATACTGACCACTACGGACTAAGTCTGGGATGCCATTAAGGTTCATGTGCGTGTAAAGGCAGGCGCCTCAATACTTTTAGCAATATGGTGTAGCTCATGACAGCTAAAGGAGTATAACTGGGTTGTTGGGAGTAACAGCCAGAGATAGTGATTACTCACATTCCTAAAGCCGAAATTCACCCAGAAGGGGAAGTTCCACTTGTTTGCATGCTCTGCCCCCCCCACTGCCATATTTGGCACTTTTGGGGGGAAGGGGGAGGCGGATACCTGGTTTTGACATGTACCCACTCCCACTTCTGGTCAGATGTGCTGTGGCAATCTGACCCAGGAGTTTGGACCTCCCTCCTTCCCCCTCTTCATAGGTCCCAGAAGAGTACGGGACCATTCACAAAGCACAGTGTGCTTCATGCATGCACAGTAGGAAACCTAAGGTGAGACCACAGAACGTCACTGTCAGTTTCCCTTACTTAAGATGCCCAAAACTATTCACATATTCTTCTGTTTGAGCTGAATAGGCCTGCTCTCAGGGCAAGGGCTCAAGGACATGAAAAGCTAAAATTGGTGAAACTAGATGGTAGAGCAAGTCAAGAGTACTGCATACCATCTATGGTTCTGCAGTAGACAAATCAAAGGAATTGTGTACCGTTCTACTGTACTGCTTGGAACACATTTCTGAATCAACTAGAATTAACAGTAAAGCTATAAGTAATGCCGAACATCTTCTTTGTGCTTAGATATGATCTGAAACCTTATTTTTATCATTCCTGTTTATGCAATTCTTTGCTAGTATACTTCCAGAGTATCTGCAAACACGTGGGTTAGATATTGTACAGCCATAGCGAATGGTGGCAATGCCAAACACCACAGTATGATGCTCAGGGATTCATTTTAAGGACCAGTTCGCACTGCAGAAACACACTCCAGATACATTCCAGATTCATTTTTACTTACAGTTCACACCATACTCATTTTGATGCGTTTTTTTATGCATTTTGCTGTGTACCAGTACAGTTCTGTGCAGACAAAAAGCAGCATGTTCTACTTTTATTGGAACACTGGAACTGACTGCACTGGTGTGAACTAGGGACATTGGAATAAATGGAAAACACTGTGCATGCACTTTTGATGGAGAAAAAAAAAGCACAGGACTACATCTGGTGTGAACCAGCCCTTAAACCTAACCACAAATGGTGCTTATTTGTCACAAACAAAAGTAGTGCCCTTCTAGAGCACTCTGTTAATGTGGAAATTGAAAGCTATTTACCTCAGAAAAGGCTCAGCAGGAAAAAGAATGTCTGGAGAATCATCACAGAATGTCCCCCCTTAAGTTATTTTAGTTTCAGGATTTCTATGTACCGTAATCATGGATCAGGCAACTGACAGACCAGGCTGGAAGAACAATTCGATCCATGATATGTCCTTTTTGGACATATCACAGTTTATTCAGATCAAAAAAGGTGACATTTCAACAGAAGCTTTGCAAACTGTAGCACATTTGGCTGAGGTTGGTTTTGTTCAAGAGGCAACAGGTAAAGAGCACAATAACTCTTTATACACTGATAAACTGTAGATAAATAAGGCCAGCATCTAGAGGATTAGGTAATGTAATCATGTCAGCTCTTTACTATTGTTCATCATCCTCCTCATACGAAGCTTCAGTTGCTTGATGACATACTTGATAAATTTGCTTTCATTCTCACTAGAGAGAAATGTCTAATCTCTACGTACTGATCAGGGATGGACTGACCATTTGGAAACTCGGGCACTGCCCAAGGGCCCAGGGTCAGTAGGGGGCCCCATGAGATGCCCCTGGTATCTTTTTCATAGGATTTTTTGAGTTTGGGCAAGGACACGGGCCCCATGATCCCCTATTGCCTGGGGGCCCCATGAGTTGTTAGTCTACCCCTGGTACTGATGTCAACATCTTGAGGACTGAGGATCTTCATCATTCTTAGTGACACTTGTTTGGCCAGTTATTGGTCAGCCTCATCACACTAACTGACACTTGCTTGACCAATTACTGTGCATGTATTTTTTCATTCATCTGTTTCTTTTCTTTTTTATACATCTTGGTTGTTGCTCAATGATAGCAAACATGTATAAATTAGATGGAATCATATATTTACATGGTTGGGTCATAAATACAATGCAAAGCATAATTAATTTTTGTTAAGTCACGTTATCAAAAATAAAGGTGATGTTGTTAGATGAAAACTGTTGTGTTGTGGTGAAAATTTCATGTGCTGGTGAGGTGTGCCCCAAAACACTTTTCTATCTGGTCTGCCCCAGGGAATCCAGGGTTCATCCATTGTTCCCAATGCTGTTTATGTGCAGATTAAGCTGCAACATTTTTATATTTATATTTTATGGAAGCCTTGTGGAATAAATAAAATACATATTTTAATATACTACTCTATGGAGGCATATGTTTTCTTCCTTTGATGCCGATCATGGCTAGTGGAACTGGGAACCATCGAAGGAGCAATTTACTTGAACAATTTTGACCATTTATAATTTTATGATCCAACATATCTGGTAAGAGGCCTCTGTTGTTGGTGATTCTTGGTAGCAGAGTCTTTCGTGCATATAAAATGTGCACTATTATAAAGGGATGAGTTACATATCATTTTCCTGCATAAATTCTTCCTTGTGAAGTGATTTCAACTGCACTCGCATGGGGGACTTTATTGTTTGTAGTGATTCATTAACACATGGACTGTTTATGGACTTTTTTTACAGTATATGATTTTTTTTTATAATGTTTATGGTTATTGAGCGTTGATTTTTTGATTTGATTAATGTTTCATTGGTATCACAATTATATAGTGGCTGCTGGCGCACTTTTTGTTTTTGACCTAGAGCAGATTCCATTTTTGATTGAACATGGTTCTAACATTTCCATACTCTGCACAAAGTTAAAATATAGTTCAACTTTAAAACTAAATATTCAAATTGCTACTTAAGTTAAAAGGGGGAAACCAGGACAAACCTACAGGTTCACTTTAAAGAGTCACTATCAAGTTTCCTATTCAAAGTGACAGTGTCTTTGAGCCCATATCTAGACCACTTTTATACTTACCTCTTCAATTTTCCCCTGTCATTCCTTCCTACATTGCAGCCACCTAAACACCTAGTGTTGGCTGGTTTAAAAAATGAGAGGAAGCGGTGATGACATGACAGTGCTTGGCTCTAGGAATTAGTTGCTAGGGCCAAGCACTGCAACATATGCAGAGGTCACATGTTTCCCATACACAAACATACCAAGCATTTTTCAGACGCAGCCATAGTGGAATGGAAAAGGATCACTAGAGAGGTGAGTATAAAGTGGTTGAGATAGTCGGGTTTACACAAACACTGTCACTTTACCCAGAATAGGTAAGGTGGTGGTGTCCCTTCAGATACCCAGCAGTATTGATGCCCGATTTAAATTGGCAACTGATCATCTAATCAGGTTTGAAGTTCAACAAATCTGAAATTACAGGTAAATCCAACTGAAGTGTATAAGTGGGCAACTATTTAAAAATGTTGTCCATTTTCTGGGCTAATGTGCAAAATACTGTCAAAAAGGCATGGGAAGTTGGATGTTACTAAGAAGTAAAAACATACTGCACAGTGGGGAGAGGATCTTTCCATGCAGATTCAAGTGCAGCATTAAAAACGCACAAATACTTTACCCTTTTTACTGCCACCGACGTATGTAGTGCATGTTGGCTGGTGACTGATGACTCTTTAAAGATAACCTGTCACCAAAAATGCATCTTGTTGGGGACTTTTTGTCCTTTACATGATGAAAAACTTAAGTAAAAAAAAATAAAAAAAAATGAAAGTTATAGCCAAGTGCTTAAAATGTCCTAAGAAAAATTTGAGTCCTCCCACCCCCACATACACACAGGTATGAATGTAAATGCTCACGTCAGGGGTGCCTACGTATGAAAATGTTCACTGCGAACAGACTCATTCTAGACCCATTATTTACAGTTAATTCTGAATTGATGACCTGTATGGGCTTTTAAAGTTTCATCTTAGAAAAAAAATAGGGGAACTAAAGTTTGTTGCTGTTTCACAGATGCATGCTTAACAAGTTAAGAATCTGTTTACTTGGTGCAACTATGTCTTACCAAAAAATTGGGTAATATATTGTGTTTATGTGCCCGAAAATTTGACAGTTTTTTTACAGAACCTTCATGTTTCGCTAATATTGACATTAAAGATTGAAACTGTTTTATTCTCTAGGGTGTCTGTTTTCAGAAAATAGATAATGTTTGGGGGCTTTGCATAATCTTTAGCCCCAAAATGATTTTTTAAACATGCAAAAAAAGGAAAAATGGCTCTGGCATCCAAAGGGTTACAGTGGTTATACACCTTTGTAGAGCAAAATGAAGAAAGCCTATCTTCATATAAATTGTACTTGCCTTAATCAGTAGTTCACCTAGTGTGGATGCTGCTCTTTCTCTCTCTCTGAAATCTGCATGTGTCACATCTGGCAGTTTTCACTGAGACCAGAAACAATTGAGTACTGTCCGTGATACTTTTTTTATTTGCACTAACATACAATTTTGAGGACAAGCTTTCGGGGAGTGTCCCCTTCTTCAAGGTCTAAGCAGTACTATTAAAAATCACAAAGTTTAAGCAGAATGTTAGAATGGATTGAGAGCTTCAGTACAAAGAGAAAAAAACAAACAACCGTGTACCTCTAGTAACCACATACAACCCGGCACTAGAAGGGATAAGAAAAATAATCAAAGATTTACAACCCATCATAACAGAGGATGGAACTCTGAAAGAAATATTCCAGCAACCCCCAATACTGGCTTTCAGACAACCCCCCAACCTCAGAAATAAACTAATCAGTAGGAAACTTCCTTCTGATTATGATTCCACAAATAATGGAAGCAAACCCTGCAATAAGAAACGCTGCAAGCTGTGCAACCAAATCAATCCATCAAAAAGTGTCAGACACTCAAAAGGGATCTTCAATATCTCCGGATCATACAGCTGCACCTCCAGTAATGTTGTATACCTTATCCAGTGCAGAAAATGCAGCAAAGGATCTTATGTTGGTGAAACAGGACAGAGGTTGCAAACACGGATGAATTTACACAGACATACCATCAAGGAACATAAAGAAGATGACCTCTGCACACCTGTAGGACACCATTTCTCACAACCAGGCCACAATATGGAAGACCTCAATATTTTAGTTCTGAAAGGAAAATTTAAATCCATCCAGGAAAGAAAAACATTTGAACTAAGAATGATAATTCTATTTGACACTAAAGATAACGGTCTTAATTTGGACATGGGATTCCTCAACCACTATCCGACAGCCTTATGACTATCTATTAGCTAAAACTTGACCCCCTCTGTGTGAGTGTTGTATCCCCCCTCCCCCCCTCACTTTTGATGTATCTTATCTGTAGCCCTTTTTTTTTTTTTTTTTTTTTTTTCTTTTCTCTCAATCCATTCTAACATTCTGCTTAAACTTTGTGATTTTTAATAGTACTGCTTAGACCTTGAAGAAGGGGACACTCCCCGAAAGCTTGTCCTCAAAATTGTATGTTAGTGCAAATAAAAAAAGTATCACGGACAGTACTCAATTGTTTCTGTCGCAAATGCACTAATACGGCTACAATCACCTCAAGCACTGAGACCAGGTAATCCATGGTGACAACCCCTCCCCAACTCACAGGAGGTGATTGAGAGCCTCACTGAACTGACAGTGTGCATGTTTTCCAGTAGGACTGAGTATAGAGGTGTGTGTTCATTCCCTCCACTGATGTGTCAGATTACATATATACAAATGGCATATTGCGCAAACCTTCAGTAAAAAAACAGAGCATGATGCAAAGAGTTAACATTCAGACAGTATTAAGTTCATATCATAGGGAGTCCATACACATTGTTAAAGTCCATAAAAGCACCTAAAGGCAGCTCCACCAAGAGACTGGAATGTATCTCTGTAAAACGGAACACAAGGGGGGCACCTCTAAGTGCAGCATTAAAAGAAAACAGTTTAATAAACCACAATTGTAGCACTCACATTTGTGAAGAATTAAAATAACCATGAGAAATTACTATGAGAAGTGTAAGGACTGCTGCCACTCATAAGATGTGTAAGTAGTGGCAGCCAAGACCATTGGTGCTAACTCTAGAGACATTCTTATTCCCAACAAGGAAGGCATTATTTCTCAAACCCTAAATAACCAAGGCATTATTTCCCAGCCCACTAAAGTGCCCGGTATATCAATTCCATCTGAATCAGCTAGTTGTACAGACAGTGCACTTACCAGTAATTCCTCCCCTTTTATATGCCTCGCCCTCCACTCCAGCCCAGTAAAAAGAAGGCTTATAGAAGAGGCAGGAGAGGGGGAAAATCCAGACACCACCAAAAAAAGGCAAATGGCTGGTACAGTAAAAATGTACAACCTTTCTTCTTACATACTCACTGATAATGATATCTCTCTCCTTAATAGAGGGCTCAATTTTGATCCCATTATATGACCCAATCCTTTTATTTTATTTAAAGACCTTAATAGGTTTATTAGAAATCTTACACTTAAAGAATATTTTAATATGAAAACGACCCAAAGGGATGATGATAGTCCTAACATGAAGTTTCCGACGTCTTTTTTTTCTGTCGACCTGTTGGCCCTTGCCCATCTTGAGGATCTGCAGGTTGACTTTTGGGATGATAATCTGAAGGCACTTACTCAGCACTTGGCCTCATCACCACCCATTCAACACACAATGTTTAGACCCACGTCTATCGTTAACCCTACCTATGCTAAAGGCCCTTTTCTGGAAGCTTTTTATCAAGTTGTGTACACAGAATTAGTCAATATGTGAAAGACCATTAGTCATTACAATCTGACTAGGGGGGAACACAAAGCTCTCAAAGACTTATCTCTCAACTCTAATATTATTATAAAATTAGCTGACAAAGGTGGAGCGATAATAATCCAGGCTAAAGTGGACTATGTTAAAGAAGCAGAAAGTCTTCTCTCTGACTCTAGAATGTACTAGAAACTTAAAAAGGATGTCTTACCTGAGTTCATTACTGAGGCCAATACCTTCATAGACACTGCCAAGTAACAGGGAGTTATCAATAAGGCAGAGGCTGCTTTTTTCCTGAAAGTTCCTTAGTTCTACCATCTCCAAAAAATTCTCAAGCGTGCTAGTAACCCTCCAGGGCGCCTTATAGTGGCTTCTATGGATAGCATCACCAGTGGATTTTTGCTATATATTGACCAGTTTTTGCAGCCCCTGGCCCAATCCTTACCAGCCTATATTAGGGATGTTATACACCTCATAGAATCACTAAGTGAACCTGGGAGCCCACCTATCGATGGGTTTCCCTGAATGTAAGTTCTTTGTATATATCTATACCCCATGATATTGGAGTCCTAGCTGTGCAACACTTCCTCATGGAAGACCCCTTATTGAGTTATTCACAGGCCAACTTAATTTTAGAAGCTACCAGGTTTTGTTTATCCCACAATTATTTTATTTACAAATTACTGGCACAGCTATGGGGGCTAATTTTGCCCCCAGTTACGCCAGCTTAACTACGGGTTTCTGGGAGGCTCATTACATTTGGCAGAACAATCCCTTTTCTGCCACATAGTTTTTTAGGGGCGGTATATAGATGATGTGGTCATCATTTGGGATGGTTCAGATTCTGATGTCCACGCCTGTGTCTCCTACTGTAATGCCAATACATTTGGTCTGTCATTTACATTTGTGCGTGACAGTTCTTCCCTGGCTTTTTTAGATCTAACACTATGCCATGAAGAGAAAACCATATATGCCACAAACTACACTAAACCAATGGCTGGTAATTCCTTTCTACATTTTTCCAGCTGTCACCATCCCCATTGGGTTAATAATATTCCCAAAAGCCAGTTTTTTCACTTGCGCCAAACTGCATTAGGACAAAGGACTATATACAACATAGCCAACACATGAAACAAAAGTTTCTCGACAAGGGGTATCCACAGGGTGGATGGAGTGGTGGAGGAGGCTTATCAACTCTACCTCAAAGAGAACTCCTTTGCCAAACATTCAGCTGACACCACTAACCTGTTTGTTTTGTCACCCAATTTCATTGTCAACATAGGAAAATGGAACAAATCTTCAAGAGACATTTGTCCATCTTGTTAGAGGACCCACATCTATCCTCTGCTATCACCCAGGCACCCAAAATTACATATAGAAAAGCCCCTAGTGTTAAAAACAAAATTGCAACTAGTAAATTGAAACAAACAGCACCATTGTCCAAACCCCTTTCTATGTTTCTTTCTTTGAAATGAATGTATCAGTGCAAAAAATCCCTGTGCCTAACGTGTAAACATGTTATACATGGTCAAAAGCAGTTTCAGGTCAGGAACAAAACTTATGATATCAGAGCCTTTTACAGTTATTCCTCTGAATATGTAATATATTGCCTCACGTGCCCTTATGGATTATTCTACGTGAGGAGAGGAATGCCGATAACACTGTTCAAAAATTTTTTATTTTTTGCCAGTTTTGGAAACAAAAGGATCCATTTCTTAATGAATTTCACATTCTGAGTTCAAATATAACAATGAAATTTGTCAATTGGCTCTAGTTTTTCTGTAAACGGAAAGTTTTCTACTATAGGCGTAATGACTACATAATGCACAATAATTATATAGATAGATGTCTTTCCACAAATATAAAGCAAGTGATATTGACTACATAACAAAGCCTAAATGGCATAATATATTGCATAGGATTACCAAGAAAAATTATAGCCATAAGCTAAGTTGAATCATTTTAATACTTAGGATTCTCACTAGTTTTGTCTTCAGTTTGTGTCGGTTTTGCTTCTCTTGGCTTTTCTCTTGTATTCGAGGAAAGGGCTATCTCTTACAACTGCACGTGACTACACGCTTCAGGTTCTTCCTCACTTGACTCAACCACGAAGGATTCTGGTGCTTTAGGAATTGGTAGCCCCTCTCCATGAGGAACTGGACGTATTGCCGATGGAATATTTGGATAGTGCACAGATAACTTTTTCTTCTTATTTAGCCCTTTTACAATTGGAGGCACCATACAAAAGTAAAAATTACTAACATGATCTGTTGGCTCTCTCCAAATCATTGGCACAGCGAAAGGCATAGATGCCTTTTTTCCATTCAACCATTGCTCCAGTGCCGTCCCACAAGAATTGCAGCATATATGTGGTGCCCAGCTCTTGTCCTGGTCTCCTATCTTGCAGCCAAAATACAAGTTGTAGGCTTTCTTAATCATTCCTGTTATCCTCCTTTTTTGTGAGATAAAAGTTATTTCACCGCAGATATAGCAGAAATTATCTGCTTTATTCACACAAGTTCGAGGCATTACTGAGTAGCCTATATAAGCATAAAATGAAATGTAAAGACGCTGTCGAACTACAATCAGCTACAGATACTGCAGCTTTTATGCAGTGAAGTGATGCAATTAAAGGCTAATATTGCATCATCTCAGTATACATGCAATTTTCTATTGGTCACCAGTATCAATTGCGCAATATGCAGCTGAAGTTGCATCATAATTTTGAATGGCTTACGTCATTAGATGGGTGAATATATCATGGAAACTAGAGCCAATCAACATTTTTTAGGGTCATTTTCGTTTTCAGCACCCCAAAATTATGTAAGATTAGCTAATTTTATGCCCAAAACGTTTTACCTGTTGAACAGTGTAACCGGCATTTCGTTATTTACATGTGATTAGCTGTGATTGGATTCAGCTGATCACATGACAGAGCTGATGTCATCGGCTTTTTCTGTTGATCAGTGATCCGCTGTGTCCCAGGGAGCTCGCAGGTGTGGCTAGAGTGGGAGGACGTCATATGACGTCCTCCCAGAATGAGAGAACCACCTTGCTCGTTACCTTATATGGCGGTGGGAGGTGGTTAAATAACAAAATAACATGCTTGGGAGATGCCTTAAAGCTGATCATGGTTTTACTGGGCAGGTCTTTCAAGGACAATCTAAGAGTCACTGTCCACTGACAGTGCATATTTGGCTGTGGAATTTTTTTTTAGTAATTTGATTAGCCAAACCCAGGGCAGATTGGCTCATCCCTGACACTATGGCTGCTCTGTACTTTTTATAGTGAGGGGGTTAGCTTGACCAAAAGTCCCATTATTTGCCCTTCTAAATCTACTGGCCATAGTTCAAAGACCATACAGTGCACTATGGTGCAAAAATTTCTCCTGGTCAAATCAGCACATAAGTTCACAGTAATAGCAAATCTCAAATAACCAGGATTTGCCTTGAAATCGCGGTGATGGCAAAGCTGAAGCTCATCTATACCTAGCAGCACAAATTTACATACTGAGACTCAGGTCGCTTTACTTCTGTCCCCCATTGCTCAGATCAGCTGCTATATAGAAATCATTCAAGCATGTGACTTGGTGATTGGCCCTGTGTTGATACATAGGGGTAGAAAGATAGTCAGCTGACACACAATAAAAGGCAGTCACTGTGTAAACAAATGGAAATCTAATTTAAGTTTATACAGGCCTGTCTTTTTTTCATATCCTGAACGGAGCGCCAGGTGAGTGAAAGGAAAATGAGTATATGCTGATGTTGCTTCACCAAGTTAGTGCACAGTGGAAAGAATTGCCGTTACTCCCAACCAGCCCACACGCATAAACAAATAAATAGACTCTATGACTAAGCCCTGGTGAGCAGGACGAAATGCATCAGGATTTGTGGTTTGGTGGAGACATGTAGGCTGAGGCCGCTCTTTATTGTTTATTCACCTGGGCTGGTCAGGAGTAGCAGCGATCCTTTCTTCTTTACACTAACTAGTCCTCTGGATTGGTATTAGGATAAGCCTGCACCCATGTTCTGGGACACAGGGATATACAGTACTTTCACCTGTAATATGATCGGCGCCAAAAGCAATCTAACAGGTCGCATGTTGCTTTGCCTGACTTAGACAAAGCTCAAGTTTGAATATTACACACATTGGATATTATAGGAACAGCAAAGGTGCTTTATGCTCTTTTTTATACCACTATTTCTTATAAAAGTGTAATAATGTTTTCCTTTATGTATTTTATCATGTTCAAACACATAACTTTGAACACTTTTTAGAATGTTATTAAATAAATTTAACAGCTTTTGAAGCCATATGATGCTAGCATAAATCTATTATGGGATTTTATTACCCAATTCAAATTATTCTTATCAGTGGTAAATTTTATAATGTCTTAAAAGCAAATTCTCATATGTGTCACTGGCAGACATCATGAATATCTGAGGCAGAGAATACTGTTAATAAAGAAGATGTGCCCAAGGCACAATGACTGAAATAGCACTTACTGCTATTACAGCAGCACAACTTGTCCCTGAGTTGCCATTTCAACCAAGCCATATTAAAAAATGTGATACATATCATTCATAGCGCTCATAAATCCTTTATATTTATTCCCATATGATTACTTACAGTTTATAACAGTAAATGAAATAATATACTGTAAGTAAAAGATTTTGCATGAATTGCAAGCAACTCTAGGTGTCTGTATTCCACAGTTGATCCCTGTATAACATGCAAAAACCCCTCAAAATAAAGCACCTCAATGGCTAATGAACAGAATATATTTATTGTTGGACATAAACAACGAACAGTTCAGTGCATAAACCCATCCATCCCCTCCCCCCCACATCAACCCCCACCCAAACAGCCCCCCAATAGAAACCCCACCCCAGCACTCCACCCCACCCTCCCCAGGTCACCCCAAACCTCCAAAGATAGAACTTTCATTAGCATCTTGTTGCTTCATTGCCTTCCTCTAGTAACTTTGTGGAGTTAACACTGTTGCTGGTTTTATTCTGGTCTTTAGCACACATTCATCAGGGTCTATAGGGAGTTTCCTCCAGCACAGTGAAGGAGAACAGGGAGAGGTGTGGAGGGCTGGCCCATGTCAACCGGATCCCTCCACTTTTGGGAGTGTAGAGGGGGGATTGTATGAGGGAGGGGGTCCTCTCTTTGGGGGTTTGGGGTGACCTGGGGAGGATGGGGGTGGAGTGCTGGAGTGGGGTCTCTATCGATGGGGCTCTGATGTTCTGGGTTTGGGTTGATATAAGGTGGGGAGGGGATGGATGGGTTTATGCACTGAACTGTTCATTGTTTATATCCTACAATAAATATTGCCATTAAGGTGCTTTATCCTTTATTGTGAGGGTTTTTTTTGTATTTGCTTCTTTTTTGGATGCGCCTTCCCCTTAATATTTCAGTGTTGCGGGGGGTTTGTCATGAGCAGATATACCACTTTCAGGACGGGCTCTAGAGCCGTTGGGTTTTTTTTTTATATATATATCCCTGCACTACTGAATGCCCAAAAGCATGTATGCATCTGCATGAGGTGGTAGGGGGAGGGGATAGAGCCAGCAAATGTAAAGATGGTTCTTGCTACTTATAGTAAGGCCATAAAAAAAATTAAGCTCCAAAAAGTCTCCAAAAGCACATTTTAAAGTGGTTGTAAACCTCAAACATTAAAAATGAACAAAGCACATCCTTATATAGTGTGTGCTAGCCTCAATTCAAAGCACCAAGTGTGGTTCCTCTCAGTGGGCCAGTTAATTTCTTAACTGACCCTAATCTCTTCCTGTTGGCTACCATGCTTTGCCTGCAACTGAATACACTGACAGTATGGCTGCTCTGTGTCCTTCCCTCCATTTTATAATGAGGGAGATAGCTAATGCAGGCCATACAAAGATCAAGATTCTGCTGGTTCAGCAGGGACTGGCCAAATTTCGATCCATGTATGGGCAGGCTGGTTGCATACAAGTCATTCTATCGATTGACTTGTGTACAGCCAGCCTGTTGAAAAATAGCTGGTGTTGCTGATGAGTGTATTCTGAAATACACTCTGGAAATTTCCCCGTCTGTCAAGATACAAAGACTCAGCAGGAGGGATTCCCCCATCTACCAGTGTGTGGATGGGGTAAACAAGTAATTTTCTTTTGTTCAGCTAGCAGATTGAACAAAAGAAATTGACTTGTGTATGGCCAGCTTTAACCAAAAGCCCCCTTCATGGTCCTTCTAAGGCCATGCAATGCATTATAGTTTTAGAAGCTCCCCCCTGTATCTGCACATAAATTTGCCACGCTTGCAACTCTGCAGAGTTTTCCTTAAACCCATGGTAGAGGTGAACCTGATCCCCTAATTACTAATATGCAAATCAATTCTAGAAAAAGATAACATTCAGTCACAGATTAAACAATGTTTTTGAAATTATCTAGGTGGAAAAGCAATTTCATGGATTTCAAATACCAATAAATACTGCAGATTATATTCTTAAAAATATATTCTCTACAAAAATTGACTGATTAGTGCTGAGATGAATTTCCAGTTGCTCTGTGATTTCTTAGGTTATGGATCACTGCTGTGGCAACTTTCATACTAAGCTATCCGTATAAGATAACAGTAAAGTAAACATCCCATTTCTTTATTATGTATTAGCACAGCAAGCTGGAGAAAGAGAAATGACCAGAATATAAGTTTTAAATAGTTTACGTTGTGTACAATAAAATAGAAGAAATCGAAGCAAGAGGAAAAAAATCAGCAGCTCAAAGAACTAGTGCAGTGCTGATAATCTTACGGTTTCTTGCATTTGCTATTTACCTGTCAGACTACTAAAAGTACACAAGTTAGAAATAAGAAACACTGCATACAAATTGCACACACTACAGAAAACATATGCACATGGCAGCAGCCCATTTTTTCAATTGTATAGCATTTTATAAATTTGACATTATGATGTCTGAATCGATAGCTTTTAGGACAATAGAATTTGTATAAATCGTTTAGTGTCCTTTTGGGTTAGTAAGAGAGGTAAAGTAGCGGGTCTGCCCCATATATGAAAACGTCCTGCAATAAAGTGTGTGTTAAGCCAAAAACCTTATTTCAAGCTTTGGATAAAGTAAGAGAAGAGTCTAATGTCATCCGGTCTTTACTGTTGTGCAGGGATAAAGAGATATACCCTCATGTCCTATTAAGCTTACGAGAGTTTAACTATACAGGAAGTCAGAAAAATCTACAACGGGAACACAGACTGAAAAAAGTCTAACAGGGGTTCTAAACTTCCCCTAATGTATTAAAGAATAACATTTTTGTTTCTGTCTGTGTTTCACTTGAGGGGTTACCCAATGTCAGGGCTCCAGGGTATGACCAGAGGTATGTGAACTGACGCAGGGAAACGCAGGCTTCAGATATGTTATAAACAATATAATTTATTAATACTAACAATACATAAACGCAGTGCAATACTAAAACATAACACAGTGCAAACGAACCAAACCAAACCACCCACAGATAACAATACATACAATGCAAGCGTCGTCAGGCAGGCCGGGTCAATAACAATCGGGCAGGTAGGAACAGGAGGAGCAGGCAGAGAGTAGTCAGGTAACGAGCCGGGTACAGCAACTAACGGGCAGGTAGGTACAGGGGGTCAGACAGAGAATGGTCGGGGTCACAAGCCAGGGATCAAACAGGAGAAGTCAGCAGAGGTCCGGATCAGGCAGGGTCGGCAACGAATCAGTCAGACAGGAACTGGAACAGGAACAGGAATGCAGGTAACAAGATACAGGGGCCCATAGAAAAACACACACCAAGGCGCAGACTGCAGGTCTGGCCATCCCTTAAATACACCTGCAATCAGCCTCAGGTGTTTTGGCTGACTGCAGGGTTGAGTCTCTGATTGCTGAGAGCACCCGCTGGCCAGCCCTGGTACTGCAGCCCACAAGGCAGGTGAGTCCCACCATTACTGGCAAGTCCATTCCTGACACCCTAACTTATAGTCTGATAAAGGTTGTCAGCAAGTGGGGAAGAAAGGGTAAATGTCTTTAATGCAACCCAAGTTAAACTTAACAGGGTTCTAAACATTCTTCACTCTATCCAATTCTACTGTAGGACTACCCCCTTAGGAGTTGCTGAAGATTTGGGTCCCCCTATGGTCCTACACAGTCAGACAATACACATTTCTTTCAGGTCTTGCACTCAGGAGACAGTAAATAGTCATTGTGCTTCTTTTTTTGTGATCTTATTAAAGGGGTTAATAACTTAGTGGGGTTGAGGGGTGTATGAGATGCCCAAGGAAATGTTAAATGAACTACAACTTTCTGAAACTTTGTAAAAGTCCATAGAAGGGTTTCTCTTCTTGGAGAGCTCTCCATCCTCTCCTGACATACCACCCCAAACCCCGGATAGTTCTGCTCTATCCAGCTGTTTGGAGAAATCCCTGGACAAAGGGATCTAGAGCCTGCAACTATGAAGCACAGACCAGCCATGGACTAGTTAGGTTTCCCACCCAAATGCCTTCTCCCCTACTCCATTCCAGGTGGTGTTGAAGTACTCACTGTCCCTCTTCTGCAAGCTGTACATTGGTAGCTGCCTTCGGGTCTTCTTCTGGGCTGGCTCCTTCCTTAGCGCCAGAGGTGGTACTTTCACAGGGGGACAGTGTGGTTTAGCTTTTCCTCTGTTCTATTATTTCTTGGAAGCAGGCCCCTTCCCTGGGCCCCTCCCAGACTCCACACTCCAGCTCTCACATCTTCCACCTGAACTCTCGTACTGCTGAGCAGGCTCAGTGACACTTAAAGGTTGCCCTGGCCCCATGCCAAGTCTCCTGCTGGAGAATTGGCCAGAGTACTTCAAGTGTGCAGGCCAGCCCCTCCTCACCCCTGCCCACTGCTTCTCGAATCTTCTCCAAAATTGTAGAGCATGGGGAGGTATCAGGGAACTGACCTGCAGAGCCTCTTAGCCCTGACCCAAATTTGACCATGCTGACTATTTCCCCAGGCTGATGCTCAGCTTTTCTATATAACAATCAGCAAATATCTCCACCTGGCTATTTAGAGGGCACTACACTACAAAAAGATTTACTGGACATACACTATGAATGTCCATTCTAGCAAAGCCTGGAGGTAAACAGAGTCCTAAAATTCAATCAGGGTTATTCAGGTAACAGTTATGCAAGCTCCTCTTTGGTTCATGCATGTAAGAAGGCACATAGGTGACAGGTTTCACTGAAGATAACAGGCCAATTAGTATCTGCTCAATGTTAAATAAACTGCAATTCCACCATAACCTGCTGTGATCTTCTACTAAACTCAGGATTATTTAATAATGGACACAGTATCTGCTTACCAAGTTGTTGAAAATCTTAGTGAAGGATAAGGAAGTTTCCAACATTCAAAAACATTTCCAATATGCCCCTAGAGAAAATATACATTGTCATCAGGTGATCATGATGATGATGATCATGATCACTATGTTCATATCACTTGCATCACTTGTAGATACTTAGTGTGGCTGCCCAAAGACCAATGAGAGTCTCAACAATTATGTTTGTTCCTCTAAATTTATTTTCCTCTTTTGGCAAATTATATGTTATTTTAATAGCCTGTGTCAACAGGTGTCCATTGTTTGCTTCAAGCAGGATTTGCATTGCCATGCAATTCTAAAGGAATGCAACACCTGTTTGCAGTTCAAATGTAGGTCAGAAGGAGGTCAATTCCGGGTCAAATGCACCCATCAATAAATAATACAAAATTTTCAGAAGCATCTCAAACTGGTATCAAATTAATGCTATCGACACAAGAGCAAAGCCTGTTGATAAAGGATCTTAGTAATCTATATGAAAGGGATCCACAACTAGTTAAAAGTTGCAATGTCAAAGACTCACAAGGTAGTTTGATTAAGGCAATTCTTTTTCTATTTCTCAACTTTCTTTACCCTTTATGGGCATTTTTTTTTTTAAATTTTTGGCCAAGTTAAAGTTTTTTTTGGGAACTCAGAGACAAAGAGATTGGAAAAACACAGGGCTGCTCCAGGAGAAGAAAAATCAGATAATAACAGTAGGAGAGTGTAAGGGAATTCCCGTGAGATGGCTGGTGAATAGACGTGCGCATGTGCACAGAAATGCATGATCACGCACACGCACGTGCACACGCACGGTAAAGATTGGTGCCAGACGGACTATTTAAAAGGTGCCTTTGCCTGTGCTGAGTGCTGACTGGCCTTCAGCTGTTCCCTGTTTCCTGCTCGTTCCTGTGTGTGATTTCCTTGTTGCTGACCCGGCTTGTTCCTGACCTGACTCTGATTACTCCCCTGCTTGATACTGGTTCCTGACTTCGGCTCTGCTCCTGACTTTGGCTTGCTTATGATTTGGTACCTCGCTGCCCGCCCGTTGATGACCCTGGCTATTCCTTTGACACTGCTCCTGTCTTCCATCCCTGCTTCCTGCCTTGCTCTGGTGCACACCTGGTGATCTACCATACCAGCTCTGCATATCACTACTGTTCGTGAATCGGAGGTTCATCAGCCTTCCAAAGTCTCCAACTGCAAGAGCTGCAAACAAAATCTGCTGGCGCTCTTGTCTCCTTGGTCCCTAGACACCCTCTGTTCCACTTCCAGTGGGGTCAGGGCTAGTGACACAAGTGAGGCCAACCTCGTCATTTCAGTCTCCAATCAGGTACGTGACAGAGAGGGTTTTTCCAGAAGATGATAAAATACATTTTTTGTAGTGGTAGGGAATGGCACAATGACAGATACAAAGATGAGTGGTGAATTCCAAATAATATTTACTACATGGAAATGTATGTATTATTTATGCCCAATTGCATTTTGCAGCACACTAATATGGTGGTGGTGGTTAGCTAACAGGAATGCTGAGGCTGACTATGGATGTTGTTCCTTTCTTCCTTTCATCAGCAGCCAATGGTTGTTGTTGACTGATGGCAACAATGTGGGCAATTATGGCAATACATCTATTCTGTAACACCAGAGATGGCCACCATCAACAGTAGCCTACAGTATGTAGGCTCTTGTGTTTATAGATAGCAGAAAAAGAAAACCCTCATAATACTAAGTAGGCTACAGAATGTGAATTCTGATGCTTTTGTCAGAGAAAGAGAAAGCATGGGGGCAAAAGTAGGTCATTCTTAGTGGCAGACATCAGTTTCAGGAAAGCGTAGGAGAGTTGGATACAGAAAATGGCTTTATACTATTTCAGCCTTATTATTATTATTATTATTATACAGTATTTATAAAGCGCCAATAGTTCACTCAGCGCTGTACATTACAAAGGGGGACAGAACATGTGACAGAACAATACCAATACAATGCAAAACATGAGGGGATTGAGGGCCCTGCTCTTTCGAGCTTACAATCTAGAAGGGACGGGATAGTGGTACAGGAGGAGATAGCTGTGGGGGATGGAGTGGTAGGAAGAGTGGAGGAGGTCAGCAAGTTAGCAGGGGGTGAGGTAGGCTTCCCTGAAGAGATGGGTTTTCAGGGTACGCCTAAAGGAGAGGAGAGTAGGTGATAATCTGATGGGTTGGGGAAGGGAGTTCCAGAGGATGGGTGACACCCTGGAGAAGTCCTGGAGGCGGGCATGGGAGGAGGAGTGTGCGTGCTGGGCGGTACTTGGATATTAGGTCAGTGATGTAGTTCGGGGCAGTATGGTGGACAGCTTTGTACGTCAGTGTTAGGATTTTAAATTTGATCCGTTGCGCAATCGGAAGCCAGTGGAGGGATTGGCAGAGGAGGGTGGCGGAAATGGAGCGGTTGGAAAGGTGAATGAGTCTGGCAGCCGTATTCAGGATCGACTGAAGCGGGGATAGCCAGCGGCGAGGCAGGCCAGTGAGGAGGGAGTTGCAGTAGTCGAGTCGTGATATGATGAGGGAGTGGATGAGCTGTTTAGTGGTTTCTGGGGTTAGGAACGTGCGGATTTTGGCGATGTTGCGGAGGTGGAGTCTGCACGAGTTTGTTAAAGATTGGACTTGGGGCTGGAAGGATAGGTTGGAGTCCAGAATGACACCAAGTACTCTGGCCTGCAGAGCGGGTTTGATATTGGCGTTGTTGGATGTGATGTAGAAGTCAATGGGGGGTGGGGTTCGGGCTGGGGGGAAGACAAGGAGCTCGGTTTTGGAGAGATTCAGTTTAAGGAAGTGGAGCGACATCCAATCTGATATGTCGCTTAGTAGGTGTGTGATTTGGGCAGAGACCGAGGGGGTGAGGTGGGGGGTTGAGAGATAGATTTGTGTGTTGTCGGCATAGAGGTGGTAGTTGAAGCCGTGAGAGTGTATGAGTTGGCCAAGGGAGGAGGTGTAGATGGAGAAGAGAAGGGGCCCAAGGACAGAGCCTTGAGGGACCCCAACAGAGAGGGGGAGTGAGGGGGAGGTGGTAGCATTATAGGTAACGCTGAAAGAGCGTTGTGACAGGTAGGATGAGAGCCAGGAGAGAGCAGAATCTCTGAGGCCGAGGGAGTGTAGTATTTTGAGGAGGAGGGGGTGGTCAACTGTGTCGAAGGCCACAGAGAGGTCAAGGAGTAGGAGCACTGAATAGTGGCCATTAGCTTTGGCTAAAGCGCTATTAAACCCCAAAACAAAAATGTAACCACTTGCCTACTGGGCACTTCCACCCCCTTCCTGCCAAGACCAATTTTCAGCTTTCAGCACTGTCTCACTTTGAACGACAACTGTGCGGTCATGCAACACTGTACCCTTATGAAATTTGTATCTTTTTTTCACACAAATAGAGCTTTCTTTTGGTGGTATTTAATCACCGCTGGGTGTTTTATTTTTTGTGCTATAAGCAAAAAATTTGAAAAAAAAGGTTTTCTCTGTTTCCAATATAAAATTTTGCAAACAGGTAATTTTTCTCCTTCACTGCTCTGCGTTAATGAGGCTGCACTGATAGGCAGCACTGATGGGCACTGATGAGGCGGCACGGATAGGTAGCACTGATAGGAGGCACTGATAGAAGGCACTGAAAGGCGGCATTTAGAGGTGGCACTGATGAGCTGGCACTGATGATGCTGCACCGATAGGCGGCACTGATGGTCAGCACTGCTGAGCAATGATGGGTGGCACTGCTGGGCAGCACTGATGGGTGGCACTGCTGGGCACAGGTGGGTGGCACTGCAGAGCGCAGGTGGGTGGGACTGATGGGCACAGGTGGGTGGCACTGCTAGGCGCAGGTGGGTGGCACTGATGGGTACAGGTGGAAGACACTGATGGGTACAGGTGGGCGGCACTGCTGGGCACAGGTGGGTGGCACAGGAGGGGTTCCCTGATGATCAGTGCCGATCCCTTCGCTGATGCTGTGACAGCGTGAGGAAAGTGCAGCCGATAGCCGGCAACTGTATTTACCCGGTGATCTGCTGGGTCATTGGACACAGCTGATTATGTGGTAAAAGGCCGCTGTGATTGGCTGTTTACCGTATCATGTGATCAGCTGTGTCCGTAGGACACAGCAATCACTGGCGGTGCCAGGAGCGTGCAGCCGGGGGCGCGCAGAGGGCGTGTTCTGGAATGATGTCCATGGACGTCGTCCCAGAACCAGACAACCGTGCTGTAGCCGTCCTTAGATGTTGTGGCTGTATTACTTTCCTTTTTTAAGATTTTTTCCTTTTTTCATCTGTTGATCCAGCCAGTAAGTCTGGTATTTGTTTTTTACTTCCTTTAACAAACCATGCTGTCCAGCAAAAGTTGATGTTAGACAGTTAAAACATTATATTTAACACTGACAGCACTCTTACAATTATAAGCTTTTATGCATGTGCCCGAGAGTAGCGCTGCAATTGGGAACAGTGCTTGATGGGGATCAGGCTCAGGTAAGTATTTAGAGGAGCTGTGGGGAGCTGAACATGAAAGGTTTTTACCCTAATGCAAAGAATGAAATTAGGTAAAAAAAAAAAACTTTAGCCTTTACAACCACTTGCAACCAATTTCTGTGAATAGCAGCAATTTGTCAAAAGCAACCACTTCCCTAACCCAGGCAATGAGAATAGTTATTTTCTGGGTTAAAGAGAATGCTATGTATGTAGAGAGGCCTATCAATGTCTCAAAAACACATACATGGGGGGGGTGGAGCTTGCCGCAATCCGTGATGGCAGTCTGAGTGCAGCGTTCTGGTCCACACAGGGACACACTGCAGACCCACAGAATCACCTTTTAACACCCCATCACAGCGCTTTGACTCCATGTCATCTGGGGATCATGACCAGGAAGAAGAAAGATGAGCGCTGGCCACAAAGCTTAAAGCCTTCATTACACAGGGGCACAGGCAAGATGGCGCCGGCTCTTTCACACCAGCCTTCTTTACATCACAGCAACAAACTCAGGCTGGCAATCCTCAAGAAGCAGCCCATCACAGGGCCAACACTCTCTACCATATACTCCCTATTCTGGCAGCCCAGAGAAGACAAGAGTCAGGAGGGATGGCTTGAATTCTGCACACGGGGTGAGCTCTATCCAGGACTCAGGAGATGACACTAGGGAACTCCCTGATTCTATTGATCTGGTTCCTTCCAACAATCAACCTGTACTTGATACAACCCTTAAGGATATGTTTGTAACTTTGAGAAGCTCTCTATATACTGACATGATGACATGTGTCCACAAATTTGGTACAGAATTGCAAGCTGTTTCATCCAGGGTGAATCACATAGAAACAAAGATGGGCGAATTCGCCACACACATAAACGATCTGACCGATGCCTATGATCATATGGAAGAAGAGATGGAAAGAATCAAAGCTAAAATAGTGGATATTAAGGATAGGTCCAGGAGAAATAATTTGAAAATTAGGGGGATCCAAGAGGCAGTCCAACAATCTGATCTATGAAAATTTGTTACTCAATTGTTTAATTCCATTTTGCCAGATCTATTCGCTTTAGATCTAACTGTGGATAGGATCCACCACCTGCTCAAATCATCGCATCTTCCTGACCACATACCCAGAGATGTCATATTGCTACTGCATTTTTTTCATGTGAAAGAGCATCTAATGTCTGTGGTATGCAATAGAGACCTCATCCCAGCACAATATAAAGATCTCCAATTTTTTGCCTACTTGTCTCAATATACGCTCCAAAAGCATAAAAACTTTAACACAATAGCAAAAGCACTTAGGAACCACAAGATCAACTACGAATGAGGACTTCCAACAAAACTCACCATTACCAAAGATGGTACTGAATATATGGTTGATGGTGTGGCGAAGGGTTTGGCCCTCCTAAAATCTTGGAACATAGTACCTGATGGCCATCCTCAAACACCATCCATGAGCAGTCCCAACCATATTGATCCTCACTGGTGGGTAGTCACATCCAAGAACTCATGTACCCACACCTAACTAAGAAAGTAGGTGACCTGATTTAATTAATTTATTAGTCCCTGCACTAAAATAGCACTCAAGCTGAACTTTTCCCCTCTTACCTTTGAGTGGCGAAATGCTACACCCAGGTCTTAAAGACCTCCATGTTTATTGTCTGGCAATTTTATATATGCTTCGTTACTGGGTTTTTTTTTTTCAGTTTACTAGTTATCTGTTACAGTCAGAGCTTTTCATATCCTTACTCCGGCACCGACTCAACTATGGATGGAACTCAACAATATCCCTGAAACCAAAATATGTCCAACGGACACTGGAAGATCTCTACATGTACCTTAAGTGCCACTTCCACATTACACACCTATCAACTTTTACCCAACACCTATAATGACAGTGAACGTCCTTACTATTAATGCAAAATGATTGAATCACCTTGCAAAACACAGATCATTGTGGAAAGAGGCAGCACGGTTCAACTGTGACATTCTCTGCGTTCAAGAAATGCATTTCCAAAACCAAAACCACCCTAAATGCTCTTTTGCTAAATATTATTACATCTTTCTAGCAAAGCGGAAGCCAAGGAAAAAAGGCGTTTTAACCTCAGTAAGAGACTTAGTCACTTTTACATTTACATAAAGAGATCTCTGATCCACAAGGCCGAACCATATACTGGTATGCAACATCAACTCAATCACATAAATTGTGGCCGATATCTATGCCCCGAATAGGCACCAGATCCATTTTTTTAATAAGGTCTTAAAGAGGATTCACACAATCCAACAAGGATCCTTACTATTATGTGGGGACTTTAATCTCACACCAAACCCAAAAATGGACTCCACCACATCTACCCGAAGGCACCAACCATCACTACAACCACTACTACATACCCACAAGCTCTTTGGTGTTTGGAGGTGCCTACATGCTAATGAAAGAGACTATTCCTTCTTTTCTACAAAGCATAACATGTATACCAGAATAGATTTATTCATTGTAGATAAGTGGCCCCTACCTAATATCAAATCTTCTGAAATGAACTTGGTCGGACCATGCCTCGGTGATGCTGTCGGCTGGAGACAAATTGTCTGTCAATCCTACCTACATTTGGAGATCCAACCCATGGCTATTCCAGGCTGCTCCCTCCAGGCTTATGCGAGTTATAGACTGGGGCAGTGGCCATTTTTTGTACTGTTGAATTGTTGGTGACGGGGCGGACTGGACACCCTAGCTGCCATTGTGCTACATGCTGGGTGTCTGGTGCACTCCTGTACCTTTAAGGAGGGGTGGGCTCCCTCAGGTTCACCTGCCCTTGATCTATCCATTAAATACATGTGTCTCTACTATGGGGGCTCTCATAATATGTAGAGTTAGGACTACAGAATATCGAGGTGCCGTGACGTGGCTCTGTAGCTTACGTATGTATTTGCAAATGTGTGCTAACTAAACCCCTGTTTTTAACTCATACTGTTAGGTTAATTCAGTTTGTTTGCAAGCTGGCTGGCAAGTTGAGCTGGGAACTTCTCTCTTTTGTTGTTTGACATGCGTCGCCCGTCCATGTGTTCCTTGCTGTGAAGGCCAGTTATAGACTGGGGCAGTGGCCATTTTTCTACTTATGCTTGAAAGCAGCTTAACTGAATTTTTTTATTAATGTACCATCTGTGGAAATTCCATTTGTAGTGTGGAATGCCCATGAGGCCTTTATAAGGGGTATCCTTATAAGGGGCTAAGAGACAGAGGTGGTAGCTTAGACAAAAAATCCATACGTTAGAAACACAAAATAAAACCTCCCCTTCCAAATCATTCTCTGATCCATTGACAAAATTACGATACGTTCTTCGATTAATCCTTCTGGATGATTTTGAAAAAGCCTCTAGAAGGTTAAATATGTCATACTACGCAAGCAGCAACAAGGCAGGAAAAGTCTTAGCGAATCGTCTTAAAGGCCATAGATGTAAAACCAAAATACCTTTTTATTTTTCACTCAATCAAACAAGAAAAAATATTTCGCCCCCAGACTACTGCCGATGCCTTTAGTCAATACTACAGCTCCCTCTACAATCTTAACCAGGATCCTAACATTCCCAACCTACAATTGAGATCATTAGAGAATTTTTTAAAACAATTAACCTTCCCAAATTATTATAGGATCAATTAAATAACCTTAATCCCCCCTTTACTGATGGTGAAATTATACATACTATCAAATCACTGCCTAACAATAAATCACCATGCCCTGATGGTTTGACTGGGGAATACTATAAAACCTTTAAACATATTCTTACGCACATCTGAAGAAGTTATATAGCCATGTCACTGCCTCCTCCTCTTTCCCTTCCGAAATGTTCAAAGCATTAACAGTTGCACTACCGAAGCCGGGGAAGGAACCCACCACACCACAGAATTTCCACCACTCCACAGAATTTTGTTGCTAAACAACAATCCAAAAGTCGAAGCAAAATTGGTGGTCAATAGACTAGTTGATATCTTACCATCCCTCATCAATTTAGACCAATCTGCATTTACAAAGGGTCATCAAATCATATTTTGGATTTGGGAGTACCTGCTAAAACCAAACAGGTCCTCCAAACTACTTTCCTAATACTTGTGGAAGGATAGGGGGATTACCTACCTAGGGATGATAACCTTGTAAAGGAAAATTAAACTCCCTTTCTGGACTCCTTTCATCACAAATTAGACAAAATAGCCCTATGCAAAATGTCTGGTTAGGAAGGTTGACAGCCTTCAAAATGCAGATACTCCCACAATTACTTTACCTATTCAGAACATTACCTATACACAATTCCTCAACTCTTCAATCTATAATAAATAACTATCTCTGGTAGGGTAAGAAAGCATGTTGTGCTTTCAGCAAGCTCATTAAATCAAAACAAGTGTGAGGCATAGATCATACCCACCTGCACGATTATTATTTAGATTCAACTCTTGCTCAACTTAAAAAGAAGTTTGATCCTCAACCTGATACTCTATGGACAGAACTGGAACAATTTAAAGTGCCAGGAGGGAACCTGTATAATTATTTAATATCAATTTACCACACCACCCGTAGAGATACAAAACTTGCACCTACTATTGAAGCTTTATACAAAAAACTCAAAATCTGAATATCTCAGTGCCATGGCAAGTAGCCCAATACTATCAATCAACCCATATACATTCTGATGGAATTTCCCTGTTTTACTCTCTAGTCCAAAATAACAATGAGTTTGTCAAATACCCCTCAATAGTGGCCTGGGGAAAGGATTTTGGGAGGGAGTACTCCATCGAGCAGTGGCAATGAGCCTTGGGCTCCACATACAAGGCTTCTAGGATTGTGAATCTATGGGAAATGACACAAAATTTTGGTACGCTGGTACCTAACTCCTCATTGTATATCTAAATTTTCCTTTGAAATATCTTCGACTTGTTGGAGGAGTTGTAAAGGTATGGAACTCTAATACATATTATATGATCTTGTCCAAAACTCTCCAAATTCTGGTCTAAGATTTTCAATCTCATCACCATGCCCTGGGAGTGAATATTCCATCTACTCCGAGTATGGCACTATTATCTTTAGAAATGGACTCTACCCCCTCCTATGGTTAGAATATCACATATACTGATAGAAGCCCGCCTTACTATCATTAGACATTGGAAGGTCCCAAAGGTTCTAGACCTTGGAGAAGTTATCCAAATGACCCAAACCCACAGTACTTACAAAATACTATCTGCGTCTAGCATGGGGAAGTATAACGCTGCTCTCAAATAATGGCGACCTTAGCAGACATGGTATTCGCAACATACTAGTTCTCCAATAACTGCCCATCCACAAATGAATAGATAAACTACCTATCCAATTCTTTACCAGGTCTAAGCTATATATCACTCTGACTATTTGGTTGTCGTTAAAAATAGTTGTTGTTGTATACTCAATCTATAATTAGGATGCACATCCGAAACCTGAGCCTCAATGTTAACATATTTTCATATGTGTTGAATGAATACTGTTATTTACATTCTTTGGATGTTACTCTATAAAACCCAATAAAAACATATTGAAATTAAAAACACATACATGGTTATAAAATAATGGTGTGAATCATAATGGCCTAGATCACAGAAAATCCCAAATATCAGCTCATGAGAATCAGTTTGGGATGCTGCAAACTCTTCCTGAGCATAGGTGTACTCATCTCCATACGCAGTTCTGTGTTAATAGACTTTCCATGGCTTTTCAGATTCAGGGAAAGAGCAGGAGGTTTTTCAGCTAAGCATTTATTTAATGCATGATAACAATGCACTGGAGTTCAGCTTCTGCTCAGGTTATAATGTTAATGTATGATTTCTTTTATATTTTTACATTATAGGGGGACTTCATTTCCTGAGAAGTAAAATTGAATAGTATTTTGATGTATATTTTCTGATATGAATTTACTGCTTGAAAGCATTAGCACAATAGTCTGTAAAGTGGAAATAGTAGAAGCAATTGAGCCTATTGATATTTAGTTTAAATAAGACTATTTTTAAAACACCATCTGTAAGCTCATTTACAATCTGGTCATCATTATGAAGGCCTCTCTACATTTCATTTATATCCCATTACACTAGTGCTTTATAATGAAGCAAGATGCAGATGTCTTATACAATTGTCAAAATAATTCAGATTTGTGGTATTTGAAAGAGACTTTCATAACACAAATGACAGTTTATTTTAGAATGGTGATTAGTATGTATAACACTATGCATTGCTGCCAAAACTGATTATGAGTCATGTATAGATACAGTTCATGGAGTCTCATAGTATAGCAAATGCTACCAATAGACCAGCACATGGATGGACAATCTATGCATACTGGATTATAAAGAATAATGGCAGCCCTTGTAATAAAGATAATCATTAAAACAGAACTGCAAAACACTACTTCGCTGGTATTTGGTTCCTACTCACCTTGCCAAAATGTACCCCTCAGTATCATCTAGCTGTTTCCGACGCTGTGGTCAAGAGGGTACTATGTTCCACGTTTGGTGGAAATGTCCAGTAGTGAGTAGGTTCTGGATCCGCATGTTTAATTTTATATATTCAGTAACAGGAATTAATATCCGTAGATCACCGGAAGTGGCCTTGTTTCATATACTACCCGCGGACGTTCCCAAAAAATCGACTAAACTAATTTTGTACCTCTTACTCGGCTCGCATTATCATAGCTAGAAGTTGGAAACAATCTCTGATCCCGTTAGACAGGGTGAAACAAAAACTTAATTGGATAATGGTAAACGATAAACTTACAAGTATTGTCAATAATGATGTGTCCAGATTTGAGGTGACTTGGGAGCCTTGGATTAGTTATATTTCTGTATCATGAGAGTCTTACAGCTGAACCCCCCCCCCCTTTCTCCTTTCCCCTTAGGAGTTGTTTCCTCTTTCTTTTCTTTTTTTCTTCTCTCTCTTTCTTCTTTCTCCGCTGAATTGTTTTAGATACGTTTGGTTTATTCCTACGGTTCAGTCCCTGTTTACTGTTTAATGAAACCTGTGTGTCTTGATGGTACTGGCACTCTCTGTGTATATTACTATTGCCATTGCTAGTCAATTCTTTTTACGTGCCTATCTGTTTTATGATCGTGATTCTATATCTCGTTCCGCCATGTAGGTGGAATTTGTTGCCATCTCGTTTTATGCTACTGTATGCCTGTTTCTCAATAAAAATATTGAAATATAAAACAGAACTGCAACCAAAAATACAAGATACAAATTAATAGACCAATAAAAGATAAAATAACAAACCACAGCGTTGCTGCAAAATTTACGTTCAATGAAGTTTTCCCCTACAGTACTTTTTTCTGCCACTGGATATCCTCAGTCTAATAAACAGCATCATTCAACCCACTTCCTTTGTGTCCAGCTTACCCTGGACTTGCCCATCCTGTGACTTGACCAGTGCACAGAGAAGCAGTACCTTGTTGATCTCATAACTCTGTCATTTTTCCCTTCTCATCAGCAGAATTCTTGTCAGCACATAAACTGATTGGCTCCTTGTGCTGTTTCTTACATTTACACTTCAGCCCTGCTATACAGGGAGAGCAAGGGGCTGATACCAGGTCGAATTCAGGCATGTAAAACGCTTACATTTTTAAAAAATACATTTAGTGATGTATTAATGATTACATAGCTGCATTAATTAGTTTATTTTAAATGTCCCTGGAGTTCAGTTTTATTGTAAATTTGCATGCAAATTACAAATGGATCTATATATCATTGGTTTTGACCAAGACTTGCCCACGTTTTGCCCAAGGGTTGCAAGTCAAATATTTGCATCAATTAAAATTTGCCATTGTGAAAATTTCTTCAAATAAAATGCACTGATTCATCAATCAAAAACTGTATTATTGTACTATTCAACCTATTTATCATTCGTAGCATGTTTATTCAATTTAAATTAATTTATCAATTTCTACCCAGCCTAAATTTCAAACTATTTGTCTTGTTTGAACTGGCCTTATTTACATGTGCAAGGGCCGTGTTTACTCAAATTGGGGGGGGGGGGGGTTCTATGCATCCCTGTGCAGACAGTTCCAGTCAACTCAATTGGGACACTGTGGCTGCATGAACATAGCCGCTGCTCCAAATTTGACATCTGGCTGTCACTTTCACATACTGTCTGCATTTTGGGCCCATCCACATGGATGTCAAATCGGGAACAGAAGCTCTATCCCCACTGACATGAATGGGAATGACAGCATGAAGATACATGGAACATCTTTGCATCCCCATTCAGGTAAACACAGCCCTTGCATGGGTGTGCGCTGTAGTACCCTCCTGTGAACTGGGCCTAATAGTGGTTTATGGTTGTGAACTTGTGAATTTTGGCCATTTGATTAGCTGTAATCAGGATACATGCTTTAAATCTAAAGTGTGTGTAGCTGCTTGTTGAGGAATAGCATTGTTGCTGTTTGAAAATGACAGAAGAGAGTAGCAAACAGCCAGTTTCAGCTGAATATGAGCTGCTAACTCGGAGGCTTAGACATCCTTACTAGCTTCCAACTTTTCCATTTGATTTTCTCTTTGATGCTGACATGACAAAGCATTATTGCCTGTCTCATCCTGCCGTGAAGGAGCTGCTCCAGCTTATAGGGAAGTATTTGGAGCCACGAACAAGGCACACTGAAGCCTTGCCTGCTTTATGGAAGTTCCTAGCAGTCCTCCATTTTGTAGACAATGGCTCCTACCTGCCTGCAACAGTACAAGCATTCAGGATGAACCAACCCAGTTTTTCCTCCATACTGGGGCAGGTGTTGGAGGCAGCGTTACAATACAAATGCAACTTAATCAATTCCCTCAAATATGATGGTGAAAAACTGGCTACTAAACAGGCATTTTACAGCCTAGTCCAATATGCCCTATGTAATGGATGCAATTGATTGCACCTAACTACCGATTTCACCTGCATGTCAAAGGGAGGAAATGTATAGAAATCGCAAGTTGGTACTTTGTCTTTCAAATTTAGCATTCTCTTGAGACATACTAATGTAAACAGTATTTGGTCAAACCTATATTTATTTTTCCAGCCACTCCCTGAGCATCACGACCTATGATATACCCAAACCAATGCCATAGCAGTCCCCAATTCTACTCTCTATTTTATCCTTTTATTTGCATGTTAACATATCAAATTGTTACGTACATGAACACTATACAGATGTTGACTATGTTACTGTTGGTGCTACTTACCTTCTTCAATCCAGTGCAGCATCTGCACGACTCCCACCTCCTGACTCTACCAGCCATTCCCAAAGGTGCCTTTTTCCTGAGTGAACATAGCCTATTCGTGCAGCATTCTCCTGACCCTTCTCTGGCTGTAGCCTATCAAAGTGGCTCCTTCCCCTTGCCTACTATATTTAAACTCAGCGCAGCTCCTGGATCACTGCCCGAGCAATACTTTTGAAAGCTAGCTGCCCAGCTCCTTGATACGCCTCCCTGCTTTCAAGCCTGTATCCTGCTTTTCGAGCTGGAAAAGCAATATTAGCAGTATGTCTTGCCATATCCAAAGCCAAAGTCAGGCAGGAAGTATAGATTCAATACAGGCTATTTATGAAGATTCACTGAAAGATTTGAATAAAGATGTCTACTGTACTTTCAACATTCGACTTAGTAAGATTCAATTATGCAAGATTCGCCTATCAGCTGCATACATAATAAATAGATTTTCCCATCAGTTTCTGTAAGCACAATTTTTTCAATTTTTTTGGGGAAGCTTTTGGATGAATATTAACTTGGCTAACCTTTATGGTGAATGATTGATATATACTCCAATTCATAATGTATATCCCCATGTAAAATGCAAAAAGAGAAAAGCTGAGTCAGAAGTAAAAGTCTTCTGCACAGTTAGATGCTTTTGGTTTAGAAGGGTGAGCCAAGGCATCTTTATGTTGGGGTTGTTATGGCAAAATGTTTTTTCCAGTGCACCAATGGAACAGCATCTACTTGCTGTTTCCCTTGGAGTATCATAAATACCACATAAATATGTGCAGGTAGTGACTGGAAATAGAAATATAGGATTGACCAATTACTGTATATATTAGTGAGTTACAAGCGACTGATACATTTAAAAGGCAGGCCATAGACGTGCAAATTTCTTTCCTGCAACCATGGATTGCAGTAAAGAAATTTGCTGGATTCCCCCATCAACACAGTCAGTGTTGACACGGGAATCCCTCCCACCAAGCCATTGTGCTCTTCCTACTGGGGGGAAGCTGCCCCCTCCAAGAGAAGACAATGACTATTGCTAGAGGCTATAACAGCTGCTAGCAATAATCACATAAGATCCGGCAGACTAGTTGTACCCAAGTTGATCACTCAATGAATCTGGGTACATTCAACCGGCCTATACATGGTTCAAATCTCATCCGGTCGCTGCTGAACTGGCCAAGATTTGAACTGTCTATTGTGACGGAACACGGCGTACGACCCCAGTTCTTCTCACCAACTCGTGAATGAAGGACCAGCTGATCTTGCACCTCGCTGTCACTTGCATAACAATGCCACTCTCAGCTGTGCCCTGCACAAAGATTTTCCAGCTCGCGGGACTACAATCTATGTGCAGCAGCCTGAGAGCGATTGTTACTGGGTTAGGTTAATTACGCAATTAACCCTTCACGCTGCCACCACCACCTTTTTACAGAGAAGTAGGAAACTCACAAATCTTAGCAGTAACACTATGATATTAGTATAAGCGTCTGTAATACACACTGTCACCACAGACAGATATATTCAGAGGATTATTACATACAGTAGCACACTTCAAGAGACAGGGATTCTTTCGTTTGCATTAAAAGCTTTAGAGACAGTTCAACACTTTTCAGAAAATAGGATTTATTACTAAAAAGGTCAAAACGGTACAATTAAAATATTTACAGAAAAAGATGTAACAAAGATATAAGAGAACAATAAAACAACAGAAAAATAAAAGAAAGAAGTTCAGAAGGCAGAATACTTGCAAAAGTCCTTGGTTTGAGCAGAGTCCAATTTTCCAAACAAAAGATTGCCTTCGCTCTCAAGTCTCTTAGATGGTTCCTGATCGAAGTTAAAGGAGAGCTTATTTTTCTCCAGGCTGTCAGTCTTTTTCTATCATCTCAAAGGGGTGTCTCCTGAGAACAAATTACCAATCATCTAGTTTGGGGATGGGTATTAGGCAGTAACCAAGGTTATGACCAAATCCCTTACAATTTCATACTAAGGTCAATAACCTTCAATAGGTACAGGTAGCATCCTAGCAACTGGCAGATTAATATTCAGAATTATATTCCAAACGCAAAGATATCAAACATAGCATATCCTTGCCACTCAGGATTAAAGAGACTGCTTCTTCTCTCTTGTAGGTACTAATATAGTCATGTAAGGTCTCGTGTGACTCATATTAAAATGACCTATCTGAATATATACTTCATATTAATGTGCCCAGTTCCTGCTGAAGTTTATGAATTTGTATGGAAAATGACTCATGTAGAATATACGTTTTATGGCACACTCTAGCTCTAATGGCCTAATAGGTCATGACTGACTGAGTTATTGTTTTACGATCGGGCATAGGAAAGTGGTTTTCAAATAGACCCCCTGGAACCAGACTAATTAGTGGTTTACAGCCCTGAAGCTCATCTAGCTGTGTTTTATTTAGGATAAGAGGCCCTTTGACCTCCATTCACTCACAGACTCACAGACTCACATTCCATTCAAAAGGGAGGAGGGAGGACAGGAGAGAACATGGAAGGGACCTAACAAGATGGCTGTCATGTACAGCGTCCATGCCTCTATGGCGCACAATTGTCACATCTATGGCCGTTTTTTTTTTAACAACCAAAATGTTCCTTTATTGAAAAAGAATGGCAGTGATACAAGGCACATAGACATTCAGAAATCTGAAACAAAGATATGTGATGTAACTAGAATCACATACAGGTGGTCCAATACAATACAGCATTAGAGCAGAGGGTAAATGTACAGTTAGGTCCATATATATTTGGACACAGGCAAAATTATAGTTTTTTTCAGGTATTTACCAAAACATATTCAAGCTATAGTTATATATGGGCTGAAATTGCATACTCTCAGGTTTAATTTGAGGGTATGTACATCCAAATTGGAGGAAGAGTTTAAGAATTACAGCTCTTAAGAGTAGCCAGCCCCCTTTCTTTAAGAGACTAAAAGTAATTGGACAATTGAATCATAAGCTGTTTCATGGCCAGGTGTGGGCTACTCCTTCATTATTTCTTCATCAGTTAAGCAGGTAAAAGGTCTGGAGTTGATTCTAAGTGTGGTATTTGCATTTGGAATCTATTGCTGTGAACCTATAGTACGTCATGCATTCAAAGGAGCTGTCCATGCTAGTGAAACAGGCCATTGTAAGGCTTAAAAAATGAAACAAATCCATCAGAGAGATGGCAGCAACATTAGGAGTGGTCAAATCAACAGTTTGGTACATTCTGAAGAAAGAAGAACACACTGGTGAACTCCGCTACATAAAAAGGCATAGATGTCCACAAAAGACAACAGTGGTGGATGACTGCAGGATCCTCTCTATGGTAAAGAAAAACCCATTCACAACATCCAGACAAGTGAAGAACACTCTCGAGGAGGTGGGTATATCATTGTCAAAGTCTACAATCAAGAGAAGACTTCAAGAGTGCAAATACAGAGGGTTCACCACAAGGTACAAACCATTCTTAAGCCTGAAGAATAGAAAAGCCAGATTAGAATTTGCCGAAAAACATCTAAAAAAGCCAGACTAGTTCTGGAAAATCGTTCTTTGGACATATGAAACTAAGATTAATCTGTACCAGAATGAGGGGAAGAAAAAAATGTGGAGAAGGCTTGGAACAGCTCATGATCCAAAGCACACAATGTTATTTGTAAAACATGGTAAAGGCAGTGTGATAGCATGGGCATGCATGGCTTTCAGTGGCACTGGGTCATTGGATGAATTCAGTAGTGTTTAGAGATTAAGTATACTGTCATTCCAGATTCAGTCAAATGCAGAAAAGTTGATTGGATGGCCCTTCACAGTACAGATGGACAATGATCCAAAACACACTGCAAAAGCAACCCAGGAGCTTTTGAAGAAAAAGAAGTGGAATATTCTACAATGGCCGAGTCAGTCACCTGATCTCAACCAAATTGAGCATGCATTTCACTTGCTGAAGGCAAAACTAAAGGCAGAAAGACCCACAAACAAAGAACAACTGAAAACAGCTGCAGTTAGAACCTTGCAAAGCTTCAGAAAGGAGGAAACCCAGTCTTTGGTAATGTCCATGGGTTCCAGACTTCAGGCAGTCATTGCCAGTAAAGGATTAAAACAAAATATTAAAAATGAATATTTTATTTATGATTATATTAATTTGTCCAATTACATTTGAGCCTCTGAAAAAGGAGGGACTGTGTATAAAAATGGTTGCAGTTCCTAACACTTGTACTTGATTTTTATGTTCAACCCCTTGAATTAAAGCTGAAAGTCTGCACTTCAAATTCATTTGGATTGTTTTGTTTTGATTTATACTGGTGGCATATAGAGCCAAAAGTATGAAAATTGTGCCTGTGTCCAAATATAGATGGACCTAACTGTATATAAAGAATCGGTAATATTCCCATGGAACCCAGAATGCAAGCAGGGAGGGATCGGAGCCGCACCCGAACCTGTACTAGGGTGAGTATCCTTAAGAGAGGCTATCCCCTCTTCAGTCTATCAGGAATGCTGCTGCCAGACTCATCCACCTTACTAACCGTTCTGTATCAGCCACCCCTCTCTGCCAATCCCTCCACTGGCTTCCCATTGCCCAACGGATAAAATTCAAAACATTAACAATAACATATAAAGCCATTTATAACTCTGCCCCAAATTACATCACCAATCTTGTCTCCAAATATCAACCAAACCGTACTCTCCGCTCCTCGCACGACCTCCTGCTCTCTAGCTCCCTTGTCTCCTCCTCCCATGCTCGTCTCCAGGACTTCTCCAGAGCTTTCCCCATCCTCTGGAACTCTCTACTCCAATTTATCAGACTATCGCCTACTCTGCTCACTTTTAGGCAATCTCTGAAAACCTATCTCTTCAGGGAAGTCTAACCTGCCCTCAGCTAATAATGGAATCTTCTATTCCTCCTACCAGTCCATCCCCCACAGTTACTACCTTTTGTACCACTAGCCCCTCCCTCTTAGATTGTAAGCTCCAAGGAGCAGGGTCCTCATAATCCTCTTGTATTGGAGATGGAGAAGGTTAAACTGCGTTTTCATTCTTTAAATGCATGTGATACTGCTATATTTATGAGTAGCGGTCTTCTCATTAATAAAACTTGGATGATTTGACTCTGTACAAAGAGGAGTATTTTTTGTTCTGTTTTACAAGGATGGTTTTAACCCCAGAGGACAGCAGACACCGGAAAGACCCCTGTATACTGGACAGGCAGGAGAAGTACAGCAGGAATACAATCAGCAGTACGGAAGTAAGGCTTGGAACACAAACAATTGGCATGTGCGGGTGAGACAGGAATTGAATACAGGACTTGTAAAACACCCTGTATGGGATAGATTTGATGTGTACTGTATTTAAAGAGATAAATGCTGTCTGGACTTTTGAAGATGCTGCACTGAAGATGTGTTTTTAATGTAAAAGATCAAGAGCTAGTTTGAACTAATGAGGAAGCAGTTTGGTGACACTCTGTATGGGCTGTAAAACCACTTTGATCATCATAAATGATTTGGTGATTGTCTGTATGTGAATGGGATGTAAAATCTTTTTGATTAAAGTAAAGTTTGGGATTGTAAAGAGGGGGTAGGATTTTTTTTCTCTTTATAGGTCTTTGTAGTTTATGAAGTGCGAGCATCTTGAATATTAATAATTGAATGTTGTGGACAAGCCGGCAGCTCGGAGGAGGATCAAGCACATTGGGATATTATTGTACTTGAACATCTGTAAGTTCCAGGGGGTTTCCGGCATGTTGGAAGTCTTTACAGATTCTCAGTAATATCCTTTAGAGAAAGGGAAACTTTGCATGCAACAAATCTGTGAACTGGGAAGAAAGCTGTGACATCTAGACATGTCCAATTTGTTTAGTTCGGAATCAAAATTTGGACAAAATTTTTCTTATTTAGGGATTTGGATGTATTAGAATCTCCAAATCACAATAGTAATGAATTTCAATAAATCCAAAATAAATTTTAACGAAAACAACAAATTCATTTGTATTTAATTGTTTCATTAGGATGACATGATGCAATAGTTTGGGTCTTTTGGTAATGTTCGAAGCGTTTGAAATAACGTATTGAAATAATGAATGATCCATATTGATCCATTCTTTTTACTCAGATAAGAGAGGCCCAGAAGTCTTTGACTTTTAGATAATCAGCCAATTATTTTTTCATTATTATAGAAAATGCACTACTTCATGAAATGGAAACATACTACAATAAATACAGCATGGTATAAAAGAGAAATCAGATGTTTTCTACTCATTGTGCTTGGGTTGGATGGAGGTGGATCCATCAGAATCGCTGAATTATAACATAAAGAATGAATCTAAACTTATTTAGTTCCATTTGTTACTTTCGGATGCATGCAACTCCAGTCAGCATCGTCCAATCAACTCATTCCATTTCTCTTTGTGGGTTGACTTAATTGGGAATTGAGTGCATTAATAATTTCCTGAAATAACAAATTACCACATTAAAATTAATATAGACAGTCTTCCAAAATAATCTCCGAAAACATGAATCTATACGGAATTACAAATATATGGCACGAATCCAAATACAGGAAACAAATTCCGAAAACGAATCATTCTAACATAACAAATATGATGAAACAAAATTGTTTTCTTAAGGAATTAATCTGAAACTAAACAATTTTTTACATCTTGCACATCTCTAGTGATGTCACATCAGTTCTGCAAATAAATAAGGGGTTAGCTAACTGTTTTCAAAATCTGCCCAAGACAGGTAGCACAAGTAGTAATGGGTAGCATTCTTCAGAATCATTGACCAGTAAATCAGATTGATGTATACTGTTTAGTTAAAGTTCATTACATCATCAAGTAATCATTGTGTTGAAGGAACTTTGTGCCTTGAAATCTTGCAACAATTTCTTCTAAAGTGAACCAATAAATATATTATTCTTAGTTTTGATTCTGACACATGATATACACGCAAAATGGGAAGTATCCAATACAAGGGAATCATTGCTTGGTAATCAGTTTAACAACACATTTGTTTCTTGAAACTTTGTAATAATCTGCCTATTTCTTTCATGGAAGTAACACAATACTATTTAGTTTACACATTGGATGACCACTGGATCATGGTGGAAAGCCTGAGTTTCTAGACTTGGAAAATGTATTCAGAGAGTAGGTAACTGAGAAGGGGTATGAAGGACTCCTTTACTAGCAAAAAATGTAACAATTGGGAAATATTATTGTATCAACAACATCTGACCTGATAAATTAATTTGTGTCCTTGGGTTTATTACCAATGGAGGGAATCTTTACAATATTGAATATACGGTACATTTTGTAAAAGAAAAAATACTTTATTATGCTGAGACTAAATATTGTCAGTTTAATCTCTAGTTGAACAAGTAGAGAAATATACTACACTAATTCTGTCTCTCTGAGGGTGGAATACACTGAAGAAATGACACAACCGTTTAAAGGCACTTGCTTTGTTCACATAACACTCTCCTGTATCCCGAAGCAAAGCACCAGACATAGATGTGACTGAGAGACAAAAATGTCCCATTGATCTGCGTTTATCAGAAGAGACATCTCACTACATACAACAAAAGTGAAGAGACAACCACTGTCAGTTCCAATGCATATGAATTAAACTGATCAACAAACGTGTTCTTTGTGGTTACACAGAATATTTACTCACAGAAAATGATTATTCTTTTTTTTCTGTTTAGTACATTTTTATTAGAATGTGAAGCAGAATGTTGATACATCAGTCATTTTGAGACGTAGACTGGTACAAAATACTGCAGTCAAACATTAAATTATGTATGTAGACAGCTATAGAAACAAAAAAAGGAAAATCAAATAAAAATGGGGACTGAAATGTTCACATAGACCAACATACAAACTTTTTGTTATAACAGTGTAATAAGATCCATCTTTTCCCTCTGACTATGAAGGCACGTTAAGGCAGTCATGCATGTAAGTCTGCATTCACATGTAAGTAGAGCATAAGCACAGTGTATTCCTGGTAATTTTAAGCATATTTTTCAGGTATTTTACAGACATTTTACAAGTGTTTTTGCACACATATCAAGCTTAAGGTGTTTATTTCCTGGGCTGGGCAAGTGGAGGAGAGCAGTTTTATAGGAGGAGAGGAATTCTTCAATTGTAAAAACTTGTGTGAAAATATGCATACATCACTTTCATAAGTGTTCCCATGGAAGTCTATTGGGCCAAAAACTCCTTTATGCTCTGAGCATAGGTTTTAGAGTGTACAAGTGTGAGCTGGGACAATTAGAAAGAGAGGGATTCTGCATGGGCATGGTCAAGATCAAGGAAGTTCAGTAGTGTGAATGGGGGTTAAGGAACAGGAAACAGAGAACATGGTTGGAAATGGGATAAAGGAATAGAGACATAGATGAAAATAAGGATAATGAAATGAAAGAGACTGTGATAAAGAGAGGGGAAAAGTTAAAGAGTGGAGAGAAAGTGTGGAAGGGGAGGGGAATACTAGGACAGGAGGATATACAGGGAGGAATGAAGAGGGATGGAAGGGTAGGGTGGGATACTAAGGGTATTCATGGCAGGTAGGAAGGAAGTTTATCAGACGTTCATTGGAAGGGGAGCCTTTGTGAATGTAAGCCTGTGCAGCAGGGTTAAAGGCATTATATCATTAATGAGTCCATGTGAACACATGTGGTAGCGTCTGATGCCTGTTTCCGGTGCTGTAGTTTTATATACCGATCCCTATGTAACTGCTGTGTCCATAGTGATTTAGAGGCCAGTGGATGAACCACAGCTTATGATGGGGCGACAAGCAATTGTCATAAAGGGAGGTGAAGATGCTACTGCAATGTATATGTGATTGTAAACTATTTTTGCAGGGTGTTTCTTGCCACTTTTATGTAGTGACTTAGTTGTTTTAACAGGCACTAGAAGCCTCCACATACAGAATTTGTGTTAAGGTCGTATATACCAGAGTTTAAAGCCTAGTCTAGTGTCAGAAGCTTTTAAGTGGGTGCAGGCTGCCCTTTGCTTCTCACATCATGTCTTATTTATGTAAATTTAGAAGTGCACTTAATCATAGTGCATAATTTGTAGAAAACTGTGCAGACACAAGGACCTGTGGTTACAAAGTGAATGTGTCCTAGAGTAACCCATTCAATAATGATACTATAAATAGCAAGGACATGCAAAGATTTTCAAATTCAAATGCAATCCTAGCTTGGTAATACAGTCTTTGAAGTTAATTACAGTTTTTATAAGAGAACCCCTAGTCTTATGACACTGAGAAGAGCATTTATCAACATGCCTTGCACCATTATCCTTTTCCCACTCAGTATCCTACATACAGTACCAGGTAGATCAAAGTGAAAGCTGGGGTAAGAATAGCAGTGAACAAATAGGAATGTATTGTGTTTTTATATATTGTATGTACTATGCTCAGGGCTATATTTTTTTAATTTCTTTGTTTTGGGATAAATTTCACATATTGCAAGTGCATATTTTATACTTACCACTTGCAGTCAGCCTTACCCTGAATGGGTACGGGTAAGGACACCCCTTTCTCTATCCTAGCAAAAATGGGCATGTATAGATTTTTAATTTGAGAGGCAGCCTAAGGCTGGCCATACAGTATACAATTTTCTGTCCAATTTCTGCCCAATTTTCTTACGATTTACCTTCAACTGTGTAGTGCAAGGGCCTGCCTAATTGGATACAATTGAAAGTGTTGTTTAGGTTTGACCTCATATTATATGGTTTTTGGTAAATCTAAAGCAATTTTCTAAAGAAAATTGTATAGTGTATGGCCAGCCTAAAGACTGCTTTCAAGCCATGCACCCCCATCTCAATGAAAAAGAGAGTAAGAGAAATTGGGTACGAGGGAAAGAGGGATGGATGGGGAGAAAAAATAAAAAATGGGAAGGACAGAAAGAAAAGGAGTGAGAGAGGCAGAGACGGATAAAGCAGCCACAATGTATCCTTCTAAACAAAGACAATTGGATTTTCGAATCACATGCCATGATGTTTTATCCACACCTCCTCTGCATTCATCCTCAGGTATTCTTATCTTTCTCATGTTTGTCCCAGAACCTGCTCTTTTTTGTGCATGGTTATGATTGTGAGTTTAGGTCTCTACTTTGTCACTGCCTTGTGCACACTGAACGTTATAAAAGCACCAGTAGCATTGCCACATTAAAAACGTGAGTTTTTCAGCCTTTTGCGGCTTTTTTTCATTAGCTTTTTTAGCTTTTTGCAGAGTTAATGGGTTTTTAGGAAGAAAACACCTCTTTTTAACTCCCACTTTCCCACAAGTCATCTCTAAATAGTCATTGTGTAGTTGTTTAGTCACAGAAAGAGCACTAGAGCAGAGAGCACTATATTGTTCAGGAGCTATTTTTCTTTTTCGTGCTGTGTTCATTATGGATCCTATAATGCAGAAAATGAATGAGGCTATGCTACTGATTCTGTTAAGGGTGGTGAGGAGACAGAGACAGATGGAGGAGAGAAGCAGCCATCGATGATTCTGGACCCATCTTTTGATATCCCGTTTTGTATCCTCTATATGTCCATAAAAGGAATTTGCTGTTTGCACACAGTTCAGTCAGCTGAGACAATGAGGCAGCAGAGGCTGTTTGCACACAGGTCAGACAATGAAAACAAGAGCAGCAAAGCACACTGGAAAGCAAAGGAACAGTTCAGCCAGCTGAGACAATGAGGCAGCAAAGGACAATGGGAAATTTTCCTGTTTGCACACAGCACAGGTTGGACAATTAAAAGCAAGAGCAGCAACGCATACTTGAAAATGTGAGAATTTTCTGTAGAAAAATGCCAGTGTCCAAACTTATTGTTTTAAAAAAAACTTTGAGTCTCAAAAACTCTCATAAATGCCTAATAGCCGTGTTTTTCAGCCGAAAAACACTTCTTCAAATGCAGTACTTCTGATTTTCTTTTTTCCCGGTGAAAACGTCCCTGACAAAAAATGCTGAAAAAAACCTATGTGTGCATGGACACATAGGATAACATGCTGGGGAGTTTACTGGATGCAGAAAAAAATGCCTGATGCCAAAAACAACATTTGTAAAAATGTTCAGTCTGATGAGACTGTAAAGTGAATTTTTCTTATTTTTAAATTTTTTCATTCATCTTACCAGTGTTTGAGCACAACTAAAATTGACACAGGGACTCGTCCTAATTCTTTATTTATTGAGAACAGATGTTCACCATTAGGTCTACTCTGTACTGGGACTCCATAACCATCAGTACCTGTCTGGTAGTGATTTGGGTATTTAATGTTGTTTATTTATTATATTATGACTTCTTTTTGAAAAAGGGTTTTACACCCAAAATATAGTATATATACATGCAGCTAATTGTACAACATGCTCATGATTTATTGATTTTAATAGACTAAAGAGGATAAAAGGACTATTAAAGAGCCTCATGCTGATTTTAATTGATCTTAAGTGATTGGACCCTGGGAGTGCCTAGCAGAGTGGATTGCTGCATGTGGTGTTATTAGAAGGTAGTATTATCATACCAACCTTTTTCCATTAGCATGTGAATAGGCAGATTGATTAGAGCAACATGTATTAATATGTCTAAAAGACAAATAGTCACTAGTGAACATTAATTCTTTCTATTTTCTAATGTCTGTTGGGTTAAAAACCCCACAATGCCATCTAAGGTGACATCACAGGAAACTTTAATTGTCTATGTCTGATATTTTAAGCCATTTGTTCATTGTTCTCAGGTGACATTGCAGAGATATAGTAGGTTTGGCATTATAAATCAGAGCAGGTGTGAACAACCTTTGGCATCGATTGAAATGCTGATTGCAAGCTGGGTCTTTTGGTACAATATTAGCATTAGCACAAATGCAAAATTTTCTAAATGGGTTCAAATTCCTACAGACACTTTGCAGAATCTTTAGGAAAGCCAGCATAGGTTGGAGGAAATGGTAATTCAAAATTAACGGCCAAGGTTTTGGAATGGGAAGTCTGACAAGTTCATTCAAGCTCATATTTGGTGTGATGGTCCACGAACATTTGGCCATAAAGTGTATTAACACCAAAAACAACCAAGAAAGTGTTGGCTATTTAGCAAGTGTTCATGTGTTCAGATCAGACAGGAAAGGAAGATAGGTCTCTAATTAACCATATCTATAATGATTAATAACCAGATCCCCCACAGCAGCCAGCGGGAAAGGGGAGATGGAAACCAGGCAGCACTGCCTAGGAGGAGGGGGAACTGGAGAGAGCACACAGGGGCCCGGAAAAAACACAGGGGACCATGATAGAGGACAGGGACCTGGGGGCAGCATAAAGAAGATGGATAGGAGGGGCAGTGGGGCGGCATATAGAGGAACCGATCTGTCCATTTCTCTCCTGCAGCCCCAGAATGCCTGCAGGAGGGAATGGAGGAGAAGAGGGCATTCAGTGGTGACAGAAGAGAAATGGACAGATCAGTTCCTCTATATTCCATCTCCACAACCCCTTCTATCCAGGTAGTCCCAGCCCACCAAGCAAATGGCAGGTGTGCCCTTTGGCCAGTTTGGGCCTGGATATCATCTAATTTTGGAAACCAAACTTAGAAGTATCATAGAGTTACCGCCTTACAATTGAAGAGCATCTGTACTTGAGATTGATTGGCACATAAGTAAGGCCTTTTTACTGACCCTGCAAGCCTCTGTTCAAAGCTTAAATGCCAAAAAAATAAGTTAGAAGTCATAGTCGAGAAACCGCTGCACTCTTCTTCCTCTCCTATCTCTTCTCTGGGAGCAGTAAGGCAGTGATGCTATCAGTGTTTATGGGCTTAAATAAACGAGCTTCCATGAAGATGACTCCACTACCAGTAACACCCATTGGAAACATTAGTCACGTGATTATGTCATCCCTTTAGTTTGTGGAACTCTGGGGGAAAGGGGAGGGGGTATGAACTCGTCAGACATCCAGACAGGAAACAAGTATACTAGAGCATGAAGACTGTCTGATAATCACTGTATACATACAAAGGGAAAGAAATGTATAGAAAATAAAGGACCACTATCGGGATGTATTTTGCCAAAGAATATACATTTTAAACATAGAGCTGGAGTTCCATTCTACATGTTTTTTACAGGGCACTTCTTGTGTTGTGCGTGATTTTGACATTACATTAGAAGATGACCAGACAAGATCAACTGCATAATCATATACTGAAAAGCTGTGAATAGACGGTCACATACCACCTGTAACACCCTAACTGTAATATCAGCTGCAGGATGTTAAAACCAACACAGGATAGCAGTGTCCTGCAAGTGCAGTGGCTCTCACATTTTGCAGAGCAGCCCCATGGACCTTTACCGGGGAGCAGTGTATCAGAGGACTACTTTTCCCAGAAGTCCTGGTGTGTGGACGAGGGCAGATATATACAGAAGCCTTGGAGACAAGATATGAAGTGAGAAGGGAGAGAGCTGGAGAGAGGAAGCAGAGAGAGAGTGGTGCCAACTGCCAGAGAACCGGACAAGGCTGAAGATTCGGGGAGAGGAGAAGCAAAGATGAGCTGACTGCTGACCTTTCCACCTTGTTCAGCGTGACAGTCTGCCAGCAGGTGACCCGAAGTGCAGTGACTGGATGGAATGCTGTACATGAGGTCAGAGAACCTATGTGGGCCCCTATCTGCCTAGAGAGAGGCAGCAGGACCTGCTGGAAACCACCTATCGGGTGAGAGAGTCCCATACACCAGTTAAGCAAGAGAACACTGACATTCTCCTCATTCCTGTTACTTTACCTGCACACAACAGGAGGAGTATGTAAATATGTGGGACTTTAGATATACCTTTGGAAGCCATACAACACAAAAAAAGAGTACAATTTAGAAAAAAGTAAATTTTATTCCAATATATTAAAAAAGTTTTATCCAAGATATATTGAAACACAACCACCACTGTATTTGCTGTATGTCCTTGTTAATTAGTCTATGCGTTTCATGGCTTCCACCGCTTCCTTAGGACCAACAAGGCACATGAATAGTTTAGATGGCTGTGAAGATTATACAATCATATAAAATCAAATTCTGAAACAAAAAGAAGAAAGAACATAACTATCATATAGAGATTGTATATTCAACTGATAAATGCAACATCAGAAATACCCCATGTATGTGAGAGATAACCATATAATTATTAATAATTTCTTGCCCCCAATAAATAGTCTGAGGGAGAAAAGACCAAAGAAATTACTGTATATATCTTTACAGTTGTGTTCTATGAATGCATGGCAATAAGATGATAACACTTCCATATTTACAGTCATTTCAACCAAAACATTTTAATTGTGACACAATAGGCATTTGTTACCTTATGACATGTGGTGTGGATCATTCTGTCAGTAAGACAAAATGTAAATTTTGGAAATGAATCAAGGATCATGTCAGTGACATAAACTATGGCATAGTGGAAAAACTAATTGCACTGCATTTTGCCGAAGTCCACCAATATAATACTAAGACTCTAAAATTTGTGGCATTAGAGCATATACATCCCCTCCAAGGGGAGGTGACTTTGATCATACTATATCACAAATAGAGGCGAGATGGATGTATCTGCTGAAAGTGACTGCGTTACCTGACCTCAATGATTCTATAAGTTTTGCGCAGTTTTTGAACTCAAATTAGATTTAAGTACATATGATATACTGTATATGATCCATCTCCGTTATTAAGCTCTGAGCCTGTATATGTAATGCCTGTGTGGTACAGGAATAGGAATTAATAGATTTTTGCTACAAACTATCTTGGTAAACAAGTACACCTTACTGATAGAACAATCTGTATGTGTATACATTTTTTTGGTTTGTTTCTATTTTATCGATAATGTTAACCCCATCTATGTACGGTTAGGTATATACATGTTTTTTTGCTTTGATAGTTGTGTTTTGATGCACTGTCAGCTCATGTCCCTTTTCTTTACTTATTTCCCTTAAGTCTAGAATCCCCCTTTATTTTATTGATATTTGGAGTGAAACCGCTTGGTGGTGTTGTTCTGGCATTTGATTGGAGGACTCTGTATTGCGAGGTTTTGTGATATAGGAGTAAGGACCGTAGCATACATATGATCCTATTTTATGGGACCGACATGTGTTCGCAATATCCTAATGCTATATTCGGGGTCGCTTATTTCCAGCTGTATAATCTATGGACATGTGATCCACCCGAGGACGATGTAAGTTCTGAGATTGTGCAACTTCCAATTGCCCACTTCTGGTTCAGTGCCATCTTGGTCCACCCCGGTGGAAGAAGGGGAAGGGACAGCCAACATGCCCTAGACACAGCTGCTGCTTGTTAGGCACCGGTGCATGGCACGATGGGCACTACTTGGAGAATCCTTGGAGGTATATAAATTTTGCTTTTATCTGCAGACATTATCTTTGAGACTCTGAGTGACACAGCCATGTGTTTTACTGCAGGTGAATAAGAGGTGAGAATAGACTGGGTTGTACTCTCCAGTAATGCGCTTATGAGGGGAATGTTGTTGGAACAATGGATGGTGACTGAGTTTTATTAAAGGCCTCCTGCCCGCCATACAGGGAAATGATGGATGGGTGGGAGCTCTCTTGTTCGCGAGGACATCATATGATGTCCTCTCACTCTATCTGCGCATGAGTTCCCACCCGGACACACAGTGGATCACCAATCACGGTAAAGAGCTGATGATGTAGGCTCTACCATGTGATTAGCTGTGTCCAATTACAGCTAATCATATGTAAACAGGAAATGCTGGTGATCGACAGTCCTCTCCTCACGCTCACAGTGTATGAGGAGAGGAGAGCCGGTAAGCGGCATTCCTCAAAAGGGACATCTACACTGATCATCAGTGCAGCCCCATTAGTGCTACCTTTCAGTGCTCATCATTGTTGCCGATCAGTGCCCATCAATGCCACATATCAGTGCCCATCAATGCCAGTACCCATAAGAGCTGCCTTTCAGTTCCCATTAATGAATCCAGTCAATGTCCATTAGTGCCACTTATCAGTGGCTCCTCATCAGTGTAGTCTATCAGTACCCATCAGTGCCACCTATCAGTGCCAGTCAGTGCTGCCTATCAGTGGCCATCACTGCCACTTATCAGTGCAATCAGTGCCAGTCAGTGATGCCTATCAGTGCCACATATCAGTGCCCATCAGTGCCACATATCAGTGCTGCCTTTCAGTGCCCATCAGTGATGCCTGTCAAAGCCCATCAGTGCCGCCTATCAGTGCTTCTTAATGAGTGCAGTCTATCAGTATACATCAGTGCCACCTATCAGAGCCGCCTATCAGTGCCACCTATCAGTGCCAGTCAGTGCCCATCAGTGCTGCCTTTCAGTGCCCATAAATGATGCCTGTAAGTACCCATCAGTGCCATCTATTAGTGCTGTCTATCAGTGCCGCCTATCAATGCCCACTAGCACACATCAGTGAAGGAGAAAAATTACTTATTTACAACATTTTATAACAGAAACTAAGAAAAACTTTTTTTCAAAATGTTGTCTTTTTAGTTTGTTTAGCAAAAAAATAAAAAATCCAGTGGTGATTAAATGCCACCAAAAGAAGGCTCTATCTGTCTTAAAAGAATGATATTTGGGTATATATTTGGGTACAGTGTTGCATGACCACACAATTGTCATTCAAAGTGCCACAGAGCTGAAAGCTGAAAATTGGTCTGGTCAGGAAGGAGGTGAAAGTGCCCAGTAGGCAAGTGGTATTATATGGATATCTTTTTGTCTGATTTATATTCAGACCTATAGAGCATTGCATATTTGTGCCAAACATCTTTGGAGATAGTTACACTTGGATACAATTAAAGAGGAGTACTAATACCCTGTTTGAGTTATAATCATCAATTTTTAATAGGCGAGCCTGTTAAGTGATGAGTTATTATGCGACCAAACACCTATATTGATTTGATGAGATACTTTACATTTGTATATATATATATATTTTTTTTTTTTTTCCTTTCTGTGTTAATTATTTTCGTGTTAAATATTTATTACTGCTTAGGCAATAGACCATCTATACTATATTGTTCTGTTTAGACCTAGGCTGATACAACACCTGAGGTCTGGGCCTAACTATATTGGATCCGTTGCCAATTGCACTTAATCTCCAAAATTACTGATATGAGTATTGTTATAGGTGAGCCCATATACTCCAGTTATATTATATTGTGAGATCTGATGCTTGTAAGATAGGAGAGAGCCTACTATTGTTTAAGGAAATAATGACTAAATATATGGAATTGTTTACTTCTAGGAATTACTCCCATGGGTCGACAGGCGCATTCGTAGAACACAACTGTAAAGATATATAATTTCTTTTCTCCCTCAGTCTACATATTGGGGGTAAGAAATTATTAATAATGATATGGTTATCTCTCACATATATGGGGTATTTCTGATACTGCATGTATCAATTGAATATACAATCTCTATATCAGGCATCACTAAATGGTGGACCGCAGTCCGAATATGGACCGAGTGATAGTCCTGTCTGGACTGCGGCCACACCACTTAGCGCCTGAGTGGACTCCTCTCTTCCCACCGCTGTAGCTGTTAATAATCAGGAGAAATGGCAGGGTGGACTCCTGTTCTGTATGTACTCTTCTGCCGTGGCCGTTGTCGCTGCTGCTGTTGAATTTCAGCAGGGAAGAGGGCAGGAGGAATGGAAGGACAGACTCCTCTTCTGAATGTACTGGCTTGCCGCCGTTGAACTCAGAGCTGGGAGGAGGGCGGGAAACGGTGCAGGTCTACAGGGGAGCGGGGAAGGGGTGCAAACCTTCCATCCTGGTCACTTGCTTTTTACCAGGAAGAGTTGGGTTGCTCCCACCCTCATTGGAAACCTTCTATGCCTCCCGTCCTCCTCCCTTCTCTGAGTTCAACGATGGCAAGCCGGTACATTCAGAAGAGGAGTACTCCTTCCATTCCTCCTACCCTCCTCCCTGCTCTGAGTTCAGTTGTCGGGGATCGTCGCGCCGCTGGTCCCGGCGCAGGCGCAGTACACCTCCCTGTACGCGAGCGCCGGGACTTGGCCGACCGCGGCAATCAGGTTCGCGCATGCGCAGTAGTGACCGCGGGCGCGCGCCTGGCACCAATGACAGCGCAGGGCGGGATATTTAAACGGCCCTGAGCTGTCATTCAGTGCCTTTTGGTCTTTTGTATCCTGTGAACCTGTGAACCTGTCTGAAGTAAGTTGCTGACCTGGATTGTGCCCTGACCTTGCTGTTTTCTCCTGTTTTGACCCTTGCTTGCCTGACCTCTCTCCTGTATGCCCCCTATTGGATCTGACCTGCTGTTGCTGACCTGGCGTGTGACCCGACTATTCTCTGCCCGCTGCTCTGTACCGCACCGTCCCCATAGTTACCGACCCGGCTTGTATGACCCTGCTCCTACTCAGCCATCCATCCATCCATCCATCCGTCCCTCTCTACGGGGTCTCCAGACCTCCTCATACCTGGCTCTCTCCCGTGGGAGCCCCTGGCGAATACCCCTACCACTGACGGGTGTCCTCAGTAGTCACGACCTGGTCCTGGGGTACTCCAAGTCCATCCCCACCATCAGGGGCCCTGGTGAACAAGTACCCTGGGGCTTAGACTCCGTGCGCTGGGAACATCCGACCAGTGGAGTGCTAGTGGTACCGCCGGGCGGTCCCTTACAGTACCAAAAGGCCATGACTGAGCCTAGAGGAGGGCCCTCCCCGTTAGAGGAAATTTGCAGGCACCTAGCTACTTTGACGCAGGCCGTAACGGTCCTGCAGGACAGATGCATGCAGCTGGAGAATCGCATCCAGACTGGCTCTATTTCTGATCCTGCCCCACAGGCCCCGGTTTCTGCACCCCCGGCCCTGGTAGCTCAGGAGCCAGCCTCAGGGGCTTCCGCCCCGCTCCCTATGGTAGAACCCCGAGTACCCCTACCGGAGCGTTTTCACGGGGACCGCACACGCTTCCGATCATTCCGCGACTCCTGTCTCTTGTTCTTTGAGCTACAACCCCGTACCTTCCTGACCGAAAACGTGAAGGTAGGATTCATTATTTCACTACTACAGGGTGAACCCCAGGATTGGGCCCACCGGCTAAGGGGAAACAATGATCCTCACCTGGGATCGGTCAATAGTTTCTTTGTAGCAATGGCCATCTTGTATGATGACCCACAGCGGGCAGCCTCTGCCGAAGCGACCTTATATGCGCTCCGACAGGGCCGGCGGGCGGCAGAGGAATACGCCTCTGATTTCAGGCGGTGGATGGGGGACACACGCTGGAATGAGTTCGCTCTATTGCACCAGTTCCGTATGGGACTCTCCGATCCCTTGAAAGATGAGCTGGCCCGGGTGGAGGTTCCCGAGTCTCTAGAAGACCTTATTGCCCTGACAATTAAGATTGACCGAAGACTGCGGGAACGCAGGCTTGAGAGGTCCGGCCAGGGTCGCGGAAATACCTGGGGTCCATTCCTAGGCCCCAGCCCACCAACCCGACAAAGCATCCAGAACCCACCACCAGGAGATGTTCCGGAACCTATGCAGCTAGGTCTGGCACGGCCTAAATTATCACCGGAGGAACGCCAGCGCAGACAAGCCCAGAACCTCTGCCTTTACTGCGGTGAAGCTGGTCATATGGTGCGATCCTGCCCTCAAAAAATGAGTAAGTGCACCCATTTTTCTTCCTTGTCTGTTAGCAATACCTGTCCTTCGCAATACTTAGTAGTGCCCCTCTCCTTTCAGCTTCCAGGAAAGATCGTGGAGGTGACAGCCATAGTTGATTCAGGGGCATGCAGCTGTTTCCTGGATCTAGAGTTTGCTCACCAACAGGGTATCCCTATCCAACACAGACAGAAGGGCTTCAACATCTTTTTGGCTGATGGTTCCCAGATAAAATCGGGGGTAGTTAATCAGGAAACTCCCCCCATTGCCACTATCATTGCCAACCAGCACCAGGAGTTCCTCCGCCTGGACGCTATTGCATCACCTCTTTTCCCAGTCATTCTGGGGCTCCCATGGTTACGGGCCCATAACCCCCAGATTGACTGGGAGACCGGGTCAATCTCGTTCCCTTCCCCATACTGTCAGGAACATTGTCGCACTTCGGGCCCCGCGGGGCCCCGAGTTCTCCTTTGCTCCGAAGGAGACTCCGACTTGAAACAGGTTATTCCCGCAGCCTATCATGGGTTCCTGGATGTGTTCAGTAAGCGGGGAGCCGACACTCTGCCCCCCCACCGCCCGTATGACTGTCCAATCGACCTGTTACCAGGCTCTGAAATCCCTTTTGGGCGTATTTTCCCCCTATCTGAGCTTGAATTGGGGGCCCTGAAGGAATATATCGAGGACAGCCTCCAGAAGGGATTCATCCGCCCCTCCACTTCTCCAGCAGGAGCGGGAATCTTCTTCGTGGAGAAAAAAGACAAAACCCTGAGACCTTGTATTGACTACCGGGAGCTGAACAGGGTCACGATAAAAAATCGTTACCCATTGCCATTGGTACCAGAACTGTTTCAGAGCCTAAAGGCTGCAGTCATATTCACAAAACTTGATTTAAGGGGGGCCTATAACCTGGTACGCATAAGAGAGGGGGACGAGTGGAAAACTGCTTTCCGTACCCGGTTTGGCCACTTTGAATACTTGGTCATGCCATTTGGGCTGTGCAATGCACCAGCCACCTTCCAACACTTTGTGAACGACATCTTCAGGGATTTTTTGGATGTCTTCGTTATCGTCTACTTGGACGACATACTAATTTTTTCACCCTCTCTAGAGGATCATAGGATACATGTGGCGAAAGTTTTGGGGCGATTGCGGCAGCATGGGTTATATGCTAAGGCGGAGAAATGTTGCTTTGAGCAATCTAGCATCACGTTCCTAGGCCTGATTATCTCCACTGCGGGGGTCGCGATGGACCCCCAGAAGGTCTCTGCAATTTTAGATTGGCCCGAACCCACGGACAAAAAAGGTGTCCAACGGTTTATAGGGTTCGCGAACTTTTATCGGAAGTTCATCAAAAACTTCTCGGGTCTGGTCTCCCCCATTACCCAACTAACCAAACTTGGAACCCGGTTCAAATGGACACCAGATTCTCAAAAAGCTTTCGAAGCTCTGAAAAAGCTGTTTACCTCGGCACCCATCCTGGGCCACCCGGACGCGGCCCTGCCCTACATCTTGGAGGTAGATGCATCGGAGAATGCGGTAGGATCCATCCTGTCTCAGCGGAAAGGCACCAAAGAGTTACTCCATCCCGTAGCATTCTTCTCGAGGAAACTCACCCCAGCAGAGAAGAATTACGATATCGGGGATCGAGAGCTGCTGGCTATCAAAGCAGCGCTAGAAGAATGGAGATACCTGCTGGAAGGTGCCTCACACCCTATATTGATTTTCACAGACCACAAGAATCTGGAATATCTGAGGACTGCCAAGCGTCTACGCCCACGGCAGGCAAGATGGGCCCTGTTCTTTTCCAGATTCAATTTTCATATTACTTACAGGCCCGGATCTAAAAATACGAAGCCTGACGCGCTATCTCGTATGTTTGAGGACTCCGAAGAAGAACTGGTACCCGACACTATCTTGTCCTCAGGGAACTTCTTGGCGCTCCAGTCGGACCTTCGCTCCAAGTTAATAGAAGCATCTACGGCCACACCAACCCCAGTTGGGGTATTCCTCCAGAACAAAGGGGGACTCCTGTGGAAGGAGGATTCTATCATGGTACCTGAGGAAGTCCGGACCCTGGTTTTGGGGCATTGCCACGATCACCCGCTGGCGGGTCACTTTGGCCCAGTCAAGACTCTGGAGCTTCTCCGGCGCTCGTTTTGGTGGCCAAACATGGCTAAGGATTGCAAGCGCTACGTGAGATCCTGTACCATCTGCCAGAAGAGCAAACCGTCAAGGAGCAAAGCCTGGGGGCTGTTGCGACCTTTGCCGATTCCCGAACGGCCTTGGCAGAAGATCGCGATGGACTTCATAGTCGAGCTCCCACCGTCACAAGACCACACAGCAATTCTGGTAGTTATTGATCGCCTATCCAAGATGGCTCACTTCGTGCCACTAAGGAAGACTCCGTCAGCAACTGAGACGGCGCGAATATTTATCCGGGAGATCGTTAGACTTCATGGAGTACCCGAGGACATCGTCTCTGATCGAGGGGTCCAGTTTACATCTAAGTTTTGGAGGGCTCTGTGCAAGGCCCTGGACATCAAGTTGTCCCTCTCCTCCGCGTTCCACCCTCAGACCAACGGTCAGACCGAGAGGACGAACCAGACCCTGGAGCAATACTTGCGTTGCTACACGTCTTTCCTGCAGGATGATTGGCTGTCTCTTTTACCCCTGGCGGAGTTCGCTTATAACAACGCAAGCCATTCGGCAACGGGGCAGTCCCCATTCTTTTCGAATTATGGGTTTCACCCTGTCTTTCTCCCTGACTTGGTCTCTGAATGCCCAGTTCCAGCCACGCAGGATGCGTTGACCTTCTTCTCCGTCAATAACAAATTACTCCAGGAAGCCATCGCTCGGGCCCAAGAGGACAATAAGAAGGAGTTTAACAAGAAACGAAGAGGGGATTTGGCGTTGCGGCCTGGGCAGAAGGTGTGGTTGGCCACAACCAACTTAAAGATGCTTTGTCCTTCGAAAAAATTGGGACCTAAATTTGTGGGGCCTTTTCAGGTAAAGCGGATGGTCAACGAAGTGGCATATGAGCTGATCCTTCCGGCCACATTCAGAATTCATCCAGTTTTACATGTATCTCTGCTGAAGCCAGTGGTCCCAGATGCCTTCCCAGAACGAGAATCCAGACCCCCTGAGGCCATAACGGTCGAAGGACAAGAGGAATTTGAGGTGGAAACGATCCTTAAGTGCCGAAGAAGGGGGGGCCAGACCCAATTCCTAATTAAGTGGAAGGGCTATGGTCCTGAGGACAACTCCTGGGAACCGGCTCATAATGTCCACGCACCTAGACTGGTCCGGGAGTTTCTTCGTGATCACCCGTGGTGGAGAGATCGGGTGGGCATCCGGAGGTTGCCCGTAGGGGGGGGGCAATGTCGGGGATCGTCGCGCCGCTGGTCCCGGCGCAGGCGCAGTACACCTCCCTGTACGCGAGCGCCGGGACTTGGCCGACCGCGGCAATCAGGTTCGCGCATGCGCAGTAGTGACCGCGGGCGCGCGCCTGGCACCAATGACAGCGCAGGGCGGGATATTTAAACGGCCCTGAGCTGTCATTCAGTGCCTTTTGGTCTTTTGTATCCTGTGAACCTGTGAACCTGTCTGAAGTAAGTTGCTTACCCGGATTGTGCCCTGACCTTGCTGTTTTCTCCTGTTTTGACCCTTGCTTGCCTGACCTCTCTCCTGTATGCCCCCTATTGGATCTGACCTGCTGTTGCTGACCTGGCGTGTGACCCGACTATTCTCTGCCCGCTGCTCTGTACCGCACCGTCCCCATAGTTACCGACCCGGCTTGTATGACCCTGCTCCTACTCAGCCATCCATCCATCCATCCATCCGTCCCTCTCTACGGGGTCTCCAGACCTCCTCATACCTGGCTCTCTCCCGTGGGAGCCCCTGGCGAATACCCCTACCACTGACGGGTGTCCTCAGTAGTCACGACCTGGTCCTGGGGTACTCCAAGTCCATCCCCACCATCAGGGGCCCTGGTGAACAAGTACCCTGGGGCTTAGACTCCGTGCGCTGGGAACATCCGACCAGTGGAGTGCTAGTGGTACCGCCGGGCGGTCCCTTACATCAGTGGTGGCGGCGGCAAGCGAGTACATTCAGAAGAGGAGTCCTTCCTTCCAATCCTCTTCTCACTGTGATTTCAACAGCAGCGGCGACGATGGCAGCGGCAGATGAGTACATATAGAACATGAGTCCACCTCGCTATTCCTCCCACCCTCCACAATGTGTTAAGGTATGGGGAAGAATATGCAGTAGAGGGGGCTGTGATATCAGAGGGGGGATCTGTGATATGGGGGGGTCTGTGAGATTGGGGAACTGTGATATGGGGGAGCTGTGATGTGGGGGGCTGTGAAATGGTGGGGCTGTGAGAGGGGGAAGCTGTGATATGTGGGTGCTTTTAGAGGGGGGAGCAGTGATATGGGAGGCTGTGAAGTAAGGGGGGAGCTGTGATGGGGGGGGCTGTGAAGTGAGAGGAGGGGGCTGTGATATGGGGGGCTGTGAAGTGAGAGGATGGAGCTGTGATATGGGGGGCTGTGAAGTGAGAAGGGGGAGCTGTGATATGGGGGGCTGTGAAGTGAGGGGGAAGAGCTGTGAAATGGGGGGCTATGATAGGAGGGAGTTGTGATTTGAGAGGGAGAAACTATAATACCGGGGGGCTGTGATGTGAGAAGGAGATTTGTGATATGGGGGGCTGTGATGTGAGAAGAGCTGTTATATGGGGAAACTGTGATATGGGGGGCTGTGATGTGAGATGAGGGAGCTGTGATATGAAGGGTCTGTGATGTCAGGAGAGGGGGAGTGTGATGTTATGTGGGGGATTGTGATTGCTGTTGAGTTGTGATGTACGGGGGGCTGTGATGGGAAAAGGGGGACTGAGGACATTAATGCAAAGGGGGTTGTAATGAGAAAGACCTGAGTAATAGAAAAAAAATGAGTTTCGAACCTCTGCAGAAAGAAATTGTTACCAACCGGACCTCCGTGAATTTTAATTCAGTACCCCTGCTCTATATGATAGTTATGTTCTTTCTTCTTTTTGTTTCAGAATATGATTTTAAAGGATTGTATAATCTTTGCAACCCTCTAAACCATTCATGTGCCTTGTTGGTCCTAAGGAAGTGGTGGAAGCAGCGAAACACGTAGACTAATTAGCAAGGACATACAGCAAATACAATAGTGGTTGTGTTTCAATATAACTTGGATAAACCTTTTTTATATACTGCAATAAAATTTACTTTTTTATGAATTGTATTAATTTTTGTATTGTATGGCTACCAAAGTTATATCTAAAGTCCCACATATTTACACACTCCTTTTGCTCTTGAATTTTGGGATGATACAATGGTAGACCATTTATTGTTTTAGAAGATCTGAACTCTTTGCCTTATCATATATCCTCAATATTTACCTGCACACAGTTGTGGACGTTGCATTCAGTTAACACCTTTTCTGGCCTAGTTCCCATAGTCGCCACTGTTGAACCCATTTTCAGTAAACTTAAATTATCAGAGCGGACCGCAGTGCACCTGTGCAGTGCAGTGCTCCTAAAGGAATGTCTACCACCCCTGCCATTGGTCATTGCATCCCAGAGTTGCCCCTTTATACAACAAGCCCATTTGCCAGTTAACACTTTATGTGCCTAAAAGCTGCTCTTTTTCCCAGCGCATTAAAAGGAGACAACGCTCAAGTCAAGTGTCAAGTCCCCTTTGTATCAATCCTGCCAGGAACTATAACCTACATCATTGTCTACCTGTGCACCAACTGGGCCCAAGTGAGCGTGCAAAAGAGTTCTCACTGTACTTAAAGGGACAATGACTACCCTGGTCAAAGAGCTCTTTTACTTCAGTTTAAACCTTACCATCAGATTCTGAGGGCCCAAAGTGAGCTAGTCTCATTGTTGCTAGTCCTTGTTGAGGGTTTGACACCACTTCAAGTCAGAGGCATTGGATTATTTTTTTGAAGGCCTGCTAAAATTGATTGAACTTCTGCTATATTTTTTGCCATTTCTAGTATCAATATCAGTTTGTACTGTACAACCAAGTCTACATTGAAATTCAATATAAACCTCATATCAGCTTACTCACATCTGTGTGAGTTTACTTTCTGGTGTTAATTTACTCTGGTTAAAGGAATCTTGTGGTGTTAGCAGGGGTTGGGCTTTCAGAGAGGGGTCAAGAATGACAGGGAGCCCGAAAACAACTCAGCGACTCCTAAGGGGGTAGCACTACACACCCTATCTAATGATAATTAAATAAATGAAAAATAAATAAAAATATAATCCAAAAGCACAATAGAAAAATCACAGCTGCAAAATTAAAAGTTACTAATATGGCTCATTGAC